>NC_052141.2:10359949-11559949 GCF_016086655.4 Lepeophtheirus salmonis
AATACTTTCTATATGTAATCCCACGTTGGTTGCTTCTCGAGTCTTCAGCTTTTGCTATTTAAACAAAAGAAAATATATACCAAATTCGTACATTGTCCAATGCGAAATTATGTATCTGTTAACCAAAAGCAAGTGAATATTTATATTTCCCAATTGTCTTTACATAATTATATTATCACAGCTGTTATAATATAATGGATATACCGGGTAATTTTTCTATGATTACTTTAAATAATTGTGTTTCTTTAAGTCCCCTCATATTCTATCTTACCAAAACTTCATCCAAGGAATTTGTTGACAGCTTTTGCATAACATTTCTTTAGACTTTGGTGACAAATACACCTTTGACTAAACTCAGGTTCGCGTATCTAATACAAACACACAACATACGACGTACAAATACATAATTCACAAATTATTTTTTTTTAATTTTTGTATTCTTCCTCCTTATTGACTAGTTCAAAGAAAGGCTCAATTCATTCGTCATAAGTTTTTTCATTTTAAATTTTGATGAGATGTATTGATTTGATAGCTGTATTATTTGAATCCTTTCTACTATTTTCTGTAGTGTATAAATTATGTGTATTGTAAAACTGCTTGTAACACAAAATTAAAGGAATAGTTTAAATCATGGAAAACTTTGACTTGATATGTTAGGGTAAGAAGAATTCAATACTGATACAAATATTACCCGGAAATCATAGAAAATTACACATGTAAAAATATATATCATTTATTACTAAAGATACTTGAGGAGTTGCGTGTTTATTCATGTTACGTTTTATGATGTTGAAGATGTTTTTTCCAAATAACGCAATCTATAGGCATTGGTTATTTTTTAACCATTTTGTTTACCTACTATTAAATATGGTCAATTTGTGTCAACGACAGCTGCTGTTTTTTATTGCAAATTTTGCTTAAATTAAATCAAATTTGCCCCGTATGTAATTTAAAACAAAAAAAAAAATTAAATTTTTTTTTTACTATAGACAATGAAGACTTAAGTAATTACAATCCAAGTAAAAAATATCAATAATTTTAAAGTAAAAGTGCCAAAATAATCGCTCAAATAAATAGAATCAAATTATATTTTCAATGATTGAAAAGCAAACAGTGAGATATTAATAATATACAACACCGAAGATCAATAAACGATAAGTCTTCAATCAAAATAGCATGATAAATCCAAAGTCTATCATAAGAACGTAACCACAAAAATTGTTGCCAAATTCCTTTACATATCCGATTTTCTTTGTTCAACTTACATGGATGATTTAAGTATGTATTTCTTAATAATTTTATCATAACAGGTTTTATTTGTTTGAATAAATATCTCCTTAAATGTAATACTTGATAATGAAATATTCTAGCATTATCTTGTATGTATCATATTTTTGATCTATCGTCAATGTAAACTCCTAATTTATCATTTACTTGCTGAATTGTTTCTTCTTTTTAGTGGCTGAGGGGGGGGATAGTTCTTTATTAGCTTTTGAGTTACAAGCAAATTCTGAAATTAATTTCGAGGTTTTAATGAATATTTTTTATGCATTCTTATTATTCATCTGCTCCAACAATTATTGAAATACAAATCATTTTATTTGCATGTAACATAGCATCCATAAGAAAAAAGAGTTAAATTGCGTAAAAACACAGAAAAAATACGGCTGCCAATTTGCAAACTGAGAGCTTAAACTATTTTTTGGTATTAGAGGAGTTCATTGGATGCATTGGCGGTGGTTTTAAGATCCAGGAGTACCCTCAAATACCCTGCGTAACCTGAGGGCTTGGAATTATTTTTTGATATTAGAGGTGTTCCTTGGATGAATGTGATGCTTTGAAGATGGTTTTTAACTAATCCACACTACCCCCGGTAAATATCAGCTCTTTGAACTAGTTTTCGGGATCAGAAGGGTTCCTTGGATGAATTGGTGGTGTTTTTTAACAATCCCACAGTACCCCCGGGACACTGGCCAATCTGAGGGTGGATAGTATTCAACCATATTTTAAGAGGCCCTAAGTTATTTATTGCCCACCCCACCCTCCTCTTCCTATATGGTAATAATATTACTCACACTTTAAAGTACTTCCTTGGGGGATGGAACAAATGTTATGAATATGTTTAGAAATTTGTCATAAATAATATTTATAATGTGTTATTATTCTTCATGAAGCTTGGATAAAATACGGGCAGTTTTCTCTCTGGCAATTTTCCTAACTGAAATTTTTCTGGCAATTTTCCTAACTGAAATTTTTCTCCATGGCAATTTTCTCCAGGGCAATTTTCCATGGTTAATTTTTCACATGACAGTTTTCATAGTATCACTGTGGCCATAGAGATAAAATACATAGAGTAATGATGTAAAAAAGTGGTTGATACCGGAAAATAAAACGAAATAGTTGACAAAATCATTGGAGTTGTAATAGTTTGCCAGTTTAAGAATCAGGGATATCCACAAAATAGAGAAATTTAAAAAAAATTAGTTCTATGGAGAAAAAATTACCCCTCCCCCCCCCAAAAAAAATAAAAAAAATAAAGGATTTGTTTTCTAAAAAAATAAAAGTCGTCATGTAGTAGTAGTTGTTTTTAAGTAATGCACTCATTAGTACAGTACACTCAAAATTGAAGACTAATGAACTGTAATTGAAGGAGAAATGTATCAGTAACTGAATTAGATATGCAGACATCAAATAAAAGTTTTAAAATACTTTTTCTTTATAAATATTGTTTTTTTGTTCAGACATAATTGAGTTTACCCTGGACAAGATAGTGTCATTCAATATTAAATTGCCTTAATTCAAAATTGCATTGTGCTCAATTTATGTTTGTAGTACATATTTAAATATGATCTATTTCAAGACTACACTTAGAAATACCACTATTGTCTTAATAATGATTATTGCAATAATATTAAAAGAAAATGTATTGAAACAAAAGGCAATGCAGTAGATGCCAAGAATATTTACTTAATTATAACAAAAATAGCTTCATCTGTACATATACATACATATTATATATCTTGTACAATATATTCACTCTATCTATCAATAGTTATCAAGCTCTGTCAAGTTGGTTTCTTCCTAACACAGGAGAACTACATCACAAATTAGAATCTGCACAGCCTCAAACTGTTATATAAAACGGGAACATTGCATCTACTCCCTCCCAGAGTCCTGTTAACCCTAGTAGAAGTATAGCTAGTAAACGATAGAGGGCCAAAGTCATACATGAATATTATGGTTGTTAAGAGTGAGTTCGAATGAGAAAGTAATTAGTTTTTAAATGACGCAAAAGTGATCAATAAATATTTTCATGTAAAGGTGAATCAGTCGTCCCAGAGTCTGAGATACACCTTTTGTTAGAGAGGCTCAGGCAAAATATATAATCCTCGAGTCTTGGGGACCACTTTTCTATTAAATTCTTTTGCTAAGAGAAGTAGTGAGCATTTCTATTTAATTAAGTCATGAACAATCAAGGTTTTGGGTATCAATCAAATCTACCTTGTCTCTTTACCTCTTATTTAAAAAAAATGAGATAATATATGAGGTATACTGAAATCTTTGAATACCTCTCAGGATAGCCTACACTCTGTCTGTTACAATTATCTCTACAAAGACGAGCTTTTCCATGCTCAAATAGTTTAAAACAAGAAGAAAAATGGGGTTTGAAAAATATCATTAAAAAATAATAATGATATTGCTTATAGGATGAATAGTTATTGGAAGCTTTACAGATCCTAGATAAAATAATAATAAAGTTTGAATAAATTGCAGTGTCAAGCTATGACATTAAGAGAAGTCACTAATACCCTACGTAATTAAGTTAAATTAATAATTACGTGTGTATGGTTGCTTTGAAAGATGGAACGTTTCGTTGTATATTTGCTATTTATTGTAATAGATAGTGAATTGTTGCAGGATCGATGGTTCAGGAGGTGGATGGCTCGGGGAGTTAAATCCTTGGAGGTAAAAGGACGGAGGTTACTCGCTTTGCGGTCAAATGATGGGGGAGGAGGTAGTCATCCAGAGGGAGAGGGTAAGAACCCTTGATCCTCATAAAATATGACCTGCCGGTATGCTAAAAAAGAAATCAAAGATCAACATGGTAATCTTGACAGTTTGAAGAATGTTATGGAGGATAGGAACTTAGCTGTCATTGCATTCATTAAAGCAGCAACTAAAAGATAAAGCAAATAAACACAAAGTTTGTTTCAGTGGATGGGCTTTTCGTGGGATTTGGATGTATCCCTTAAGTGTAGGATGGGACAACAAAATTTTAGGAACCATACAACCCTATTACTTTATGAGTTAAATGTAATAGTAATTGCTTTATACGGATATCGCTAGAGTGGTTAAGCATATCATCTGCCGTTATGTTAAAAAAATAAACATCGGCCACTAATGTACTTACCCTGTCAACGTGAAGAATATTTAAGATGAGGGCATCTAAGCTGTCATGATGTTTCTTTAGTTTCTCTGCAAGCAGTATGTGAGAATTCAAATAAATGAGGACCTTGGCAGGAATTATTCCGATGTCGATCCTTAATTCGACTCTGAGTCCAACAAGGGCTCCTTTTGTCATTTATAACTCTGCAACAATATATAGCTTTAGAAAGAAAAAGAAGACTGTTCATGTTGGAATTAAAAAACGTCTCGCACTCATATAAGGTCATATTTTTTACAATTCTATGAATTGGTGAGCTGTGTTTTAAAATTTCGAAATATATTTGCAAAAATGTCCAAAAGGAAAATTAATGTTATCAAACTTAAGAAAATATAAAAAAATCATTCAAAATTTTGCAGAATATTCTGTCAAAAAAGATTCGTCAAATGTTTTCGTCAGTTTTGTTAAAAAATGTTAAATTTTGAGAAATAAATACAAATTCTGAGCTATTCAAAGAAAAATTCTAACTCCAAAATTTCAAGTTTTTTTCTTTTTCTTGAGGTAACATTTTATAATTATTTTGATTGCGGAGGAACTCAGACATTATGTATTTTTATAAAAAACACTAACAATAGGTATACAGTTTCTTTTAAAGTATAAGATAAAATTTTAACATTTTAGAAGGTTTAAAAGATTAATAGCAATAATTTCAAAATATCAAAAGCTTAAAGAATATCTGAAAATTAATGGACCTATATAAAAACGAAGGTACAACTCTTATGACGAAAAATAAAACTATAGAGCTTAGGTTAGTCGAAATACAAGGTTAGACCGTCATGTAATCAGGCTTGCTAGAATATTCAATCTGATGTATTGTACCGACTACTTGGCAAGACAGGCAGATTTTGACAAAACAAGCAACCACTCATAGTCTATTACGTCACTATTGCTATAATTTTCAATTTAATGTATCTTACCGAATGTTGGACAGGAAAAATAGATCTTGACAAAGCACACAACCACTCATCTACTATGACGTAAATATTAAAAGCGTGGTGGAGTCAAACATCAGTAGAACACGCGTTGTGGTATCATCTTGTAGCTCTATTAACCTTGTATACAGCGTTATCAATGATGTCATAAATTGCATTATAATTGAAAAAAATGCCATCTTTGGATTACAAAGTTGATATTTGCAATAAATCTTGGATTTTGAAATCTTTCAGCAATATTGAATTATTTTTCAAAGAACATAAATATTTTATTTCGATGAAAGATATAAAATAATTAGGAAAATGTCTATTTTTTCCAATAATAGTTAATTTAACTTCTCTAATGTTCATAAACATTTTCCATTATTATCCATTGTCCAACTATGTGTACATTTGTTTTTGGCACTCCAGTTAGCCGTAATTTCTATTACTTTAGCCACTTACAATAAAATTGAAGAATGATCTCTGATACTTATTTGATTTAATTTGGAGGGTAGTAAAGTAGTTTTCAAAATATAAATACTCATCTTACAAATTGCATATATTTATTTCGGAGATGTATTTAAACGATTTAAATTCGACAATGAACAGTAAAGGGATTCTAATGATTGCACCAGATATCTAAAAGACAGAGGAAATTCAAAAAATATTTGTACATTCAATTCCAGCAAGGGATTTATCAGTTAGGGAAATTGGAGTTCAACTGTTCAACTAAACAATAATTGCTCCTAAAACCGCAACACTCTAATGTGGGACATCAAATTTTAAAAGACTTTAAATAAATATGTTCCACTCAAAAATGGCTGATTATATTTGATTATCTTTTGTACATTAATTAATATAAAACTTTATATGAATAAAAATAAGTTAGAACAAAAATATAGTAAATGTTTATGTATAATTACTATAATTTATTCCATAAGAGTACAAACAGCGCAGGTAACTATATGTATTAGTAATTCTGAATGTTGAATAAATAACAAAAAAGTGGATTGTGCATGTTAATTTATTGACATTACATTATGTCTATCTATTTGTGACTAACAAAGATCATTTATTTTATTTAGTTATCATTTCCAAAAATATGTTCGTTATTGCTCTCATATTTAGGATTCACCCCGGGATTTGCTTGAGTGTAATTTGTTGTGAGTGGCAAGTTCTTCAAATTTTTGAAGGCACTTATGGCATCATACGCTTCATTACTTTCTGGATTGTTTTGATAAACATAGGCGTTTTCATTGTAATTGTCCATATTTTCATCAAAGGATATCACATCAACATCATCATTAATTTCTTCATAATTGCTGTTTGAGTTTGCAATATGACTGAACTCTGCTTTTGCTCCACACTGTGTACAGCCGCAATTCTCAGGTACGTTGATGGTTTTAGTATAGGCTTGCCCATTTTCACACGTCAATGTTACATCAATGGCCTTTTGTTTTAAAGTCTGGCAACATTTACAATCACTACTATGAGATTCGAGTGCTGTAAGGAAAACAAAAGATAATTAATTTTGTTTAATTTGGCTTAAGTTTAAACAAATTCTATTACGTGACAAATAAACTGTTTTTGATTCACAATATCCAGAGCATTGACGGTATTCAGGAATTGAATTAAGGTTCTTACATGTACCCTTAATAAGATCAAATTCTTTTACCAGCCCAATTGTTTTCTTAGGGTCAAATGTAATTTCTTCACATGATCCTTAAAATAAGATAGCAATGATATATTTAGTATTATAATGAAAAGCTTTAATTAAGTTGAGGTATATTTCGTGCTTACCCTTCTCCATTGTTTGATTGCAAATTTTACAACAGTTGTATTCGTCATCAATTAAGAATTTTGCTGGACAATCCTCGATATTAGGACAATCCTTTGTCTTTTCTGATAAAATGAGCTAAAACAATCCTCATTATCATAATGAGTTAGAGAGTATTATGAACTATGTAATACTTACTTCCTCATGATCTTTGTAACATTTTCGAGTAAAGCATCCATCAACATAGTCTTTTCCAACTTCATATGTTTGATTACCTGCAGAACATGCATATGGAACACATTTTCCACAACATTGATCACTAACTGAAGTGGTATAATTAGACCCACGTGGACATTCAGTATTACATTTTTCAACAAGCTCCAATGATTTCTTGACACCTCCAAGTAATGTATTCTGACATTCATAAATCTTGCAACTATCACCTTTGAGTTCTTTTTTTAACTCTCCAGGCTATAGTTGATAATTATACATGTAAGTTGTATTGTATAAATATTTGCTTAGATTTTGTATACCTTCATTTTTTCACCTTGATGGAGACAAACAATGGGTTGACTGATTGGACAGCATTCTTTATCAACATTTACTTTCTTGTACAAGTAATTTTCATCCTCCAATGATAGAGAGGGACAAGATTCTACTGAACAAGTTGTAACTGGTTTGACACCCATATTTGCTTGAACACATGTACAGTTTTTGCAATGTCCTTCCTTCCATGATTCACCAATTTGGTGAAGATTTCCATGAAAGTCATCAATACAAGCATTTGGAGATTCTAAAAGAAATAGTGCAATCAAATATATATTAATAAATATCATAAATCATAGGTAACTGACTGACCACAAATATAATTGGGACAGCATTTCTCATCAATTTTTTGAGCTCATGGAAAGTTGGACAAATTGGAGGTTCTGGACAAGCTTTTGGATCACAGATCTTTTTACGGTGCAAGCAACATCCTGTATCTTTCATTGTGGACTTCTCTCCTGGTTCTAGCTCTTCTTCAGGCTCTAATTCTGGACACTGTTCTCTAGGTATACATTCTATAAATATAAGAAAACCAATCTTATTGATATATGTGCGCCAATATAAAACAATAATGAGCTATAATCGTACCACAAACATAAGTTGGGCAGTCTGCATTGTCAAGTTGGATTTCTTTCACTTGATAATCGGATTCACACTCTGGAGGTTTGGTGAAGGTGCAGTTTTTAGTAGCAGGAACACAAGTTTGTTTGGGACAACATTCACCCTCCGTGTAATGTTCAATTACTTTTTGTCCAACTGGGCAAGGTAATTTAACACATTTATCAATGACACATGAAATTCCTAACTCTGTACAGCTGCATGTCTCACAAGAACTTGGATGCCATTCTTCGGTCAAGTGATACTCGGTTCCATTGGCTTCTTTGCAGGTATGACATAAATTTTCGCTTACACATTTCCGTTCCTTATTAAATACTTTTCCTTCTGGACAATAACAACCCTCTGGTTCTCCCATGTCACATCCATCATTACCGAATGTTTTCTGTGCATTGTAAGAGATATCCACGAGTGAACTAATGACATCTTCACACGTCTTTTCACATGCATCATTAGCACACTCCTTATATTCCAATCCTAGTGGACAAGTTAATGACCTTTGACAATGCTCTTTTTCTCTCCATGATATGCAAAGACCTCCTTTCTCGAAGCAAGTCTCAGAGTATTCTTCAAAAGCTTTACATGTAGTATAGTTCTCTCGCTTACAAAATGACTTTTTACAATGATTCACATATTGGTCAACGGGAATTATAGGATGACATGCTACAAAGGTTTCTCCTCTTAATTTCTCACATTGATCATTGTCTTCATTGATACAAGTTTCAACATCAGGTAAATCAATAATATTAGCACTGCTGCAGGATTTGGATGTCCAACTACTTATAAAGTCATCCATGTCCTCTGAGGGGGACTTATCGCGCTTGGCAAAATCATCATCAGGATTTTGGTTACAATTCCCACAAAGGCCATCTGTCTGGCTTCCATGTGAATATGAAGCATATTTAACGGTAAAACCGGAATTTTGAATTTTATACACGATTTCAATATCAAATTTGAAAAGAGTGAGGAAAACGTTTCCAGCAGCTGATAAACGAGATTTATACCAATCTGTTATATGATGTACTGTTTTAATCAGATTATTTCTTTCATACATGGAAACCTTAATTAAAGGGGATAATAATATTTCCAATTTCCTTCATATTAAAAAGGAGAACTTACCCCTTCTTTACTTTTAGGATCTTTCTCGATTCTTAGACTATTGTCTGCTGTGTTCACAATGACAGCCTTAACGCATGAAGAATGAATGTCATCTGGACATTGTTCGTTCTCAATTTGTATTTCAAAGTCTCCATGATCATGCCTCACTGCAACATAGCTACAATTACCAGGAACTTCATATTTTATGTCATCAAAGTTCTTAAATTGTGAATGACCAGATCCCTCACAGACGCCTAGATAAAAAAAATTAAATAGGAAATATTGAATATATTATTTTGTTATTCACAATCTTTGCATGACTTCTTGGGAATACAAGTAATCCCATCGGAACTCAGAACTTCATCATCAGAGCAAAAACATCCAGAAAAGCAAATTGCTTCAGAATCTCGACTACATTTCTCTTCCTTATCTCCACATTTAGTTTGACATGAGGGATCATAACAATCTCTCATTACCTTTCCTTCTGGACATTTGGCGGCTAGATAGAGAAAGGTATAAGAAAAAAGAAGGTAAATAAAATTATTTTTTCAAAGAGTAAAGTCATCATTTACGGCAAAAATGGTCAACCCTCCATCTGCTCAAATCTAAATTTCTATCGACTTGTAAGCACTGGTTCACGAATTTAGTTTGGGCTTCACATCTGCAGGTCCTGATATCATCATCTGATTTTTCGAGACAAGTGCAAGTGTCTTCAACACAATGTTCTGTAACTGATTTCATATCTAAGACATCCTTACAGTTATTGAAAGGAGGATATCTAGATATAATCACAAATCATTTTTTTAAATTATTTTTATTTTATCCTCAATTAACCAATTTACTTACTTGAATGTTCGACAAAGTTCTAACGCTCTGCGTTGTCTATCGAGAGGACACTCCGTCTTCATACATGATTGATCTCCTGTTTCCCAAGATTCTATAAATTCCTCCACATTCTCCGTTACCTGTCCATTTGATTTCATCAAATCATCGCTTTTTTTTCCATTAAATTTTCCACAAAGACCCACAACCTTATTATGATTTGTGCTATCTGTTCGTACCTCAACTTTTCCAAATTTAGACCAGCTGACTCGAAGAGGATACTTTTTGGACTCAAATATAATGTTTGAATCTCCAAGAATTCGTATTTTGATATCTTGAAAATCAGACATCTTTGAAACTTGACTTGCTGCGTAATGAACGTCATGATAATCGATACTAAAGTCAAGATTCAAAGTTATAGACTCTTCTCCATGTTTGATTATGAGAGACTTTTGGCATCCTATTTTACACGTCTTGACCACTGAAACATGTCACAATATAATATCACAATTATAATGGATCTTGTTATGTATAGCACTACCTGAAATATTCCAACTATCATGTTCATTTGCAGCCAACACAAAATGGCAACTTGAGAGCTTATATTTGGATTTGTCAAAGGTTAGTACATTTGGTCCATCAACTATACATTCTGCTTTTGTAGGTGGAGGAATGCACTTAAACTTAGGACAAATTAAGGTTTCATGGATATTTAAATCTTCATTTTCTTTATTATCACTGGAATAGAATGGTTGTGCTCCGTATGAATCTTGAAATTCAAACTTCATAGGTTTAGAAGATTTTTCAAAGCTGTTGGTATTGTTCCTAAAAATTAATAATGTTGGTAGAGTTAAAATGGATTTTTCATGGAATTAGATAATTATTTACTCTTCAAATTGAATTAACAATCCATCTGCACAAACTGGTTCCAGGCATTCACATTTACTCAGAGGACATCCAATAGGACTCTCAATTTCAGTTTGTCTAAATTTAACAAAAAATTGAAATGATTAGTTTACAATGTATGAAAATAAGTTAAAACTATTGAGTTGCCTTAATCGAGCACCAGAGGGACATTGCGGCTCTGGAGGACAATATGAGATGGGAGAAGAATCTGTAGTTGTTGGTCTATCATATTGAGATTCTGTAGTTGTCGTTCTTTCATACTGAGACTTTGTAGTTGTTGTTTTGTCATATTTAGACCCAATATTATCTTCAGAACAGTCTGTTTCATCATCTGCACAATCGGTTACCCCGTCACACCATTTTTCAGCTTTGATGCATACCTTTGATGTTTTGCAATATCTTTCCTCTTTGGTACAAGTTTTACAAATGCATGCACAACGTGGGGTAATGTAAGAAAATTCATTTTCCTATAATATATAATGTTTATAGGTCTCTATTTACATTTGTTTGTTTCTATACTTACTCCATAGCATTTGGGACATGTTTTGGGTGAGCAATGAACAGTTCCATTTTTAAGGCAAAAGCAGCTTTCACAGTCTTGATTTAAGAATATGTCACCAGCTTTATGCTTTATGAATCCATCGTAGCATTCACACTGACTTTCATGGACACAATCTGTTCCATTCCATTTCTGATGATCCAAACAGATATGACATTCAGAACTATAACCATAGTTGGGTAAATTAGGACACGGATCAGCACATTTACCAGACTTTGTAGTCTTGCCAATACTAATCCCTGGTGTGGGTAAGGGCGTTGTGAATATTGATGAGTCTTTTCCGATAACTAAAAAATAAAAGTATTGAACACACAATTGAATACATTATGTATATTCATTATTACTGAATGGTTTGAAGCATCCAATAAGCTCCAACTTTAAAGCAGCTCCAAGTCTTGCCCATGACACAGGAATCAATTTAAAATATCTCATACGAATGACCTGTTTAAATTGTCTTTCAGAAATTGTTTGGTCATCATAGTTTCCATGAAATATCTACATAAATGTTTGAAAAAACGAGATTAAGTTAACTTTTTTGTAACCTTTTGAAAAAAAAAAATATATCATCCTACAAATTCTTTTCCTTGCTCATCTCGAATGTTTTCCCATTTATGATTATCGTTAGAGTATACAACACGGAAAGACTTGATAAATTTTCTAGAGTCTCCTTTAAGAATCACACCACTGACCAACCTTTCATCTCCAAAATCAATAGTTACGAAAGGTTGTCTATCGTTCTTTTCGGGTTGCCACGAACCTCCATTTGAGAGTCTTAATCTTTCCTTTCCATAACTGTATTGATCTCCATTTTTGACTGATGAAACAAGGATTTGCTTTGTTGAGAGATTTCCATTTGTAATCCCCATTTCATCAATACAGTCCTCTGGAACAAATATATAAAGTATTGTATTAAGAGTATGATATTATATTTAGTTTCCTACGCTTGGGAGTTTTAGGGATATTTGTCACTTGTACTGGAATATATGGCTTAGATGTAGCTATTATATCTTCTTCCTCTATATCTCCGCAGCCAATAAGATCGACTTTCAAACAAATTTCCTTATTCCAAGATAAAGGAATAATGCGAACAACCTGAGCAGGAACTGCAGGATTCAAAAATGAAGTCTGAGGTTTGAGGCCATTCGAATTTCCTTTGAAAACCTTTTTGATTCCATAATTATCTTCAATATAGGATAAAGAGTCCTCAGAGTCCCCAATGAGTACATTATAACTAGTAACAAATTCATCCCCTTTTCCTCCTTGAGTTGTTATTCCGTACACCTTTGTTTTCTCATCAAATTTGAATTCAACATAAGGTGTTCCATCATTTTCATGAGGTTTCCAACAATCATCGGTGCCCTTGGGAGCTTTTTCTGTGGGTGTACATGCAAAGCTTTGTTGATCGTTATTTGTTAAATAATTTTTGACGTCACACTTGTAAATAGGTTCATTTTTACTAATAAGCTCTACGTCCTCCAAGGTGTTAATTCCTGGGCCATTATACTCAACTTTTATCTCTGGAGCTACTTCATTCAGTTTGATATTTTTGCATTCTTCATTTGAAGTATCCAAAGTTTCTTTTTGATTTGCTAAGTCATGGATATACTCTAATTCACAGCAGTTACCATTATCACATATTTTAATAGTGTATTCTTCAGGTCGATATGAGCTGCTCTGATCACTAGGCTCTTCAGAATGTTTCAAAACAATTTTATCAAGAATAGAGTCCTTTTTTTCATCGTTTGTATCCTCACAACTATAATCACGGGTTACTTTACCATCAAAAACTTCTTGAACATTACAAAAACAACGTTGTTTTTATCATCTGTTAGTTTGATTTGGTTTAATACTCCTAAACTGTCATCAAGATGAGTTAATTTGATGTGAGGATCTGTAGATCCTAAATCAAAGTTTTTGCATTCATGAAGCTCTTCACCTTCCAGTTTGTCGGCATTTGTCAATTTTTCAATGGAACAGCATTCCTTAGAATTACACAAATCTATTGAGAAAAGACTCTCTGAGGGCCTCTCTTCACTATTTCCTTCCTGAACTGCTTCCAATGATTTGACGACAAAGTCTATTTGAAAAGACGAATATTATCTTAGTTGTATACTAAAAATGCTGTCAATACTTACTTTCTTCTGGTTCAATCTTTACATTACTGATATCTGAATCGGGATCCACAGATGAAACTTTGATATTGATATTCCCCTCTGAATTATCCAACAATGAATGTGTACTAGATTTATAAAATTTAAAATCAGAATCCAAATTAAAAAATGATAAAACTACTTACTTATTCTTCAGACAAGCAGTCTTATCCTCAAGGATATCCGTAATCTATTAATATAGGGGAAAATAACATAGTAAATACTAAATAACTTCTATGATTCTTATGCATATATACTAACCAAAGGAATAATACTACTTGTTGTTGAATAACTTTGTGTAGGAATAGGTGTGTCCCTTGTTTTGCATTCTGGTCGATGTGGATAAACGTTGTATGGGGAGTCACAAATATGGGTCTCCGTATTAAATATAGAATTATGTCCGCATGATTTAAGCTCAGCCTTCCTATGAATTGTAGCTTGATTCGATTCATACTGAAGTTTTTGATTATCCTCGAAGCAGTGATAAAATAATGAACAATCTGTTTCATGGGCTACATTTTGCTCATAAGGGAATGAGTCACAAATCGTTGTGTTAGAAGAAGCACTAGGACTTGGTTCACCCACTAGATCATAAGCAAAGGATAAACGGTCTCAAACGTATGTTCTATTCAAAAAATTACCTTGACAATCTGATCGAATATGAATAACATTATCGGGCCAATCACATGTTATATCCCTTGGATTATAAAATAGACCATTGTCACACGATTTAATTTGAAATTTTGGTAAAGGATCTGAGGAATCTTGAACACACTCCTTATATAGATTACATTGTTCCTTAATCAACAGAGGTGGTGTGTCAGGATCACAGGTCTCAACATCAACTGTACCTTTAATCTCTGATGAAACACCTATTTATGGATAATTTTTTTAGAATCAAAAACGAAGTAGGTATTTAAAACGCTCATTAATGTGTAACTCACATTCACAGTTTATTCTATATTCAAAGTCATCACATAAGCTTGTAGAATATTCAGGATTATTGACTTGACAAGTCAATCCTTTTTTAGTGTCACATTCGATGGTGTAATCATTAGTTGAGTAAGCTGGTCCACTGGAACCCACTGCCCGACATTCGATATCCACTATATGATAAGGACTACAATATCCTTGACTCACATCCTAGAGATAATCTCAGTATAACAACTATACGTACATGGCAAATATCAAATACTCACATAAGAGTTATTTAAAAATTTATGGATATCTTCTACATCATTGGGTTCAAGAATAGTTGGAGTATTCGTGTTCATCCAATTTGACCAACCATGATTACAAGACAGATATGTCAGATTTGTGTTATTAATAATAGTGATGGGTGAAGATGTCGAGAGATCAAGTTTTGGAAATATTGTGGTGCCCAAATAATCGGATTCACATTCAGGTAAACTGGAGTAATAGCACAACTTTTGGCCTCTTGAACAAGTGCAGTTATGACATTCGTCACTTTCCATAACATCTCCTTCATAAAAAAGTTTATTGTTTTCCACAATACATTTGGGTTTTTCACACTGATCGGGGTCAATACAAGTATAGTCGTTGTCAGATAGGTATACTAAATGTTCTTTAGGACAAGAGTCTGGACGACAACCTTCAACACAATATTCGTCAGCACATGATAAAGAGCTAGCTTTTTCGACAATGAGAGCTTTGCATGTTTTCACTGGACATGTATTTACACAAGATTCGTAGCTGCTGTGATGTGGACATTGCATGGCTGTAGAAAAATGATACCATATTTTGAATTTTCAGTTTAATTGTTGGACCTAAATATGTACTTACGACAAAGATTCTGTTTTCTCCATGATATAGGTACACCTGCACGAGTGCATTCATGGGCATACGCAGAAATAGCAGTGCATAGACACTCACAATCTCCACCCACATTACAACCGCAAGCATCTGATAGACACTTTTTGTACCAAGGTTCCCAATCTATTTCAGAATGGCAGGGCTCAAAAACTTCAGAATGTAAAACTGAACATTTATTTGTGGACCAGGTTCTGCGCTCAGGATTCAATTCACATTCATCTTCAACTTCAGTTGCAACAGGGCAATACTTGTGAACCCTCCAACTATCTCCAAAAGTGGTTGGAAAGGTCTCCGTTATTCCAGATGGACCTCTGAAAGTATCAAAGTTGTTTCCGTATTACACATTTTTTCATATCCCTTTATAATCATTATCGGAATGTATACCTAAAATCGTCTTCCTCATCTTCATTTGCATTTCCACACAATCCCTGAACCAATCCTTTCAAGAAGGGTTTGATTTTCAAGTAGACTCTATTGCTTCCATCCCATTGTATAGTAAAGCCTAAATCATAGACATCCACAAATGTAAAAAGTCCAGCTTTTCGAATGTTAATCCTAAAATCGCCAAATGATTGTTAGTTGTTATAAATACTAGATATCCCAACTTACCGTTTGTGAAAGTCATTGGAAAGGTCTTCTAAATTCTGATTCAAAATGATTTTTTCTTGGAATTGTTTACTTCCAATTTTGATTGTTATTCTTTTTGAGCATGTAACATTGGATGTTCCACAAGGTATATTCTATTAATGTTTTAAATAAAAATATAAGTATTTAAATTGTCAAAAGATACTCCTTACTTGGATCAAGATTGAAAAAGAGTCTTTACTCGACCCTTTGTATTGTGCCATAACATATTCACATTTTCCCTTAAAGTCAAACATTTTTCCATCAAAGGATATATAGTGAGAGTCACCCCAAGCAGTACAAATGGCTGGACAAACTCTTTTTGTACATGTCCATTTCCCAGAATTACATATACTAAAGATATAAAAAGTTATAGGTACAAAACTGTTGAGGTCATTTCAAATCCAATGGCTTACCATGTATTACAATCTTGCTTTATCCGGTTTCCTTCTTCATAGGACTTTCCTCCATGATGGCAGGGACATTTTTTCTCTGGAATACATGATTTCGAATCCTTTGTTAGAAGAATAAAACCTTCTTTACAGACACATCCACCAAAGTCACAAGATGTTGAGTTGGAAACAGGTATATTTTTATCAAGATTTTTGCATGTTGCCTGTGGTTTATCTAAACTGACACATTCCTTGTATACGAGATTATCTTTCTTATCACACGTAACCAGGGATTTCTTCATGTTTTTCCTTTCTTCCTCATTCTTTAATTCACGGCAGTTCCATATTCCATTTTTGCATGTGCAATGTTCTTTCCCTCTTGCTTTTGCATTATATCTTACTTCGCCAGCCTAATTACATTGATACATTATAGTTTAAAAAAGTCAAAAATATTAGAGAATGAGTGTACGTACATTGACATTATCTCCCGTTAAGAAATGAGTACAGGGACACTGTGAGATTAGAACACAAATGTTTTGATCGTTCAAGACTTGTCCTTCAGGACATGCACAACCTTCCACACAAATATGATTGCTTTCACATGTTTTGTTTCGTCTTGTGACATCAGAGCACGTTCTATAACAGTCCTTGTGGCAGACTGAGAATTTCTGACCACTACTGCAGCTTATTGAGCAGGGTTTGACGGATTGTCTCCACGATTCTAAGTAGATTCCTTTTGAGGAACAAACTTGTGCATAATGACTAAGAATGGGACAAAGGCAATTAAATGCCTCATTTTGATCATTGCAATGACAGATATCTACCAGACAGTCTTTGTAAAACGCATCAGGATCGACAGCCCAATGACATTTTTCGAAAATACTTGTTTTGAGGAGTGCACAGTAATTTGAATATTCCTTCTTTTTCTCGCTGGATAAACTGCATGAAGTCAGTCTTGAGAGGCTATCAGGTTTTGTGGAAGATTTTTGACAGGACTTTGTTTGCCAACTCAAGACAAATGCTTCATTGACAGACTCAATTTCTCCTTCGGGCGTTACAAAGTCATCCCTTTGAATCTTATTGTAGTTTCCACAAAGACCTTTTACCTGTCCAAATGCCGAAGGAGGAACATGTACATAGATTCGACTATGCCCATTCCATTTTATATTGAATCCGTTTGAAAAGGAGAGACCAATGAAAAGGGATGTGTCCTTTGTGATGAAAATTATATTTCCATTTGATGTTGTAAATGTGTAAGGTAATTCAGGAATAAAGGCTCCATTGAAGGATAGTTGAAAATTGTCATTTAATAAAATCTCTTGTCCAAAGGCCTTGATGGTTATAAAGGAAACGTGATAATTGTCTTGGAGGTAAGTAGAAGAGCTTGAAGATATACTCTGAGGATTTTTGCACGTATTGACTGAAACAGATATGTCCTCATCTTTAACTAATAAAAAAGATCCAAGCGACCGGAAAGAAAAGTCTTTTCCATCAAATGTTGTGATGTGATTATGTCCATAGTAAGAACATGAGCGTCCACACAGTTTTTCGGAACAGAGCCAGTTTCCAGCTTCACATTGACTATATCAATTTTTTGTTTTAATCTATGTCAATGTATATTTATATGTACGTACCATTGATTACATTCCTGATAAATTGTCTTTCCCGAGGGGAATTCAATTCCATTGAAAGTACAAGGGCACTCTTTCCTCTGAATACATTGTCCATTATGCATAAACGTTCCTTTTGGGCAATAACAACCTTCAATGCAGTGTTCATTATCATTTTCAAAATCAGTGTAACTTGCAACATTTGTTGATGGAACGGTTGGATTTAGTTCTTCTTCCTTTATTTTGGCTGCGTCTTGGCAGGTTACACTTTCTCCAGATCCACACACAGAGTATTCTAATCCAACATCACATTTTAATGCTTAAAACAAATTAAGGAAGTTAGAAAACAAAATAGGGTTTCACACGTTACTTACGACAAAAGTCTGGAGATCTCCATCCCTTCGAAAAGTCAATGCTACTGTAGTCTTGACACCAAGAGACAAAAAGCTCAACAGATTGACAAGCTCTATCGATATTTCCAGCACAGTAGTCCCACCTACACGTTTTAAAAAAGGAATACCCATTAACTATATGATGACACTGCACTAATAGAGGGGATGTCAAAATCTTTCCACAAAATTGGATTGCTTTTTCATTATCTGCGGATGTAGATGAACATGGATTTGACACATAATGTTCAGGGCTATACCGTGGAGTCATGACATCCATTGACCAACTATCAAAAAGTTCATTCACACTCGTTGCTACATTACCATTTTGTAGTTGAAAGTCTGTTAAAGGATTTCCATCAAAGTTTCCACAAACTCCACTCAATGATGTATTCCATAATTTTTTATTTGCGTCAATGATGAATTGATCCTTCAAATTCCATTTTATAGTGATTCCTAAACCAGGCATTTTGACATAAACTACTTTGTTTACAAGTTTCTCCAAAACTATTCCTTTGATTACTCCTGGAATAGGATATGTTTCATTCCCCTGTCTCAATATGCACTTCCCTGTATTTTCTGTAATTATTGTAAATAATATTAATCAAATCAATCACCAAATACATTTTTTTACCATCAATCTTTAATATAAAAGGTTCTTCAATGGAACTTCTCTCGGTAAAACATATTTGACCATTCTCATTCAACCAAATTTTAAATCCGTTTACGGTATCTGTTTTCATCAAGATATGACTTTTTAAACGCATGGTAAATGTAATTCCGTCAAAAGTTCGGATATGTGATCCACTCCAAATGATACATGATGATTTTTTTGGTGTGTTCAAAAAACTACCTTTTTCTTTTGCGGCTTGAATGGCCTTATCCAAAAAGGTTAAATCCCCGTTTTGAGTTGAAAAATATCCTGATATATTTTTACTTATCTCTTCTTGTCGTTTGAAGTAATGTATTCGATACAATTCATCATTCAAGGAATGTTGGCTTTCATAAAATACATCCGATTCACTATGTGAAGCTCTTCTCACATATCTTGGAATATTATAATCAGACTCTATGTGAAAATCCGTGACGTGGGTACCATCTATAAAACATTCAAGATCAAAATGTATATTATTTCTAAACTATCTATCGTTTCACTCACCCTCAAAAATACACTTTGGTATGGGGTTTGGACTAAAAATACCGGTCTTATAGCTACATGTGTAAACTTCTGAAGGGGTAAACTCAAATTTGCTTCCATAAGGGCATGTTAAGTTGCATTGAAACTTTTCAGACATTGACTTACATTCAAAATTTCCATTGAACTCTAACTTTTCATGATTGCATTTATTTATATCTAAAATACAAAATAGTAAATATTTTCAATTGGAGAAACTTAATTTTTAACATACTATATTGACAGCGATTTCCCCTGTTCTCTGACAGACATTTACATTGATTCATCGATAAACATATTCCATCATTTTCACATGGTGGATCACATATAGCTAAATAAAAAATATAAATAACAATATTATGGCTTATTGTAAGAATGTTATATCACGTTTGCAGTCAGACATAGCATGATTTCCCGGAATTACCCAATCTCCACTTTGACAAACAATTTTAAATACATTAATCCCATTTGGAAACGAATGATTTTCAATACAAGTCACATTGCAATTTCTAAAAGAAAAGTTATAATATATAAAATATTTATGCCAAATTTTTAAATAAATTTACAATGTGTCACATGAGGCAAATGCGTTGTTCGGTAATAGAAGAGGCGAAGTGAGACAATGCCGTTTTTTTTCTAATTCGCAATAGTTACCCTCATGTTCTTCTCCACAAAGACATTGATTTGGAATTATGCATATTCCATCGTTCTTACAAGATGGATTGCAAATTGCTTTTCAAATGTTCAATTATTATTTTTTATATATCTGAATTTGCTATAATCTTACGTTTGCATTCTAATTTGTGGTCTGTGGATACTCCAAAGTAATCCAACCACACTCCATGCCTACAAACAAGCTCAATTTTACCATATAGTGGCATGGAGTACTGCCTTGAATTGGATAGTTGGTAGCCAGGTAAACATTTTATAACACATCCATTGGTTACAGAGCACTTCATACGTGCATTATCAGGTAGTTTTGGAGGTGCATTACATCCTTTCAAAATGAGAAAAATGTAAGCCCATATACATATTATTATAATAGTCTTACCCCCTTTAAAAGATTTAATTTCGTATCCCTCCACGTAGATCAATGGAATCACTATCAATAGTATGGCCCTTACTAATGTAGTATGTGATTCCACCATGGTTAAAGCTAAATTGATGTGCCAATTAAGTTTGCAAAATATTGTCTTCTTCCACGATTACTTATCGAAAATATAGTATAATGTATACTTCGTGTTTATTAGGACTGATAATTAATGCTTTTTTTTATCAAGTCCCCTTCGTATTTGCATTATCAAATATGGGGTTTATTACTTATGGGGATTTTTCTTAGTGCATCCCAACAAGTACGTCAAATATTCAAAGACTGATAACGTATTTAGGTTATTCAGTATTCTATTCATTTCTGTATATACAGGGTGTTTAAATATGTCTCCGTTCATGAACAAGCTACCATTTTTTTCCATTTATTCGTTCATTTTTGTAAACGAAACGAGGACCACATGATCAATGGAACATGGGGTTTGTTTAATTATATTTGTCTATTTACAAAATTTACAATAAATTTTAGCTGAATTCCTATCTCGAATTTATGGAGCTTGTATATTTAATTAAAAAGTAATTTACGATACACTTAGGGTACCTGGCTTCTATAAAAAAGAATTATTGTAGCCAATAAAGTTTGGACATAATTGATCAAGTGATTGACGTCATTGGATAAAATTTGTGGGAAAAGAAGGAGCGAAAAAATAAACTGCCGCGTAGAAAAAAAAATCAGTTAATTCTTAATTAATTTATTTTTTTTAAGGCATGAACACTTTTCCATTAAATATAAGTATGATCTTGCTTATTTATAAAGTATTTTTTATTTTTTCCTTGCAATTTTTTTGTAATGCATTTTTTAGTTCGAAAGTTTTAAAATAAATAAGAATTGAAATTTGTTATTTAAGTATTCACGTAATCCTATTTCATTATAAAACTAAAAAAAAATTATTAGTATTTTTCTCACATTTATAATGAATCATGTATAATTAGAGATAAGTATAATTTAAAAAAATGCCAAGGATATTAATGAAATCACGGTTAAAGCATTCTGCAATGTTATTGTATTTTTTTTTTTTTCTAATTCATGCAAATATAGATATGTCAAAAGAGTAATAAGTCATTTCGTTGAGAGATTATTGAGTTCCAAATTATGCTAAACATAAATTATTTTAATGTTCATGTATAGGTAGCTGAGGGTAAGCGTGTTGCTGGGCTGAAAAGATGGAATATAAACAAAAAAGGGGGATAGTCTTCCTTCGTTTTTTGACCCACACAAATACAAAATGTCCTCGTCTTCCAACTCTTACGATAAAAAAATGTTCTCAGAACAAGATAGAATTAGTCTAAAATCATGTGTGTTCTTAAAATTTATCATCCAAAGCCCATCCTCGTGTAAAATTCGTAGAAAAATTTAGAAAAGATATTTGCAATTATTCTCTCTGGAGAATTGAGCTCCTATTCATTTTTGCGAAGTTCCAATTTTTCTTATATGCTCTTCGGGCACTATTTCCAATACTCAAAATACCTTTCCGGTCTCTAGTTAAGTAGTATATGAACTCGGAGTTCAGTTGAAAGTTCCAATAGCATACCCTATTGGAGAAGTTCATATTGGCAGCTTTGATTATTTTTGTGTTGCATTCAATTTTTTCAGTATATCCAATATCAAGGAGTTCCCTTTAATCTTTGTAGATATCAAACCCAGATATCTTTTTAAAACGTTCGTATAGTCTACCTTGCTTTATTCTTCAGTTCCTCTTCCGAAGCACTTTCTAATAAAAAAAATAGAGTTGGCATTTGAATAAAATTGACTATATAATTACTTCCCTTCGAAATTAATCCCAAATATTTGATTTTTTTTTACTTTGTACATGAGGGGTACAAGTACCAAATTAAAAAGGTCTGGAGATGGTGTTCCTTGTTTTGCTACTCTTTTTTAAAGCCATTAGTAGGAAAGGGTGTTAAAATTACATCAAATTTACTAAAGTTTTAGAGCATATTCTAAGCACTCTAGAAAAATTATTTAAACGATTAGCAACATCCAAAAATGTTGGACACAATAAATTAATATTAAAATAAAGGAACTTTAACTTAATTTATAAACAATCAATCTGAAAGATATCCGAAATATTTCCCAGCCAGTCAGTCTTTCAATTAGTTATGACGGAATTGTAAAAGTGTTTGCTCTTCTCAAACTAACCAAAGGTTTCCATTGATAGAGGACATATGCCCTTGGATTTGGAGATTTTAATGTGGTCAGAAAATGGAGTATATCTAACCAAAACATGTTCAGAATTGTATTAAATGTTTTCTTAGAAAAAGCTGGTGGATAATCATTAAATATATTAGACTGTTTGAAAATGATTGAAACAGGTTCGTTTGAAGGGAAAGAAGAAGAGTTAGCTACAAAATTCCCTCAGTATCGATTTTCTCAGGAACTCTTAAAATATTCCATAGTTATTCAGAGACTAAATAGATAGTGCCACATCCCACATTTGCACATATTTCTCTAATCGTCGCTGAAAATGGAGACTCATAATTTTTGCTCGTACTTTTTGATAGGCTACAAACTGGGCAAAAGAGTCTCTGATATCCATTATTGTTTACCTTGATACTGGCCTAGGTGTGCTACCATCTTTTGGCGGGCTGGGGAGATCCGAGATAACAATTTTAAGCTCGAGAATGGTATCTCATCAGGACGTCCCTGAGAGACAAGGACACCCAAAACACCAACCAGTCAAACACCTGGTAAGGAAAAACTCCCAATTGAGTGTTCGAGAGGTCTAAGGGGAGCTTTCCCGACCACTCACAATGCGGTATTCCAGCCTAACGAAGAAAAAAACTCACCTGAAGGAACTTCCCCTCATAGCCAGTAACTTACGGGGGATAAAGGTGGAAACAATCAAACCCGAGTCCCTACAGTCCAGAGCTCAATATCTGTTATCAATTAATCTTCTAAAAGCTGAAGCACCCACTCCAGGATTACGTTTTTGATAGCAATGAATGCCTCTCGCACGCGTTCAGTGTACGAATAGGAGCTCTACAGGCAGTTGTGGGAGTTGGAAAACCATTTCCACGACGTTATCTGAGCAGGAGGAGACTACCCGACATGATTGAGTAGGCTTCAAATGTCCTTGATGATGATGTCGTACAATGTTGAAACTATCATAATATGGCAACTTTTGTTTTATATTATCCAAAATATCTTGTAATACATGGTATGTCAATTACATATATATTTGGACTGATGGGTGTCTTTTTCCACGCATGTTGTATTATCACAGCCGATATACCATTAAATTCTTCGATTGAGTTAATTGTATAATGTCAAAGGGATTGACTATTGATCTTAATAATTAAGAGTAAAATTATTTTCAGTTTTTAAACAAACCTAACAAATTTTAGATACTCTCTCAAACAATGTTGAATTTGGTAGATAAAGATTTATGTTTGGATATGAAGATATTCATTTTGCGAAAATATGAAATGATTTTTTAAGTAAATATATTAAAATAATGCGAAGACATATGGGTTTATTAAACTCAAGGACTTTAATGTTATAAATAGAACAAACTGATTGGAATGTCAAATATATGCAAAGGTGTACACAAAATAAATTATTATAAACTGGACAGTTTCTTCATCTTTTTTTATATATTTCATGAGATGATAACTCTATTGTTGGTTATTTAAATGTTAAAGAGTTGAAGATTCTATCACACTGATGCACTATGAATCCCGGGACTTCTAAAATTGAACTTCTTATCCGTTTATATAATCATGGATTATAAGCTGGACATAGCTCAAAGCATGACCATACATTATTATATAAATTAACTTGAGGAATACTAAAAAATGTATCTATAGTGTTATAGAATGGCCTCTGAGATCTCAGGACTATGGTCGACTTTGGTCTTAATCTGTCTCAGAATATGATGACTAGAAAGTATGAAAATATATATATATATATGATTTAGCTGGAAAATATTAGGAATTCAATATTTCTTACCCGTGATATGTCAAAGCGATTCCGATAATAATTGTTGCAAGTTGCATCATGTTTAATTTAAACATTTCAAACCAAAGCGTCATTAAGGAACAATAAATTATAACAATAATTTATATCAAATAAAATGGCTGAAAGAAAAAATACTACTTTAGGATTTAAATTGTTGAAACACAATTTTGAAATGAGAGATTGTTTTAAAATTTCGAATCTACTTTTTTTTATTTGATAAACAACGAGAGGGAAGAAGACCATTTGGCTGAATGTATATGTAACCTTTTGAGGATAGGGACTTTAGTACTAGTCCCTGAATAATATCCTCTTTATTCAATCTACCAGATTCTTCCCGCTGACGATGAGTTTATTTGGAACCTTAGTAAATATTTTTTTCAAATATTTCATTACCTTTAGAAAATATGAACCTGATTTTAGGTTTTGATTGCTTTCCTCAAAATGATTTTTGAGGACAATCCCTTTCCTTAATATTTCTCAGTGAGCAATCCTTAAGGAAATCTGGAAAACCACATTGTTAGGTGAGTCACAAATGGCAACCACACAGATCCAAGATTTATTGCAGGACTCCATCACAAGGCACTATATAAATAGAGGTAGTAGAAAATTTCATAACAGTGGGGCATCAATTGTTTAAGGTGCTGCGCAGTAGTAAGGTCTTTCTCATTTTTTATTTTGTTGAAGTCCAGGTCGCAAAAATCTAATAAAAAGATGGAAAGAGAGATGGTCAGGAAATATCAATATCTCTGATCTAGAGTTTTGATAAGAATTCATTATTTATCAAGAACTAGAAGCTCCTCTATCTAATGAAAAGAGAGAGCAACATAAAATTTTGAAGGAGAAGAGGTTTGAAATTTGCTTTTTAAACTTTTTTTATTTTGTTATATTTTTTTAAATAGTATCCTATAAAGATTTTACTTAGTTCAAATGTTATTTGTTACTATTTTTAGTTTTTAATATATAAAAAAAATTAAAACAAATATAATTTACAGTTTATTATATTGAGTATATGTGTTTTTATGGGTACCCAGACCGTTGGGGGGCATAAGAGGCTGACACTTTGAGCTTTTGAAAATATTCAAGCTAAGACGGCAGCCCCATTTTCGGTGTTTAAATTATAAGTCGAAAAATATAAGGGGGCCTACAACACCAAAAAACCCAAAAGTTGTTTATTGAAGCTCAAGGTGACTAGAAAATGGGACTTGATTTATAAATCAAAAAGGTTCTGGCATCTCAAAAAACAAATATACGAATAAAAACGTTTTCTAAATTTATTCAAAATCAAATAGTTACAGGCAAAAAACAAATCCTTGAAAATTGCAGTTTTTTTAGGAGCAAAAAAAAAATGGATCTTCAATAGAATATTGGATTTGTAGTAAAAATAAAGTTTGTAGTAGTTTTACTTGAGATTTGTTTCCATATAAATATGACGCATAAAAATTGCTGTTTAACTGAAATATTTGTCATTTCCGGAATAATTTTTCAGCCTTTTTTATTTAATGAATCGTCAATTTTAAATTTTTAAGTAGAAATGCCACAAAATGTTACATTTTGAACATAAAATTATGAACTTTAACATTGCATATGTATTTTTGATTTTTTCGACTATTTTATAACTTAATTTTTGTAATATTTGGAGAAATGAACAAATTATCGAGGGTTATTTTTCGACGACATTATTCTTCATTACTTTTTTTATTTTGCATGTATGAAAAAAAAATTTGTAGGTGTATGTTCCTCTGTATAATAACAATAAATGTTATTTTTACTGTTTTGCAAAATTAGTGCAAAACAGTAGTTTTTGTAATTTTCTTTGCAAACTTTGATTTGGCAATTTTATGACAAAGAATATAGGATGGACTTTTCATCAACACAAATATTTTTAAGCAAATATGTTTTCATGTTATTTGAAGTTTATAACCCATTTTTTTCTTTAAATTTATAATAATAATACATTTCATATAATATACAGGCGCTGTATTATAAAGCCTGTAAGAATACTCAAACACTCGCCAGTACCGAAGGTTTCTAAGTAAGAACCATTGTCAAAGGGGTTCCCCCTCCCTCCTTGACCCGAGCAACGTCGGGTAATCATCAACTATTAACTCCATATATCGATAGAATCCAACTGATTTGTTACCAACTAATTTAAGGCCTTTTTCATTTGTGGGACTGAAACAATTTTCTAGTAAGATTTTTAAATTTTTTTCAGATTAATTTCCTTCTATTTCTTCATATCTCCTTTATTATTAAGTTAATATCAAAAGGAATCCTGCATTAGATGCAGAATAGTTATGAAGGATCTAGAAATAAGAGAAAGGCAAGGGACCTTCAAATTCTTGTTTCCAAACATCTTCTGGACGACTTGTCTCTTACAAATCAATTTTAATTTAATTTTAAAAACCTCAAAGGACCTTCAGGTACTCAAATTCAGAAAAGACAGAAACAATGTAGACTTGAATATATTTTTGCTTCCCCATCGATATCCAAAGAGCTAAAACCTAACGATCTCAAAGGGTTCCTCACATATTTTCTTATCACTTCCCTTTTATAGCTAGGTTCTTAAGGGTAAAAACAGACCACCAAAACTTTCTGGAAACTTAACATCACCCATCTGAAACCGTATGAAAGGAAAATACACAGGTATATCAAATATTATAAAAGAGAATGGAAATGGACTTGTCCTCCTCTTTTGAAGCTTTACAGAAAATAATAAACGGTTTCAATCATGTTTTTAAATATATCGGGAAGAAAGAAACACATTTGAGAAATAAAATCAGATGTTTAAATTTTCGAGCATTTTTCATTTTTTCCTTTTTTTTTCCTTCTTTTTTAAGCTTTGAGAATATGAAAGTAAAAAATTATAGGCTAAACAATGCCTTAATTTTTTTACAAAATTTAATGTTTATTTCAAATATTATTTATGAATAAATAATAGTTTGTTCAACTACTTCATGTATGAAATATCCTTAGAATGAGAACATTTGTTATTATCTTTTTGTAGTTGTATCGCAACATAAGAATCTTCAAAGTGAGTAATTCAAAATATTAAAAAAAATAGGATTCTGTGGATTTGTTTGAGATCAAAATTATGTCAATTTTCCTTTATGGGGGGGGGAATTTTATGTTTTGGTACACAAAATGTCTATAAAATCAAATATATTCTTGTAGTTTCACACGATTAAAATAAATAGTAACTTGCTTATCAAGACGTTTAATAAATATCGCAGATATTGCTAAAAAGTCGTATTTTACAAATATGTTTTTTTCCAAAATGGTTCCAGTATTTGACGTAAGGCAAATTCCACTAAGATCTAAAGAATTTTTGACGATTGGATGTAACCTCTAAATTAAAGATAAAGAAATATGTGTTTTTCCTATGACAAAACAATTTTTTTTTTTTTTTTTGCTATTTTGAAAATTAGTTGAAAGACAAAATTACACAAGTCCAATATTAAATTTTACATTTAAAACTCCCTCTTTTTTATGTTTCTTTTTATGTTTTTTATAATTTAGATCATTAATCAACTATTCGCCCATGTAGAACAAGTATGATATTTCTCGAATTCGAGGTTTCGTGATACGAAGTTGTATAAAAAAACCTCCCTACTTACCTAAAGAACACCTACAAAATGCACGGCATTATGCCAAATTTAAGGGGGCATTACTGCCTAAATACTTCAATACAGGATTGTACTTTGCAAGGTGCAATCCACTTTTATTAAATAAACCAAGGGTCCCCCCAGCCGTTTGTATTTTCCTAGTTATATTTAGTAAAATTGACTGGAGGATTGCACTATTGTTGGACTCTGTACTCAGATCAGAGGTGGGTCCCTTTTTCTTTTATAAGTATTATGTTAGTAATGAGGAAATAGGTCTTTTATCCATTCTATCCATTTGAAGGAAAACATAAATATGTATGTAGGTACTAATGAATTACTTATATGATGATATATAATTACACTTAACATCATAAATAGAAAAACAAGAGTTGAGTTGAAGTCATTACCGTGCAGTATATTTATTTTTGGAAAGCATCATAAACAATACATATAAAATGATAGTGTTTTCTTGTCAGGAAAGTTTTGAAGGACTTTAATTGAGTTAATTGGTAAACAAGTTTGTTTTAATGAATCAATGGCATTATACTCCTTGCAATGAGACTGGAGAACTATATCTTACTAAAAGAACTGAAACAATAAAATAGAATAATTATTAATCATAAATTACCATTACATATATATAAAAAAATTATTTTCTTATCCTACATAATTTTTAAGAACAATAATCATTTGAAAATTTAATTTGCCGCAGGTAATAAAGTAAAAGATGAAATAAGTTTATCATATGTTTAATAATTTAGAAAACTACTTTATAAACGTGTTTTTAAATAATTTACAAAACTATTGCAGAAGAATAAGGAAATCCTTTACTTTTGTTGGGTAAATGTATTGAAATCAATCATTTCAATCAGTAATATAATCAAAACTAATTTCATTATATGGAAAATTGCAATTATCTCTAAGGAACGTGATAAAAAATATAAATAACAGAAATCTAAATATAATTTTTTTATCATTTTAGCAGATTTTAAAAGTCAAAAACTTTTGAAAGAGTTATGACTGGGAATACAAGCATCCTTTTTAATCATTTCTCCTTGAGATATACCCTTAGTAGTTTTATAGTCTTTTAGGTCCAACTGAATATTTGACAATATTTAACGTGACTATAACCGACGTGAAATAAACTTCTTAGGAACTTGAAAACCGAACCCAAAAAATATTGAACAGGAACACCATGATCATGAGTAGAGTATGGAAAATAAGTGTAATCATCTCATAAAAAATAGTTCCTCCTTTTGATAAGTTTTTTTTTTTTTCAAAATTTACATACATATAGATTTATTTTTGCATCATTATTAAACTTTTACTTAATCTACAAAGTGTAAATTTGATCAAATATCACATTATATTTTCTTTGGCTAATTTGTTAGAACTGATCAAAAACTACATATTTAGTAATAGCAATACATATATATTTAATGTATTTCAATTGTAATTAAGTATAAAACTAATTAATCTATCCCTAAAATTACCAAAATTAATTTTAATTTACGGGGTTTCCTTTGTTGTTTTTTGGTGAATACAATCGAAAAAAAACATAAAAGTTACAAAATATTTTTTACCATTTTTGGTCATTTCAAAATGAAAAAACAGAGCTATTTTGTTTACAAAATTAAATATTGGAACAACGTAGTTCCTATTTGGGAGAAATTATTCTCTAGAACTCAATTAGTGTATATTCGTGTCTCGTTCGTCCCTAGAGAAGAAATTATTATAATCATATTTGAATACATATATATATATATATATTAAAACATTCTTGCAACAATTTACACCAAAGATATGTTTGAATGTTTACTTCAGAGGGAGAAGTTAACGCCATTTCCTTTTCTAATTGCTCAACTTAGTTTTTTCTTTGCAAAGATGCTTTCTTTACTTATAACTAATTGATGCAACTCCAACCAATAGGGGGAAAAAGACCCTCCTGAAAAATTATTCTTTTGAACGCATGTATATAGGTTTGATTCTCGGTCGCACTTAGAAAAAAATACAATTATACATGTAAAAATAACTTTAACTTGGGGTGCCCTTGAAATAGTTTGCCAGATTAGGTCTCCTACTACACTCCTGAACGTGTTCTAGGGATGTTGCCTTGTTCAGCTAGCACCCGAAATCAGAATTGATTAAGAAATAATTATACTTGATCAGTGAAGTCTAAAAAATTAAAGGAACATTAAAAAATAGGCCAACTTTAGGTTACATTTTCGTCAAATTTAAGAATTTTAGTCTCCATGTACTAAATGTAAATTTTATAAATTATAACAAAAGAATAGGTTGGGCAGGAAACATGGACTCATAATTAATTTTAATTTTCACATTAACATAGAAGGTTGAGTGTTCATTTTTTGACATTCTGGTTTTGCCATTCTTTTTGCATAAACAAACTATAAAAACATTTAGTACTAGGTGGCTAGGATTATGGACGTGTTGAAGTGCACCAAGATCCTCGTTTTCAAGGTCACCAAGATGAATAATAATGTAGAAAAGCTCACCAGGAAAACAAGAAATGGAGGACGCTGATAACATAGCTGGATTATGGTGCAAGAGATGTCCCCCTTTCCTAGCCATATTTGAGCCTGCAGGACTATACTGTGTGGGGCACTTTGGCGGAAGAAACCAAAAAAACTCCTCACCCAAATTGGACTCACTGAAGACTACCATAGTGACAACTTTCTATGGAGTTTGCCATCAACTTCCCGTGATGTGTAAAGGCTGGGATTGATATTAAAAGGATCCCCATTAAGTGGGTGCTAGTTTGCATGTTTTGAAAACATTATTATTTTTTTTTTGTTAAAAATAAAAATAATATTGAAGTATTTATAAAGCAACTTCTCGAGTCCATGTTTTGCTTCCCAACTCTGTAGAGAGTTTTTTTTTTTTTTTCATTTAAATATCTAGAAAGTTTTAAATATACTCTGTACATTGTACGTTTGTTTCTTCCAATAAATATATGTTAAATTTGTTTTTAACACCTTCAGGAGTAGTGTAGTAGTTTATAGAAATCATTCTAAGCCCACATAATTGTAAGAATTCTATAAATCAGATTTTTCGAACCTTTTCATCTCTGCAGTCCCCCTAGTCGTATTTTCGAAGGATGCAATCAGAAGCACCGGTTTGGAGATATTGCTCTAAATCAGGGGCTCCTTCATGTTGAAATATTACTATGAATCATAGTTAAAGGCTCTAAAGGACGAATATATATCCGTTAAAGGTTTTGATGTTTTTTATATATTCTACGGCTTAAATAGCAATAATAAATATGGGCTTCGGTGTGCATGAGTTCCAAGACTTGCATTTTAATACATGTAGTAATTAATGTCGTAAACAACACCTTCATCATGAGTAGATTATGGAAAATGAGTGCAATTAGTTCCTTCTTTTAATTTCTACTTCTTGCTTATAAAAGTTACAACTTATACAGGTTTAAAGGAGAAGTTTACTTGTAAAAGTGGAATGTACTCATTTGAGATTAGATTGAAGCTCTTGTTTTAGAGATAAATGATCATTCATGGCAAATAAAAACATTTCAAAAATTGTTCTTTCCATTTTTAAAAGATGTGTCCCCGATGAGAAATAACATACTTATACACTTTTACTGCTAAACTGTGTAATTTGTGTTTGTAAATTGAAGATTCAAAAGAATAAGAAGATAATTTAAAAAATCTGGAGTCTATAATATCCTATTTAGTGCACTAACGAAGGGTTGATTAATAAATAAAATGTGGAAATGGGATGCAATGATGATAAATTATATTGAATTTTGATTCAAATCCTTTCCAATAATGACTAATGCGTCATAATTACTCGATAAGGAATTTAACATTTCACGTTTATATTTTATGATCTGTCTGGATTTAACAATGCTTGAAATACAGAATAATTCTCTACTTTATACATTATTGTATTATACATGTATTGTAGTTTTGACTTGACGTGAACAATTTCCTTTCAATTTTTAAAGTAGATGAGAGTTTTCTGATCTGTTGTCTTTAGCAACTTCAGTTTCAATTATTGATTTATTTTCATATGTCCAAACTCTACTCTACTTCTTGATGTTATTGGTTTTAATTTTTAAAAAGGGCGGTTTGTTCCTTTGAAGGGAACTATTGAAGTTTTCACAGAGTCATATCTAGTCACTTTAATTCCATCCTTAGGATTTTTTTCTTATCGCTTATTTGGTTTTTTTTTATTAAGGCTAAAAAACATTTATATAATATAAAATAATATGTATCTAGAGGAATTGAGTTTTACATATTATAAATAAACATTTTAGTTTAAAATTATTCCCCTCCCGAAGAACCTTTTAGTACACCCTGATATACACCAATAAAAATAATCGAAAAATTAATAAAACATGATCAGATGTAGAAATATAAAATAAAAATGGAATATGACAAGTAAAACGAGCATAAATAATAATACATTAGAAAAGAAAACAACAAAAAAACAGCTAAAAGCCGAGTCAAGAGTAATTGTTTTGAATGTGAATTTTAGGCTCTTGATGAGCTTTTTCTGTGTTCAAGAAGTCGTTTATCTTCTTTGGACTTGACTTTATTTTAGTCGGATATTAGAATTGTATTTTTTTGTTATAACAAAATTTTAAAAAATATATAATAGGAAGCATTCACTAAAATCTATCACACTGGATATTGACATTGAGAACATAATATTTAAAATGTATCAATATTTTCATATCTACACTGTGCGTAGAAAGAACCCAAAGGAGTAATGTGAGTTTGCTTATGTGGATTATAGAACTATCTTCTCTCACAACAAGAACAACACGGTGGTTTTCATTATTCCCAGACATCAAGAGATTGCTGCATTTGTAACCAGCCTTGAAAGCTTTTTATTTTGTCTCAGAAAAAACCAACCATGCTGTTCTAAAAGTTTTTGAAAGTTTAGCGAAATTTACCTATGGCAAATGCATTCCTTCATGTGTATATTTCAGACGCACATTCAGAAGAAGAAAGGAAGAACAATTCAGATGTGGAAGTTAAAAAAATATTGGCAAGGTCAACTCCATGTTTCATGAATAGAAGACAAACAATATCATGCCTCTTAAATTCAAGGGCATGCTGACACAAAAGCAAAATATTGTATTTGGTCAAAGGTGTGACCATTCCCGTCCTGAAGTACAGGGCCTTTACAATGAGTGTCTTAGTTACTTAGAGAGAGGGATAGCACACATGGAAGACTTGTCCACTTGTATGTGGAGGACGGATCAGAGTGAGGTACCTGATTAGAATGATATTGAGGGATGTATCAGGAACCTAGCTGAAAAGGGGGTGGCAATTGATGATGCAAAGTGTCACCAGATCAGGTCACCAATCTCAAGAGATTCATTAAGAGGAATACCAGTGATGAATAATTCGGTGAACTTCAAGCATACCAGAGGTGGACCAAATACTTGGAAAAATCCAATTGTGTAGATTTTATTCAGAGCTGCTCAAGATTACACAGTTTTTGTTTGTTTTTACAATACCTGCTCACAATGTAAATTTCAAGAAAAAAAATCAATAATACCAGTCCAATGGACCAAGGAGAGGAGTTTTGGTTGTCTGTTGAATCACTGAAGAGACCTGCCAATTACAATTTCAAAAACATGACCTGTAAAAACTTTCAAATCGATTAGATAGGCAATCGTCAACTGCTGCGTAAGATTCAAGTCTTCAGATAAATATAGCCTAGCCACATGAAGAAACAAAGTGTCCTCTTTTTACAAACTCAAATCTGGTCCCCTACATTCAACAAATAAAAAAGTTTGTTAATATGATTTCAAGAGCAGAACTTAATCAACCATTTGAACTTATTGATCAATTTTTACAAAAATAATTCCAACTTGTTTTTCTATTGACAAGTATCATATGATAATTGATACATATCCCGGCGTTATTACACTTACATAAAAATTCATATTGTATTTTGTTGTCAGTTGTGAATGTTTTGCTTGCTTCATTTCTCCTAATTAGTGTTCTTAACATTGATTAGTTGAATGAGTGTTGGCCTTATTAAGCTGTAAACAAATAATAATAATTCAATACACGGGCGTCCGCAAGATTTCATAAAAAAAGCTCCATTTTGTTTTGGGGGGCTACAGCACCTCCAGGACCCCCCTGCGGACGCCCCTACAATAGTTAGAAAGAATGGCTAAGTACTGGGCAGCAGTCTTTTATTTTTATTTTCGGAGTAAAGTTTGCAATATAGCTAGACCGTTTTCATATGACGTCAGCATTGTTGATGTCGCCCATTTTGGGGACATAAATAACACAGTTTTAAAACAATTAAAACCTTTTTCTCATTAATATTAAGGTAAATAGAGAATTGTTGGATCTAAAAATGGGATCAACAAATAAAAGGATCTAAACCTTACTGTTTATGAAAAATCTCTCTCTCTTGTGCCTAATTTTATTAAAGTTCTTATCCTAAAATGTATTCAAAATATGTTAAAACATCGTTATACAATCTTATTTCTATTTTATAGATAACAGCTAATTATTACAATGGGAATAATTAGATGTTCCTCCCTAATTGATCCAAAAAATCTACAAGTCTAGCCATTTTTAGAACATATTACTTTGGTTTAATTATAATATCAGTGGTTAATATGCAGAAGTTAAGTTCTTCTAACTCTTAAAGCCAATTCATGAAGATTTTATTGGAAATATGTATACTTTATTTTATAGAAATTATCATTTATTATGATACAGTTTATGAGATCCGTCAAAAGGTTCTCTACAGTAAATGTTACGATGGGGCATACGACGGAGTTACCCAAGTTGACTATATATAAGATGTGTCGATAAGAGATTTCTTTGCATTTGTTTACAATTATGCAGGCTATTTTGATGACGTCACATGGAGCCAATTGAGGAGGAAATCCTAATTTATAAAACTAATTGTATTAATACATCATATCATAGTATTTTATTTTCTTATCAGACAATGCTATTACTGTAAATTTTTACCCTCCAACGATTAGGGTACTAAAATCAATTGAAAAGATATCTAAAAAAATGTTTAAAAAAATAAAAATAGTTCAACACATACATTTTCATATATAAGTATAGCGAAGAAATCAATAATGTGTTCAGAATAACTGGATATAACACACAATAAGAAATGCTCATTTGTTATTAACATAAACTAATAATAGGATCTTATTTTGTCATTTATCTTGAATAAGTTAAATATAAAGTTCAATTTACTAATATAACCGAATATGAAGCCTTGAATAGGCCTATTGCCTAAAGATTTTGCCTATTTTCCATAGAGGGATATATATATAGTTATATTTTAATAATACTAGGGAAAACAAGTTTTTTAAAGCATCCTCACTTTGTTATAACTTGGAATAGTTAGTAATACAGACCAATAATAGTTCTTTAACTAATAATAGGAAGGATTTTGAAGTTTCTACTCGCTTGAAAATAATCTCTATATCGAAATAGCATTTGCATGTCCAAAATAAAACCGAATAAAAAAATAAAATTTAAAAAAAATCATGGCGAAGTCATTTATAGGGAATTTAAATTTAGAAGAATATCATTGATGTTCTAATTATTTTTATTTGTTCAATTAATATTCAAAAAATCTTAACATAATTTTGATACATTTAACTATTGTCTTCAATCAAACAACTTATAATTAGCTCGTATGGCACACATTTAGTAATTTATTTATTTTTGTAAACATTCTAGATTTTTGAGAAGGTAATATTCCAATATGGTAACAAGCATAGCTGTTTAGAAGAGGATTTTTGAGTTAATGAGTTTGGAAATTGAAATATAATCACTTATTAGTTCCCAATAACTATTTGTATGCAATAGCAGAATAGAATATGCTTTGCAGACAAAACTATCGAGAAAAGAAAGGCACATTATCTTTAAAGTCTAGAATAATCTTCCACTTGTTTTCCATCACAAAAAGGACTTACAAGTATAAAAGAAATCACTAATCAGGCGGATATGAATTCCCCAAGGAACGGAAAGGATGGGGGGGATGCAGATGAATATATCTGAATCTTTCGTAGAAAAGATCCATCCAAACCATTATGAATGAAATGTATTTCCACACAGAAACACAACATTTTTATCAAGTGACTCAATAGTACTTCTATTGGTTATAAAATATAATATTAAAAAATAATGTGTGTTGGAGTGGGAGATTTTATGTATCGACTCCACAGCCCTGCTTCTTACGGAGGAGACATGTTACAATCCCAATAACTTTAAAATGTAAAGTTATCCTGAGATATAATAAAGATTAATATTTATTATATCCCAGAGTTATCTAACCACACAGTTCTTATACAATGAATGTCTTCCTTTGTTTATCATATCAACATAAAAGCCAGGTTGCCTGATGTTATATACAGTTATAGAGAATTTTGACATTGAAATTTTTGACACAAAAAGTAAAAATTTTCAGTAAGTGTTTGTTGAGATATATTTCTACTATAAAACATGAGATTTTAATTATATTTTATTATATGTCATAGTCTAACATGCTTGTAACATATTATTAGTTTCAATATTAAGTTTACATCATTTATTCTGATTCCAACACTATAGAGGAGACTTATTTCACTCCATTTTTAATGTAGATAATAATGACAAAACATAATTAAATATAATATACATAAATATATTACATTTAATTATGTTTTGTTTTTTGTGTAGTTTCATGTTATAGTTTAATTATCAATCACAGTAAATAATAAAATTGACTTTTAATTTTATTATTAACAATGTTCTATTTCTGTAAATTTTTTATTTGTTTATCATATATAAATATCAACTTTATGCTGACCAACTGTAATACAAAGTAAAATAAATGCTTGGATATACAAAATTGGGAGTTTTTACATGCTTTCTTCTGTTGTTACATGTCTCCTCCTAGTGTATCAAATATCCACCTTCTGGTTAGTTTCAAAAACACCAATTAATGGCTATTAATTATTGCACTACATCAGTAATACTTCGGAATTATTTGTCTTACGTAACTACCTATGTCATGTTACCCAGGCGTTGAAATATCTTTCAAATTATGGAAGTGTAGAATTTTTTTTTTTTTTTGTAACATGTATCCTCAGTCCTCACTCTCCCCTAATCAACGCTTGTCAGTAGTAAGTAAAACTGAACTTGCCTCCACTGTGACGTCATCAAAAAGTTGTCAGTTAACTTCAATCATTATTGACAAACCTTATATATTTGATTCTTGAAATTTTGATTCTTTCTCTCCTCCAAAACATTATTTTTAATTGTCAGGATTACCATGTTGATTTTCCGTTTCTTTTTTTAACATGCTCAAAGTACACACGATTTTAATTACTAATTATTTTTGTGTTTGCGAGGTATCGCGGTGTATAAACATTAATTACCAACAATTTTTAAATAATATTTATTCCATCCACAGTCGGGAAGAACGGACTAACTACCAACAAATGTAAGGAAACTTTTTCAGTTTTTTTGGGGTTTTTTTGAGGCAAGGGTGGGAGATACAATAACTCCAACGATGTGATATACATGGTATATATAATTTATAATGTATTTAAAAACGTCTGACCAAAATGTATAATGGTTTGTTTGTTATATTTTTAATATGTATGTATATGATCACGATAAGAGTCTAGAATAGGATGACAAAAAGAGGATATCTAGGAGAGAAAATATCTCTTAAAACCTCATTTTTTCATTCATTATAAAATAGCGTAATATTCATAATTAATACTTTTGAAACAAAATAATGAATCAATAGAAAAAAAAAAATAATAATAATAATATCTTATTCAACAGTTTCTGTATGCCATGTAGAGTGGAATAAATTTCTTCAAATAAAATAAAAATGCAAGTCATTTCAATGACTTTTTGTCAATCTAACTGAAAGGTGCCTCGATATATCTTTATATAAATGAATAAAAAAATATAGAGGAAATATCCCCCTTTTTTTTTTGCTTTTTTTTTTTCATTATTGATTATTTTTGAGTCTCTCATAGAGATGATAAAGGTGGCAATACGTTTTCCAAAAATCATGGTTTTAAATTAACTTCCCTCCCCTATACGAATCAAAGATAAATAATTTTTTTCAAGGAATCATTTAAAACTAGAGACAATCTATCATTTCATAAAACAAAAAGTAACAAAAAATACGAAGTTAAAATATTTTTATACACAGGTAATAATAATAATAATAATTATAATGATCTATCATGAAATAGCCAATCATCCTTGTGCATCCACAGCCTTTTTCCCCCTCACCTTCTGAGATAAGTTAATTTTATCCCCTAAGGAAAGAGCCATTCCTTGAGACTTTGCTCGAATACGGATATGACCTATTAAACAACAATAGTATTATCATAAGATCAAGATTCGTATCCTTTCTTCACTCACCTGTCACAGTGGAATCTGGTTTCTGAAGATTTTTTTCCAATGACACATTAGCAAGAGCATCTTCACCAAAGATAGACCTGGCGTACAGGTTCGCCGCCATAAACCCGCACTCTCCGGAAAGGGCCTTTTCTGGCGTCAAACTCTTCATGTTCGTACTTTTGAGAAGGCTCATTAAATATTCATGCAGATCCGTTATACTCGTAACAACGGAAATCTTGTTCTCCCATTCAAATTCAGCCCACATAGAGCGGAATTCAGACTCTGTGCATGAGGCTGGTACAATATAATCCATGATGTCAATATGAATATCGTTTAGAACGACAACATTGCGATCCGAAGAGGCTCCTGTACAGTCATAGACAATGTTCCCAAATATAATTCCATTTTCAGTCGAGGCAACCTGAAAAATGAAGCAGGGAAAATTTAAGAAACCAAGAAACTATTTCTTCCTTACTTTGACATTGGCTTTGATCGTGGCAAAATCATTTGGAGAAAGAACCACAGGCTGAGGTTTTTCAACTAATTTCAAATCCCCCAGGGTTGCCAGTTCTAAGGTACAAGATTGAAGAGTATCAGCCGTTTGATTGACAACAAGGACATCCAAAACAATATCATACTGATTTACATGAACATAGGCTTCAGCATAAACAGGATCCGAAAAACCAGTCAATTGAGTGACCTAAAAAAATAAATGGAGACAATTAAAGAATAGGCTATATCCTTGGTTGTTGATAATTAACCACCAAGAGTTTAATCAGTGTTGGTGCTAGGGGCGTGTGTATGTGTGACCCTTCTCATGAAGTATTACTGTGCCATTAAGTCAATCGTACAGCCCACAATTAGAGCTCCATAAAGCAATTATTACTGGCAATCGATGTTGGTTTATTAAAAAGAAATTGTTTTTAAATTTATCACCTTTCATACGTTGTATTATTGGTTGCAATACGTCAACAAATAAAGACGATGAAGGCAAAAAGCTAACAGATTGCAGATCTTCTCCAGGCCCATCAATCTGCGAAAGAGCTATGAAAGAGGTAGTAACGCTCTAGTTGGGTGCTAACTATCTCGAATGAGATTACTGTTGGCAACCATGGTTTCTTATGCCAAATAAGATATATGAAATATGTATTTAAATTATTGCACATATCTTTCAAAAAAAAATTATTTATTTCATTTATAATAAGAACATATTATGTCCTAACATAGTTATATAATTTATTCTATTATATAACAGAATAATATAAGAAAAGCACCCTCTCTGACATTACGAGGAATTGCTTTTACCTTCTTTAGGACCGATTAGAGGGATGTACTGGATATAGAACTGACAACACTATTCTAAACGTTAAAAAGAAATAACATTGACCATTCCCATAGTCAATGTGATTTCCCACTCCCTCCTTGGACCGAGCAAAAAATACTAATGATACTATGTACAATTTGTTCTTGATAAAGTTGATTTAAATATTACCATATATCAATCACAGTACAATTTGTTTAGATAAACTGTAGAGTCGGAAAAACGTGACATCATTCGGAATTTTTGGATTAATTAACCAACTGACTTAAGAAAAAAAGTAAAAAGCAAACATTCCTTAATGGGGACACCCCTTGCCCACGCCTCTGAAATCCTAGCACAGGCCCAGAGTTTAACTAAATAATAATACGTTTACCTTGTTTAACTTAGTTGAAGAGAAGGATGATGATCCAGACTTTTTAGTCGTTCCCAAGGCTTGACTTAGTCCAAGTTCAAAGATATCTCCAGAAGCGGCTGAGTCTACTCCTCCACATAATTGCATAAACTTAATAGGCTTATCCGGTTGTTCACATATCTAGTTACGAAATAAAAGTATATAAGATCAGAAAATGCTAAAAAATCACAATATTTTTCCCCTCAAATCATAATATTAAATTAAAGCAACAACATGGAAGCAAAAAAATAAAATGAATTCGACATCAAATTTAATAAAATAATTATTATCAGAGATTAAATCCATTCTTAAGTTGACGGGAATAAGTTAATTTTTTCCTAAACTAAATATCATGCAATATTTTAATATTTTACTATTTAATATAACATAATTATACAGGGTCCGCCATAATTTATATTTGTGTTGAAATTATTGAATATAAAATCCCAAAATCCCGAGAATAAAAGCAAAATTAAGAGAAATACAAAGCGAAACACTTTTCTGACTTCCACCACGCTTTTTTATAGTGACGTCTTAGAGTATGACTGTTACCGAAAGTAGCTATATATCGCATTCCTTGACAGTTACAGTTAGAGTAACGCTGTTATACTCTATGACGTCAAAATATGTGTGGTTTGCCTAGCAGTCGGTACGGTACGTCAAATTGAAAATTCTAGCAAGCCCGATTACGTGATTGTTTAACCTTGCATTTCTATTAATCTTGCATATAACCAAATTGGCCCAAAATACTCTACAAAATCAATTTTTTTTGTTGTACTACAGCACACCTTTATTGAGCTAGGCCAGATCAAATTCAGCAAACTAAAGTGCTGCCCGTAGCAGGTCTCTAGTAACAAAAAAAAAAAAAAAAACGTAAGTATAATTATTTTAAAGACAAAGTAATTAGCTTTCAAATGAACCCCACCAGCAGCACGTATTTTACTGATTTTGGTCATTTATAGTATGGCACCTGTTACCCTCCCCCCTTCAACACCAACAAGACCAAAATTTAGACCAATCATGCAGTTATCAAGGTCATATGAGGCTGGGAAAAGAGACCATCATATCAAAAATTACATCGGGTACCACATGAAGGGCATTGAGAAAGTCATCAGGGCCCTCAAGTCCAACGGCAGCAAGACCAAAAGCAATTTGTGCGGGCGACACACTCAAGTAAGGATTCACGCCATCATTCAGGCTCTCAAAGACAATTATGAGCAGGACCTCGGGTACTGTCTTGGAGACATCCAAGCGGAGGATTTACTAACCGCAAATGGAGAGCACTTTATATAGTTTTCAGTTAAATAATAAGCTTACTTTTCGGTTGATTTAAAAAAAAAAATATGCTCATTTTTGAAAATGGCATATACTGTCCAATGGTATCAATTAAAGTCCAATCAACTTTCTAGTAAGAGAGCTAAAAACCTTTAGAGCGGAATCTGAATTATAGGGGACCCTATATTTAGTAAGTACACAATTATTGTAAATATAATAAAATTGCCATGATCTAAACTCCTTGTACAATAGCCATATGTTGACCGCATTGAAAATAATAAGAATTTTAACAAAATGTGCAATTAATCCATTTAGATAAAATAATAAAAAATTACGGGCGTCAACACAAAAACAATCTTGAACAAAAATCCTTCCATTCCAAATTAATTTACTTCATAAATTTACATTTATATTAATAAAGCAAAGTTTGTATTGATGAATTTTTGCTGTTCAGTCATTTTTGAATGTATCTTAATACTACTTACAAAACTTGATCAAAGAAATAGCAATGATGCATCGAACGTGTACGTTATAATAATAAAAAAAGGGGTATACGTATAGAATTGTAAATAAATATGAAATTACGATGTGTAAAAATGAATGAAATCTCGCAGGTGTTTTGCATGTTGCATCGAGATAGCACAAAATAAAAAATGAGAAGATCATTATTGTACCAAGTGATGAAAATTCAGTGTAGAATGGGATGTTAAAAAAGAACGAAACTCAACATAGTAACCCTGACAATTCAAGGAATGTTCTGGAGGAGATCATCTACAATCAGCTGTGACAAAGGAGGAGGGGAAGAAGGAAGTAAAAAACGATATTTGCTAGAATTACTCCGATATCGATCCCAATTCTACTTCAAGCCCATCATGGACTTACAATTATAGCTCTGCAACAGATCCTCAAGGTTACTTTTCATCTTTTATGAGCACACACAAATGTTAAATCAAATTTTGAATGTACCAGTTGTAGAACAAGTAATGCGACCTTCTAAAGATACAATTTTGAATAGGTCTTGTTGATTAAATCTTTAAATTCCGATTATTTTTGAATAGCTTAGAGTCTAAGCCTTTGATTGACGTACATTTTGTAAACAAAAATTATGTATATGTTGCGTTAGAGGCAAGAAGAGCCATCATAGGGAATTTAATCTGCACCAGGAGGACCACTTTGGACATCATGAAGGACTTAAACGTTAGCAAGGCCACAGTCTGTCGGATCAAAAATCTTTCGGCTGATGGGGATAACCTGAAGGACAAACTCTTGAGGGGATGACCCACCAAAGGGAAGGCTGACAACCGCATCAGAACAGTCACCAAGACCAAGCATCCGGCCTCTGTGATGATGTTAGGGTTTGTGGCATTAACTGGAGAAAAAAAATGCCCCCAATTTGGTTTCCTGTTGGATAACGGTTACCCACGGCTGACTACTTGATATTGTTGAAGGAAAATGTCGTCCCCTTCGATCTCCAAGACCATGAACAAGGCCAAAATAAAGTAAAGGGAATGTACTTAATATACATGGACTTCAAATACCATTCCTAGATTAGATGGGGTAGTTGTAATGCTCGAATGTTTACTTATACTTAGTCAGTATAGTCAGTAAACTCCAACTAACAATTAAAGAAACATTAAAAAAAGTGTTGAAGATCTTGAATATCTTTTTTTGAGATTTCATTTGACTCCGATATAACTATCTGACCAAATAAAGGAACTCATAAAAAACAGATAGATTCAACATATTTGAATAGAGTTGTCCTTTTCTTTTTATCAATTGAGTTCCTGAAGCCTCTACTAAGTTAACACTCTACACTGAATAAGGTGCCACTAATCAAAGAGCAATTACGAAATAGACTTATCATCACGGATCCATGACTCAATCGTCCTTATAAACAGTATTCCTTCTTTATTTCTTAATTATTTTTTCTTTTGATCTAAAATACAACACTAAAGACTAAAGGAGTATTAGGAGATAAACAATAATGACAACAGCTAAGGAAAATAAAATTCATTCTTCAGATTACGAATTCCCACCCCCACCCCCCAAAAAAGGGCCAGCTAAAACTTACACACGATTTACATGACTAGCATTAGCTAGCTTTAATGTTTTAATTTAATGTAAAACATAAAAAGGCAGGGAGTGTGTCTTTTGGTAAAATTGTCACGAGGCGAAAATATTCGTAGCAAAACTTCCGGTCAGAGGTTAATATATTATTTAATGAGAGCTAAACATTTCAACAAATCTGACTTATTATACTTTTACTCTGGGACCACCTTCGTAAAAGTGCATACCTTTACTGAATTTTGAAATAAATGCATGACGTAATAACTATTGTAAAATAACATTAAATTACGCATAGGGCAACATAGAAAGAAAAAAAACCTTTAAGGACGATAACAAAGTATTTAAAACTTTTAATAACTTTCTTACCCTTTCATAACGTTCTAATTGCTTCTAGAATAAAATTAAAAAATTAAGGAGTTATTAAGAACTATTTAATAGAAATATTGTCAAGGGATCAAATTTAGGATAAGTCATTCAGGAAAAATATATATTTATATAGGCGAGCTTGTTCCATTTTGTATATTCAAATAACAGAATCAGGGATGGTGATAATAAAAAAAAGTTGAAAAAACAAAACAAAAAAGCTCTTACCTGTTTTTCATCAGTGGCAACTTCCTTCGTTGTGGATGTTTGAGCCTCCAACATTTCTACAAGAGTATTTCGACACTCCTATTAAAATATTATTATTATTAATAATAATAATTGAAGAGACGACAAAAATAGACCTACTACCTCTTGGAATATATTTTTGATGATTTCATTGTCATCCACAAGAGCCTTCAAACAGAGAGAGATCCTATCGGCATCGTCGTTTGAAATGGCCTTAGTTGGTAATCCAGATTTACCGAGATGAAGAATGGATGTTATCACAAGCATTGTTTCCGCCACGAAACGATTTCTTTTTTTTTCATCAGTAACAACCTGAATGGATGAACCAGAAGGAATAATTATATTTATCAAGCAAAAAAAGAAGACTTACAGCAATGTATCTTAGTGCTAATTTAGTAAGGGATGGGGCAAGAGCAGCTCCAATAAAGAAATCTCCATCCATAAGATATTTTCGTAATGGAGGCCTGTCAGCTTGTTTGGATTTCCCTGATGAAGAACTAGATTGTGTAACAAATGCACTTTGCGTAGCGTAAGTACCATCTGCTGTAACAAGTTTTTGAGGACCAGATGAGGGTGCTACAATTGAGGTACTCTCATCCTCTAACTTTTCTTCCCCTGCTGCTTTACGAATTTCATCCTCAACGATAGGAAGTTCTCCTAAGCTTTGTCGAATTTCATTCATAACAGCCTGTATATCCTTGGGAGATTCGCAATATTCCCCAAGGATCCATATGGCTGCCCTATGTACTTTTGAATTACGTATAGTTAAGAAGGATTCAAGCAATTTATCTAAGATAATTTGTCTCAGATCAGGGAATTTAGCCATTGCTTCTCTAATAAATATAAGAACATCTTGAGCCGCTGAAATATTGTATAAAAATACATTTCATTATTCCAAGTGAGAGATAAATAATTTAAGAGTAGCTCAACTCACCAAGATCTTTGATATCCCCAAGGAATTCCATAAGAAGAGGTATAACATCTGGTGCAACGTCAGGGAATTTAATGCAACATGTGTGTAGAGTTCTTACGAGGAGTTGACGGTACTTTCCAGTATCTCCCTCGTCCCCTGATGAACGTGATCCGCTTCCAGATCCACTTTCTGCTGTTTCAACTGCAGCTCCATGTGTTTTACTAATTTCTTTCTTTAAAATAAGAACCATTTCTGAAACAGTTCGACCCGTGACCAATTCCATTGCCAAATTGAGTGTTTTTCGACGAACTTCAAGATCTGTAGATGATAATACCCTCAAAATATCCATTACGAGTTCACTTAAAATCTTTTCGTGTGAAGGAGACTCCTTCATAGCCATTAAACGATCAAGAACAATCAATTTAACATTATTGTCACTTTCCTTCACAATTAATTCGATATAGCATGAGGCTGCAGCTTTCACGGAAGTTGGAGCAGTGGATAGTGTTACCAAGGTACCTGCAGCTTCATATCTTACAGATGGAGAGTTTGAGTTTAATAAGCTGTAAATGCATCGAATGAAACGGGATCTCTCCATGGGATTTGCTAAGCAGACCTTGTAAATAAGTTCTACAATAACCAATTGTAGAATATCTCCAAAGTTTTGAACTTGTTCGATACAAGAAGACAAATACGCAAGGGCACGATCCTGATCAGCATGAATCAGCATCATAAATGCATTCCTCTTGCATGACATGTCTTGCTCCCCTTCCAAAAAATTAGCAATGAGCTCAGGAGCATCAGGAATGAGGAAATCAAAGCTTTTGTAGATGGTAAAGATAGCCATAACAGCATTGCGTCGAACGTAGGAATGACGATGCTCCAAACAACTTCTAATTGTGGGCATAAGTGGCTCGATGAGCTCAGGTTCTTTTAATTTACATAGAAATCGTAGTGTTGAGCCTCGAATGAATTCATTGGGATGTTGAAGATCCTTTCGATACGCATCACAAACAAGGATCATTTCTTGAAGTAACTTTCCGTCCGATGTTTTTTTAGGAACAATCTCCCAAAAAATAAGGAGAAGCTTTTTAATCATATGATCCTAGAATAAAGGAATAAGGGAATGGAAATGTTAATAGGGAATGAGCTCAACTACAACTCAACTGCACACATGTGCCACATAGGAAATCATGCCCATTTATTCAGTACCTGAGAAGGTAAAACGAAGCGAATGATATTCATAAGAAGATGATTCACTTTTTCCCCGCTAAGGATCATATAAATTGTCTTTTTCAGAGCCTCGATCTTGATTTTCGTGTCCCCTAAGTAAAATAAAGGAATTATTCATAAGTACAGAACATATTAAAGGACGTCAGAAAAACCTTTTTCGAAATCCGCTTTGAGGCCTATCTCATTGGGGACCTCGAAATCCGAGGGGATTTGAATTATAGTATAGGACGGAAGCTCCGCGGATGACATTTTTCTTCACGGAATTTTAATAATTAAAAATTATAATATTAATTTGTCAACCAAGTTAGTTACTCAAAGGAGAAGAAGATCCACGAATTCGATGACGTGTGCCACACCGACAACCTTAGATTTTCTCTCTCTCTTTCTTTCTTCAGCACTACCAACACCAGCAGCAGCAGCTCAAACTGACTCCTCAGACATTCCCCCTCCAAGTCAACTACTCCAATTCCAGGCGCGCGCACAATCACAGCTCCTCCTCTCCCTTTTTTCCTCCCTTTTCTTCTTTTCATTTTAATTATGTATCTTGCGTATAAGTTGAGTTGTCTGTACAAGTTGCTACTTGTATAAGCAAAGTGTACCATTTGCAATTTCTTCGTCTTAAAATGCATTATTTAATTACAGCATGGGGCATTCTAATGACCAAATAATCAGTAATATAATCATTTTGATCTATTAAAATTACGTGATTATTATGTTTTCAAGAATAATAGAACTGTGGGCATTTGAACATTTATATGTTCCACATAATACTCATATTTGAGGCATTTCTCTACAAAGCCTAAAATGACACCATTAATATATTGATCACCCACGGAATATTCAATAATACGATATAGTCTTATGTCAAGAAGTACTATAAATCCTTCATTTAAAATTGTTCATCTCATTTTTTGGTTGCAACATGTACAATTGGCTTATACAAGTTACAACTTGTACAATACTTTTACATTATCAACAGCAAGTAAAAAAAAGCTGTAAAAATAATAATAGGAATTGCTTACAATTTTGTAAGTACGTCATATTTTCTGTTTTTATGTCGAAATTGGAGATAGCGCTAGCGAACAGTTGAAATTAAATCATCGCAAACCTCTAAGAATAAAGGAAGCGAATTATAATATATTATAAATTATGGGAGTGGGAGAAGAGAGATCTCGACTCTTTTGAGTTATTCGGACAGTTAGGAGTTTGTATTATCTTGCAATTAGATGGAAGGTATCATATGTGGTAGAGATTATGAGTTAGACGTTAGTCTCTCATGGAATATCTATCAGCAAAACAGCGTAAGAGGATCGCTTCTCATTGACTTGTAATATATCACGGCTCTTTCTGATATCTATCGTGCACACTGAAAACATAATTATAATAGTTGAAGCGTGCAAATCCGTCTCTTCTCAATCTCTAATAAATTAATATATAATTCGTCGTGAATAATCATTGCATGCCGAAGTTATTTCCTTATTATTAAAAGGTTGCGAGGATTGAATTTAACTTTCTGCTGTTACTACTCCAATTTTGATATAGAAAGAGAAAATATAACGTAGGGGCAAAAATGTAAACCATAACTGACTAATCAGCATATAATTTTTTAACTAACATAAATCTACAGAGTTAGAAAGAGAAAAATCAGCTTCTTATACTCGTCTCTAGGTGCGCGCACGCGCGCAAGTATTCTGTCAATTATTATTAAAAGGGAATGGATCATGAGTGCAGATAATGTTACCACTTGCGACACACGAAATAAATTGCTATAAATCTATAATATTTAAAGATTTCGTAATATTGTATCAACAGTGTGATTAATTATAATGAAATTATTCCCACGAAATATGACTCTAAAACTATAAGTGATATTGCCCATTTAGATCATCCTATATTTTTGTTCAAAATTAATATATTATTAAAGCTGTCAATATGCATGTTTGATCCATAATTTACCATGTATATTACACGAAACAAAACATGCTTAAGATTTATCTCTCCGTGTTGCCATATAATAATTAATATACTCCTCCGATCGTATTTTCTTTGTTTTTCCTCTATGATTCCTTGAATATTGCAAGTACTTAAAATGGCCGGTTTCGGCCTCCTATTGTCTTGTCATACAGCTATGACTACTACTCTCTTAGCGTAGCAGTTGTGAGATTCATTCCTTCATATGATTATTTTATATAGAAATCTTTAATAGAAAAGGAAAAGAAACGGGTAGTGTTTTTCCTTCTTCCTCATTTACAGTGAGAGGCATTCATCGCCATGGATCCACAAGTAGATTTCTAAAGAGTTTAGTCGTTAGGATGAGTGGGAGGTTTAGGTAAATCATTTACTCTACTCTTGCACAAAATCCATATTTTGATTTTTTATAAATTATTTAATTTTTTTGTCAACAAAAATAAAGGCTTTGTTTTTCCCCCAAAATAATAATGACTCATTCTTGATTTTCTTATGGTATTTCAGGTCGGATGCGAAGCACATCTTTGATGTCTTTGTGGAAGTCGTTGGGCCTAATGAGGAAGGAGCAGATCCCTGGATCCTTCAAACTTTTCCACACACTGTCAGTAGAGATTCACTGAAATCTGTGCCTCAATTTGTGTATCCATGCGAATTAGAAATGTAAAATCAAATCATGTCCCTATTATTTTGACCCTCACGCTTTCACCTATAAAAAACAAGTCTCTTTTTACTTTTAGACACACGGTTCAAAATTTTAGCTTTGTTTTGACAAAGGATGATGCGAAATGGACCTTTGGTTTTTGCCGTCAATCTCCAGATGCGGAAACTTCACTTGTCATACTTTCGAGTCTTCCATGGCATGATACTTTTTATAAAGTCCTGAATTATGCTGCTGAATTGATGCATAGGGCTGAGGCAAATGATTTGTTCGAATTCCTTGCTGCAGTTCATGAAGCTCCTATTCCTAAACCGGAAACAACGTTTTTAGTATCATGGGGAGTTGCCCCTGGTCAGAAGGATTTTACTTGTAAAATCCCAGATCATTTGGATCTACCCAGCATACCTGAAAATGTATTTAACTTCATTGTTTTATGGACTATTTTAATTGCTATACTACTTATTTTCAGAGAAATTTAACCGAGTACTACAATGCCGTAGGCATTCACTCCATGTTGGTAGTTTTTGCATCAATGTTGTATGAACGACGAGTGATTATCGTCTCAAGGAAACTCTCCAGATTAAGTGCTTGTGTTCAGGCAGCCAATTCCATAATATATCCCATGCAATGGCAACATATTTATATACCTATACTGTCTAAGCAACTCATGGACTACTTATCAGCACCCATGCCTTTTCTTATTGGGGTTCCTACGCCTATTTTTGAAGTAAGGTGTATTTCAGTTATGTACTTAGTTATTTGTATGTTCACGATTTATAAATATAGAGAGCTCGAATGAATGAAATCGGTGATGCTGTGATATTAAATGCTGATGAAAACCAAATACGAACTCCTTTCGCAGATCTTGAAAGCCTTCCCGTTGATGTATCCAATAACTTGAAGAAAAGTCTTAAAAGTCACAAGGATCTCCTAGGTAATAATTATAACCTGTGAAAATATTTGATGAACTTTTTATATATTGTACATTCTCCATTATTTTCAGGGGACTCTGTTGCTAGAGCCTTTTTGCATGCTCTGGTTCATTTGATTGGAGGTAAGTTGTTTGTGGTTCTATGAATCCATAGATAGATCATGTAAAGTTCTTGTTAGTGTATATCAAAAAGAAAAGTAATCATGGGCAACTTTGATAAACTACATCTCTGCTTATAGAGATCAGTAGGGATGTGAAAATTGTTTCAATCCTCGTGAGTGTATATCGAAAAGAAAAGTATACATTGGTTACTTTGAAAAACGACATATCTGCTGACAGAGATCACTAAAAAAAATATCGTGTTCCTTGCTTGCTAATACGTTTGAATTTTCTAAATATGGGGAAATAATTCATTAGAGCACACATATTTTGTAGGTTACCAGCTTAAACTTTTTTTAAAAGTGAATATTAACGAGGATTTTGACAATATTCACATCCCTGGAGATCAGATCACTATTAAACTGAATGTATTTCTTCCTCTCTAATACTTTTGAATTCTCAAAATAGGGATAAGTAATCAATAAAAGTACAAAAATCTTGCATGTTACCCGAACATATCCTTTGTTAAGAAAATGTATGTTAACGAAAATTTTAACAGTTTTCACATCTCCATTCCATTAAATCCACCCTTATTGATTAGTTTGATCCTTAATGATCGATCTGAAATTACACATTGCATTGCAGTAATTTGATATATAATTGTTTAAATGATGTTGATGTACTTTGATTGCTACACTATTATTCTACTTATTTTAAGGCTATAGAGATGCACTAAAATGTCGACCCAATGAAAACATCACTTTCGACGAAGACAGTTTTATACACTCTCGATCCCCCACACTACAACCTTTTTTGGAACAAATGCTTCAATTACAAATATTCCAGCAGTTTATTGAGGAAAGACTCAATCTTCTCAATTCAGGCAAGGGGATTTCGGATGAATTTGAAAAAGAAGCTGTTTGCTTCACTGAGAAACCTGGAGGCTCCAACCGAAAATTAAAGGCTCAATACTCTGTTTTAAGCTCTTCCATGAAAAAGGAAGGAGGTGCATTAGTAAAAGCCGTTAAGAATAAAGTGAGGGAATGGACACCTTTTAGTTAAGAGACCTACTTTTTATTTTCTTGTTTGTAATATTGTAGGCAAATCCTGCCATGAAACAAGCTGTACAGTCAGTTCGAGATGGCTCAAAAACTGCGTATAAAGAAATACGATCCCGAATTCGTGAAGGTCCAACACAGGGATCTCGTCATCAAGTTCGAAGAAAAGAACTTCATCGAACCAATTCATGTAGTTCCGCTCCATCATCTCCTACGTTAAAACGCAACAATAGGTCTTTAAGTATTACCAGCGTAGGTAGTGGAAATTCTTCCTCTTCCACCGCTGGACTCCCATCCTTAACAAGGAACAACACCGATCTGAATCTGTTATCTGGGTACACATACATGCATATAACTAATTTTGGTTTCAAATAGTGATGATCCTCTAATTTCCTTTATCCTTTTTTAGACGCATTCTCAAGTATGAGAGGTTTGATCCTCCTTCGATCAGTACCTTTGAAAATGAAAAGAGTCCAGAAATGGAAGGGCCTCCACCCTTGGATCTGGATTTGATGACTGACCTCCAAGATGTTATTTTTAAAAAGAAAGAAGATGTTCCGCCTCCGGTCAATCGTCAGGTAAGGCTTATATTAAATAAAAAAAAAATGATTAAAAGTGTTGATTAAATTTATATTGGCTGGGGATGTGTCCCTTTCTTGTATGATCTCACATTATGAGGAAATGGTGGGAAAAATTATACTGTTCTATTTTAGTTAAAACCGCTATTAAGACGTGCCCCTCCGGCGAAAGTTCTTGCTGACAGTACGAATAGCAATGCGGAATTTGAAGTGGCTCGTTTTGAAAACAATTTAGTTTTTCGAAAACAGAATAATACTCCATGTTCGAGATCTTCTTCCTCGTTGTCTACGACGACACAGATGACCACCAACAATCATAATACTCTAAGTAGGGTTGTTTCCACGTCCCGTACAAATAATCCCTTTTACAATAACGGAAATGTTCTAATGCCGATCGCGCCTCCACGCGTGAGACGCAACGTTTCTTCTCTACCAATAGTTGATCATTATGAAAAGGTATCATGTCTTGACTTAAGATAGATATATGCATATATTTTGTCTACTTCTTTTTTTCTCCTTTCCAAAGCCATAACTTATTCATTCCTATTACTTACTCTTATTACTTATTAGTAACCACTCCTTAGAGACGTCTATCCCTTTTTTTTATTTCATATTCTAATTTTTTGTAATGTGTGTTTTTTTTTTTTTTTTTTTAATAGCTTGTACGTAATCGTTTAATGCTCTTTATTACTACTAAATAATTTAGTGTTGAGTTTCGGTCTGGAAATCCGATACTGTTATGAATTTTGTTAGACTGAACAGTTCTTTATAAAAGTTCACTCTCTAGATCGGTACAAATAAACAATTCGGTCTAGTTCGCTATCGGTCTTATTTAAAACTAGGTTTATACCGATTTTACATATAAATTGCTTCACAGTGTTTTCAAATTGTGAACACGGTATATTGACGTCATCCTGAAGTTTAAACAGAAATAGTTCGGAGGAATATTTATCCTGTCGTCACTCCTGGAGTGCGGAACTCCGAATTCGAGCATCTCTTGAGGTTGATGATCAACTTAAAAGTATATTCCTTTGATTACATTCATCTTTGGTTGGTTCTAACTCTTTGAGAACACTGAAGTCCACTTATTCCGGTCTTGATGAACTCAGAATGATCATAGGCCTCAGCAATAATATTTTGATTAAATAAGAATTGGAATTGCAAATTAAACATAATTCCGATTGCTGAAAAAGCACCCGAATCCGATTAATCGTACCGTCACTAGTTATCTGTTTACAATATTTTTTTCTAGAACATATCGTGTACCTTTTGAATTTTCAAGGTTAACCAGATACTTATAATTATGAAAGATCTTTGTTTAATATAAGGAAAACATTGTCTGATTAGAAGCATATCTAAATTTGAAATTGTTGTATATTTTGGTTTTATGGTTATAACTTCATATTGCCAATGGATAGATTCTGAATGTTATATGTAGTGATTGGACGATTAAAAAAAAAATCTGATGCCGATTACGATTCTTTGATATTTGAATAATAGTTAATAAATACCATTTTGCTATCAGGGGCGTCCACAGGATTGTATATATATATTGTTTTTTTGTTTTTGTTTTTTTTTTTTTGGGGGCATGGTTTTTGTAAAAAATTTTCTTTTGCAAAAAAGTTCAAATATTAAATTTTTTGAAGAAAAAAAAATTCAATTTATCTGGGGGGGAAAAAAATTCGGTCTCTAATTATGTTAGATCAGGCTCAAAAAACTAAAAAGACTGCGATCCTATCAGACCGGTCCTTATCGGTCTTTTATGGTAACTAGGTATGTCATTTCAATTTGTAAAGTTTCAAAGAGACAATTATTATAAAGATACCTGAAGTTTGAAGTAAGAGTTCTGTGGCTAGAACTTATTATAATCGGTTCTAGCAATCATTCATTATTTTCTTCGTTTTTATATTCTTCAATTCTAGTTAGGAGTGATGAAAATGAAATGTAACAAGGACTGAAGGACCGACTAATCAGTCCTTAGGACCGTTGAAGGGTAAAAAATGATCGGACAGATAAAAAAAATATTTAAGACCGAACCAAAAAAAAATAAAAAAAATACTAAACGACCGAGTCTCAACACTACTAAATACATATATACCTGTACATTAAAAAAACCCTAACATAAAAGGTATCTTTACAGTTTTATACTCTTATCTTTCTTTAGTGATTTTTCCTTATTACTTCAATATATATCCATACATACAGGGGCGTCCAAAGGAGCTGGCTGAAGGGGCTCTAGCCTTCCCCCCCTCCAATAAGGAATTTTTGCTTTTTACTATAAAAAAATTGGTCAGGATGAAATTTTTGTACACGAAAATAGGGTTAAATTTGATTTTATTTGAAATTTAATTTTTGAATTTCTTTTGTGAATAACTTTAGATTATTATGTGAAGTTTAAAAAAAATTGTGTTAGCTATGGATTTTGGATTTTTTTTTTCTGACAAATTCTAAAAACCAAGCTAAAAATGGGTGGAGGGTCCAAAAAAAAGAAGTATAATCCTACGGACGCCCCTGACATACGTCATATAGAGATGCTTTAATTCCTTCTAACACACTATCTATTTCTCTTTTTGGTGTTCTGATAGCTGTTTTGCATTCATGTTGACAATCTTTGGTTTTTTATTTAAAAATACTAAAAGCATAATTTACTCTCCATCTTTTATGAGATGATGGTAGGTATATAATATATTTTAAAGGAAAACTAAGATTCTCCTTCCTTTGATTATGAAACTTCATCATCCTTAAGAATAATCATAAACGTTAATAAATATTTTGTTGATTCTGTTTGCAATTGACTCATAAATAAATAATTAATGATGTTTATATTTTCCCCCTTATCTTTTAGAGCAATCCCTCTCTTGGAGATTTGATTAATTTGGCCTCAACAGAAGCCAGCCCAGAGTCTCCCTCGGACGTCATATTTGATCCACTTTTTCAATCCGATAAGAAATCCTTTTCTAATAAGAATCCAGTTCTCCAATCCACTGCTCCACCTTCTTCGCATACAAATCCGTTTGTAGTGAAACAAAATAGTAACAATAAAGAGCTGCCATCATCCAAAATTAATGGTATTGAGCAGCCACTGAGTGGTAGTCTTCACCCTCCACCTAAAAATCCTCCTTTAGTCATGCAAAAGTCAACCACTTCCTCTTCTTCGGATGATCTTCTCCAGGAGTATGGAATTGATTTTAATAAACTACGAGTCAATCGTACACAGTCTGTTTTTCAACCACCTAAGGGTAACGGTGGAATCAACCTCCTCACAGATTTGGACCCTTTAGCGGCAGCAACAGCATCTGGAACAGCAAACACAGTAGCACCACCAATGTCATCTATGTCTAATTCATGGTTAAATCACCGTCAGCAGCCCAGCATTGGTGGCCCTCCCGTAGCTCCTCCTAGAACGTCTTATAGAAAGCCAAATTGGACTACATTTGATTAAGGGGGGAATTCGAACATATTCCTACTACAAATATATTCATATATTCCTACCTAGTTTAGAAATCCTTTATTTTTTCACTTACTTCTACTCTCATTGCTATCATTATCTTCAAGGAGATCATATATTAGTTCATACAATTTTTTATACATTCTTCAATTCTTATTTAGTAAATAATATTTATAATAATAATAAATCCAACCCAACAAGAACCATGTATTCATTATCGTCGATCACTCATTTACTAAATTGTAGTAGTTTGTTTTAATTATTGTGATATTTTGTTAAAAATGATTATTTATGCTCGTTGCAATAAAATTATTTATTTTTATTTTATTTGTTATCAACAATGTCAGTCATTATTGCTATGTACGTGTAGTGTAACACAATCAGCATATTAAAGATGAGTACGTTGCCCTCATATTGATAGCTAGGGATGTGTAGTGTGTGTGTGTGGGGGGTAATTGCTTTTAGAAGGTATGGCATTGATACACACATAGGGTATAGCTACTATATTTTGAAGTGTAACGCAGATGTAACTAATAGTAATATACGATATAAATTTTCATTACATCCCTTTTTAATATAATCATTTATCAGCGTGTGTGAATGCCCCCTGGATGTTAAACAATGGACCATTAGAAACACACATATTGCATACATATATGACATCTGAGTGAAAAAGGAGTAGCATTCCATGTGTCGTTATCATCAAGTGTGCAAGTAGTTAATGACAGTCGATATTAATTACATCCCATTTCATGAACGTTATTATTACTTACAAGGACTACTTAAGAGAAGGTGGGACTGGAAACAGAGCTGAGTCAGCTGTTGAATGTAGTCCTTTAAATTGTTTGTGATGTTATAAAAGTGGTGGCATCTAGGAAAGTTCGCCGTTGGAAAATTTGCTATAGGCAAATTCGTCATTTAAATAACAAGGTTTTAAAAACTTATTAATTATTATTGAGCATTTCTAAATTATTCTGGTTATGTTAAAAAAATAAATCGAAAATCAACATGGGAGTCCTAACAATTTGAAGAATGCTTAGAAGAAGAGCACCTTAGCTGTCATGACATTTCATTGGATCAGCAACAATCAGTCGTGACAAGGAATGAGGGGTAGACGGAAATAACCAAGGACATTGGCGAGAATTATTCCGATGTCGATCTTCAATTGTAATTGGAGTCCAAGAAGGACTTATAATCTTAACTCCGCAACAAATTCTCAAGGTCTTTTATGAACACGCACAAATCTTCAATCATGTTTTAAGTATAATTGAATGTAGTAGAAAAATAATTTAACTACTTTGGAGTTAAATAAAAATGACAACAGGTGAGGAATAGAAAATTCATTTTTGAGATTAGCAAATCAAAAAAGCGGGCCAGCTAAATAATACACACATTGACATGATTTACATCACTAAGTAAAAATGCGTATCTGACGGGATTATTTAATCATAATCATGGACGGATAATGAATTTATGTAAGTCCGGTGTGTTTTTTAGCTGGCCCGTTAATTTGTTATTGGAAGTATCAAGAAGGAATTTTATTTTCCTTAGTAGTTGTCATAATTTTTTAATTCCTGAGTAGTGAATATCCTTTCTTAAATAGATTCAATCATATTCAAACCCCGTTTCAACGTTCTTATGTGCTCATAAAAGACGGAGCGTAACCCTAAGGATTTGTTGCAGAATAATACTTGTAAGTCCTTGTTGGACTTCGAGTGGAATTGAGGATCTACATTGGAGTCATTCTTTTTTATTTCCATCTACCTCGTCACCACTGATTGTAGCTGAGCTAATGAAACGTCATGAGCATTATTCTTTCTCTCCTCAACATATTTCAAATTGTTAGGGTTACCATGTTGATTTTTGGTTTCTTTTTTTAACATGCCCATTCCACACTTGAGTTTCACCTTTGGTCATGGAAGTCTATCGACGTCATTTTCTTTTCTTTTTCCCATTTGAGTCATAGATCCTGCTTATATATAATTTGTTTTTATAGAATTTATTGAAGAATTGATACTTGTACAAATATGTGCAAATCAAGAAGTAGGGTCAGCTAGTGAAAGTGAAGAAGTAGTTCAGGCAAAGGAAGGAAATGAGGTTGTTGAATCTGAGATCAAAAGAATAAAAATATGGAAAGCAAAGGAGAGCCAATTTGAGGGATATATGTAGATGCAGAAGATCCAATAGACTTTTGCATCCATATTTTTACAAATAATATATCGATTTTTTGGTGGAGCATCGGGAAAAGTAGAACTATGGTTCATTGTCCTATGGGCCCTTTCCAATTGCCTGTATCGTTAGTCGTCGAGTCTTTAGGTCAATTTTTGGTAGAGCATTAGTCAAAGTAGAACTATGAAATAATACACCACGAAAAACGATGCAGACAATAGGGAAGGGTTCATAGGGCAGTAAAATAGTTCTACTTTGCCCGATGATCCACCAAAATTTGACTTAATTTGATAGATGACATGGTTTTTAATACCAACCTTTACGAAAACTTAGAAGGAAAAATCCATGGGATTGGCATCTAAGGAATTCAAAACACTTCTTTGAATAAACATGGAAATGTCTTATGTCAAATATCCAAGATTAAGAATGTTAATCAAAATGGAACCATTCCTGTACATAATCAAGAAAATTATAGCTCTGCAATGGATCCGGAAGAATTTCAGTCGGTCCATAAAATGATGTTTCCCTTCATGGTACAACTATCAATCAAATAATATATGTATTCCCAAAAACCTTAGACCTGTACAGGTGAATATTTCGTTTTAAGATAAAGTTCCAAGTGATTTTTTTACATCACTAAAAATTAGTGTTGGATCGGTCTGATTTCTTAATCGGTCTGCTCCACTCCTCTTTCAGTTTTTATTTTATTTCTTGGTCCGATCTTTTTTACCATTTAATGGTCCTTCAGCCCTCACTACAGGACTCTAGGGAAAGATAAACAATTCAATCTAAATACAAGGAACTACTAATTTTAAGGTAATCAGGATTGATAACTACTAAAGCCTTGAGTGTCCACTCTTTTCCTAGAGTTATTTAATGATACCTAGCTAAATACCAAAAAGGTGAAACAATAACAAGCAAATGTATAAAGTAAAACATAGTGATAAAAAATACATAAGCACTCTGTATTTATCTCTATTAGGAAAATGAATAGAATTCGTGTACTGCAGTCAACAGTCAACCTGGTTATTTACTATTAATTATTAATGTTAAAATTCTAAATAATTCTATAAATTATAACATACTCAACTGTAGTTAGTTATATTTGGCTAGATGTTTATGTCAGTTTCATTTGTTTTGAATGATGTAAAATGACGTCATAGTATCAGTTGAAGAATCCTATATACTCAAAAGGAAAAAACCCGATCACGTTGATATATTAAACAGAGACAATACAGTAAATATACAAATTAAAATAGTATTTTTTAAATACTACAGATATGTTGAAGTCGAATGCGGAACACTCCTTTATACTTTCTGCTCTGAGTGAGGGAAAGCGACTTGATGGTCGTAAATTGGATGAACGACGTGATCTAACTATCCACTTCGGGCGTGAATGGGGCACAACAGAGGTCAAACTTGGAGAAACAAGAGTCTTGGCCTCAACCTCCTGCTCAGTTGGTGAGCCTCAAAGTTCTCGTCCTAATGAGGGTGTCCTTAAAAGTAATTTTATAGAATAAATATTCCTTAATCAAATTTGCAACAATTTTAATGTTATTCATTTTTCTATAGTTCGTATGGAGCCTCTAGCCAAGCGCTCCATGACAACAGAGGCCCTTGTGGAGTTAAATCGAGTTATTGAGCGGGTTTTGAAGCAGTCTAAATGCTTGGACATGGAGTCTCTATGTATAAGCTCCGAAGAGAAAGTGTGGATCATTAGTTTAGAAATGACTATTTTGAATGATGCAGGAAATGCTGCAGACTGTGCTTCTGTTGCAGGATTAGCTGCTCTTTGTCATTTCAAGAGACCTGATGTCACTCTTAAAGGTTTAAAAAACACGGATTCTATTGTTATGATGCATTTCATTACGTTACGTTTTAAGTTATTCGAAAAATTAGCGTGCATTAGTTTGTCAATTTAATTGGCTTAAGGAAATATGATCTCCTTTGGTGAACGTTTTTGTAAATATCTGTGACTCATCAACACGAAAGCAAGCTAGAATGAGTATCCTCGAAAATTACATTTCGAGAGTTGAGGGCCAAATTGTCATAATTCAAAAATTACAAATATTCATGATATTGCCTATATGTCTTCATAGAAGTATAATATTTAACAACTGAGAAATTCAGACCGATGAAATAAATTTATCAGATCTATTTGATTGTAAATGGAAACACTATTATTTGGAATAAAAGGTTATAATTTACAGGGTTAATTATGTCAAGTAAATACTTGAGTTACGACAATTTGGCTCTCATCCCAAAGTTTTTGTATTTTTCGAAAAATTATCGTTCATTTCTACGATTAAATTCCACTTAGAGTAGCCAAAATTGTTCATCACAAGAAATTGTTCGACTTAATTGAAAGGGATCATACTGGGGCCCTTACAAGTATCTTAGATCAAACTATAGATAAAATTGTTGGGTATCTTAAATCATCCCAAAAATTTGAATACTAATCTTATTATGTACTAAAGTATGTCTATGTAATTTTGGACTGTATGTATATATCAAGTAAAAAAATACATTGGGATTTTTGCATAGATATGTATTCAATGTTCACGAACCATATTTGTACTTGATAAAAAAACGTGGGATATACTTGATATAAACTGTTTTTAATATCGTAGATATGAAAAACTGTGTAGCAAGTTACTTCGTTGTCAAAAATGATATTTTTTGCTCAAATTAATCTCCTTATACTTTCAGTCAAAATCTACGTTTGAAAAGTAGATTATCAATATTTTGATAACTTAACATCAGAAATGAGTCTCAAAATAATCATATTGCACTTGTTACAATTACACCATATTGAATAAACCCTTATTGCGGTTGAAGTCTTTAAAATTCCATTAATGACTCATTCTTGATTTCAATATTTAATTTTCGATCTAAAATGCAAATTAAATTTAAATCCATCATAACAATAGCTAATACTACTCCAAAGGTGATAAAATCCGTATACATCCTTTCTACGAACGGGATCCGGTTTCTCTTGCGGTTCACCATCATCCAGTTTTATCTACTTTTGCACTTTATGGAAGAGTCGCTCTTTCGGATCCTAGTCGCGATGAGGAAGTTGTGATGGACGGCAAAGTTGTATTAGGAATGAATCCATATCGAGAGATTTGTGCACTGCATTTAGCCGGTCAAAAGCTTGTTGATAAAAGACTTGTTCTTCAATTAGCATCTAAAGCCGCTGAATATGCCAAGAATATAGTTAATAAACTAAAAAATGAGCTGAAACTCGATGAAAAGGCTCGTAAAATGAAAGAAAATCCTTGTTTAGCAAATGCAATAAGGGAAGAGGCAACGCTTTTTAAGCATTTGAAGGATACTCATGACTCTTTGGACGTAAAGAAATGGTCATCTGTCAAAGAGCCTCCTTCTCTGAGTGAGGGTGTCCCTGTTACAATTACGGAACCTACTGAAGGAGTTTATGAAATGATACCTGTGGATACTGAAGTCGTCAAAATGGAAGAAGATGAGGAAGAGGAAGTTATTACTGTGAAAGGGTCGGACGTCGAGTCTGGAAAAACTATTATCAATGCTCAAGCCTAAAATGTCCTTTATCTATTTTCTTCACTTAATATACGTATATGTTTGAATTGTTTGACCAAATCCAATTTTTGTCATTTTAAATTTCATATGAATCCATTGAAATGCAGTAACCCACACAAGAAACGCACTATGTGCATATGATTGATCTCTTCTCCCTCTTACAGACATCTAATTATATATTTTATTTATCTTTTTCAAGATGAGAGTAAAAGTTGGATACTGGATTCTTGGTTTATGTAATAACTTTGGCTATGTGGTAATGCTGTCTTCCGCCATGGATATTTTGAATCCATCTCACATCAACGGGGAAAATTTTATACGAATCGTTGGTAAGAGTTTAGATACCAGGATTATAATTTTTAGTTGTCTCATTTTCTCCCGTGTTATTTTCAGAATCTCAAACCAACGCTACGAATCCAAATCCTAGGGATTGCAATCCCATTTCCACTGGAGCTGTCTTACTGGCTGATGTAATCCCTACAATAATTATTAAAATATTAATTCCATTTGTGTCCGTGGGATTTCATTTCCGAATCGCGTCCTCTGTTATTCTTAGTATCTTTAGTTTTATTCTTGTTGGGATCTCGCATAGTGCTGAATCAACATTTGCTGGTATAGTATGCACTTCTCTCGCTAGTGGACTTGGTGAGCTCTCCTTTTTGGGACTCATGTCACGATTTCCGGAAAGTGTTGTGTCATTTTGGAGTTCTGGGACAGGTGCAGCTGGTATTGCCGGAGCAACAACATATGCTTTTATGACAGGACTTGGTAATTTTTGATAATAAATATTTGATTTTTCACCTTTTTACATATTTTTTTCAGGGATTTCATCAAGAACCACTCTTTTATGCATGCTTGTTGTCCCCCTTATCATGGCTTTCACATTTTGGTTTGTTGTTTATCCTAAAGCTCATCAAAACCAAACCGCATCTACTTTGTAAGATTTTTAACGAATTGCTCTAGTTATATGAATTTATACTTACATATCTTATCATTTATCTTAATAGAGGATATGAATCTCTTGGCTTGTTTGACGTGCGCTCAGACCCCGATTCTTCAGACGTGGAAGAGGAAGAAGATGTACTCCGATTTCATATACCTAGTAATAATCAGGCTCGCGAATTAAATTTTAGAGCGCGGTTATCCTATGTTCCAGAACTATTAAAGTATATGCTACCCTTGGGCATCGTGTACTTTTTTGAGTATCTAGTGAACCAAGGACTCTTTGAATTGTTGTATTTCCCGGAATTTAAGGTTTTTAATCACCATGAGCAATATCGTTGGTATCAAGTTATTTATCAAGTAGGAGTTTTCATTTCTCGATCATCGTTGATGTGTTTCTCAGTACAAAGAATCTGGATTATTTCTATCCTTCAGATCATTAACTTTTTTATATTCCTACCTCAGGCCATATTTAGGTTTATGCCCTCTTACTGGTTAGTCTTTGGCTTAGTTTTTTGGGAAGGATTATTGGGGGGCTGTGCCTATGTGAATACTTTTACCAACATCCGAAAAAATATACCAGAACTGTCTCGCCAAGAATTTGCTTTAAGTTTCAGTAGCTTGGCAGACTCTCTGGGAATCGCCATCTCGGGATTCATAGCTTTGCCTCTCCATAAATTCATTTGTAATATGCCAATAATGAAATTACCCATTAAGAATTTATAGTGTAATCTCTAGGTACTTATTCTTACCCATCTCCATGTGCTTCTAAATTTTTATTTCTAATTGTTTTGCTCTTCTTTTCTGTGATATTTTTTTGTAAGTATTAATTAAGCTCATCTACTTGATTTTTATTCATGATTGATTAAATGAATAATTAATGTATATTTAAAGTTCTTATTTTTCGTTAAAATATATAATTAAATAGATTGGTTGTTATTCAGGGGCTAGTTGACAAGAAATTCAGTTTTTGACAAATAACTCAGTTGGTAGAATGATTATTCAACGCCAAAACAACGACAGAGGTCCAAAATAAGGGAAATTAGTGATAGCTGAATGGGCAAGTAAGTTAGTGGATTAGTGGACTAACGAAAAATTCGTAGGTGCCCACTGCCACTAAATTAATTTATTTCTCGAATGCATTGTGTTCAATGTTTATTCAATAGTATCCTTTCTATAATTAGCAACATCCACAAATGTTGGATAAAATAAATTCATACTTAAAATGAAAACACTTGTTCTTGATTTGAAAACAATCATTCTTAGATATTTTCCAGCCATCCTTTCAATTAATTCTGACGTCATTGTAAAATTCATTACTCCTACTTTTCCCAAACGAACCGAAGAGAGAGTAGTTTTTAGTTATGTGATATAAGTAAAAACTATTTATACAAATTATATGTAGTAAATAATTGTACCAGGTATGAAGAAAATATTTGGAATATTAGGTATTTTATAAGATAAACACCATATGAAATGGATCAAAATATATCTATTGCTAATACATTCATAAGTTTAGGAAAATGATCGATGTACATTGTAACCGAGGAACAACATTACAAATAACCTCTCGCTAAAACGTTGATGAATTTGACTATTCACAAGACTAAGTAATGAACTAGCATTGTGACTTTCCTCAGGGACTACTATTTACTTTGCTCTACCCAACATAATAATTTAGAGCACGTTTGAAATTTGAAAAATGTTTAGGTGTACAGCAGTTAAGCTGTGATGATGTTTCATTAGATCAGTTACAAACAGCTGTGAGGACGGAGGAAGGAAATATATAAAAACATTGGCAATAATTACTCAATTGTACTCAGAGTCCAACAAGGACTTACAATTATAACTCTGCAAAAAATCGTCAAAGATACTGTCCGTCTTTTATGAGCACACACGAATGTTCCATCAGGTTTAGAATATTATTGAATGTAGAGAAAGAAGTTTACTACTGAGGAGCAAGTGTATTTCTATTAACCATGCTCAGAGTTAAATAATAATGGCAACAGCTGAGGGATAGAAAGTTCATATTTCAAATTATCAATTCCAAAAAAACGGGCCCGCTACAAAAAATACAAAGTCTTAACCTTGACTGCCGAAAGGAAAAGGAAACATTTGAAAAAAACCTATTCTAGCTGGCCTTCTGTTTTTTTCTTGATGCCAAGTGTTCATGGATAATTTTATCCTATTAAGTATCAATGACAGAATATGAAATGACATGAATTCTAAACGAAAGCCCTTGATTGATGTAAATTTACGTAAAAATTCAAATTCTATAAATGTAATACCTTTTTTTATTTCATAATACGTAGAGTCAGCTGCTTTGGGTTATACAAGAGTCAACTGATGAAAATTAATGAAAACAGCTAAAAGGGAAATAGGTACACAGTTTCTTTGTATACTTCAAAAACTGGTCGTGCCGGTGGTTCAAATCGGTGTATATTTGATAATTTTTGACAATAGACACGGGTGTCAAAATCATTTTGGTTTTGGGCCGGAAATGCAGCTTAATCTGATCTCAAGCGACTGGTCAGTAAAACAATTGGAAAATTACATAAAACTAACAGTACGTCGACTTTTTTTTCTTTTAGTCACTAGTACTAATAATTAATTAGTACAAAAATGAATAAATCATCTATAAACTTCTTTATCATTTGATTTTTTTTTTTTTGCTAAATACATTATGAAAAACTTAGGAACTCAAAAAAAGTATGTGGAATTTTAACAACACTTTTGCTAAGTTAAACATATATTTAAGTGAGTTATACATAACTGATCACAGTGGCAGTAACAATGTCGCAAAACATCTGGTCACTGCTTTGTTGAGCTTTAAAAGTATCTCAATTCAAAGCTAAAAGTCTGAATTTTAGTTTAAAAAAAAAGAACCTTTCCAATAAGGGCATGACAATATTTCAAGGAAAAAAACTGATTTTTGAATGGTTCTCATAAGAAAAGTCCATATATTTGTATACCATAGCGTACAGGAAGATAAAGAAAAAAAAAAGGATGATTATTATGTTTATTGAATTTTTATGAATTATATTCGACTTCAAGGAATAATGGTGTTACAAGTGTTAAAACATAATAGTAATGTAGGTGATCCTCCTGAATGTAATAGCTGTTGATGTGTATCAGCGTCTTCCTTTTTGTAATGGCGCTGCCGCCGTAGATGTTACTACAAGAAATAGAAGTTGTACATATTGGTAAGGTGACAATTAAATATAAAATACATATTTGATATAAATAAAGACTTTCAAACTGAAGGAAATATACTAGCCCAAGGAATTTACGAACAACTAAGGATATTTTTGAAGTTTTCTATTGTCAGAAGTGTTATTAAATGGAAGTAGTCAAAATTGAATAAAAACCCTGGGGGATGAGCATTGTGTATATCTTATATATATACTTTTTTTTCTCGTGTTATCACATATGTCACATGGAATCCAAAATTGTGGAATAAATCAGTTTGATATTCAGCAAGTAGTAGACGTATGAAATAATCAAGCATGTTCATATGATATTTTTTTGCCCTTCGAGGTCTTTCAAAGCCAGTTTTGAATGATAATAAAAACTTTATTTTCTCCATCTCTTTCTAAAATCTGTCATAAGATCGCTCCTTCTTTTCTCTCTTCTATTTTTACTTCCCTCTCTCTTTCCTTCAACCTTCATTCTTTGTTTCTATTCCTAAGCATTGCAGACCTCTTCTGCTAGGATATACGACTATATCTAAATAAATCTATTTACTAGTGTTGAGACTCGGTCCAGCAACAAGATTTTCTAGACCAATTTTGTGCGGTCTCATATGTTATGGGATGTCATTTTTTTTTACAGGATCAACCGTCATTCATATTTTCAAAAAAATCTCAAAAGTATGTAGAACAAATACTTTATACATATAACAACGGGATCAAAATTAATCCGAGCTATATCTTTTAAAACTTCGGATGACGTCATTATACTTGAAAATACATATGATGTTATGTTATAAACAATTTATCTGTAAAATCGGTCTAGACCGATTTTTTTTTTGGTACTCAACTAGACCAAATTTTTCCTTTGGATCGATCTAGACCTAACTTTTATATGAGACCAGTCCAGACCGAGCTTTTTTGAGGAACGAAAAAATTCGATCCAACAAAAAATATAACCGTCTGAGACCGGTCTGGGATTTCTAGACCGAAATCCAACACTACTGTTTATGTAACGTTGTTGATAATTTTAAGGGCTAATCCAGAGAGAAGGGGGGAGGACCAAGGTATTGGCCCTCAGGATCGTTGAATGGTAAAAAAGATCAGAACAAAAAAAAAAGAACACAGAAAGGGGGGGGGGGAGACTGATTAGGCAATCAGGCCTAAGGACTTATCAAACCATACGACTAATATATTTACTAATACGACATCCCATAGGTTTAAGTAAGATACCCCATTTTGAAGGAAAGAATGAGTACTGTATTTGCTTGATAAAATGATAAAAAAGTTTTAAATGATTAAAATTTCACTGTATTTCTAATCAGTGTTCTACACGTTGATTGGTTGAAAATGAACTATGTAGCTCTTGCTAAGGTGCTCTGAAGAATTATCAATAGTTATTCAATAATTGTTGCGGGAAAATTGACTAACTACTAACTTACTTTGGGCCTTGTTTTGTTCGTTTTTTCTCGTATGAAAGGTTTCGTGATAAGGGAAAGGGAAATCAACAGGCCTCAAAAACCAATTTTATATATACTTTAAGTTCTGTAGGAAAATAAATATTACTTGTATTAGTAGTTTGAGCTGATTTTATTTTCTGTTCTTTCGGCTGCAACGTCGTTGTTGTAGGGGACGTAGTTATGGTCGTACTGGTTGTTGTTGTCGTGGTCGTAGTTGTTGTCGTGGTTGTTGTTGTAGTGGTCGTAGTGGTTGTTGTTGTCGTGGTCGTAGTGGTTGTCGTGGTCGTAGTGGTTGCGTAGTTGTTGTTGTAGTTGTCGTAGTTGTTGTTGTGGTCGTAGTAGTCATCGTTGTAGAGGCGGTCGTTTTTTCTAAGATAAACGTCATTTTAGATCAAATAATATGTTCATGAGTAGAGTTGCAAATTCTAAGCACTACGTAAAAAAAAAATAAAATAATAACAACTCAAAATGGACATGGCAATCCTGATAATTTGGAGATATTTTGGAGAAGCACAGCCTAGCTCCCATGATTTGGGGAATGGAGCTTGTGCTAATCTCTTTCATCTCAAAGCTGGTTGTAGAATCTGGTGACCAGAATACTCCTTTGAGGATTTTTTGCCTTGGGAAGTTTCACCCTCATATATATATATATATTATAGCATAAATTTATCATCCCGCTTATTTATTCGGGCTTATAATGTGTCTGGGGTTCATTTTAGATTATTTGGAAAGAGCCTAAATTATTTGTGAAGTTTTGGGGGTGAGGTATTTTGATTTTGTTATTCAATGACGGGAAATTTTTCCAATAGCAATGCTCTCCAATGGCTCCAGGGTAGTTAGAACCATTCCTATGAAATTGATTTAAAAAAGGGAAGAACAAATTGATTTTATGCGGATTTTCTACTTCGAGTTTCTTCTATGCAAAGTATTCCTTGTAGTAATAAATTAGTATCATAGAGAATGTTTAAGAGGATTTCTTATATACGCACAAGTAGTTACTTTATACTTAGATGTGATCTCCTCAAGAATGAAAGAATAATGATATGATTAAAAGTTCACATTTTAAATCGCCGACTACAAAAATCACTTACACTAGAAAACCCTTAGAATTTACAACTCTATTCCTTAGATATATATCAATGTAGATATTAGTCACATATAAACAGATACGAGTATGATATATCAGAAAAGGAAATAATTCTTTTCATAGATAATTATTAAAAAAGAAAAAAAGAATTACCTGGACAAGTGCTCAGAATGCAATCTCCAAATCCAGTAACTCCATTCCAAGAATCGACGCTAGTGGCACACCATTTTTTACCCTCATTATCATTGTCTATACACTCATCAAATTCTTTCCCTTGGTAGATAAATGGAAACTTACACAAATGACCTGTGTAAGTTTGACATCCTATGAAATAACAAACAAAAATATATAGTAAGTTGTGTAACCAATTAATGAAGGACTAAAATTGGAATAGATTTTACCGTCCTCTGGTGATAGAGGCGCTGTAGCTATAAAGGAAAGGAAATATAATATGCAGTTAAACAAAAAGACCAATCTTAGACCTTTCCAAAATATACAACTTTCATCAAACATATCTAAACTGATGTTATTCTCATTTTCCAATGGTTAAAATAACCAAAATATACCAATATATATTTGGCTAGGACTGTTCCAAGAGTCAAGTAGATTTTTTTACAAATTTAATGCCCCAGTTTTGACAAATATTTCCAGTTAATTCAAGAAAATTTTATTAGATTTCAGTTAATAGACTTTTCAAGCTATAGCATCAACCTTGCAGAGGCTGCAATGAAGAAATAAAAAGGAGATACTCCAAAAAAACTTTCTAATATTTTTGAAGCACGTCAATCATGAAGCACCATGGATCTTGAGGCAAGCATAGATAAAGTTCAAGATCAAACTGATACATTTATTCACATCATTTAGATGTTAGAAAGTAATAATAATAATGTGAGTTTGCTTTAGTTTGACATAAAAAGTCGAATTTGAAGAGATCTAATATAGATTGTGCATACCATTACAAGTCCTTGTACATATACCATAACTTTTTGCATCCATTGAAAGATATCTTGATGTGGCACACCAAGCATCGCCGGTTACATCCGCGTTCGTGCATACGCTATATGTTTCCCCTTTATATTTGAATGGAAACTCACAAGGAAGTCCCCCAAGTGTTAAGCAGTCTGAGTTAATTTAGAAAAATATTTAAGTTGAATTTTGTTCATAGAATTATTAAGCAAAAAAAAAAAGAAGAAGAGGATACTTTTTGGCCTGTCAACACAAAAATCAAAGTAGAAGTCATTTTCTCGAAATTGAGTGTGGATTCGATTTTATATTCTTCAACGATGAATTATCATTCATTTCTATCACAAAATTATTCTTATTAACCCTTTAGATGCGCCGCAAATGACACTTAAATTAGCCTGAATTGATCGTCAATATGAAATAATGAGAAATTGATGGGTCTCTTAAATTAAATAAAATCTCTAAACTATTACTCAAATTATTTTGTACCCTCACTCACGTCATACATTTGACATCAAAACTCAAATGATATACTCAAATTTGCTTTTAAAATATTGGGCTATATGTGATAAAGTAATCTATTGAATTAGGATTGTCTCTTTTTTTTAAAAATATTGTTTTGATGTTGAGGGACCACAGCTCTAAACCTACCTTTGGAATCAGCAACGTCTGTCTCTATGATAAATAAATATAAATGAGGCAGAATTTTAGTTTACATTATTCAAAGACTAAGATTGATACTGTACTTACTCGGACAAGTATCATGACATACTTCATAAGTTTCTACGAATCTATTAGAGTAAACAGACTTTGCACACCAAAACCTACTCCCATAATCCGCATTTGTACAATTATCATAAGTTATTCCTCGATATTTGAAAGGGAAGACACACATACATCCTATGGATTCAAAAATTGTTCAACTATGAGCTAATTGAAATTTATGATTAATATGTATATGATCATACCTCTAGAAAGCGTTGGGACTAAGGCAATCCATCCAAAAAAATTAGAAAATTCTTTATGTATGTCATACTATATTTTTTTTTTGTTCTGATCTCTTTAAGCAAAATAATCAAACTGAAATCACTCCTGAAAGACCTCTCTAAATAATATTTTTCTGGGTATAACACAACATATGTACACATGTATTGAAACGTCTTTTTCCATCGGTTCAGAAACAATTAATTTTTGCAGCAATTTAATTAATATTCGATACTTTTATGAGTGTCCATGTGGAACTTACTGTGTTTACACACATTTATAAAAAGATTGTATAGACACCATTCATTCTTAAACTACCCAGAATCGTTTGTAAGGATTAAACAAAATATTGGATATATAAGAGATGCTTTGATTTAATCTAACACATTAGTCACGTACAATGTAAGAACAGGGGGAATGCTCCAAAAACAGAATCCTCTTTGGTTATAATTAATAGCAATTTTGATAATTCGCGTATAATGTGCTCCTGTTTTAATTATTTCTAATGAATAGTTAATGGGGTTATACATTCAAAAGTTAATTTCATTAAATTCATTCTTAAATACCAATAGAGAGATAGTAAAATATATCATTTTAAATACATATATCTTCCTAATGATTTCCTCCTAATATGTAATAAGTTCCATATAAATACGATTTTTTATCATCATATCTAGAAGAACCTCAAAATTGAGTCCATTACTATAACTGATGAACAATTAGTTATTTATTGTTTCCTCCACATACGCTCTCCGATGGTTTTGTTACTAACTTGGCAATACGTGCTACTGCCGGGGTGTGGCATGGTATATCCAAAAAATGTTCAGTCTTAACTTTTAATCTATTTATTTTTCTTATATATTCATATGTCAAGTGTATAATGTATACTTCGTATGTAGTATATAAATTCTTTTGTTTTGTAAAGTAGTTTTTCGTTGAATATCTTGTTGTAATTTTGCATTGATTTGCAAAATATGCCTTCTGATTCTGGACCTTATTAGGAACTATTTCAAAAATTAGTATCAACTTCTGGGAAATGATTCCCTTTTAAATGCAAGGACTGTAATCAAGAGCTACAGGGTATAGTCAAAGCCTATCTCAGAAAACAGAATAAGGTAACGATTCAGGTTAGAAAATTTATTTATAATTTTACCTTTTCTAATGCTCTAGTGTAATTGTACATAACCATAATTGAAGAAAAACAACTAATTTCAATCCCATCCCATTTCTTCATCTTGTTATAATTCAGAAAGCTAAAAACTCTTCAATTTTCAAACAAAATAATTTATTTGTAATCCACCTTTTATGAAATAAGATAAATGTGTCAGCATCTTTCATGGTCTGTATATCTACTCTACAGGTTCTATCGCTCATTTGTTGACTCCTCAGGAATTAAATACAAACTCTTCTATAAGCATCTCTTCTTATAGGCCATTTACATGTAGGAGAGCAACAACTTTTTTAGATAAATTTGTCATAAAAACTTCACCTTTTCAAAAATTTAAAATTAATGAAGAAATTGTAAGGATGCTATTTGATACTAATTTACCATTTCGCTTTGTTGAGCACCCTCAGTTTTGCAAAATGGTTCAACCTCTCAGACCTGGCTATAATTTTCCGTCCAGAAAAGATATTGCTGATAACTATTTGGAGTGTGTATGAAAATAGGTATAAAAATGTACATATATACTGAATAATGAAATCGATGGTTGTTCGAACATCCATAAAAAATCTAAAATTTGCGTCACTTTAACAAAATCCACTGCTAATTTTTTCTTACTTGAGACGATAGACACATCAGGAAAACAAGAGCCCCCTGAATATCTTCTGCATTTTGTTCAAAATTCAATAACAAAGGCTAAAAGTAATTTCATTTATAGGAAGTGTTGTAACGGACAATGCATCTGAAATGATAAATTTACTAAGAAAATTAAAAGAGCGTGTAAGTTTTGTGCTCACATATGGATGCAGAGCTACAAATCTTTGTGGTCCAATTGATGCAATAAAGGACCTAGTGCTCAAAAGCTACAAGAGAAGGCATCGGCAGCTCATTAGTAAGGTCATCATGGCAATGAGAGCGAAGAAAGGAAAAATACTTCTGAACTGAATAAAGAAAAATTCTACCTTTGCGCGCCTTTTCAGTGAGGATAAGTTTTGGATTGTTGACCAGGCCAGAAATACACAAAACGATTGTTATTTGGCAACAAGTCCAAAAGAGGTTCCACCTATCAATAGGACAAAGCACCCGGCCGAGGTCATGATGTTGGGTGTGGTGGCATCTGATGGGGAAAAAATCAAACACAAAATCAACACAGATGTGTATCTGAAGGTGATGAACGAGGTCGTAAAGCCTTGGCTGGACCAAACATACTAGTCATATTTAGCAATAAGATTCAGCCCCAGCCAACAAGGCACCTAAAACTCAAAAGTGTTGTGAGATGAATTTGGACGATTTTTTCCTTGGTGAATATGGCTACCTTCTTCTCCAGATTATTCGCATTTGGACTACGGGATCTAGGGCAATATTGAGAGAAATGCTTGACGCACTCATCATGCAAATATTGAAGTTATAAATGCCTCTGTTGAAGATGTGAAGGCTAAAATGTAGAAGGAATATGTGGGCAGGATATGTTCCAGCTTCAGACCTAGTGGAGGCCATGGATGTGGTCAATAGGGTTGCTTTTGAAATATAATTTTTAAATTATATAGAAGATTGAAATATAAAATTTCAATCTTCTACTCCTAACGGCTTTTTCATAAAAGGTTCATATCAGTCACGTATACTTTTGTACATGATTTGCTTTACTGCAATGTGTATATAGAACAACTAATTTACGTGGAAATATATGAGAATATATATTTATAGTTTTGTAACACTTGTATTTCATTTATTTGTCGAAAAATCTATTTTTTTACATTGTAAAACCGAGTAATTTTGATAATTACAGTATCCTTGAATTAAATATCTTTTTGTGTTTTTTTCGTGACACAATAAATAATTTTTAGTCTTACTAAGTTTTAAAGTTTAATAGAAAAAAGAAAAAAGAAGAATGAGGAAAATTATGAGGAAGGACACTCAAAAAAAAGAAGAAAAAAGTTACTTATTTTTTATCCTTGCAGTTTATATGTTGACACGTCACAATTACATATCCATTCAATCAAACACCTTTTTTTTTTACAAATTCAAATTTATTTAATTCAAAATTAAACACAACTTGACATATATTGTGAGTTAAAAATAAATTAATAGCTTAGTAAGAGGTTTAGTTACCACTACAATCTTTTAGTACAGATATTGTTTGTTTTTCAACCATTTTTTTATAAATTTAAATTTCAAGTCCAATTACTAGAAGTGCATAAAATGTGACCTTTAACGCGTCCGACACTTTTGGTAGATGCAACTTGAACATTATTTAAAAAAAATGATGGTATCATGACTATTTAGTTCATACAAAGGGAACATCGAAATATAAAGTTATAACTAGTGATAGATGGGAGTTACAACGAAGAGTATAATTGGGATCGACATCGGAGTAGGATTTGTATTTATATCCTTTGTCTTACAGTGATAATTATCCGATCTAATAGAACGTAATTGACAGCTAAGCTGTTCTCTTTCAAATCATTTTCCAAGTGTTAGGATGACCGCGTTCATTTATTTTGACAGACGGACAGGACATGTTTATTACATTATGTTATCATATATGTTTACGAAATCGATTTAAACATTTGAGTGTACTCATAAAAGACGAAGAACATTAATGAGGGTTTTATCGAAATCTATAGGTGTATGCACGTCCTTGTTGTCTAGGAGTATAATTGAGGATAGATATCTGAGTAATTCCAGCATATATGTCCTTGCTATAATTTCCAATACTCCGGCTAAGTAATTGAGCGTAAATGCTTAATGAATACTTGGAAAAGTCATTCCTATAGAATAATATACTCAACAAATGTGTCTGTCAATTCACAACCACGCTAGAATATTTTTCTCAAAATTGAGTGAGGCTTACAATTTATATTCTTCTAAATTCGTCATTTTCTATCAACATGATGAATTGATATATCATATTTGAAAAGGGACCATATTGGTAGCATATTAAGTCTAAACTATAACGTAAATTCTGGTGTACCTTAAATCCGAGCGCGGAAAACTACCCAGGGAACATTATCCGTAGAAGATTAGCCTGAATAAAATTACCATGGACGAAATTTGCCCGTATTTTGTTCAAACTTCATGATGAATAATAACACATTATAAATTACCTTAAACTTTGAGTAATATTATTGCCTGATGGAGGAGTAAATAGCTTAGGGCTTCTTAAAATATGATTGAATACACTCCGCCCTCCACCTGGGGGAGTGTGGGATTGTTAAAAACCACCATCAACTAATTGATTTGATTGAATTAAAAAAAAATTGTGAGGAAATTATATTGCAATAATATTACTCATACTTGAAGATTCTCCCTTTTATTATTAATCATGAAGATTGAACAAAATACGGGGAATTTTCTACCCGGGCAGTTTTCCGAAACGCCAATTTTCATCCATGACAATTTTCTACAGAGTAATCTTCCACTGGCAATTTTCCCCAGGACAGCTTTCCTAGTACCCCTAAATCATACCACACATTTGGACAAACAACCTATAATAATTTACTCAAATATACCTATGAATGCATGTAGTAAGAAATAAATTGGGATTTTCTCAGTTTCTTGATTTTTATTTAATATTGGTTTTATGTTGACACGTCACAAAAATAATATTTTAGAATTTTTTTTTTATGAAATTTATTTTTCAGTGACGTATCTCCCTCTCCCCTATCCTTAAAAAAACAAAACAATAATAAGTATTTTCAATAAAGAGCTTCCATATATATTTTTTTCTCCTAATTTGATAGCTTGAACTCCCCAGTCCCACGTGTTTTGAACTTATAATAAACATCTACGTAATTATTATTCATAGTTGTAAATTTATTTCATAAGGGAACAAAACATCAGTTTAAACAGTGACTTTGACATGGAAAACGATGAAAGTGTACACAACATTGGAGCAGTTTCCAAAAGACGGCAACTTGAGGACATTTTTGAATTTGATAGACACCATTTCTACACTCTAGGAAATAAACGTAGGGATGATCAAGACTATTGGTCCTCGTATTAGCAAAGCAATCTGAAACATTGAGTTTAGAAGAAGAACAAGAAAAAAAAAAGGGATTTGTGTTACTTTTTTTGTTCCTAGACAGAGAATATGCTCGATGTATTTTGATCCCTGATTTTGATTCGTCATATTCTATGAGACGAGATGTTCCGGTGCTGGCTTTTGATACTTTTGGATTGATAATGTCTTTCTTTACAAAAATTTATGAAATGGTAAAAAATAGGGAAGTGATAGGGTTAATATATATTTAAAGTCTCAACATAAAAGCAGGCTGGGATAAAAAAAAGTAGTTTTGTCTGGTTCTAACTATTTTACATAGTAAAAAAGAATTAGTTGATTTTTGAGTGGCCATTATGCAACTTTATATCAGCCAGATAGTAATATTTGCTATGAGTTTATTTAGGCAGGGCTTTAAGGGTTTCGATGATGCTCCTCCTTTAAAATTTAAGGCCTTACAAGTAACGGTTTTTTTAATCAAAGTCAATCTATTCCTATGTTTAGCATATTAACACCTGGCTTCACAAATAGATGAAACTATTTATTTTGTTTAATTCACATCATTTTTAGTTAGTAACAACTTTTAAACGAGAATTTCATCAGAATCTGTTCCTCAGTTTGCAAATTATTGTGCCAAGTGTGACGCTACTTTCGTTATTTCCTAAGCGATGCATCCAAAACAATTTTGTGTTTTGTGCTTAAAACTGCGTCTTGATGGGGGAAAATACCTTTTGAGACAAGCAATGACTTGAAAAGTGTTTTGGGGACTCCACTTCATAAAGTAAATGATAATAATAGTAAAAACAAATTTTCAATGAAAATAATATCCGTGTTTCCTTTGTTAGGGCAGGGAGTTTCAGCCCCTGTTTTATATTTGAACTTTGGTCACCCGTACTAAAACAGTTCAAAACCAAGGCTTTTACTCAAAAAGTAAAAAAAAAAAAAACAATTCTTAAATCTAATATAAAAACCTAAAGTTATTTGATTCTTTTAACTTACTTACTAGTGTTGGATCGGTCTAAAAAACGTTAGTCCTATTAATCCAGCTCTAATAAAATACTGGACCAGTCCGAGGACTGGTCCTTATTGGTCTTTTTATGGAAGCTGCAACATCTGAAATAACGTAGTTACTACTACTAACTACGTTATTTGTGTCGCTGAAGTTTATTCACGTCTTTCAATGCGACAAGATTACTGAAATTAAAAGTAAGAGCTGTGTGACTAGAACATATTATTAATTATACGTTCTATCATTCATTATTTTCTTAGTTCTTATTATATTCTTCATTCCTGGGTAGAACTGACGAAAATGAAAAGATAGCTAGGGCTGTAGGAGTGAAAGACCGAGATATTTGTCCTCAGGATCGTTGAAAGGTACAAAAGATCGGACTTATATATTAAAAAAAAAAGACTGAAAGGCGAACAATAAAAGACTTTTCCAACACTATTGATTTTTAAAGTTTCAGACTGTTTTTATGTTGACATGTCTCGTATATAAAAAGAATATATATGTATATTATAGGACCTTGAATGAACAACATTCCAGAGCTTCTGTTTCAAAAAAAAAAAAAAAAAAAAAAATAGCTAAAAATGACTGTTATATTACCCTCCAAAATATTCACTTAATATCTAACGTGAATATTGTCCTGGGGTTTTAAAACACTTCAAAATAAAATTTAATATATAAGAGTCTTTTTATGAAATAAGTAGATACTAGGGTTGGTATGAAAATCCTGGCATGGTCTGCAACTGTTGTAACTTTTATAATTTGGTTCCTTATAGAAGGTAGGTCAGGAGATGTATTAAACTAAATTGGTCTTTCAAAAAGTCTATCTGGACCAGTTTCATTTAAAATAATCGTTATAGTACTGAGTGGTTTTTTCGCTTCATTTTGACAATAAATTTAATATAGTTGGGACTATCCGATTTACATGGTTCCAAACGGGTTTTTGGCTAATATTCAGTTCCTAAGCAATGGAATAAGTGTTTAGATGCCGGTCCAACTCGACGATTTCAATTATTTTATTGACATTTTCGACGTCCATATTTCTAGAACGGCATCGTTAGCACCAATGTTTTGCGGCTTCATTCGGTACTGTATTATGTTCATAAACATCTCAATTTTGTTGGCCCACTTGCTCTACCTTGGTCGTAGTAATAGTGAAGAATGTATCAATTTTTTACTTCCATTTTGGAATTTTGTAACATACAACTGGCTTCACCTAGCACAAAACTGTAAATTAACTTTTTTAAGGGTACGTTTAACCTTTCAGTATCCTCTAAGTTTTTTTTTTTATGTAATATATTCATCATGAGATATAGCTTAATAAAGAAATCGAGCAAAAAACGCTCAGAACTTTTTGAGTAAGCTAATATATATTTTTTTTCTACCTAAGTACAACTTTTTCTTAAATATGATCTTCCTTCTTATACTATGTACAAAACTTATTATTCTTTTGAAATCATGTTACTCTAAATTTAATAGATTTCACACATCTATTAAATAATATATGTCACCTGGCAAGAAAGTCCTCATACACTAAATATATAAAACATGCACGCTATTTTTACTATGATAAAATTAATATTCTCTTGAAGAAGGCCAATATAGAAAAAATGAAAATGATTTGCTATTAAATGTAATTCTATATCTCTGACACTTGACTCCTTGTTCCTTTAGTATGGTTACATTTTGAGAATTTTTTTCCCAAGGTCTCGTTTTTAATTTTCAATTATGCTATTATACATGGATGAAAAAGTTATCTTAACACAAGCCTTTTCGTCAATAGATTCCTGTTTGATGTTTATTGATCTCAAGTCTAGAATAACTTTTTAAATAAATTATTGCCGACGTCATTGGTGTTTCATAATTGCAAATTGTGAAATTTTGAACTACGTTTGAGATTTCACATAAACAACGAAGAAAACTTGATGAGGAGTTATTTTAAATATATACAGAACGATTTTTTTAAGATGGGTTCTATTTTATCTTAATGCATTTTTTGAGAGAGCCGTTGCGTGTTTTTCGTATTATGTTATTGTATCATAAATAAGCTTTGTTTTGAATTGCCCACCAAATGAGTGACTAGGAGGCTTCTGGCTTTCACATTCGGTCCAAAAAAGATATGGCTTCAATCGTCGGAGTAAATATGAGGACCGTCTGCACATTCCAGTATGGAAAGAACGTTGGCAATGGGACTTCCAGGAATCAAGGAAAGGTTGTTTTTAATCCAAAACAAATTTCTGGCCCAATGACATGTAGCCTCTATCATCCACTGACTTGAAACCCCTTGATTACTTTTGGAGGGGTTTGATCGTGGGTATCACAAATGCAACCCCATAACAAAATGTGGATTGATTAATCTGAAGTCATCCATCTCCAAGATGTGGATCAATTTCCCCAAGGACAACATTGTAAACACCTGTACCTACTTCCGGCACCCTATTGAAGCTGCCATTGCTTCTAATGGTGCCCATATATAATAAGATATAGCCTGAGTGATTTGTCAACAATTTATTTAAAGATTTTTTTTAGTCAGTTAATAAAATTTTGAGTTTACGCACCATGTATTACTAAGCAAAATGTGTCTGTACGTCAAGACCTAATAGCTCCGGGCAATGCCGGATACTCCCGCTAGTTACTAATAAAAATCATAATTTGTCGGTTCATTCATGGTTCTATTTATGAAGGTATTTTTAGCTTATATACAATTCTGCTCGTTGTTTGTTGAAAAGATCCATCTTGGTTCAAAGGAGTGACTCCATCCTTGTCCAATGCCTGTCAAATCAAATCATTGAAACAAAGATAATGATTTTTTGAAGAGTCTAACCTGCTTTCCTTGCGAATAATCATCCGTTCCTCTTTGCTTATCATGGTTAACGATGAGATCAATTTGCTTCTGATTTTTACCTACGTTTGGACTAATCCGAATGTAAACTCCGTTAGCCTTAATCTCAATTGGGAACTTGATGCCTCTCATATCTAATATACAAATGCATTAATGAATAATAATTATCAATCTAAATAAATAAAGAACAATGACAGGTTCTCAAGTTTTTAAATAATTTCTGAATAATGAAGAAAAATAATTATAAACTTTCTATTAAAAGTAAAACAGCAATTGTTTTGATGTGTTTAAGGGACATCCAAAAATAATGTGGCCACTTAGGGGCACAAGTCCTAAATATATTTTTAACTAAGGAATTATTTAAGGTAGGGAAGTGATTGATGGATAATGTAGATTTTTTTACATTTAATTACCTTTTGGAGCTACTGAGGGAAGGTCTTCACTATATTTAGAGTAACCATCTTCTTCTTTTTGTAAATGTTTTCCAATGGACATAAAGTCTATGGGATATTTAGAAAATACAATTTTCTCTTCTTGTAGTCGATCATTTGGCCTAAAAAAGCTATATACCCAAAGAGGTCCCTTATTAAATGAAACGTCTTCTTTTGGATGTTTGGCGGTCACAGCTCGTTCAAATTTGAAAGAGTCAAAACGTCCTTTTATGGGATTAAAAAGAGAATCCTCTTGATCTAGATATATTTTTCCCTTGTTACTAATGATAAATTGTTAATAATTAAGGAACTTTAAAATCTAATAAAATTATATAATTACTTGACATGATTATCTGAGCTTTTACCATGATCCATCTCTAGATAGTCAGAATTTCTCTGAAAACAAAAAAGGAAGATAACATTTTTATACATCGGATATTTATTCATAATTTTTTTTTTGGTGTTATCATTCATGGATTTCAAAACGGCCAAGAAGATCTCTCTGAAATGCAGCAAGTAAAGTTATACAACAACTAATCATGCTCCTATGATATTTTTTGGTATCTATGAGCTAATTACGAGGCTGTAGTTGACCGAAATAGAGCCTCAATACCCTTTTTTCTTTCTATATAGGTATCTTCCAAATTATCTCCCCAATCTCTTTCTTTCTTAATCCCTCTTTGTTTCTTTTCTGCTACCTTCATTCTTTGTTTCTATTCCCTTTTATTCAGTCTTACAACGTAGGCACTCTCTTCTAGTCTTATATATATGTATATATACGAACGAAGGTTGAAAGTAAAGGATCCCACCAAATGGTCAGGGGCAAATTTACCGGAGCACAAGAGACATACAAAGAATTTTGAATGAATGAAAATTGAGAAAAATAGATTTAAAAAGAAACGGATTAAGAGAGAAAGGTTCAGAGGAACTTTAAGTGTAAAAACACGTATTAAAAAAAATAAGAAACTGAGAAACATGCAATTCTTTATTGAATTCATTATTAAAGCGTTTTATTTATATTGGTTGAAAGTAAAGGTCAATCACTACAACATTCAAGGGTATGTTACTCATTGTTAGGTAGTTGAAACCTACACCAGTGGGAAATAAATAGAATTTATTGACAGATTTGTTGTTTCAAATATTTGGAACCCTCCTTGGAATATGTGCCAACAATTTCTGGAATTCTGGGACTCAGTGAGACATTTGTTCACAAGGTTACAAGGACATAAGAGGCTTCAAAGATAATGCAGAATAAGTTCTTATTCCACTTTATTGTGTTGTGGATGGTTAGGAGCGGAAAAAAAACACATCAAAAATCAGAATTCATTGAGCTTTCGAAATCTGGATACATTTTTGACGGAGAGAAAATTGCATTTGAAAAAATATGTTTTTCGAGGGACAGAAAACTGAATATAAAATCTGTCAATAAAATGAATGAATATATTGAGAGGAGGAAGTTCATTTTGTACAAATTAATCCTACATTGCACAATTGAATATACGAGTATATTATTTACTCTGATACATCATCTCTGTACACAAAGGATGTATGAATGTAAATAATATAGTAATGGCCCCTTGTATTTGATGAACTCTTCTTGTTTAGTCAAAGTACATTATAACATGTACTTATATTCTATGTAGTAATCATAACATACAGCATATTTATCATAAAAAACAATGTTACATTTTATCCTTGACTGCTCAGCTCATATAAAAGTAATATAAGAGCTATTCATCAATACCAACAATAGTGATGAACATAGATGAAAATAATATGATAATGGAAAAGAGATAACTGGCTTTTATATTATTTACAATAGCTTTGGTATACAGCGCTGGGTTATGTTTATGTTTAAAAGCATCTCTTGGAAGAACACAAATTAACTATCAGCTTTACCAGTCTATTTGTTTCTGTCTATTTGTCTATTTGTTATTTCTGTCTGTGCATTTATTCATCTTTATTGGACCGTTTAAAAAACAAACTACAAAAAATGCCCATGATTGGCCCACAAAAAAGTCCTATTCCACAACCATAACGCATCAGCTCACACCCCAGCAGTTGTGGTCGCAAAATTAATGGAAATAGAGTTCCAACTCGAGATACCCACATCATTAGCCATCTCACACACCTTCACTCTTGCGCCTTCCATCCCCATAGGATGTATTTTATCAATGATTTCTAGAGTATTAACCTCAACAGAGCATTCAAAACATTCATCAAATTTTGAAACCACTTATAAACTGTTCTGAGAGTCTGCAGAGTCCCCGTAATGTTTATCAAGTTTTCATGAAGTCCCCTGAGGCCTTTTGAATAAAGCCTCAAAAACATTTTTTCTACAATGATATATCAAATATATATGAGATATATCAGTTTAATTTGACAATAATTTTTTTGACAGTATTGAGGATCCACTCTGAATATCTAACGCATTCTTATTAACATCCTGCCCAAATAATTTCGTAGGGATTTTTTAAGTAGCTTAAGCCCTGGTATCAAATAGTAATAACCCCATAAACAAACTAACTAATTTTATTGACACACTTACAATATCCTTTGCAGTACTGAATCCAATGCCGCAGATGGAATTATGTTCTTTCTTAGAACAACTGACTTCAAATGATATAGCTCCATTTTTTTGGTTATTTTTCCATCTGACTATGATTCCGCAATTAAGGGTTTCACAGGAAGGAGGATATTTGAGGATGTGTGTATCTATATAGAAAAAATTAATCAAATCATAATATAATTCAGGAAAATCTGAAGGCGGGTTACTAAGTCTAAGTGTATAAAGGGGCATATGTAAAGGTTGACACATAAGTCTTAGGACAGCAACTTCAACTTAATATTTTTTCTAGACAGGTGTATATTTTTTAATTCTGTTTGTTGCATGAATCAACCTCCATCTTTGTTTGTAGTTAAACAAACTTTTGCCTAAAACGTGTTCTTGAGCTTCTAACGATGACGTCATGAACCCTAAGTGCGATTCATTAATAAAGGAAGATCTGTAGGGCCATTTTTAAGGCTCTAAATCATCTCAATGTGTGCAACTCATCGGTCCACTACACGATAAAGCGGCACAAGAAGACAGTGAGTGTCGATGACCCCGGAGTGGTGGCCGAGGTCCATGAAGACAACCCGGTTGATCGTTGCAACGAGATCCAAGAACAACTTCTCAATTCTTTTACGCACATTTCAATCATTTGGTCAGACGAGAAGATCTTTATCGCAGAGCTAGCTTACAATAGCCACAACAACCAGGTGTTGAGTCGGAACCTCGAGGACATTACCTTGAACAAGTGCTGCGTGTTCAGGGCCAAAAGATGGCCTTGGTAATGGACTGGGGGGGGGTCACTTCCTGGGAGCTGAAGAAGCTCTTAATCTTTATTCATGAGGGTGTGAAGGTTAATCAAGGTGTCTATCTGGACATATTACAGTCAGAAGTACTTTACGGTATTCCGCGAACAGTACTAGGTAGGTTCTTACTGCTTCCAGAAGGACGGAGCACTTTCACATACTTCAAAGTCAATAGTGGTACTATACTACTTTCGAGCAATTTTGTAGCAAGGAGATGTGCCCCCTTCTTCACCAGATTTCCATCTAATAGAATTCTCCATATAGTACATTCTGGAGAGGGAGGTTTGTTTGAATTTCTATAGTATACATGTGGAATGAACTGACACTCATTTTAGAGGAAATTTCACCCCGATTGCAATTATGTCAAAGGATGTTTCTAGAAATAAATATTTGAGTACTCTCTTGGCTGTTGAAATTGTTCTAAAGCTTATGGGTAAACCTGTATACATATAAAAAGTAAACTCTATATATATGTGTACACGCATGATGGATGTGGTAACCTACCGTGACACCAAATACATTTACTTACCTTCCATCACATGTTCAAAATATCGCCTTCTTTCCTCTTCCGGCTCTATAACGAAATACATAAATCAGTGATTTACCTAGTTCATGTATGACAGGGTTACTACTTTTGTCACTACGCTGCTTAGGTGGTTCAATTGGAAACGGGGATTTGCCTTGGCCAGTACCTGGTGTTACAAGGCTATTCGATACGTCCACATTGCTATTTACGTCATTTGCTTTCTCATAGTCGGATGGACTATTTTCTAACGTCGGCCGTACCATGTTTTTAAATTCACCCTCAGCCATCGGTGTTGTATGAGTTGCGTCCTTTATTGGACGATCTACAAAGGAATCGTTTCCTTTATTGATATTTTTTTCTTGACTGTCATACTCTTCTTGGAGAGTGTTAGGAGTTGGAGGCTCAATATTGCTCATGGCGTCATCCTCGGAATATATTTCCTCAGAAGTGGGTATATTGTCTAAATCCTTTGTCTTATTCCTTTCTATTGATTCTAAATCATCCATCATTGATGCCAACTCAGTGTCTTTGGATCGATCTTCATCATCACTATCATTTTTTGGTTCCTCAAGTAAATCTTTTATTTCTTTCCCTTCTTCGCCTGAAAAGTCATCATCCTCTCTGTTTAAGTCTTCCGACGAATCAATGCCGTCATCATCAAAATCTTTAGAGCCACTGAAGTTTTTCTTATTTATGGGCTTTCCCTGGAAACTGTCAGATAAATTTTTATCTTCATTCCGAAGATCATCTTCATTCGAAGACTCTGGAATCTTCAAATCATTCTCTTCTAATGAATCTTCAGGCCTTGACGTGAATTTTCCCTGTCTATATTCTTTTGGCTTCTCCAATTCGTTAACCTTATTTGCACTATGATTAAGTTTTGGTAAAGATTCATCATAATCCAATTTTTCCTTGGATTTTAAAGAATCTTCATTTGAATTCTCATACGACTTGTTCCCTATGCTTCCATCATCCTCATCATCACGAATTTGATTACTTTCAGCATTTTCATAGTATGGAATTGAATCGTAAGATTCTGAATCATAGTCTAGTTCTCTTTCATCTGCATTTTCTTCTCCAGATTGTTTTGGATCTTTGGATTGATTCATAGGCAGTTCTGTAGTTGAGTCTATGATATAAATATGAGTGTTATTTGGTTACAGGCAAGTTCATCATGCTCTTTTCACCCCGATTATATATATTCAATTTAGGGCAATGAAAATATCTTGAAGCTATGTAGTAAATTTGTTACAATCGGTGGTTAAGGGTTACATAAAGAGTTTCGTTTAGCATAAGGTCTTATTTAAATTAAGAACTTCTTTACTTGGATAATGAGTATATTAAAGAATGATTAAATCTTTGTATTCAAAAGTAGAATAAAATATTACATCATAGTTGATTTGTTTTTCATTAAGACACATTACAAATATTTATATTGTTGGGGATGAATTTTTCTCGAAAAAACATGTCATGCAATGAACTTTCTTCGCGATGAATTGTCTTGGGGTGTAAAGAGGGTGGTGAACTTTTTCTAAACGATGTTATATATATATATTTCTTTTATGGGTCTAGGAAAATTACCGTGGATAAATTTGCCAGTGGACAATTATTATTGTGGAAAATTGCCCAAAAGAAAATTACAATTTAAAAAATTTCAAGTCATTCATGAACAAAATCAGAATAACTCGGCCCATAACTTGTTTTATAGAATGACAAAGCCACAAAGCAGGTTAAAAAACCATAGCCGCCACTACACAAACATTTAATCCCGCTCTAAATTCTTCAAAATAAACCCCGGATACATGGGTTTATTAAGGGTACGCCAAAGACACCAATCATGTTAAAAACCATAACTGTTGCTTCACAATACTTATATCTACTTTCAAAAGATCCAAATATAAACTTCGTACACTTACGTTGATTAAGACTTCGGCAAGGACATCATCCAGGTTAAAAACCCCCGCTGCTACTCCACAAAGCATTTAGAGCCCTCCAAATACTTCAAAATCAACACTAAACACGTTAAAAATCATGGGGCTGGTTTTCATTTTTAAGTATTTGGAGGGATCCTAAATGCTTTATGAAGTATTTGGGGAGGGGTCAACATGGTTTGTGTCATTGCCGTATCCTTAATCAACATTTTAAAGTATTTGGAGGGGCCCAAAGGTTTTTAAAAAGCGGAGGTAGTTTTTAGAACGGATGGTGTCCCTACCGTAGTCCTAAAAGACCCATAGCCTTGAAGTTTATTTTGAATTATTTAGAGAGGCCCTTATTGGTTTGTGATGTAGCAATTGTGCTTTTTAACCTGCTTTGTGGCTCTGTCTTTGTACAAAAGAGTTTTTGGATCTAGGTATTATGATTTTATTAGTAATTGAAGGGAAATTTTCTCAATGGTAATTTTCCAAGATTACTTTTCTCCGGTACAATTTTCCGTGCACTCTTACCAATATCTTCATCTCTAGGTTCTTTTACTACCGAGTCATCATTGATTGGGCCACTACTATTATATTCATTCTCAAGGGATGAAGGTTTTGATTCCACTTCCGCTAAATATGGACAAAGGATTGTACTAATGATATTAATATATATTTATTGTTACCCTTTTTGTCCTCTCCCGGTAAAAAGTGAGTCTGGTTGTCCTCCTTTTCTTTCCTTTTTAAGTTCTTTGTATATGCAAATCTAAAATTGTATGGGATATGCGAAAAAATGACATCGTGGGGTCGAAGAGTAGACTCTGATCGAACAAATCTGGGTACATATATAAAGACCCCCTTCGGAGAAGACAAATCCACATCCTCCTTCTCATCTGTAGCTCCTAATCGCCGGGAAAAAGAAATTTCCCAAACATTTCCCTTCATCTTGGAGGACTTGTCCTTCAAGTCCTGCTTTTCATCCAATATAATATCCGAAGGACTACGTGATAAATATTATTAAAATATGGTATAAAAAAATGACAGATTCTTACTTCTGGATGTGAGAGTCCTGGATAGAATTATCTTCCTTGTTAGCAAGTATGAAGTCCGAATTTGGAAGTTCTTTTCTATCATTGAACCCAATCCCTGTCAAATTTCTCTCCCGTGTTTGAATCAGGAATTCAATCACTTGTGCCTTGTCTGTACTGAACCAACGAGCTAAATAACTGCAATTCCCAAGAATGGTCTGATGACAAATGCTTGGGTATTTATACTGCCCCAAGAAGTTTCGGTGATCCTTTACACGATTGTCAAAATTTTGAGGAGTGTCTGCACAAATAAGATGTTTTAGACAATTTTCCCTAGCTCTTATAACTAGTGTTGGGGTTCCGTCTGAAAATCATTGACATGTGTGGGATGATTATAATTTTTAGTGGACCGAACTAATTCGGTCCTCGAAATAAATTCGGTCTTAATCGGTCTCAAGTAGAAATGAAGCCTGAATAAGTATAATTTATTCTATATGTTTAAAAAGAGGCCAGAGAGGGTGAGCTCAAGCATGGCTATTCAACCTCCGTTAATTGAAACAATACCCGTCACGGGTCGACACTACGTACCAATTTCCAAGGAACGCTTTCAGTCTGAAATTTCTTGACAGGTAAGAAACAGTTATAATTTTTAGTAGACCAAACTAATTCGGTCTGTTCAAGAAGTTTGGTCTGAACTGCTCTCAAACAGAAGTGATGTTTGGATAGATATAACCAATTTGAAGTGTTGGGTCTAGACCACAGAAAATAGAAGTAATAGTTAAAGTTGCATGTCAGCTGTTGATGTTTGAATTTTGTAAACATGGCGTAGAATAGATATTTGGTTATAAAAGTATTCATAACTTATAAGAAAAAGAAAACGGCGCCACAATTTTCTTTTTTGTATAGATTGTCAACCTTTTATTAATTTACAGATTTACACTTGCTGCAATTTAATTCTTTTTCATTTCTCTAACTTTGAGTAAGAATTCAAAATCGTGTTGGGTTTCTGCTCTGAAAATAGTTTTTTAGTGGATCGAACTATTTTGATCCTTTTATGAAGTTCGGTATGAACGGGTCTAAAATAAGAAAATGCTATAGATTGTTCTTATTTCAAAATGTATTATCACCAATTCTTTTTTTGATGAGTTGATTCAAAATTGTAAACATGGGCACAGTAATAATTAAATGTATTAAATCATATTTGCACAACCTTAAAATTAGGATTGGGTTGACAATCAGGTAATAGATAGGGATTGGTCAAACTCTAGAGACCAGAAAAATGGGTCCATGTTTCGAATGCAATTATTTTTTTGGTGTACATTCTAAGATTATATTTTGGAACTAAAAATAAGTGTGGGAATTTGTTGAGAAAAATAAATTAAGACCGACCCGGAAAAAAAAAAATTGGTTTCGGACCGATTCTCAACACTAGTGGTCACATAGTTAACAAATTTATCTACTTACCTTCACTACTGCCCTCTCTTCTCTCTATATCTTCTTCATTCTTTTTCCAGTTGATGGTGAATACAAATTAAAGGTTGAGATTGAACCGAGAGAATTTTGGTATTATTATTTTGAGTCATTCATTCCGTTTCAAATCGCCCCCCCCCTCCCAAAAAAACCCAGATAAAAAAGAAGAAGGAGACATTTTCTTCAAATTGGATTATAAATATTAGGTTTTAATCTGTTTTAATTCTTTACCTAGATATTTGTATATTGTTGGATTATATTTTTTTAAAAGTTTTTTATAATAAATAAAACAACAACTTAAAATGATATTTATAGTAATTGCATCAAAAATAATATAACTTAAGTCTGCAGGTACAGAGCTGATATGTGACCCGTCTAGATATAAACAAGCTACAATTTTTTCTCAAAATTGAGTGCGGATTACATTTCTATTTTTTATCGAGCCATGGACAATTTCTATCAACAAATTATTCTAATGAACAAAAATTGCACTTAAAATAGTCAATATTAATTTTCACAATACAATAATAAGAAATTGATGGATTTCAGGGTTGAAAGGGACAATATGGGAACCAATATAAGTCTCAATAATCAAATAAATGATATAAACTATTGCTAACGTTGTTGGATATCCGAATTCATCCTCCTACAATTTTGAATAACAAGCCTTCAATTTACTCAAATATGTTTGTGAACATATTTGAGTAAAAAAAAAAAAAAAAAAGAGAAAAGGAATATCCTCTTTTTGTTGATTTGACCCTCACCTCTAAAGTAGAATTTAAAAAAGGCCTTCATTTTATATTCTAAAAGAGTGAAGATATTTTTTAAAATATCAAATTTTCAAACAGGAAAAAAAAAAAAAAAATTTTTTCCCAAAGCTCCACTCACACTGAAACTGGCTCTACTCCAACTTCAAGAAAGGACAAATATACATTTTCTCAGATCTGGGTACCAAATTTTGAGAATATTTTTATAAGTTCGGGCCCTAATAAAATAGAACACAGGTTGCGATTACATTTGTACTAATTTACTGATAATTATTAGTTATTAATAGAATTATTGTTATAATAACATTGATCATATTATACATATCCTGTATCTCCCAACCTCTTATCCTATAGAAACAAAAAAAAAAATGCACAAAATATGATAGTAGTTTGCCAATTCTTCCTAACCTAGGATTATTATTCAACCTGATAACTGTTCACAGTATAATAAGAACTAATTCGAATCCAACCAATTATTATTTACAATACGGATTAGAAGTAACAATAAGGAAACATTAACATTTGACTGAAAAATACAATGAACATTTTTGTGTAAGTGAAGTAAGCCCCTGTGGAATAACCAAGGGTACCACAATACATCACTAACAAAAAATATACATTATATTATGAATGTCAGCTGTTATTGTTCTTCTTATTTTCTCCCAATCAATGTTCTTAACGTTGATAGGTTAAATTAGAATAATCTCCATCTAAGCTGGTAACGATTCCCAATTTAATTATTAAATAATAATGGAAAGAGTTATTGACTAATTATTACAGATTGATTTTGGCCCTTCTTTCGAATTCTTTTTGGAGGAGAGGTTGAGTGATAAAATTAGGGCAACGACGTGCACGATGCAACTATTCATATAGATGTCGCTCCAAGCACAATTAAAGATAATCAGACGGTCTTCATTAAATATAAATAATATCTTCTTTAACAAGGATTAAGCACTTACATAAGCTTTTTAAATCAAAATATACCTCGGACCTTTTTCAAGGTCCATAAAAAGTTTGAGAACTCGATACTCTTTTGGATTTTGGGAAAATATAAGTTTTATTATACCGTACTCGAGTACTTTGGATTCGGGTCCACTATCAGTCCTATTTCTATCCTTACCACTGTCAAAGATGATTCAGTTTGATTCAGTTTTAACACTACAAACTCTAATCATATTTTTTTCAAAGATATTATTTTTAATTTCTTGCAATTTCAGTAAATATTATTATTAATCTTTAGTGTATTATGTTATATTTTTTTGCACCTACATGTGTGGTGCCTTAAATAAAAACAGTTTGTAATAAAGAAGAAGAAATGGAGAGAAAGGCCTTGTTCTATTTCTAGGTATTTTGTTTCATAAAAAAGGATCAGCTGATATTTATGCAACCTCAAATCAGTTAAAAATTATTATTCGGTATGGGATTGTTATAATAAGGCTTTGAGCTTTTTCATGTAGCCCCTCAGTCCTCATTTTAAATTTGTGTTCTTGCAAATGGTGGTTTAATTTTTAAAAATCTATTTCTATGTTTAACATTGTATATTGAATTATGATCACATTTAAGGAAACAGTTTAAAACCCTGAGTTTTATCCATGGAAACAAATTTTTGTTACTTTACTTTAATAACAGAATTTAATCGATTATTTTAGTTTACTAATCGATTTTTACAAAAAAAAAAATCAATCCTACATTTACATACAGTGGCACACGTCTCATCTTTTGATAACCCTTCTTTGGTGAATTGGCAATGAATGATATTTTTTTAAGAAAAACAAAAATAAAAATAGTGGTAAATGAATCCTTATTTAGTCGGTGCAGTACTCTTAGTCCTTTCCACTCTCCGTACTAGCACTGATTAAATAAGGAAGAGTTAAACGTTATCGAGGACCGAAGTTTATGAGTTTTAGGACTGATATAAAGGACATAATTGTTATAAATGAGCAAATTTAAGAAATAGTTCAATCTCAACGAGACCAAAGGATTTCAGATACAGAGGACTCTGTGAACAAACATTAAGAATAAGACAAATATCAAAAAGTGAATAACATGACTGGAATTTACCTTCTTCATATCTAGCAGATCTTTTTCTCTTCATTTTACACTCATTTTGAATACACACATAGCTTTGCTTGCAGTCACTTATGCTTTGACAAGAGTAATCATCATGCAACGACTCCCGGGATGACGACGCATCCGTCTCTACTTATAGATTTATATATAAGTATTCAACAGCATACTATTATATGCGGGAAACGGGAAAACTTACCTTTTCCAAACTCTGATTCCTCTTTGTTGCTTACATAAAAAAAATTCCCGGCTATTGGTTTGATAAAGCCTTGAGTCTTGGGTAAAAAGCAAAATAACATGAGAATGACGTCAGTGATCCATTAATTTCTATAGCCTTGTTTATTAACAATGGGGATTGAGCGTTATCTACGTAGATTACTATCTAAACAAAGCAACAGAGAGTTTGTGATAAAAAACTTTACAACTTCCGGGCAGATAATCCTCTGTATTATAATAAAAATAAGGGCATTTCTACTAGATGCTAATTTTTACCAAAATTGAGACCGATACAGACTGTAGACTTAAAATAAAAATGTTCAAAATTTTAAGTTACTTACTATAGACCATGTTCAACTAAAATCAGACAATATTTCTAGGCTAAGGAGATGAAGTATTCATTTTTTTGGCTAGTAAATTTATTTTTTTATAATTCCAAGGGCCCAGCTGGCCGCGTTTGTCTCGAAGTGTATAACTTTTTTCTCAAAATTATATACCGGTACATCGTTTTTGTTAGACCAGACTGATTTGGTCTTTTAATAAAGTTTGGTCTAGATCAGCCCCATAGAAAAATTCATTCTAGTTCGGCCCAAAGGAAAAAAAAAATGTTCTCATATTAATTGGCGAAGGCAAGTATAAGGCTTCCGCTTATAGGGCCTAGATTCTGACCCCTCATAGTATTATTCATTATAAAATATAGATGTATGTTAATTACATAGAAGGCTCTGTTAAACTTTTTATCAGCATGTGCTCCATTATTGAACATGCTTTTTATAATTTGGTTATTGAAATGGGTTATTACGTAAATTGGCACCCATAAATATAAATTATGATGCTTAAATACTTGCAAATTTTTAAAACATTGTTTACAAATAAATCTTTTTTTTATATATAACAACTTGAGTTGGGGGTTTTTAACAACATATAATTTGTAATTCTTAATGTAAAAGAAAAAAAAATATTTTGGATTATTTTTTTTAAACTATTCATTACTTAATGAAAATCTCGAAAATCAAATCAGTACCCATCTGTTGTGATTAAATTGAGTGCATTATTTATTACAGCAGCGACGGTATACTTAATGCACGGTTCTTAAATGTTTTCATTAATAGAATTATTGTAGTTTTTCAAAAAAATTCCATATTTTATACTCTAATAATTTGTTTGTACAAATAAATTATTCATAAATATTCATAACTTCTCTAAGAAACTAAGTATCGTGAAGCTAACATGAAAACATGGGGAAATTTATTTATACCATCCCTCTACTATACCACTGGGGTTTCGTCAACTGGGATACATTTCATCATATTGTCAGACATTTTCTCTTTTTTGTATACACAAATTATTTATTTTTGTAGATTAAAATCTTATCTCACTATTTAAATCTATTAATAAAAATAACCAAAATTATATAATATCAAAATATTGAATATTTGATTACAAAAATACAACTGCACTGAGGGTAAGAACATACCAAAGTGGAAGGGTCGTACCGAACCTAACCCCGGTAAAACTATGTACCGTACCAGTTCTATTATTTATATAAAGTAATAGCTACTATTATTGCATTTTTAGCTACAGCTGAACCCCTTAAAAATTTGATTTAAAGTTTTAGGAGCATACTTAAAATTATTGGCGATAATATAACCGATACAAAGCAATTTTATCAATCTCGGGATGTAAAATATCTCAGTTTATTAACGGAGGGTTAAACAAAAAGCTAGAGACACTTACATCACTTTGTGTATATGATGAGTATTTTTTTTTTAGTTTTCCTCAAGCCCTAATAAATGTTACAATATTTTTCCTATTTCCGCTGATGATTTAATCATTTTTTTAGAGTCAAGATTTTTTTAGTTGACAGAAAATATTAAGTATTGTTTTTTTTTTCAATTCTTTAAGAATTCTCATAAAATGAGTGTACACTAGGGTGGAGTTAATTTTTTTATTGTTCGGAATATGAAGTCTTTAGGGTCCTAAAATGTTTATACGGGGCAACCGTTATTATTTACTTATCTATATTATTCAAATTTGGAGAGTTTAAGATTCATTATTTTACAATTTTCCGATGAAATTTTTTGTAGAACACATAATTAGCTTTCCGTTGCTCAGATAAACATTGTCCTAGTTGCCATTATTAGAAACACAGTACGAGAAGATGATTGAAATATGCAAAGATACATTTTAAATCGTCTTCTTAAAACCCCAGTGTACTCCACAATAGCTTTCTGGGATATTCCCACACGGAAGATCCCTGCTATCACAATCCTCTTCTCCTACTGTTTGCTCCTGGTGGCGATGAGAACAATGTTTTCCTTTCCAAGTGATAGCTAATTATGTGTTCTACAACAGTGGTTCTTAAATAGGGGTACGTATAACTCTTGGGGTAGTTGAGACATTGAAAGAATATTTTACAAATTTACATCGACAAGAGGTGGGTTGGAGGGCCTGTAGCCCCACCCACACCTAATTAAGGTAAAAAAAAATCCTAGTAAATGTTAAATTTGAGTTCTTTTTTCTATAAATATTTGAAATTTAATTTAATTTTCTGTGAATAGTTATGACTTTATAAATTTTTCTCATAACAATTTTTTTTTTGACAGTTGTGAATTTTGAATAATATTTGAATAAATATTTTACAAGTGGTACATCACAAATAAAAGGTTGAGAATCCTCCGCTGTTCCACAGCATTGCTTATCGGAACATTGTAAAAAAATGACTCTTAACCTCTCAAAATTGGCATAATAAAGATAAGGAAATAATAACCGTTAGCCCTGTCAATATCCTTTGAAACTTAAAAAAAAAAAATATTTAGCTCAACGACCCAAAAGTTTTTGAAATTTTACACATTTTGTGAAAAAAAATGCGTTTTTTGTGTGGAAATCATCAAAGGGTACTCACTACACATCGCAGCTTGTTGTCCCAAATGCCAATACTGTACATTACTTCATCACTATTAAAGAATATCATTATGATGGACGGGTATATTGGTTCAAAAACGTTGACTTCCTGTCCGGTCCGGGCTTAAATTTTAAGAATGTGTCGGAATAATTTCGAATTTGAGCATTTCCTTTCATGGAAAATATAGTTTTGAATATAAAAAATGGATCTATAACCCTCAAAGTTTAAAGAAAGTACCCTCATATCGCAGTTTTTGGAACAAGAAAAATCCCCGTTGTACAGGGGCTTTATTAGAACTAAATCTTGTAAAATGAGAGAAATTATTTTCCAAAATCCACTTTTTACTATTTTTCTTTTCTATGGTTAGAACACTAAAAAACATTTTATTCATCATAAATTATCAAAAATTATGTATGCCAGACAAGATACTTGTAAAATTAGTATAAAATTTAATCTTTATCGGGTATTTACTTAATTTTTAATACGATCATTTTTATACTGTAATATTTAAATAATTGATACTTAAACAATATATATTCAACAACCTTATTTAATTGCAAGTTTGTACATTAGGTAATAACTTCAAGTTTTAAGTCCAGGTATGAAATCAAATACCTATAGGACACTCCCCTTTTGTAAAATTATAGACTTCTATTATATGAAAAACTCCTCAACAACACAAAAAAGTTTTCTTGTTTGTACATTATATATTTTTAATATAATAAATTATCATGATATAAAAAATACAATCCACAACACCTTACAGGGAGTGAGAAGCAGTGCTTGAAATTTATACTTTATGTGGGGACCTTCTGTCTATTTTCTGAATATTAATTAACAATCAAATATGAACTTAAAAAAATATATGCTTGGAAAAAAAAATCCAGATGAGACTTTTTAATTTTTCTCTATGTAGTGACTGCAATATATATATTTAATATCAATAAGGGGATTTTCTGGTGTTTATAATCTGTTCTTCTTTTGGCGTATCTATTGTTATTGTATTTTAAGAGGCAGTAATAAATTAGCACTCAGCATGTGCACAAATGAGTTTTCTTTTGAGGTGTCTAAGGAAACTAAACAAATTATGACGGTGGATCGTATTCCTCAAGACTACAAAGTGAGTGAAATTAGTCACGTGTCAGTGAAACTTCCATCTTTTACTTCCTTACGGTCGACAGGATACTTCCTTCGTATTGAAGCTCAATTTGAGTTCGCAAAAATAACTCAGGAAAGGACGAAATTTAATTATCTTTTGAGTGCAATTCCGGAGGACTTATTGTACAAAGTCCCGAATTATTCTTTATACAAGTGCCTGAAGTCAGAATAGTCTTGCTCGGACTTAAAAGGACTTTTAACAAAACTTTGTGTAGGTTCAAAGCAAACTCTTACCGACGGGTTTGAGTCCCTTATTTCAAACAGGGACAACATTTCTGTTTGTGAAATGGAATCAAAGGCATGGGATATAATTAATAAAATCTCCAAGGACGGGACGGATTTGAAGGACATGAAAAAATTGATAGAGGCTCTCTTATATCGAAATGATATTTTTTTAATAAAAATAGATTTACAAATCTAAAAATTTGTAAATCTATCCCCTTATTTTTCTCTAATGGATTGTATTAAAAAATGATGTTAAAAAAATATTTGAAATGTTAGGTGTCCCATTTTTGATATTGCTACAAATATTTACATTGTAAGTACTTATAAAAAAACAAAAATAATAAGAAAATATTATCTAGATCAGTGGTTCCATATCTTTCAAATATAGCAGCAGATTTTAGAACAAACAATCAGTAAATGAAACCAATTCTCAAAATATCCTAAAAATTCTAATTTTTTAAATTTCTGATATAAATAAACGTTCATTTTTAATGCAAGAAACTACCATATATTGCAATTATAAATTGTAGATTATTTATTCGTTAGAAAAAAATCTTTTGGTCACCATGATGTTTGAGGTAATTCAGAAGACTCATACAAAGCTACACACAGAATTGTTGATGCTTTTGAGTCAAAAAACTTCTCTAACTTCTGCAGAAGTCTCGACTACCACTGACACAATATTCTTACTATTCTGACAGAAATCCAGCTATTAATTAAAAAAATATATATGAGAGACACTACTAAATTTGGCTAATGTAGTTTCTAATTAGTGATAATGGTTGTAGGAACAACAGTGAAAATAGCAAAACAGAAACCAAATATGATCAATACTTTTACATTTCGTTTCATAGTATAAACTGTCTTTTTATGTTTTTCATCGTTTAATTTTAATATTCATATTTGTCTCAAGAAACAAATTATACTCCCATGGTATTGATGTTGCAACCACATAGGGGGTTAAGAACCACAGGGAAGAACACTGATCTAGATCATTATGAGCATCTTTGGTATTTAAAAATAAAGAAAATATTCAAATGAGTAAATTAAATATTCAGGGAGATATTTAATTTTAAAACTGTTTTTTAGTAGATAGGTAGAAAAATCTACATTTTGTTCTACATGGGTTAAAATAGCATCAAAATATTCACGTGTTTTCAAAAAGGGACTTGAAGTTTTACTCAACTTATTTAAATGATAATTTGAGATTCTTTAATACACTATACGTTAAAATGATGCCTTGTTCAGGGGCTTTAATGCTTGGAACATTTTTCATGGACAAATAACAGAGAAAATGCTCTACAAAATATGGATCAAAACTGATTTTAAGGACCAGAGGCGGCGTTGCTAGCTTTTATCATTTAGGTGGGAAAGTTTACCCCCCCACCCCCAAATATCAGAACGGTAATACAATGACTTGTATAAATTTGTTTATTTTATATATGTGCACGATAAATTTTCATGCGTAAAGGGATTGGACTAAAGTTTACTCTGTGGTATTGTTTACAGTAGACCACCATTATAAATTTTGGATTTGTAACTCAATCCAACTCTGAGGCCTTAAAAATGAAAAAAAGTAGGAATTTGATAAATTCTTGATTCATGGTATCTTTTATAGCCAAAGCAATGATAGACAATTAATATACATCGTGAGAAGCTATGTTTTAGATGGTTTAACAAAACTTATATTAAAAAGTTTCTTTGCTTTTTGCTATAAAACAAGTCAACAATTACCTTAGTTTTTGACCTTAAAATTTTCTAAGTGTCTTTGATTTAACATTTTTTTAACCAACTGTAAGTAGAACCCTTATAATAAAAAATATCATTTGTCATGGAATTCGGTGTAATGACCTATGATTTATAAAAATCCTCTCTTCATTTATAAAGTACTTTTTGTCCCTTGATTATATTTTCATGTGATGTGGTATGTTTGATGAAACCTTTTTTCTTTCTAAAAAAAATAGAGTTGGATCGGTCCTAGAACTGATTTTCTAATATTTCCCTTCCCCCTTTCAGTTTTTTAAAAATTTGTCTGATCTTTATTACCATTCAACTGTCTTACGGACAGATACGTCGGTCCTTCAATTCTACAGCTTTCGTTATAGGTATTCTACAATCATAGCTAGAATTGAATAACATACACGTCCGTACCTTTATTGTATCTCGTAACCTTTTATGCAATAGAAATTGAAAAAAGGTCGGAAATCATCTGTTAGCTAGGCAAAAAATTAATGATATCAAGTGCTATTTATTTATACAGTTTTCCTTACAATTTTTAAATGAGTTACATATATATATATATATCGTAATATAAAATGGTACCTCGTATTTTATCCATACATCCGATATATAAAGTTATGATTTTATAAATCAAACCATTAGTTGATGTACGCTATATAATTAAAATTGTTTGATTGTCGTAAATTACATTTAAATTAGCAAAAATTGATTATCACAATAGCCCTATAACTGGTCTAAATGAAGTTTCTTAAGTCAAATAAAGATTCTCAATTATAACTAAAATTCTTGGAAATCTGATATATTTGAAATATATGTCCGTCCTTATTTATTCAGTCAAGTCCATTCTTAGGACCGATCCTTCCGACTAAATTGAATAAATAAAGCTGAGTTTTAGGACTGATATGAAGGATTGAACTAGGATAAACTGTTTTCCTCATTTTGTTTTTAGGACTAATTCAGGGCAGAAATGAACTTGACGGGACGGAACTTGAAGGGACTGAAGGCTTCAGTCCTCAATAAGGACAAACAAAACATAAACATATAATTCATCAGTCCCATCGATGTAAAAATAATTGGAAATTAATTCTTTTTCTGAGATTTATTCAAGATTGTTTTTTTGTTGGTGCTCTGCATATATGTACCTAATTTATTATTATTTAGGTGAATATGTTCGATACATATATGGAATGAAATCTACTGACGTCATTGACCTTCTGCTATCTTGCCTTGGCAAAAGTCTTGATATGAATATCACCACGGGAATTTCCATCTGGGGTTCGATGCGTTGAGGAATTCCATTTTTTGACATCTGATACATCCACCTTCCCTTGCTGCTTAAACACGAGAAAAACTATTCTCTGGAGACCCGCTGAAAAGAATGGGTAGGTTGTCTATTAATAACAATCATAACAATATGTATGTATTCCCCAAAGATTGCCTTTTGGCCCTCTTGAAAAGGAATTGAATTAAGCGTTAATATTACGTTATATTTGTAATCCTATTACAGAAAATATATGTAGAGTATATACATATATTATTCATATCTGGTAATGAAAGGCCCCCATTGAAGTATAAGGGGGGGGGGCATGATAATCTTTCCAACCAATAAGGGGAGAAAAGCAATTGTGGTTGGTTGAAAGAAAAATGTGTGTATACTTAGAATTGTAAACTGTAAGAATTTTTTGTCAAATTAAGATACAAATGGTAACCCTGACAATTAAAATAATATTGATGAGAGAAGCAGCTTAGCTGTAATGATACAAGCAGTATGCCGGGGTGGGAGTTATACAAGTAGGGACTCAAAATTTGCTTAAACATTTAATTACAATTTTATTCTCTTTATTTTTATTTACCAGGTTTCTTAGAACAACCAAATAACAGCTGGAAGCAAAATAAACAAGTATTGTCTTTATATGATGGCTCTAAGTGTCAAGATGTTGGAGCAGCATCAAAAAAGGCAACCTCTGTGCAATCCCTTCTCCCTCGTGTCAGTGCTGAGAAGGATGTAGATACCTTTCATAACCTTATCCAGACTGCCTGCAACATCAATAAGTAATTACAGTGACTGCAACAATATGGGTGACTTCATACCCTGACCTCAACCTTGGAATTTGAAGTTTGAGGTGTCTTGGAGATTAATGTCTGCCACAGCTCTCATTCTAATTGGAATTCGGTCTGAGCTACCATCATGACAGCGAGTTACCTTATGGGCACTGCCTGAATCGTCAATAGCTGTCAATCTGTTTGCCGGCGTGTTAAGAGTATTATTATTTGAGAATGAGGACATAGTTAATAAAAAATATAGCTCAATATTGTATTTTAACAAATCAAATATTGGTTAAAAGTTGTTGTATTTTGACAGACGAAAATCACACTTTTCTGATTTATTCATGTAAATGCAAGTTTTGGATCCCCACTCTGTACAATGAGAGGGCAGAAATTACTCCCCCAATGTAATTATAGAATTATATATATTAATAGGATAATTATTTATTTTTTTAAGGGGGTCCAGGGGCTGGAACATAATTTTGTGGGGTCTGCGAAAGACGAAACAGTCTGGATAATAACTTTGGAAAAAACTGAGATTCATTACTCAATCTAGAATGGTTACTCGATACACTGCAAACCTTCTTTTAAAATCATCATGAGTTATGTACCTCAATTTTTTCCAATGTTATGGTTGATTATGGGTTTTTTACGTTTTGTGCGACCCTGAGCTTTGACTTCTAAAATGTGGCCTTTTCCTGTTAACATAGAGGGTCCTTCAAGTAAATCCGGACTACAATTAACTGCATCCTTATCAATAAGGATCAATAAGTTTGAAATTTTATTTACAAGTTTTAATAATACATAAGAAAAAAAGTAATTGAATGTGTTTCCCTTTTTCGCCAATCATTCACTCAATAAGAGGCCTAGGGAATTTGCAGGCCTTGACCACATTTGCAGGGGAGAAATTGCTTCAGTGCTTGATTATGGAGCCCTTTATGAATTAGATGTTGTTGTGTGCCTTGGAAGAGACCTTCCTCCTTAATTCTCATTAAAAAAATCTATGGGATGGGAGTGTGTTTTTTATCATTCTTGGACTTGTGGACTTTTCTCTCATATATTCCCTCCTTCTTCTAGTGATTATAGACGTCGTAGACGTTCCTCTTTGTATATATGATCATCTTATTCATTTATAATATATGTTATAAACAAATACTTGTTTTAAATTAAGTGTTGTACAAGTAACTTAAAGATAAGGCTCAACCTCTCACTTTAAAAGTGAAATAAAAGAGTTAAACCATTTCTTTATTGCTCAGGATATAGTTACAGATTATCCAAATTTACTTGAACGACTGTATATAATCTTCCTACAATGTTTTCGCAAAATTGATTTGTAACTTTTTCCATAATGGCTTACAAACAGACAAACAACTTCGTTGGTGGAGGTAATGAATGTTTTTTTTAAGGTACATTACTTTAGGGCGAGTTTTAGAATCTGACAAGAGTAGATTCTATTTGCATTGGTAAAACAAATACAATCTGTATGAAAAAGTGGTCATTTACATTGGGATGAGAAAAAGTAATATCGTATTTCCCGCACTTTTTTTAAACTAAGTATATCTTGTTCATTGGCTGGTTCAGTCGTTAATTATCATGCGTCGAGTATAGAGGTCTCAAAGGAAGAAATTCGCTATTTTTTACTAACTGAAAGGGAAAAATGTGTCGAAAGCGACCAACAAAATTTGCTATGTACACAGAACCAATACTCTTTAGGTTCGTGCTAGACAGAGCTCAATTCTACAATACACTCTGAAAAACTCTACCGCTTGGAGCTGGCATCGAACAGAAGTGACCAGCATTGGTGAATAGGAGACAACAAGACATCCTCAACACAACACTTAAATTGTATAAATTTTTACTCTACTTATTATGTCCTACCGGCATCAAAAATAAAAGAGACCGAAAGCCAACGTGGTGATCCAGACAATTTGAAGAATGTTTGGAAGGAGAGCAGCTTAGTTGTGTTGCCTTTTTATTAGATCATTTACATAATATACATGAATCCCCCTCCATATATGCAAGGTCATAATATACTTTAATATGTCTTATACTCGTATAAGTATATACATTGGTTACCATAGAGTGCAAAGAAATCCATCATTAGTTTTCAACAATATAAATTTTATTCTCAACTTGGTTATACTAATATCAATTTTCTCTGGAAAGTATGTCTAGGAATGAAAGTCGTGTATATTTTGGGCATGTTAAAAAAAAAAAACCAAAAAACCCCAAATATTTGAACAATGTTTTGGAGGAGTGTAGCTTCGTTCTCATGACGTTTTATAAGATAAGCTACAATCAGCTTTGACGAAGGAGACCATAGGACATAAACAAGAAAATTGGTAAGAATAACTCCAATGTCGATCTTCAATTCTACTCCCAGTCCAGCAAGGACAGTTACTTATTACTACCGACCAAACCTTCATAGTTACTCACCGTCTTTTATTAGCACAAACACTAAATATTACTCTATACTTGGATGTTCTGTCTTCAAGAATAAAATAATAATAGTAACAGAGTTAAAATTTACAAACCCTGTGCTGATTACTAACCAGAAAAATTTGCTCCTGCTTTTCTAACAAAATATATAAATATCTCAACAACACGTATTGCATCCATTCTTTCGAAGCATTCGATTTATTACCCACTCTGATCCTTAGACTTACATATATAATTAATCAACTTTGTAAGACTCTACAAACTTTGATTTTTATGAGTTAATAATGTTGGGTAGTAATAATGTAGCATGCAAAACTAATTCCGTCCCTTAACAAGTTTTGGTCGGAACTGGTTTCAAAGCAAAATACGGTCTAGATCGTACCCATAAAAAATTGCGGTTATTCTGGCAGTTGTGGAATTGATCAAATGTGTGGAAATATTCTCTTGCAAGATAATTTATACAATTGACCCATATGTCTTGATCCATCTAAAGATTTCCTTGCACCTCTCAAACCTACTAGCTTTCATGCCTTCTATCAGAAGGTGGCTTGGTGTCCTTGTGAAAGACACTAATCGAAAGTTGTACATTGTATGCATCGTGGTGGTCCTGGTAGCTACAAAGAAATTGTTGGTAAGGGGATTCATCGACTTAGGGGATCTTCCTTTATATTCTTCTTCAAACTTAACAAGAACTTCGTATCCCTCTTTAAATTACGTCCTTTTCCATTTTTTTTCATCATGGTCAAATAAAAAAACAGGCTCCTAAAACATTTAACAATGTCCGTAATCTTCCTCACATCAACTCCAGTATCTAAAATATCTGAGTCTTTTTGCTTGGTGATGCTTCAAATGATGAATTGACAAAATGATTAGTATAGTTTGTTTATGTAAAAAGAACGGCAGAAACAGAATGTCAGAAAGTAATCACTAAACCTTTTCATAGTAATCAGAAAATGGACATTAATTAACAGTCCATGTTTTGCTGCCCTACCCGATAGTAAATCCTTAACAAGGGATTATCACGATCAAAAAATAATTTTAATAAGTCTCAATTCAGTAAGGGGTAAATGTGATCATTATGAAAGGACGAATGTTTAAAAATTACAAATCTTTTAGAAGTCGTTTAGATCTTGGTTTCAAAGTGATACTGTTACAACAGTTGGCTAGCATACGTCAACCAGACGCTACAGGTAGGGTTAGTCATGGATCCAGATTCTTAGTACTCAGGCACGGCTTAAAAAAACTTGTAAACTTTGTAAGTCCGAAATGGCTTTGAGTACTTAAACTTTTACAGAAGATTACAAAATATCCCCTTTAAATGGATAACATACTAATAGAAAAGTCTTAAATATTTATTTGCACTAACGACTAACTCGTTACAGAAATTGAACTGGTCTCCACTAGCGATATACAAAAAGCTCAAAGTAAATCTGGAATAGCTGTAACTGCTAATTATGAGCCTTTTAGAGGTTATATGATGAATTTTTCAAAATTAGCGACATGTTAAATGTGTTAGCTTTCTAAATTATATACAGTATTTTTTTTAGTATCTCATCGTCCAAGCATAGAAAAAGTTAAGAATATCCATCATCGAAGCTCACTGTACGAGACACTCTGTAAAGGATATACTTTCCTTCTTCAAATATACAAAATACACAGTTAATGACGTGATTAAGGGCTTTGATGAGGAGGGAAAAAGTGAGAAAACAGTTTATTTCACATATAAAAAACAGAACTAAAAAAAAAAATCATAGGTGGCTTGAAACTATGAATTAATACTCATCCAGACACACCGAGAGCTAAGTTGGCTAAGGAACGCAACATGAGCCAAACGACCATCAAAGATGCCATAAGGATTGACATGGGTTACTTTTCTAGGGTCATAGCTTCAAAACATCTGCTAACAGAGGGGATAAGGCAGAACAAATGGGCGAAGACAAGATTTATATTAACTAAATGAAGAACAAAAGAGGTTACGTACGATTTTATTTCGGACGATAAAATCTTTACAATTGCATAACTTTAGAAATGATATTTGTTAGGAGCCTGATGAGGTCAAACCAGTCAGGAAAGCAAAGAGTCTATCTTTGGTACTGGTGGTCATCAGTACGGAAGGAAATGTTATAGCCCAACACTTCTTCCAAGAGGACCCGAAAGTGACCAAGGAGGACGAAATTCAAGGACTCCAGCAAGAATCAGCACCTGCTTATAAACTTAAGCGTCCTAAATTTCTTGGAACAGAATGTGCCAGATGTTTTGCTCCCATTCTAGTAGCCAGCCAACAGCCCGAACCTCAATTCCTATGGTTTTTACTAGTGGGGCAGTGCGGGAAGGACCCCCTACAAAAATAATCATGCCTCAGTTGAGACCTCAAAGCCTTCCATTGTCAAGATAAAGAAAGTACATAGATCAGCACGAGGTAGCAGGCGCCGTGTACATATCGTGATCAAGAACGAAGGCTTTTATTATGAATAATTATTTTTCATTTAATGTTGCTTTCCAATGAATAAAATATAAACTGTATCTCGTATACATGTCTCATAATTGGCAATCAAAGTTATTTTGGATTTAACTTGTCCACCCTATATATCTTTTAATATCAAGGGGTCAAAGAATTTCCATATAGTTTATATACTAAAAGAGGTTTTATTATTGTAAAGACATGGTTGAACCAATGTTGATATATATTTATTTTTCTTCTTTAAAACGTTCCCATATGAATTGATCTTGATTGTTCATTGTTCTTAGGAGAAGGATGATCATTCTTAGATATATAGGTAAACAACTTGTCTACTTTGGACAATTGCCATAATTCTCTTCATATCGTCATTATTCCCTCATGGGAGACAGCAACCAAGAGATTTACTTTATCTTTTTCATATCTCTTCTATTTATGCTTTTATATTTTAAAAAGCTCCTTTGAAATAAATAGGTCACCAACTCATAGCTTAAGAGAGATATTTAGTCTACTACTCATAACTTAACTCCCTGTTAGTGCCCTGGGATATTATACATACCATGGCTTATTAAAAATTATTCTTCTCCTTTTAATCTCCAACACTTATCAGTTTGCTCTTGAAACATTCAATCAGATTATATGCAATTCATTATTTACCTTGATAATACCTACATTTATGATTTATTCGTCATTTTAGTAATTTTTAATTGAGGTTTAGTAAATTTAATTAATTATTTTGCTTTGATTTTCCTTTTAATCCGCCTCGAAAAACTGTCTTGTTTCAGAAAGTGTGGGGACATCCTCCCCTTGTCACTATAGATGCCACCACTTAAGACCATTTTGCTTTGAGTGGTTAACCTTCATCCTCTTTTTACGAGATAGAGATTGACCAGGACACCCCAACAATTTTCCTATTTTATTCTAGTGAATTCATTTTTCAAGATATCTGAACAATACTTAGAAATAAGAACGAAAAATAAAAGTAAAAGCTAAACTGAAAAGAAAGGTTACCAGATGTTGCTTATTAGCATCAAAGTCATGGAAGTAAATACCTAACCACCCAGTATACTTTAGTGGTTTGAGGCAAATTTGACACACATGTACCATCAAAAGGAAGGCATAATTAAATTTTGATTTATTAATACAAGGTTATTTTATTTTTAAAGAAAAGTACCGAGTAGTAAGTAAGTCGAGCCCTACCCCATTTCTTTAAATGTATTTTGAGAAGTGTAGAGACTTTCAATCAAAAAAATTAAACATTAAAGTGAAAAGTAGATAAACATAGAAACAAACAGATTGGACATTGCAACAGTGATCCAAGCCGCCCTTGACATCTTGGGTATCGTTTAACAGCTCGGGTCTACTGCTACATTATCTACCGCATTTGCACTTGGTACGAAGATAATTGTCGTGTCAGTCCTTAATTTAAATTGTGTTTTCCCTTTTTTAAATTATAACGTAATATAAAAAATATAATATATAACAAAGTAAAAATATAACATGTTTACATTATAGTACAAATAAGAACATTTTTGGCACTATATGTGCCATAATCTAAATAGATTTCACATATATCTTATTTGGCACAATAAATCATCAATATTTTTATGAAAAATTCCAAAGACCAACAGAGCAGGACTGGTCCTTCGACTGACAAGCTGAAGGACCGATAGGATTGGTCCTAAGACTGGAACCGAACGAATAAATAATGACCAACAGAACACTAATCATAGTAATAAACCAATAAATTTTGAGAGGATCTTTAAAAATGCATAATTGACCATAATTTTTGAACAAATAAAGATACATAGCTCAATTTACATCTGGAACAAAAATAAGCAAGTTCCATGTCTCTAAATGTAGGAGCAATAACAAAAAAGGCAATACTTGTTTGATTTCCTCCCCAACAGAGTCCGTACTGAGAAGGCTGAAGAGACCATTGACATCTCCATCTGGACTGCCTACTATATCTAAAAGTCATAACTGTCCAATAAAGTCAAGAAGAACCAAAAATTATCGAGCAACAATATGGTAAATTTCTGGGCTACCTTTATGTTGCTCTGTTCAGCCTTGACCTCAATCCCTTGGACTTTGTAGTTTTCCGCACACATTTCATCCTAATTTAGATTTGCTCTGAGTTACCATCATGAAAGAGTGGTACACCATGGACACGGTCTTCTTTGTCAAGAACTGCCACTCTGTTTCTTGGCATTTCGATAATGCGATTGGGTAGTGTAGGAGGATATATATAATAAACATAAAACTAAATATACCATATTTACAGATTATAAATTGGTTTGGACTTGTTGATTCTGGATTCCATAAAAATCACGTTAATAGTAATTAAGTCATGCTACTGCATTTTATAAGCTTGTCTACAATGTACAAAGTTTGCCAGCAAATCGTATGTGTATAAGGAAATCCCAAGTCACCCTTCATGTCCCTCCTGATGGTCCTAGCGGCTACGGAGATGTAATTGACAATGCGATTCATCTATTTGGTGGTGTCCTCCTTGATCTCATTCTCCAAGGTAGACAAGAACTCCGGATCATTCTTTATATAGGGCCTTCTACTTCCTGCTTTCCGGTGAAAGTCTTGTCCATCTAGGCCACCTTGAAAACTAGGTTCCCGGGGACCTTCCCAATGTTCATAATATTCGTCACCTCCATTTCAGCATATAGGAGATTTAAGATGCTCTGGCTTTTTGCTCACTCATGATAAGAAATTTTTATTAAAGTATTTTTATACAAAGTCTACATTTTGTTGCCTAACCCTCTACACCTAAAACTCAGGGCATTTGGTTTGCGTAAAAATGATCTAAATACATAAATTCATTGCTAGAGAAAAACGAGCTCTTGCAATTCTAAAAAATTGTATGTAGAAAGTTTACTTTTTGCCTTTATTTCCTACATGTCTTGTAAATGTTGTATTATTATCAAAAGAAAAAGTAAGTTGCTGTATGTATACACTGGACACCAGATGCTTAATAATATATATATATATATATATTATTATAAATATTGTGAATAAGATTCAGGATATGATGATATTAAAAAAAAAAGTTTTTTTAGTTTTGAATTCATTTTTTTTTTCATAAAAATTTCTTATAATGATTACAAGTATTAAAACCAGATGCTACCTCCAAATCAAAGTTTTTTATCTTTTAAAAACGTCACTATCAAGCCTTCAAAAATACCATATAGATATGTCCCCTATCTTTTTTAGCATGGGCAGACACTTTGATGAAAACCTTTTTATAGAAATCCACTTTGCCAAGCGGACACTTTGCTTAACGACACTTTTTCCGAACAGACACTATATATATATATGTTTCATTCCAAAATACTCGTAAATCCCTTTTAACAAGAAAATGTGCATGGGATGATCTTCACCTTCTGAAATTTTTATGTCAAGTGTCACCGGCAATTATATATATATGTATGTTTTTTTAAATCGGTTGCCCGATAATTTTGCCTTAAATCAATTTTGCCTCAAGGATATTTCGCTTTTATCCATAAATTTATAAATATTATAAGTAGTTATTGTTTATTTTTGGTTGAAACCAAAATATACAATTTTTATCTGTGTAAAATTATTAAATGTTCGTTGAAATAACGATAGAATTATGTTTTTACCTCATATCATGCTTGCTCGTCAAATCCACGAGTCTTTGCTTTTCTTTATAATCAATTTTGTATTATTTTAATTACCAACAGAGATGTGATAAGCAATTCTTCTATTCCAATCGTTGCCGTGGTTATTATTATTTTTCTTATTATACTAATGAGTAATTTTATTAGCTACCTATTTTTTCCCTGGTTCGAATTCATTATATAGTGAGATTTTATTGGTGTAGGGATTGAAATTTTAGCGGATGATTTCATCATTTTTAAAATAAAATAAAATAGTTTTCGTCAAATTTTCCTAGCACCTTAAAATTGTTGTATCCATTAAAAAGCAAAGTTCTTCGTTAAAATAATTGATGAAAACAGGTAAAACAAAAATGACTCTTTAGTAGATCTATAGGATTTATTCCTCCATCCATTTTACAAACCCTAATCATTCTCTAATTTACCTCAAAATATTCATTTCGATAGCCGCCTTTCTGCCTCCTACGACGCATCTGAAAGGAAAAGTCCACAATTTTCCATGGAAATCCAAACTCCCTAAAATATTTCCTAAAACCAAGCCTTTTAAAATGCTTCATTTTCACTCAATCCGTAAAAATATGTAACTGTGTGTCCAGTTTTTTCCATTTAAATGAACATCACTTTTCTTCCAGTGATCTTTTAACAAAATAATTGCACAATGAAGACTTGCTGTTTGATATAAGCTTGTAAATTTCTACAGACTCCATCTCTAACTTTTTCAAAGTTGTAAATATGTTTAAAATATTTTCCTCTCACTCTTTATTTTTCAAGCCTCTCCAATGATTTTTAATAAAATGACAGAATTCAGTTCTGAATTTGTAAAAACTTATTCTAAAGTTGATTTCAAATACAGTAAAAGGTATTTGGATTCGTCTGTCAATGGAGATCTTCAGGTTATCTTCACTTTAGCTACTTGGTCTGCAACGTACATATTTATTTGTCTTTAAGGCCGCCAGTAGGTTATGATCGTTCTGGATGATGATTTATGCTCCTATACTAAGTAATTAGTATTCCCATTTATGTTACACGTTTTTTAAAAGATAACATGTTTAATTTTTTTGTACGAGTTACCATGATTCAGTGTTGATGAATTTATACTAGATTTATTTCATTATGAGGATGCCTCAATAGTTGATTCTAACGGCTATTAAAACTTTTGTGACAAAAATAATGACAATCATCCAATACATTAATCCCAAAACACATAAATGCTTAAAAAAAAGAAGAAGTCAATCAATTAATGATTGAGGCTCCAATGTACCTGGATCTATCCAGATCGCAACTCCTTTATATCGAAGCTATAATTATATTGATGTGTACCAGACGGAAACTTGAAAGTTACACGCTTGCAATTGGAAAGAATATAGCCTATCATTCTTTAATTATACATTTAACAAAATCTTATTAGTTTTTTTTGATACATGGCATATGCCAAATTGAGTTCTTATATCGGACCTCCATTTGTCTCACAGATGGCACAGAAACCTCTCGTAAAAAGAGTTCTAAGTATTGCAAATGAAGTACGTGTCCATGACATCCCTTCCCTTGAGGACAAAGACATTCATAGCTTCAACGTTCGGGCGAGAGTCCCTTTTCTCGATGTGCACCCAGAAATAAAAGTCAAATGGATTTATATCCGAACTGTATAGTGGCCATACGCACTTAGATATAGTATTCCCAGGGGCTTGCGTCTAGAGAGGAGGATGGCTACATATTGAGGTCCCAAAAGTCCAGAAAGTTTTATTTCAGAAAGGCATTGGTCCCAGCGGCATGATGACACGGAGTTCCGTCTTGAGTGGAAACAAAGTTGTTCCCGAACTTTCATATGCCCCAAGTAAGCCGATGTAAGTATCTACATTTAACCGCTCCTTCCTCTCCACAAAAATGGTGTGGCAGACTCCACAACGCACCAGACCATAGGTCTGTCTTGACTTTTTGTTCTGTAGTGATATCACATTGTAGCTGAGATATCGTCCAGATGTTCAGTTGTGATCTTGTGGCTGTTCTGCTTATTCACAGTGGCATCAACGGAGAACTGGCTTAGCTTACTCTGTTCAGGGATAAGATGTCTTGTTGTCCTGTTCCTTGCTTTTTCACGGAAGCATTCCAGATTTAAAATCATAAAATGTGATCACTGGACAAGATAAACCCTGTATTTTTTTTTTTTTCTTTTTTTGGCAATTTACTTTAAGTAATCTTAGACAGTTATTTTTAATCATTATTAATTGCAAATATTCGTGTATATAAAAAGCCATGTTCTAAAAAAATGTTATACATTTTTGGGGTATCCTTTTCATCATCATAAATTGGATAATCTTTATATATATATATATAAAACGAAGCACTTATTTTTTGTCAGAATGAGAGATATGTACACAAATATAATATGTTATATATGTGTGACCATAGTGAGAAAATGTTTTAAAGGAAAATATACGAGCAAATTTGGTCTTCAAGAAACATAACCAACATAACAAATACACCTTCACGAAATAATTGATGCAATATCACGAAAAGCGAAATATTATATGACAGATAAATATGTCTCAAAGTACAGATAGGTTATATTAGAAATAATGAATATAAAAAACTGAAACTTAATTTAATTTTCGACCAGCAGCGTTAATTAAAACCGATAACAGTTCAACAATTCTAATTTAATAATTTACCACAGCTGGATAAGTCAACCTACTTCCCTAGCGTTCCACGATTTTTGGAATGAATTTATTCTCCTTCCATTCTGATGATTGTTAGCTTGTTTCCATGTCATAGCCGTAGGCCCACGTCTCATCACCAGTTATAATACGCTCCATTAACATTGGGTTGGGATTCATATGATCAAGTATGGCCGAAGAGACTTGCTCACAGTACTGTTTTTGTAGAAAATTAAGCTTTTTTTTGGAGCAACCCGTGTAGCTAAGCGTCTCATGCCTAATTTTCAGTCAGAATAGTACAAACTGACTTGTGGGAGATGTTAAGACAATCTAGGACGATTTTTTTGTTCAATAATTTTGTTGATTGTAAAAATCGTGTAGACTAGTGAGTTAGACTGACTTATCCAGCTGTTGCAAGCAAACTGGTCTACAGATTGTGCTCAAACTTGGCATCATAATGAGAGACATTTCTGCCAAAATTATATATTTTTAAAATCCCATTGGCGAAGGCAATTTAAATTAACCCTTCTCAGTACTTTTTTGACAAAATATATTCTAACAATGATTTGAAATTGTTTTTATCTATAATTATTGGGTATATCTTTAAGAAGACACAATGAAAGCCAAAAAGAAGGCAACCGAGATTCCCCAAACGGGTGTGTATGGCGTTAAAATGACATTTTTACACAAGGAACAGTAGCCAGAAAGTCTGTCAAGGTTGGAAAAGAACTGTAAGAACTGTAAAACATGCCATTACGATGACAGCAAAAGAGAACAGGTATATAGAGTAAAGCTTCTTTTGATTGTGCCCCAGAACATGTGTCCTCCCTGCTCACCTGATCTTAATCCTTTGGACTATTCTTTATACGGAAATGTCGAGGGAGCTTGAATTTAACAAGCCTTTAGGGTCTGTGATATCTTTGGAGTCCGTCATCTAGGCTGTATGGACTGACTTAATAGAAAACTGCATCTGTAAGTCAGGTACAGCCTACAGGACGAACAGGCCATATTGAATTAAAATGTCAATATCTATGGTAAATCAATGGAAGTAAGTTTAATTTTTTTCTCATTATCTTCACGAACTAGTTTTTAGTAAAGTTTTAAGCACAATCTTAAGTGTAAACTTAAATATAAAACATTGTAGTATATAAATGTGTACGGATTATTCCATGAAAATTTTTGATGAGGATTTCTCTTTTGATATCTTCCTTTACTTACAATACATGCTACTTAAAAAATTGAGTGACAGCAAATGAGTTATTTTTGTATTACATACATCAACCAAATATTAGATATTGCTGAAATAGGTGAAATAAATAAAAACACATTTTTGAATGAGACTCAAAATGTACTAACCTAACGGTCCAGCATGGGGTTAAAGGTTTAATTAATTAAGAATATAATTCCAACCAAATTAATATTGTAAATAAATCTTTTAATCATTAATGTATCCGCCCTTAGCAGCGGTGGTGGAAGGCCTGGAACCTATTGCAGATGTAGTCCTCTGTGATGGTGTTCAGTGCTGACTGACAGTGGCTTTGAGGGCTTGGTGTTTTGATGATGTACACTGCAGGCCTTCCCTCAACTGCACCTTTTGGTCGATGGGGCTGTAATCCCAGAGTCTCATTTTGTACAAGGGGTAACCTTTGTTTAGTATCCAGGGTGAAGGAGAAAGGTTTATTTTTATTATTGAAAATTATGTGGAGGCTAATAACATGCTTGATGGTATAAAGTTATGAAGCCAAGTTTTTTAATTTTGCATGGATAGTCAAAGTAATCTCTCATTGAAGGAAATATCGACACAAGCCTGACTTGTCTCTTTTTAGACACTAAGTGAGAAAGCTCCAAGAAATAGTGTTCAGAAAACTCATAAAAGCCGAAAACAATAGCTTAAATGGTTGATAAGCAATTGTTTTTGCTTTCTTGAAGGATTCCAGATCTCCGATAACTACAATAAGATTTGAAGGACATAACTTTTTAAAGTTTTACCATAAACGCGGGATTACGTGTTTTGAGACTTTTTTAATTAGACCCATGTTCTGATTATGAACCACAAATAAATTAGTACATCCAAAAGGATTTCAATTGGCAGTTCGGCATATTCAGGCTGTAATACATTAAAATATTCAATCTTTTTATCAATGAACGTTAGCTAGGGCAATGTAAAAAAAAAGAAACAGTATCATACTTAATAGACTAAAAAAAATTCATTATTCACAAAGTGGTGTGACTTTCTGTCACTTGTTGTTTCAAAACAAGTATATCTCAGGACTATGTGGATTAGACTGGTCCAATTTGCACTTTTTTTGGAAATATTGAGACGTCATAGGCTTAAAATATGCATTTAGGTAAAAATGGAGGAATGACAAATTTACAGCAATTTAAAAGAAGTTTTCGAGGTCGAGCAACGAACATAATGTTTTGAAAATTGACGTTTTTTCGAAAATTTTGTCATCTTCCTTTATTACCTGTCAACTATTAGCAGATATGATTAAATCTTTTTTATAATTTGTTTTACATAATGAAATAACCTTTATAAAATATTTATACTATTTTGTTCTTAAATTAGTTTTTTTGGATTTTAAACAGAATAGTAGTGAAGGACTTTTTTTAACCTATTTCTCACAGCGCACATTATTGATCCTTTTTTTAAATTTTTATTAAACGGCAATATTGCCGAATCTTTACTGTTAAAAATGAACAATATTATCAACTTGAATTTGAACCTTCATTAAAATTTGCAAAGGATTATTAATAAATAACTATGTCATTCGTTGTAAGAGTACTTTTGCATATTATCCTGTTAACTTAAAAACCATGCTTCTGGAACACTTTACATTGTCTGTAATCTTCATCAATTCAACTCCATCATCTAAGAGATATGGGATGTGCTATCTTTTTGCTTGCTGTTCGCTCATGATGATTAAATAACTAAATAATTAGTATAGTTTGTATATGAACTTAGGACAGCGGAAACAAAATGTAAAAAAATATTCACTAAACCTTTTTGATGAGAAAATAAACATCTACTAACAGTCCAAGTTTGGGTGCCCTACCCAAGAGTAGAAAAGGAATTATCAGGAGTGAAATAATTGATATGGTAACCCATCTTTAGACAGAGTTCTCGAGCAGTTTTGAGTTTGTATGGTATTTTTATAAAAATATTCATACATATTTGTAAGAATCTAAGAAACATAACCTTAATTGAACAGGGGTTAAAATATGTATATGAAATGGAATTTGACTGTATACATAAAAATGAAATGTAATTTTAAATTGCATAAAACCACAAAAATCAAATAAATTTTAGGAGAAAAAATGATATCACGATATTTCATAGATATATTATATTCTATTTTTACATTATTTTACTTATATTCAACTTTAAAGAAATTATAATCCAGTAGTCACATTTTTAATAAATACCAGCTACTTACTTTTAAGTCGATGACTGTAGTTGGCAGAGTACTCTACAGTGGCGTCCCCGGACTTCAACTGGAATAAAAAAATAATTTTAATTTCTAATATATCATATGGTATTCCAACTAAAAATGCTTCAAAAAATATGACAAACTTATTTTCTTTGACTAAAGTTTTTTAATTAAGATGTAAGAGATCGTAGTTTTTCTATTAAGAAAATTACACAGAAGAATATTATGAATCATTCCTTCCTTGTGCTGAAATATGTTGATCATTGTTGAAATAAAGTCAAATTGCAATAGACTGCATTATAATGAAAGCAGGGATAATTGTTGCAAGATTTGTGCAATGCTTTTAATCCATATCTCATATATTTTATTTTGCTTAACAAAACATAGATTTTTTTTCATAAAAAAATCCAAAACCAAGAGTGTGAAGTTAAATTTAACATTTGAATGTACAGCTACTGGTTAACTTAAACCAAAGTGTCGAAAGCATAACAATCGGCTGGAAACGTTATGGCCTCAGTATTTTTGGACATGCCTGGTATAGTATTCATAGAGCACATCGAGAAGGGAAATGCAATCAACAAAGAATATTATATGGCGTTATTAGAGCGTTTGAAGGAGAAAATCACGAAGAAGAAGAAAATACTATTTAACCATTTTGTTAATTTTTTTCTGAGAAAGTTGTAAAAACACACTACAGAACCTCTTCAGATAAAAAAACAACAACTCCTTGTAGATATTGTTGTTTTTGCTCTTGACCGCCATAAACTTGGTCAAAATTTATCTGCAAGGGTCTGTAGTAAGTTTGCGATAAAAAATAGTTTCTAAAATCATATAATGAGTTAAGGAATCTAAATTTATTTTTATCAAATAATTGTAGAGCAAGACTCTAATGACGGTGATTTAGCAACTACTTTCGTGAACTGTTGGTATCAAAAATGAAACCACTAAAGCTTCAAAACCATCCTGAAAGAATTAGATATGAATTGGTTGTGAATAACATATTTACAATACAGTTATTAGATTGCTACAAAACACCCAACTTATTCAAACTATTAAAAAAGGACTAATTAAAGATATTTCTCAATTGAATCAAAAAGTTACATTATTATTCTAATTATCCATATTAGCTATCATTCTAGTCATCTTTCGTTGTTATTTTATTTTAACCAGTTAACGCCGTGGTTTGGAACACGGTAATGATTATTAAGTACCTTGGTAACTAATGAAGCTAAGCTCTGCTTACTTTTTTTTCAAGTACTGCTACAAAAAGGTGGTGAAAAATATTAATCTCCAAATCTAATATACAGCCTTGTGAGTATCCTACAAGCACTTATTTTTTTAATTGGATAATATGTGTTCTAAATCTAATTGATTAATATCAAAGACACAACATAATGTTACTATTTACTTAACCTCATCTCAGAGCCGCAGCATCAGGATGAAAGAGCTGAATGCAGCTTTTGAACCACGGGTAAAATACAGTACATTTTGGACTTAACATTAGATTATATGTTTTATTAAGAAGTCAATTTGATATCCTTATCGTTCTTGTGTTAAATTACATATTTGGAGATTGATTTCAATATTTTTGCTTAATATATCTAACGATTATAATATAATGGAGAAAATATAAACAGGCTATTATCCTTTTTTCAATTAGTAAGTAATATAGTTATCAAACATCTATTTTATTAAAGAAAAATTTGTCTGCCTCTGGTTAAATCATTTATAACAAGCATCTTGTGAAGCGAAAGCACAGTGCTTCATATTAAAAAAGAAAAGGGGAGGTTCATACCAATATTAATTTGAAGAACTTGGTCTATTAGTCAGCGGAGGACTCATTTTTGAGTGTGCCCTAAATATCCTACTAGCATATTGTGTCATATTAAGAAAATTATCTTAATTTAATAATAAAAAAAAGTATAAGCTATAAAATAATAAAAAAAAGTGCTTTGGTGTCTGTTTGTCTGGGGAGGGCTCATGCTTGAGTGTGCACTTAATATTTTATAACTATGTCAACGTGGATCTATGAATTAACAATGTAGCAACGAGCGTGTATAGCTTATACTCAGGGTTTCATATATATGCAGAAAATAAAAGAGAGTGTATCAATCTATATTAATAAAGCAAATAATTTTATGTTTGTCTGCTGTGTACGCCTAATGCCTCCGAACAATGCTAGATACTCCCACTAGTTTATAGACAGGGCCGGTCGCAGGATTTTTTTTTCATTTGGGTGGGAAAAAGGGCTTATTTTTTGGAATTTTTTCGTAAAAAATTTCATAATCCATAGTTACTTATAGAAATTTCAAATATGACACTTTCCCGAAAAAAATTTGAAAATTTAATTTAAAAAAAAAAAAATCCAGAAATAAAACTTCAAAAATAAACTTGTTGGGAAAAATTTCAAGCTTTCATAGCTATTCACAAAAATTAATTTTTTTTGGAAAAACAATTCAAAAATTAAATTTAAAATAATAAATTAAAAGAACAAAAAACACTGGTATTTTCAAAAAATGGAACTTTTGGTAAAAAATTTCAAAAATCGTATTTCAAATATTAAATTTTTACTAAAATCAGCAGCTTTTTGGAAAAAATAATTTTTTTGTAAAAAAAATTCAAACACATTCAAATATTAAAAAAGTTCAAAACTTTTTTTAAATATAAATTTATGATATTATATTTTTTGGTCCTTTGCATAATTTCCCTGAATGACACAAAATGTTCTTGTAAAAAGTAAAACTTCCTTATACATATATTTTTTTTAGGGGGACCCCATGCCCCTGATAGATAAAGAAACAAATCTATAAAGTGTCTCACATTCGTATTCCGCAAATTATACACAGTCATATGTTGCCACTCCGCCTCAATTGGCTCTCTTCGATTGGGAACATCTGGGTTCACAATGAACACTGTGTAGAGTTGTTCCCCTTTCTCCAAATTCCATTCCAATCTTGGAACTTTTTCTATAGATGCTCGAGAGAGCGTTGCTCCAGTAGCAACAGGGCCTTGACCATAGTCAATGGTTAAGAGACTATGTGGTACTCGATTAATAACATCTGGAACAACTAAATGATTGCGGAACTCCTTTTTCCATTCTGCTTCTTGAGGAGTGGATAGAAATGACAATATGGGAAAATACTATTAGTATAAAGAAATGAATCAAATACCTTACCATTTGATGATTTGGATCTTACAGTTGAGAAAAGGATGATAAATGAATGGGACAGAAGGAATATACTGAATCCTGGGGATTGAAAGTAACATCTGAAAAAAAAAAAAAAAAAAAAAAAATATATATGTAAACTTCATATCCTACATTCCTACGCAGTATTTCAATAATTTATTAGTGTTTGATGTACGTCCGGCTTAGAAAAATAATGATTAAAACGCATTAATTTCAAAAACGGAGAAAGGTACACACAATTTATACAATTTTGAGTTACGTCCGTGAGGCTATGTTGAATTCTAATCCGACCAGATTTCTGAGCTCTGGAGGGCAAGTTTGATTTTTCTCTAAAAGTTCATTTTTACATAAACGTGTCTCAAAGTTTTTTTAAAGGTATGGGTTGTTGATTTGAAAATGCACCAAATAAAATTAAAAATCTAAAACGAATCAGTGTAATAACAGAAAAAGGGAGACCGTAGATTAAATAGGAATTAAAAAATGGAATTAGGAAGAGGATGAACGAGTTAATTTTTGTATGTATCTCCAATCTTCATTATGATTGAAGAAGGAACATGGCAAGTTAGCAATGACAATGGCAATAAATAAGTCACAATGTCAAATATTTGAAAAAATTCCTTTATATTTACAATAATCAGTATTTTCACATGTTCAATTATATGTTAGACTTTCAAGAGTGTCAAAAGGGGCGCAGATTTGGTTATATTTACAGCAAATGGACAGACAAAAAAGTTGTATTCAAGGAGGTTTTACTCTAGAAGTTTACCTATTATACAATTATAGTAGATCGTTTTAGTTGAGAATTTTAACATAAGCAAATTAAATATAAATATAATCTTTTTAATTTTTTATATGCTATCTTTAAGATAGCTTTATCTTACTCATATATGTATGTTCTTTCTAAAGAAGGATTACCACATATATCATGCATATGTGCGCAATTGATATCTACGAACATAGCATATGATAATCTTCAAACCTCAATAACTATCCCTTCCAAATCAATGAAGTTATGTGATTTAAAATTAGTTTTATTTTTGAATGTAAAATGCAATGAAAATAAATTATATTTTGAAGGTACGAAAATGTCAAGTAAGTTATTCTCATGCATTTAAAATTTAATTTATCAGGGCACTTTTACTTCCACAAGGAGGACACATTTTAAATACCAGAACCTTATTCATTTGACTAATGTTGTCACGGTCTTTATTTAGAACTGAAGACACGGTCTGTCCAATTTAGTTCAGTCCTGTACATCTGTCGTAAAACTCATTAAGTTCGATCCTTGACTTTATTTCTTTATGAACCAGTTGTGTGTTACAGCGTTCCAAAATTTGAAAAAAATTGTGCTGTGTATGGGGCCAGTATCAGATGCATCTGCAAAGCGATGCTTCCAAAAATTCTGTTGCGGTAATATCGACGTCAAAAATATCGATATAATAATGGAAATCGTCGAGTTGGACCGGCATGTGAGCACTTATTCCATTGCCCAGGAAATGAAGATTAGCCAGAAAACCGTTTGGAACCATCTTAATCGGATAATTCTAACTATGTCGATTTTATTGTCAAAATAAAGTAAAAAACGTTCGAACTTTTTACTACACTCATTATATACAAATGATAAATGTTCCTAACCCACCTTAAGACTAGTGATAAAATTATTGAGTTTCTACTTTAGATGTGTTGATCCTCTCATAAGGAATTTCTTTTCACTAAGCCGTCATTTTCTGCTAGACTGAATCAATGTTCAATTTTATGAATAATGAACGTGTAAAAATATTGAATAAAATTCATGTTTGTCAAATGGAAAAATTGAATTCCAGAAACATGTCTTTCATCTTTTTTTTGATCAAGGGTTTGAATAAGATAACATATTTAAGTTACATGTTTTTGATTCATTTTTGTTTCTTGTCACTCTTTCTTAAGAGTTTCCTTAGTAGCAACTTCAAAAAGTATCGCACTCGTCCAATGTCATATTTTTTATAATTCTACTTATTTATTTATATTATTAGGGATTTTGTTCTTATATTTATGGATATGAAAATTGTCTTAATCCTCGTAAGTGTAAATTTAAAAGAAAAATATATGTTTTGGCAAGTTTGATAAATAACATATTTTTTTATCTTTTTGTCTCCATCCTACGTTTTTTTTAGTTGTATGATTTTGATAATTTTTATTCATTTGTTTTCTACCTGATCATTTTACTAATTTTATTGAAGATTTTTATGAAATGGAATAAACTACTACAGAGTATTTTAATTATCGTTTGACTCACCGTGCTAATTAACTGCTTTAATGCCTTTAGTTTAGGATTTTAATGGTAAACGAAAATGTTTATTTATATATGTAACTTCTCTAAACGGATAAAGTCTTTATATAAAAAAAAACAACAACATATTTTTTGATAAAAGTCAGCGTACATGAAAATAGTTCAGGTAGGTCCAGATAAATTGAGAAAATCTTGAAAGACTTATATTGAACGAACTTGATAGGGTAGAACAGTAGAGTTATTATCATAATAGAGTGACTATTGGCGCTGTTGTAGCAGTCTATTGCGGTGAATATTATCCCTAGCTCATTGAAGGCAACCTTCTATATTTAACAATACAAGCTTTTAGTAAATTAGTAATTTATAAAAGAGATTCGCAAATTAAGAATCTATTGAAGATCAATTGAGAAAAAGGTATTGTTGTTGTAGTTCAATTAGTATTAATAGATTAATTCATAGCAAACTATAAGAGCTGAATTATAACATATCATAGGAGTTGCTGAACAAGAGGCAAAGGCCAAAATGTTTTGATCTTCCTAATTTATGCACAAAATACAATCTAAATCCTCAATTGGAAATGTTATTGCTTAGATTTATTTTTCTCTTACATTCGTTTGTGAATGTTTCAATTGAAAGCAATTCTTTTTGATATTGTACCAATTTCTGAATATACGTTTTAAAATTTCAGGCTGTAATTTTCAAGAGAATGTGACACATATTTTCATAATCAACTTTAGAAGATATTATTATATAAATTTAAATAGATAATTTTACTATATCTTAATATGAAAAAATACCTAAATGATAGTCCAGTGCTGATTATTTATACATTGGAGAATATTCTTAAACGGTGAATATTGTTCCTGGAACGTTTTGAAATGCTTCTATACTCTGTCAGGAAGCTCTTTAAGCATACATTTAATTTTTTTTTATGACAAGATGAGTAAGGCTCAAATCATGATTATTTGCTCCTATTGTAATTTCTGATATATGTGACTTTGAACATACTTTGGATCTGAAAGAGAAGTCACATCCTCTCAAGTGTTTCAGTTCAGAGTTGTTGTTGTCGTCTGTTTGTTCTTCCTCTCGATAAAATTCTTCAACAGTTGGCATCACATAATTCAAGGTCGATGCATTATACGATACATTTAATATATACGTTTCATTAAGAGCCGTACAGTTAGTAAAAGATCTTCCGACAATATTTTTGGAACACCTAAATTGAATTACATCTTTATTTGTCTTTCTCTTGTTCTGAGCATAACGAAGAAGAAGTCGGCGTCTTTTCGGACTAGGAGTACATAGTCTATCTGGAATACCTCGAAGTACTGATGGAACACTTCCCTCCTTGAACGATGATTTAGTACAACGCCATGAAGAACAAAGGCCGACTTCTTTGATTGTTCGAAACATATGAAATAGATGTATAGTTAATAATGACCTAAAATTTTCACAACGAATTGGCCCAAGACATTTAACTCTTAATTGAGGATCTTGTGGAATTCGATTAAATGAAATTTGGTTTAATTTCCCCTTGTCTGTTCCATTGCAATTACTACATTTGATTATACAGCAACTTCAAACCCTTTTCCCTTGGTCCACTAAAGTAAATGACTGAATAGATTATTATTCTTAAAGTGCATAGTTTTAAAATAACTCCTCTTGCCCCTACAAGTTGAGCCAGATAAACAACTTCTCATATATCATTCTTTGAATGGCCAGTCCAGAGACAAGTAGCCACTTATGTATATTCTCTATGGGTAGAACTAAAAAAACTGTTATTATTTCAAATCTACATTATGGATTGTTCATTAATTATTCATAATGAAATCCACCTTTCTTAATAACCTTGGCCACACGATGATGAAAGATTTGGCAGCCCATGCGGACCTTGTGTGGATCCATCTTTGCCATTTTACTTTTTCTGGTTTTGCACTTTTAATTTACACTGACTGGATAAATGAAGTAGCCCAATGAAGAAATTTCAGCTTCCAACAAGACAGTACATCAAGGCCAAAAAAGTGCAACTCTCTGTGGAGCCCAGATTTTTGTCCTATTGATAGCCCGGACCTGAATCCATACGATTTCTATCTCAAGAGGATGCCTGTGTCAAGTTCATTCGTCTGTGGAGGGCCTGAAGAAGTTCATTACCCGTACAATGTAAAGCTGGATCCGCAAGTGGCTTGCCTGGGCTGCCAAATCCTTCATCATCGTGTTATCAAGTTATTTAGCGAGGCGGATTTCATTTTAAATAATGAAATACCATAAATATAGCTTTCAAATAATCAAAAAATTAGGGTTCTACACAGTATAGTTCGTTTGTTATATGCCTAAAAGATTTCCCTAATTTATCTAGACCACCATCTATGATAATGGAAGAGAGAGTGGCTTTTTGTAGTTATTACCTGAATAAGCACATGTGTGTGATAAATGGAGACTGATGATTTGTTCCTGAGTTATAAGTGTACAAATTATTAGTGTGACCACGTTAATTTTCGGTTTCTTTTTTAACGCTCTTGCAGGTCATTTTATTTCCAACTAGAGTGATTGTTACTCTCTATTACGTTTGCATTGTCAATATAGGGATATATAATTGAAAAGAATGGATATATCTTGTTGATTACCAACATATACTTTAAAAAAAGTCTGCTCACAAAGATTTCGTGAAATTTTAACATCCCTACTTACATATATATTATGGGAATTGTGGTTAAAACCATTCATTAAATCTTAATTTTATTAGTATTACTTGGCACTCTGTAAATCTTTTTGTATAAAATTTGGTTTTAACATTTTTCGACTGGATTGTTCATTATTTTCATACTTATTATGGGGCTGGGTAACTTTTTATTACTAAAAAATAAATCAGTAATATCAAAACGTATAACTAACAATTTATTTTCAACAAGTTTTACTTTCTCTTTTTGATATTACTGATTTTTTTAAGTAATAAAAAGTTACCCAGACCCATTTTTCTAAATAAAAAATGATTGGTTGATCCCAAACGAAATCCAATTTTGATCCTTTTATGAAGTAAGTCTAATTCTTTCTTTATTCAGAAGTTGATTGAAACAAATAAATAGAGTTAAAATACTACTAAAACTAGTTCAATAGTCTCGAAAACCAGATTTGATACGAAAAAACTAACTACAGAGTTGCAATAATAATAAAACTAATTTTAATCTGGATTTAAAAGGAGCAAAAGCGTTAGAAAATGAACATCTGTTAAGAGATAATACGGTATATATTCTTCCTAGTGGAGTAACGTCTCGGTATATCTATAAAATATTCTGTTCATAGTTATTTTACAAGTGAAGGTAGTTTCAAAAGTCCGTGCAAAGAGATGGCTGTTATGGTGCGTATTGAGGTTATGTTTAGTTAGTAGCATCTCTTGGAAGAGCACACACCAACTTTTAGCTAGAGCGATATATTTCTTTCTCATTGGCATTCGTACAACATAAATTAAATGTACAATTATATAAAAATGAGTTTTCCAAGTATTTAATAAGTATTAATGCTCAATTATTAAACTGTGGTGTTGTAAGGCCTATTTTAAAAAATAGTATGTATTTGAGTCAATTATAGGCTTATTATCTCAAAATGTAGTGTAAATAATATTTATATTCTTCAACTAATATTCATCAATTTCTACAAATAAATTACTCTGATAAACATTTGAGAGTTCCTCAAATTTGATTTATTAAAGTAGCCGATGTTCATCGCTAAAAAAAAAAATATATATATATATATTCTACTTTACTTTTGCGTTGGTGGTCCACGTCTGTGGTGTGTCAAAATAAAAACAACCAACAACCAAATCAAGAAAAATATGAAGTTCAATTTTTTTTAATATATGTATACATAAAAACCAATATTTCATAGACATGCTTGTTTCAATTATAGCCTTTGTATTTACATTACTGGGATAAATTAAGATACCCAAGAACTATAACTATAATTTAAAACCTTTATTTGATTTAAGGTACTTATATTGTCTCCGATATCCCCCTTTCAACAATAAAATATGCCAACATCAAATTCTTGAAGTGACGATCAATTTTGTCTACTTTTAGTCAAATTTGCAGCATACCTGAAGGATTAATAAGAATAGTTTGTTGATAGAAAGGGCCAATGATTCCTCTAAAAATGCAAATATAATCAATACTTGATTTTGATAGCTATCATTTTATCTTTAATTTGCTTTGAAGGGCCACATTTATCTCCATTAGGTGATTTTTTTGTAGACTGCTTTTATGTTATCTCACCATATACTAACTTAAAACTAATTTTCAACTCTCTGTTTATATAGATAACATGTATAAAATCGATCCTCACTGATTGAATCAATTAAGAAGAATGGTGAATCAAGAGAAATTAATGGGTTTGTTTTATATAGTTTTTTATGAAAGTTTGCTCGTTTTTAAAGGTACAACTTTTGTTTCAAAACATGTTCCAATAACTCAATTTCGATCAAAAGGAAGCAAGATGCATTATTCATTATTTCTTTTGTATTTTTGTACAAGAAACCGAAAGGAGAAGAACATTGGGTCATAAATCATTACCACAAAAAAAAAAAAGTTTATATCCTTTTCTTATGATGATAATGAAGAAAAAAAATGCAATTAAGATAGTCTCTTTTTAATCATATTTTACGTGAGTTCACCCCCCCTTTTTTATGACATTGTTTATGAAACTCTTATAAACATTTCTACATCACTATCACAGTCTTAATTCTATAGTATCACGAAATTTTTCTTCCAAAAAGAAACAAAGAAATGCCCAAAATAAATTAGTGAGACAAAAACGCCAATTTTTATTGGTTTGTTCTTAATTGTTTCTTGTTGACCAATTTGCATCGATATTTTGGTGCTCCAGACAACAATTTCAGATCCTAAATAGAACATTGAACGGTTTTAAAATCGTACATAATTTTTTTTGGCTAGTAACCTATATACTGATTTTCTCTCCTTACCGCCGGATTTATGAATTGTATAAATAAATAAGATTTGTTTAAACCATTTAACTTCATTTGACGTCGTTGTAGGCAATATGTACAGTTTTGAAACATAGTTGACCTCATACAAGGGCGTCCAGAGGGGGTGGGATGAAAGGGCTTGGACAAATAAAAAATGCGAAAATAGTAGTTTTGTTTAAAGAATTAAGCCCATTTCCAAATAAAACCCTGTGGGCTCCCCTGTTATCAACAGTTTATCTATAAAATTGGTCTATACTGAAGCTTAAATTGAGAACAAATTTTTTATGGGATGAAAATAGAGAAATTTTTTTTCAGTTTGCCAATTGTTACTAAATATGTGGATATGAAATAACTTTATTATTAGTGAGGTAATGGCGTACTGTATCTCCACTTATAAGAAGGAGTTACCTCTCGTTCACACAAAAATATAGAGTGTATTTTGTTTTGAGCTCTTGATGTATCTCTTTTTGTTCTTTTAAACAATTTTCTGACTGTTTATTTGTTGAATTAAAAGTAATTCTTGGTAGGCATTGAACGATTCTCCACATTTATTTAGTAATATTTTCAGAAAAGTTTCCCAAAATTGGCTTAGTAATTCCAACTCCTTTTGAGCCATTCCATATTTATTTTCGAATAAATGATTGCGTAAAACAATAAAAGTAGCGACGGGATGAATTATAAGTGAATATATGATGTCATAGGCATATACATAACTTAAGATGAACTTGACGTTACCAATCATTAGACTTGAATATAAAATCTCCAATTTAGAAAGCAATGAGATACTTTGATTAATTTATATAAACATATCAACAGAGAAAGAAGGAATATCTAAAACCATGAAATCAAACTAGTTAGATCATCTGGAATTCCCATTAAACGGATTTGAGCTAAAAAAAATCAACTTACTGAACACTAATAAGAGTCAAAAGTAATAGCCTAGTGGGATGAAGCAATGTGTTATGTACTTCGACGATAGGCTAAACATTGACTAACATAGTTTCAACAAAGAACGGCAATTTGTTTAAATCTCTTTATCTTAACATGTTGTGTGTGAGATGACCCACCAGTGAGTCACTGCTGTATCAAATACAGTGAGGATTACCCACTGGTGGTCATTTAAAAAAAAAAAAAATTAATGACTTCAAAAACATTATATAACCGGGAGATTTTTTTTTCTTTTTGAATTAATTATGAAAAATTATTGAGTATACAGTATATTAAAGATCATTAATCAATACGTACATTTCAAAATTAAGAGTTTTGATATGGGGAGACCTATAAACTCCCATAATGCAGTAGATACATACCTAGTCACCCTCACACGGAACGTGTTGGGGTTTAATTTTCTTTGGGTTCTTTCATATTATATTTTTTACAGCTCCAGTAGAGCAATATAGGTCCCTCCAAGCAAAAAAAATGTATTATTGCTTAACCTCATTAGCACATCAGTGAGGTTGTCTACAAAAAAAAAAAAAAAAAATGCCTCCAAATTTTTGTTTTTGAAGTCCACCATATTTTTTTTAAAATTTTTTGGGAAATTTGTAGCAATTAATTATTTGAAAGATACTAAATTTGAAAGAATAATCTTTTTCATAAAATACATTTTGGATGTTTTTTAAAAATTTTTTAGCAGCGATTTTTGGTCCCATATAAAATTAATTTTTCAAATTTGTCAATTATAAAAAAGTAAAATACCGACAAAAAACCTCCCAGATATTAAACCTTCGGATTCCCCCATTATATTATTCCCCTCAAAAAAATTCAAACATTGACACATTATATACTGTTTGTTAGAGATAAGGGTTATTATGTTTCTTTTAAAATATCTTAGGATAGTTATTTTTCAAAAAAATAAATATTGTTTTTAATAATTTATTTTACACAAGAAATTGACATGGATTTGAAAAATAAATCAATCTGTTTATAGTTCAAAGAAGTTCAGTCTCGACCTTGTCCAAAAGAAAAATTTCTCTGGAATTGGTTTCATTTAAAATTCAGTCTAGACCAGTTCTATACATGATTTATTGATGACGTCATGTGTGGTTTAATGTCGTAAACTTTTGTACAATAAAGTTATAAGGTGTTAAATATTTCCTTAAATCGTATGCGTACAACACATAAATCAAAAATGGGAGAAAATTGCTCCAGAAATTGAGACGACCAAAAAAATCCGTCCACGATTTGAAAACAATTAAAATTCAGTCAATGGTTTAAAAAAAAACAGTTTGAACCGAAATATCTATCCAAATTGGTCTAGAAAACAACTTTAAAGACCGAGTCCCACAATATTTTAGAAAGATTCTTGTGATAGTAGTGTGTTTTGTACATAATAACGACATATAAAGTTAAATGTACTTCATAAATCATATTTGCACAAAACATAAATCAGGTGCATAAAGGAGGAAATCGGTTCTCGATTTGAAAAATATTTTATTTAGGTCCACAGCCTGAGATCACTGTCTGGATTAAAATATTGATACAAATTGCTATATAAAAAATTGGTCTGGATCTGTATTACAAAAAAATCGATTTAGACCGATTGAATAATGAACTATTGAGGGCGTCAGTTGTGTTTTAAAATGAGAATATATTTACTTACAATATCGTCGTTTGAACTTAAATGATTTAAATAAATAATATTTTTACAACTCAAAAATCTGGGAGATATGTAGGCAAATCTATCAATAGATGAAAACCAAATAAATATGTCCAGGGATTGATAACTATTTAATTTCGCTTCACATCCTGAAATCGCCGTCTGGAACGAAATATTAGGCCAGATCGCTCTATGAACAAATACTTAGGGCAAAACAAAACACTTTTTCTTGATTTTTTTTACAAAAAAATGTCTAATTGGAAATTCAGTTTAGACCGATTCTATAATTAACTCTTGATGAAGTTAGTTTTGTTTCAAAATGTGGAACATCCACCTACAATATCGTTATATGAGGCTAAATGACTTGCAAAAATCATATTTGTACCACTCATAAATTAGGCGAATAGAGAAGTTTATTGGTCTATAGATTAAGACCAAAAGAATCGGTCGACGATTTGGAAACGATTCAGCTTACGGTCTGGATCGAAATATCGGTGCAAATTGATCTATAAAAAATCCCTTACATAAGACAAAACTGGGAAGTAATAATCGGGTCTTGACACTAATAATAACATAATAATAAATTAAATATATGCTTACCTCATAATTCTTTAGTTTTTTTGTTTTTTTTTGATGATACGAAGTCCTCTTGAGGGAATTTGAAGCAATTATGTACAGTTTCTGAATGCTTCTTTGTGATCCGTAGAGGAATTAATTAATATAATGTACTGTAATTCTATATGAGAGACATTTGTCATTCTCAATTATTTTTTCTTCCTCTTTCTTTCTAATGAGTATGTATGATTCGATATTTGATAGTAGTCATTTTTATAACATTCTTCTTCCATTTTGTGAATTATTCTTTGGTTGGATTCTATGTATACATGGAAAAAATTGCTATAGCTAAGTTTTGATTAGACAAAATAAATTAGTTTAAATAATGAATAAATTTAATTACTTTGACAAGTAAAGACAGAAACGTTCGGATTGGACATTTATATGACTTATATTGTACGGGGAATTATGACGATTTCTCATTAAAATTACAATTGTACAATTTTTCCTACATTATTTAATATGTCGTCGTTAATTGACTATCTTTGATCTAAACCAGCTGTGTCAAACATACAGCTCAAGGAAAGGATGCGGCCCGCCTGGAGATTTGCTACGGACCGGGAGATAAATCTCCATTATCAAAATAAATAAATTAATTAATTGTAGTTTTTTTAAATACGTGATTCTTATATTGTCTGTTAGGGACGCAGTGTTTTAGTACTCGTAGACACCATGAAAGTAACACTGTGGAGGAACTAACTTCATTAGTTGATAACATTAGAGTCCTTTTAGCATATGTTGGCGATTACATTATTAATTTTACTTTGGCGTCACCCACTCACTAGTTAAATGTCTTTGTAAAAAAGAAAAAAAGAGGACAAAGTGTGTAGGACTTTTTAAGAAAAAATGACATTTTCTTATATATGTATAGAGATTTATGGACAACGCCTGTGCTATGTATGTAATAAAATAAAAGGTAAATAATGCTTGGTAAATCGTTAAAAACTGATTGCTGACGGCTGTAATTATTGTGCGTCCTGTGACGTAGTGACTAATGGAAAAAAAAGTAGACTCATTGGTAGTTTTATATAATTTTGTAATGATTTTATTGGCTGGCCAAATTGAAATTACATTAATCTACAATTGGAACCCAAATGAATATGAGTTTGTCTCCCCTTGGTTAAACTGTTATCATAAATGCCTGCAACTAATATAATCAACCATCATAACAGCAAATGTGCTCTTCTCAGAAACCTTATTCCAATTGTTAGGGTAACCATACCATTGTATGGTTTTTTATATTTAAGCATACTGACAGAAGGGGGAGTTGCTAGTTTTCTTCATTTGGGCGGCCTAAGGTCCAAAAATTATCAACACCGTTATATATGCAAGGAGAGGGGGCTACACTGGAGGTGTTAATAGAAGGGAATAGAAACCAAGAATGAAAGTAGAAGATTAAAGACAGAGAAAGGGATGTAAAATGGAAGAGGGACGAGACAGAGAGTTAATAAAAATGTTGGAATAGGAAGCTTCACAAGTTTTTAAGGGGGCTCAAATATATTATCAATCAAACTACATTTGAACCCCAAAGTTATAGAATGATCATAAATAAACATAATTAATAAAATAAATATTTTTCTGGAAAATAAAACTCACTTATTTACCTACATAGAGAATATGAACATTGAACATGACTTATTTGTTATCCATCATTTTAAATTGAATTAAAATATACAATTCCGTATATCAATATAAAACTTTTGGGCCAAATATCCGTTCCCCAAATTGTCGTAGAACTGCTCTTGATGTAGTTGATTTAAATTTGACTATCAAGTACTGTACGATTTGCTAAGGCTCAATGAATATTTACCGTTGTAAGACCAAAAAAAGTCAAACATTAAACCCTTACTTCCCCACTCAAAAAGAAAAACAATACTTTTGCATTCCTACCAAAAAAAAAAAAAAAAAAAAAACAATAAAAAAAAATTCCTACCAAAAAAAAAAAAAAAAAAAAAAAAATCACGTACTTGAAATATTTAGAATTTCTAATTAGTTTTTTTTTAATACAACTATTTTTTAAAGACATTTTTTCACGAATTTTTATTCTATATATGTATAATATTTCTTTACTTAAGAAGAAGTATTTTTTTCTTTATTTCTTTGCTGTTTCTTCTAAGTTAATTATGTGAAATTCAATTTTTTTTTTACTTGCTTGCTTCCTAGCTTTTCTTCATAATACACACAAACTTATAGAGATGGAGAGAGAAAAAGAGAGAGAGAGAGTAATTAGTTTAGGTATTTTTTAAGGATCTTACGAAATGGGAGGGGACTGAAAGATTCTTTAATTACGTCAAGTTTGTATTTTCCTAATTTGTCTACTTCTATTTTTTTCATGCTTTCGTATAATGAGAAGGAGGGGAGAGTTGTAAATCGTAAGAATTATTTTTGTTTATTCAAAATAAAAACGAAACCAAAAATAAACGTGTTAATCCTGACAATTTAAATACTGTTTTGGGAGGTGAGCAACTTAGCTGTATTAACGTTTTATGAGATCAGGTGAAAGGAGCTATCATAGAAAGAAAATAAATACAAACCCACTTTGTATACATCAAGGATATATGGCCTGGAATTACTTCGAGGTTGATCCTCATTTTTAATCCCAGTCCCGTAAGGACTTAGACTTATAACTTGTGATGTCAATTGGGTGTATTTTTTAGTTGACCCACTTTTTTTCTAATTGGTAATCTGAAGAATGAATTTTGTATTCCCCAGCTGTAGTCAATATTGTTTAACTTCTGGGTAGGGATTTTTTCCCCCCTACAACATTCAATAATATTCTAAGCCTGATTGTAAACTCCTGAGGAGCAAACATTCAGTCTTACTCTGAGGCTTTCTTGAGCAGACAAACTAGTTACTATTACATTATATTTTGATATTCCCTTCCCAAAAATTTAATAAAAATGATAAGAGGATGGTTTTATAGACCTGAATCGCATAGTAGTTCATATTTTTGTGTTCTACTGTAATGTAAAGAAACAAAAAAAATCACAGAAAATGAACTGATTATATCTTAGGTGTCTTGACGTTTCATTAGATCAGCTGCAAGGAGTCGTGAGAGGAAGGAAATAAACACTAATCCTACTCCGTATCTAGCAATGGTATAAGCAACAAATATTATGTTTTCGAACCTCAATTCTATTTTGAGTCCTACAGGAACAAAGTGATAAACCTGGAAAGAATACGTTATGGGAGTAAGAAGATAGAAATTTCAGCTTTTTCGAGAAATTAAGAGAGTTTGCTCCTTGGAGGACCATGAAAGTAAATGGAAGGTCTCATTATGCGGTGGAAGTTGTAAGTTTGTCTCGTATGGCGTATTGGGAAGGTGCAAGGGAGAAGAGGGACTGGGGACTCGATTTGTGGACTAAGGGATGAGTCTGGAAGAGATCACATCTTATTATGTATGGTACTACGACTTTTTCTGGTATGTACACTGAATGACAAATGATAGTTTATTATAAGCTTCGCAAGACTTTCACTCATTCAAGGCTTGCATTAATTGAACTTTATTTTTTTTTCCGTAGACAATCTCTAATTTCGTGATAGAAAGAGAAAGTATGACGTCAAGGCAAACTTATACAGCGTACCACATTAGATTAGCTACCAGTAGATATAGGCAGAAATACTCTGATGACAATCCTTAATTATAAGGACTTATACTTATAACTTGACAAAAAAATCCTCATCATTACTCTCCGTCAATCATGAGGACACACACTCGTGATTATACTTAGATGTTCTCTCCTCAAGAATGAAACAATACATAATGACTGTTCAGGTTAACGAAAAACTTGCACACTAAAAAATATTCTTCATTTACAACCTAAGTTATTAGTCCCGGATTTTTTTAGGAAAAAAAAAACAAAATAAAAACGAATATCAACATAGCAACCCTCACAATTTGAAGAATATTTCTGAATTCTGTTTTTATCATCATCCTATAAAAAACGTGTCCCCTCCAAAGTAAAAGTATTGATCTTCACTGTGCTCAATACAAGGGTATGTTACATCGGGATTTACTAAACTAATGAGCTTTGGATGAGAATAATCCAATAATTTTATATTCCTTTGATGGTTTGATCAATTAATTATGACATTGTTGACTTTTTTGTAGAATATTGTAAAGTATACATCACATTATTCCTAAATAAATTATAACAAGTAATTTCAATAGATCAAAATAATTGATAGCATCAATTAATAGTTGCCAATTAGAAAGATAAACCATGTCTGCATTTAATTTGATAATCTCTACGAAGAATTGACAATTTTTACAATTTATAACTTGTATAAACATCGTTACTTGTACACAACATTTACACACATTAGGGGACTAAAGGTAGTACTCCGCATTGACCGGAGTAATTATGCGTCTGCTTTAATAATATAGAAGATAAATCCCTGATAAATCCTGAGTCTTACTCTCCATTTATCATGTGCACACTCACACATGATTACTCAATACTAATACCAATTCATAAGACGTGTTCCGTCCTCAGAAATGACAAAATTATAACCAGAGTTTGGAAAAAATACACTAATATATTTGACGACTGGTGAGTGTTCACTAATAAAAGCAAACAAAATTTATTTTAACAATACCAGCGTTTATATTTCATTCAAATCTTAGGATATACTAAAAATACTCATTAATTATTATATACCTCTATCACACGCCTGCATTATTTTCTTTAATACTACCACATGATTATTAATTCCTTCTAAAAACATGTATATAATATACATCAAGGATTACTAAGGGAGTGCATCCCGTAAAACTTTTCCACATATTCATAAAAACAAAGTTTTTTTTTTTAATATATACTCCCCAAAAACACCTTGGTGTTGCTTTTCATTTTTCATGGAAATCTTAAAAGTAGCCTCATTATGCTGAGAAAGTTGTTAATTTGCCTATTTTTTGAGTACTATGGAGAGGGACTCTGAGTCGATTTGTGGACTGAGGAGTTAGCTTACGGGTAGGTTTGATCGCTTTTAATTGGCTTGTACTCATCATGTAATGTATAAAGGTTATTTCTTGTTTCTATCATGAGTCATGCCAGCATAACTACTTTTAGAAATACGTCAAGTCGGTACGGCCAAATTTTTATCTCTTTTAGAGAAGCTTTTTCCTTATTATTTAAAGATTGCAAGGATTGAGTTATAACTTACTGCCTCCACTGTCTCCAATTTTGAGATAGAAAGATAAAATATTTTGTACAGGCAAAATTGTAACCCATAATCATTATCGTCCTTTTCTGGCCAAAATCAGACTTCCTTCAAATTTAAAAAAAGAGTCAAAAGTGCAGGTTTAAAAATTAGAATGCATCCTCTACTTTTAATGGGTTGAATGTCAAATTATACTGAATTATGGATGTAGAGTGGTTTAGGTAATCTTCTATGAAGCATTGTTTACACAATTTTTTTACACTAATAAATAGTGATGTAAATCGTGTGTAATTTATAACTGTCCCGTTTTTTTTAAGAGTTGTTAATCTGAGGGATGAATGATCTTTTTCTCAGGTGTTTTTATTATGAACTGCCTCCTGATTCGTGAACCTCCTTTCCTAATATATTCAATTATTTTTCAAACCTGATCGAACATACGATTGTACTCATAGAAAATGGAGAATAACCTTGTGGATTTGTTGTATAGTTAAAATTGTAAGTTCTTGTTGGAGTCAAAGTAGAATTGGGCATCGACATCAAAGTGATCTAATTAAATATCAAGACAAATAAGCTACTTTCCTTCAAAACATTATTCAAATTATGAGGGTTACTATATTGATTGTTTGTTTTTGACATGCCAAAATACACACGACTATTATCACTAGTTATAATACTAAGTGGAAGGTTAAGAATTTGATGCATTGTATCACTAGTCAAAAAAAATTATTTCCAGTGATTTTATCTGTGCCAAATAAACTTTTTAGAACGATAGAACTCCACAAAAATTTATATTTGTGCCAAAAACTAAAAATTGAAAATTTACTGATATGCCGGAGATGGGAAAAATAAAAGTAACTAAAACTGTTGTCTCATTGTTATAAGTTGACGTATATATATAAAAAAAACCCGTTAAAATCCATACATAAAATATATTTATATAGCACCATAAATTTGGATTCAAATATTACGAATTTTGTGATATAGTCAGTTTGATTTAAATTAAATCATTTAAAAATACATTTACATCAAAAAAATTCTATTTTACTTATTATGATGGAATGATGTATAGCTAGTTATAAACCTTGAGCCTCATTTATATTTCGGCTCTATTAAAAAACACGCAACTTGAGACATATGTATTTAGTTCAATCGTGAAAATTTCTTTTGACGAAAAGGTTTTCACTATCACAACTACTAAAATGACCCATGTCTTTCAAAATCAAGAAAGTAAGTCCCAAGGGTGCTCCACTCAAAAAATTTCGACCAAAATAATATTCTTTGTTGTAATAGCGTCTAATGGAAAAGTTATGCTCCAATACTTCTTCAATCAGGAGTAGGGAGTTCACATGGGTCCTTGGCCATGTTTTTTTACCCTAGATTTTGTAACTATGTATAGGAGATAGATGGCTCTTCTTGTCACACTCCATTAAAACACAGGAGTTCTTCTGCCACCAATTAAAAATTGTCTGAAACAAGTCAAAGTGACCTACCTCAATCCCTGACCTTAAGCCCCTTGGAACTATTGGAGGAGTGTAGACGTTACTAAGTTCAACACTATCTGGCACACAATTTGAAGAGCCTAAAATAATGCATTCGGAATGCTTGGTCCAGCTTTTTAAAAAGCAGAAATTATCTGGACATGCCAATAATATACCAAACTTTAAAATGTGTTAAATTTTGTCCCCCTTCCCCCCCCCTCACTTTGTATATGGCAACATTGGTTTGAAAGTTGCATAATCTAACACTGAAGTGTCTGCGTTGGTTATTTAAAAGTCCGTTTATATCAAAGAAATATATAATGGTTTTTATACTGTAATGATTTATAGGAAATTATAAGGCTAAAGCCCCATATACTTTTGGGATCTATGTATTTTTAAATACAACAACTTAAAGGTACATTTTATGTGCTGTGATTATTAAGTCATTTACATATCTACCTAAAATATATATGTAGACTTTTTTATATAAGACTTTTTTTTGGCAGAGAACCGCTCCTCCTGTAAAATAAATCATCCTATTTATCGTAAAAGGATGATTGATTTCCTATTATTTGTCTTCTTTTCACAAGAACATATTTGAATTAAAAACTTATCATATGATTTGAGATGGAATAAAAGTACCTGGATAATATATATAAAAATACGCCAAATGAGGACTGATTTAAGAGAAGAGAAGCCTCTATTTCACGCCTCATGCCCACTAATTAAAAGTCATTTCCATCAATGTAAGGATTTAGACGTCAGGAGTTAATTTAGGAGGAGAGAAAAACACACCAAAGAAAATAAAGACTATAAATATAAACTTTCTATTTGAATAAAAAAATAGTCAAAAACTCACATATTTTATATAATTCCATCGTATTTATTCAGAGGAGTTGCTTATAAATTAAGTGGGATCGTTCAACACAGAAGCACGCTAGAATGATTTTTATTAAAATTGAGTCTGGAACACATTTTAGAAATGAACAAGTTATCATCAATATGTATAAAAATTAAATTCTACTTAAAGTAGCCTTAATATATTGTTACAATAAAACAATGAGAAGTTGATAGATTTTACGGTTGAAAGGGGTCATATCTGATCTAAATTAAGTCTCTTGAATCAAATAAAAGTCCTAAACTATAGTTAAAATTATTGGGTATCTAACCTTATCCCACAAATTTGAATACATACATTATAATTGACTCAAATATGTCTTTGAAATATGGGGCTTGATGTTTACAGAATGGGGAATCAAAATTTGTTGTAGCATGACTAAATTACGAACAACATGATTTTTAAGGAATCCGGACAAGTTAACTCAAAACCAGTTGGTGATATGTTTAAATACTATATTTACCTATATTTTTTATTTAATATGTCCCCTTAACAAACAATGACTCCCTTGAAACTCTGGTGACCATATAAGTAGCTCTTGACGATTAAGTTCGTGTCAATGGTGTACCACTCTGTCATGACGGCAGTTTGACGCAAATCCAAATTTGAATGGGAGGTGCAGCAGACATTTTTCTTGAAGACACCTTAAGTTGGGCTTAAGCTCAGGGATGACAAAGGGTAAGATGAAGTCATAAGTCAGCCATATTATTTCTATAAAAGTTCCGGGCTCTCTTGGTTGTGTATAGGGCTGTCATGGACTTCTTGACGTTGTAAGGAGTCCAGATGGAGATGCTAATGGTCTCTTCAGCATCAAAACTACTTATACAGGGACGGAGGAGATTGCACACACCTTAATTTCTATGTAGATCCTTCTACATGTATACACTTAGAGACATGGGATAAAAACCAAACTTGCTTAAAATTAAAATTTTGGCCCAACATGTAAATTATAAATGAAATCTAATCCTGAGAAAATGCAGTTTAGAGTTCAAAATCCACCTTTTTTATTGTTTTCGTTTAGAACATAAATAATGCCGTAACTTTGGATTCACTTTTGAAACAGTAAAATATAATTTGAAGGTTATATAGTTGGCTTTTTATTTTCAAAAGAGTACTTGTTTTATCAGTTCTAGTTGAGTAGAAATTTAGATTTTTTTTTCGATGAAAAAATAACTTGAAGGTGATATAATATTATATAAAGCCGTGATTAATCTATTTGTTAATTTTGGGGTTCAGTCGGAAAGTCCTAGATTTTTTTTCGTGACCTTCCGGTAAGTTAAAAAAACAACCAAAAATTAAGTTGATGAATCGGACAATATGAAGAATAATTAAGAGAAAAGCAGCTAACCTGACTTAATGATAAATTAGATCAGTTACGACCAGCTATGAAATTAACACAAACCCCACTTTGTATGTATCCAGCAATGCAAGAATTACTCCGATGTTGATCCTCAATTTTACTTTGGTTCTAATACGGACTCAGAGTAGAATTGAGTTAGAATGCTTTAGTGATGACTTTATACTAAGATGTTCTCTCTTTACGAATAAAATAATTTAATTACAATTTCAAACGGCGAACCACTAAAAGGAAGTAAGGATCATAATATATTTAGACTAACATAAGTTTAATACAAGGGGCTCCTACCTTTAGGGCCCCGAATAAATTTTTGTTTTCTTTTAACATATAATAAGTACAATAATAATAGACCTGCATAACAAAATGTAGGCTTTTCTATTGAAAATTAAAGTTTATTTTTTAGTACAATCAATAAATAAGAGCCAATGAAAAATAAATTGACTCCTGAGCGTAGAAAGGAACTAAATTTTTGAATAATTTTAATATCAAATTATTTACAACTAATTATAATTAATATTGATGCAAATAGTCTACATTTTTGAACACAAAACAACAATATATGTACATACATAAAGATGATATATTAGATGCGTTCTGAATGTGTCTTCTTATTGTATATTTTGTCTGAATTGACAGGATCCAGCAATGGTCTATTATCATGTTTACATTCCAAAATCCTTGTCAGGGATTATCCGTTGTGTGAATGAATATCTTTGTAAAATTGATGCATTGCTCGTCACCTACTACAGCAATGTTTTCGGGGAAGAAATCTAAGTGGGAATGCAGGAAGTGTACATATTTTCTACAACATCCGGCACTCAAGATCTTTGTAAGCATTAAACAAGTTCTTGACTTCATTTACATACGCAGGCGACTCCGTTGTTTCCATATTTCATTTTGAAGGGCAGTCAAGCCTCCAATTCCGGTGGATGTTAAGTTTTTTAAATTGGGTTTCATTCAAAACCTCCCTTATTTGTTGTCCTATCAATAGTTATCTCTTTTTACTTTACTGCAATAACTTTTGAAAATGTTTTCGAATGGTATTTGAACCTTTCACACTTGACTTTACCCATTGCTTTTACAAAATTATTCGCTAAACCAAGTTTAATGTGGAGAAGTGGTAGAGTTTTTTTTTTTGGAGATTCAAAAAAGGGACAAACTAGACACTACTTGTCCCTTTGACATATGTAGAACTAAGATGCAAGTCACTTCTAGTTCCATTGTGACAAGACTGTCCCACATAAAACAAAATTTTGTTAACCATGACTATGTACATACACTAATACATTCGGGTAATATCCACAAATGTTCCATTGATAACTGTCATACTTAATTGTTTTTAGAAGTATTTCCATATCGTCATATGTCTCTTTAAAATGGACAGAATGTGCAATGGGAACGGATTTCATTTAATAACCACTTTGCAGAGGGACTAAATATAATTTATTAAATACTATATTTTAGAAAAATATCAGGGGGATATTTGTACAATTTTTGAGACTATTTGATGAATTTTTTTATTCAAAAAATAATTCATTTAAATATAAGGAGGCTTTATCAAAACCATGGAATTACCACAAAATTAGCTTCATCTGAGAAGATTTACGTTCTAGAAAAAATACAAAGACATATAAATTGGAATCAGCGTTAAAAACACTGTCAGATGTAGGAAAAAATTATTTTTGATGAAAACTCTATGTTTATCTGTCTATTTAATAAAAAGTGAAACATTAAATAAGTAAATAATTTTGTTTTTTGTTTATGTAATTCCTTTATACAAAATAAGGATTCGTATTTGTTTATACAGATGGTATTTTGTATCGGCTTCAATTTAGGTATCCGTACATCTCTCATTCAAAGTCAAGTCCGCGACTTTAGTTTGCATACTCTACAACAAAATAATGACAAAAAAAAGTACAATATATTCCTGGTCGTATGTACAGTATACAATATACAAAGGTACACATATATTGTATTTGTAAAAAATAAAATATTTTCCTGTTTTTTTTGCTGATTTTTCAATTCTAATGCTTCATTAATCAGGAAAGGGAGAGGTAGTCGAATGAAAGGCAATAAATATACTTATCTGCCTACCATACATAGACATACAGATAGATGTATGTAAAAATAGGAGAAAAATATTTATATATATATAAAGACCGGTAGAAATCGTAAGAAGGAGAATAGTATAAATATACTATTCTATATAGGTCTATAAGTAAATAATTGGATAGCTTATATATATTATTCTGCATGATTGAACTTTCATTTTTGTAGGAAAGAGAGAGAGAGAGAGAAAAAGAAAAAGACTCATTGAGATTCAAATTACCTTAGTTAAATAAACACAAATTGGCACTTAGCTAACACCAATTGGATTGTTAATAAGACAATTGAGAGAGAGAAAAGAAATACATTATAAATGTGTGGTCATGCTTAAGGCCCTAATGCTTAATACATATATTTGTTTAATAGAGTATTATAATCTTTGTTCCAAAAGGATTCCTCTGCAAGTATTTTGTTAATTTGTCAGATGGAGTTGCGCTGATTAAGTAACATAATAGTAAAAATTGTAGGATTACATTTTCTCCATCTGACCTTGGAATCTTCTTTGAAGTCTATATATATTGAGTCCAAGATAATAATTTCCCTAAGCGACAACACTCCATTATAAGAATATTTTTGTTCCATCGTATTATTTACACTCGAAAAGTTATTTTTTATAGCTGAAGTTGTACTAAATATAATTTGAAATAAAATGGTAACTTTGACAATTTCCAAAATGTTTGCGAGGAGAGCAACTTAGCTCTCATTAAGTTTTATGAGCTGCAAGCAACCCTTAGAGAAAGGAAATATAATATAAACAAAAGACTTATATGTAATTATAAATTGTCAACAGGCTATACGCGTTAATCTCCATCTTTCATATGTACAAACAATTTTAAATAAATTATCTTTTCAAAAATTATGCTCTCAGTTCTGGAAAATATTAAATAATTTCCTTCTTCCGTGAATTTTTGCCTTGGATCAGTCATATAATAGTAGAAACCTGTAAGCGTAGGCTAAAGCATTGACTACATTGTCATATTTAAGGAAAAAGTAAACCTATTTTTATGTTTAAATAGTGCTAAATATATCTATCTTAAAAAATAAGAACTGACAAATTCATAAATCACAGTTTTGATAAAATTATTGCATTCCAATATCAAGCCTACTGCAGACCCCTTTTTTTTTTGTTTATATATAGGTATACATTGGACTAATTGAATCTATTAAATGGATGTTTTTTCATAAAAATATGACAAATGGCCTTAAAAACCTATGTTTTATCATTGTGGTAATCTAATAGTTCTTCTATTCCATTTGTAGAGGGCACGTTTGTCTAGAACTATATGGATCAACATTGGTAGTTTTAAACATACTAAAAGACCTTTTAACGTCCACTTTAGGAGTTTGAGCAACTTTGAAGTTTTGGTGATTTTCAGGATTCTTGTTAGATGGAGGCATCCCATCATCACCATCACCATAAGTCCAACTGTTTGCATAAATGAAAGAACAGTATTTTGCATTTTGGTGCAAAAGTATTTCTTCTATGTAACACCAGATTCAAGGGAGATAATTTAACAATCAGTTTTGCCCCGAATTTATCCTTTCTATAATTTACTAGAACTAAATTTTTTTGTATTTTCTATCATTTCTCTATTAATTTATTTTTTGATAGATAACTTAATCAAGTATGCACTAATTGAAAAAAAAAATATATAATTAATTGATGCATTCGTTGTCCAAATATTCGAGAAAGACAGGTAGGCGTCCTTGGAATCCGCACTTGGAGAGACGATATAACTATTACTAAAACTCTATGGCTTAGTGAGTCGCTTCGTTAGGTTAGGAGGGCTTTGAGGTCTCTAAAGGGGATTTCTAGATAACATGAGGTCGAAGTGACTGAATCAGACGGTGGAATTTGTGGTAAGAATCCAGCAAACCGTCAATGAGGAGCCAGGGAAGTTCATTAGGGAAATTACTGGAGAATCGATAGATTGAAATGATTGCCAGTGGAATACCTTACACTTGGCAGCAGGATTGGGCTCCCTACCGCAGTTGAAAAAAAAAATTATCAAATGGTTCTACGAAAACTTTGACGACTTCATCTCTGTGGACTTTTGGTCTCCAAATTTGCCTTATCTGATTCCAATTGATTTTATTATGTGGAGTGCAATCGAATGAAAAGCCAACCAAACTCCCTTCAACACCAAAGCCAACTTATCAATCAGATCATGATAAAATTAAAGGATTTACCAAGTGACTAAGGCCTGCTCGAGTTTTTGGCTTTGAATAGATACTTTTTTTCATACTGGAGGTGATTTTATTAAATAAAATGAATCAGAATCTGTCAAGCTTCCATAATCTGGCTTGATTTTTTTTTAACTTGTGCACACTGTATATAAATATGTGATCACACGTACCGGCTGTTTTTTTATTAATCCAGTGTAATAATTTATTGCATATTTGAATAACTCCCTATTTACAAATTACAAAAATTTATTTCTAACTTTTCTCCCTTTTTTTCTTAGAAATTCCTTTCGAAAATATTTGATAAATAGAAATAAATGGATAAAATATCGATAGATTTTTTCTTAGATAGACACAAATACCATAGAATAAACATGCATCAATTTCTATGCAATTTCAGAAAGTTAATGATGTATAAATTAGGGTGATGCCATTGTGACTACATTATTACGCCTTGATACTGTTATACCAATAGATGACTTGTTACCTATTTAATAGCAACAGTTCATTGTTATTGTATTACAATTTTAAAGTATCACGCATAGACTTTTTAAAAGATAATTGATAATAATATATTTCTCTTACATTTAATTTATATCTTTGTGTATAGTACCCACAAAGAAAGTAACATTGAAATATTAATGCTCTCCATTTATTTCGAGTGTGAACTAAAGGCCGTTCGCCTATGGCTCTTACACATGTAATTCATATACTAGGTATAGTTAAAAAAATCAATTACTATTCCAATAGATGTCTATAATTATGTGTATCTCGTATTCTATAAGTACAATCAGTTTACGCTAGAAGGCATTAGAAGGATAAGATTTCGTACTAATTTATTTTAAACAGTTTTGTGATTGTTTGATTAAGGCTTTTGAATAAAAATCCTCTGAAATACGTCATATATTTCAAGATGATTATTACAAATATAAATAGATAATATAACCATAAATTACACTATCCCTCAAAATCAACCTTTTTTAATTGATTTTGATCCCCTGATTTCAAATATGGCCTTATCTTTTCACTCTTAGCCTCATGTTCCTTTGTAATTATAATACCTCATCATACTAAATATTTCAAGGTCTTACATTAGGACAAGATTTCTGCAGATCTCGTTGTACAAAATTAATTTTATCTGATAACTGTATTTCAACTCATCCGGATTTTATCTTTTATTTATATTATTCTCAAGTGTATTTTAAAATATGTGTAATTTCTTTTATATACTCAAAACAATGAATATAAGGTAATTGTATAAATTTCAAATCATTTTATGCATGGTTTTTTTTCTCAAGAAAATACTTACAAATTTAATTTCATTCATATTTTTACTAAAGAATATCTATAAATTAAACAGAACTGGACGTTTTGAAAAGCCATCACCCTAGTGTATATATAATTCCTACTTATATTAAAGGACATACCTACCCCATAGAGCTGTTATATGCTTAATCAAGCATAAGAGTTTAGCCGTATATATATTACATATATTTATATAAGTGGCCCGACAACATAAAAACAATCTTGAACAAAAATAAAAAAAAAGTTAAAAATGCCAATATTAGAGATGGGCTGATGTCAAAATATATTCCAATCCAATATTTTACAAGTGATTAGATGTACCAAGTTCTTCCATACTTGCACAAAATTCTCAAACATTGCACTTAAAATTTTTCTCTTGCGGCTTGCGCTTTTTAGATTCTAAATTAAATTTTCCAAAGTCTTTCAAAAGCTCACCATTCTAAATAAAGACAAACTCAATACTTAACATATCCAAGAAGTTTAATCATAGTTTAAAACTTTTGCTTGATTTAAACGACTTATATTTGATACAATATAGCCTTATAAATACATAAAATCTGACAAGTTTTCATTTTTTTATGGTTATGATCCATTTTGGCTACTTTTAATGTAATTATCAGCACAGCTAAAGGGGCAATAAACATAATTTTGCCTATAAATTGTCCATAATTCGTATAATAATATAAATTGAACACACACTATATTTTAGAAAAAGTATTTGATTGTGTTTTGGTGTTAATGGGCCACATAATCTTTTTTACCTTATGTTTGAAAGGAACCCTATAGGAGCTAATAAGATCCTCTCATATCAAAGAAAGGCTTTAAAATACAGTGAAACTCTTGATTATCTAAGCTCATTCCAAGAATTTGAATAATAAGACGATAATTGGCTCAAATATCTCTATGAAACTGGGCCAACTGTTATAATTTACACATCTCTATTATGCAAATTTGGAGAGGCTTAGAGTCATTTTTTACAATGTTCCGATAAGAAATGTTGTAGAGAACGTAATTATCTATCGATTGCTCAGAAAAAAATTGCCACTTCGAAGTGAGACTCACCCAGCAGGATTGGCTTATCGTCACGCCATCTCCAAAGGATGGGTGTCTCAAAATAGAGAACATTAATTTCAAGGTCCAGGAAATGCTCTACGAGGCAAAGCACACAAATGGGATTATTCCACCTGGAATTTAAAGCTGTTTGCCCCACTTGATTAAGATCATGGACTCCTTCTCAGCTGAAGGCACACCATTAGCCACACAATAGTTTTAAATGATACACTACTGAACTATTACCACATTAATTTAATATAATTTGTGGTTTTTTTGTATGTTTTAATGTCAATGTAGTTTATGAAATTGTTATTTTAAAATTAAATAATTGTATGCCAAATAAGATTTAATAAATAATACATCTTATCTTTTAAAAAAAAATGTGCTAGTGGCCGCCATGAGCACACAGTAACAGAAGAGGATTGAGATTGCAGCTCTCTGCGCGGGATTGTCTCATTAGGGCATCTGAGAGCAGACTGGGGCCTTGAGGAAGGGAGTTACAATGCCCTTACGCAGTTGAAGGTTTAAGTAGCACCTCAGATATTCTCTAGGAGCAGGCAAGAAACCCTCCTTGTCCGTCAACCGCCTGAAGTTGGCCTTCAAGAAAAAGCCGAATTACTCGATTGCTGACATAGCCAAGAAGATGAACAAATCATCGGTGTCCAGGCACAATGAAAGTCTCTTTTGCGATTTCCTGGGCCTTTGTTGACAGAACAAGAGAGAAAATTCTTTTTTTTATTTTTATAAGAAGACATTTATTGTTGACCCAGTTTAAAAATTAAAATTAAAAAAATTGAAAGTTTCTCCTTTTGATTTTGTTCAAGATTGTTTCTGTGTTGACGTACCATATACTCTGTTCTAACATATGTACCTACAAAAGTATTTATCTATAAATCATTGCTGTTCTGTCCTTTCTCTTTTCATTTATGTAGTTAATAACAGTAAAAATAATAGAACGTCTATAAAGTAGAGAAATTACATCAATAAATTTTATCCATAAAAGAAATTTGTCAAAATACGTACATAGAATATAAATGTAAGTAATTATATTATTGATTCTACTAGGACTACAAAAATGAAAGAAGGAGATAAGAAAGATGACGTCATGATGAATCAATAATTATGATATATGTATAATACTGCTCACAGAAACTAAAATCTAGAGTGTATTTTATTGTCAACAGTCAAGGTTTTTGGTTCTTTTCTCTTAATGAGTTTTCTAAAAGCTGATAAGTTAAACTATTATTACTGCAATGTAAGCTGTGAATAATTTCCATTAGGTATTGAACAATAATTCCATAGATGGGAAGAATTGCCATAGAATTGTCTAACTAACAACTGATTTTGGGTCTTTTCCTGTTTTTAATTTTTTTTCGCATAAAAGGTTGCGTGCTACATTAAAAATTTCGACATGGCAAAAATATAGATTATTTGCATGTGACGTCAGCATTGTTGATGTCCCCATTGCGTTGGTCTAAACAAAAATTATCACCTTTTTGCCTAGTTTTGTTAATTTATACAGTGACAAGAAAAAGTTTGGTAAAAAATTGAATTTCACATATTTTCTAACTATCTATGTCTTTATCATCAGTTAAAACAGTAATTAAGCTTATTAAAATGATAAAAAATTATTGTTCCATATGTGTATAAACATTTATTTCTAAAGAAATCAAAGTATTTTTAGTTTTTTAAGATAAGTATGTCTGATATCATTCCAAGAATTCTATCAAATATTCCACTTACTTGTGAGACACATTTCCCGAACTTTTCTGTCTAGTTGTTCCCACAATAGGTCTTTTGGGCTCAAATAGGGAGATTGAGTAGGCCATTGCATGATAACTAAGATGTGAGAGTATTCTTTCTTTTCCAAGAAGTCTTAACAGTGCTTGGAAGTATGTTTTGGGTCTTGTTGAAAAATAAACTTCCTTCCATTTAATCTCTGTCCAGAAGGAAATGGCTTGTGTCTTCAGGAAAGAACTATAACCATTCTCAAGGAATTAACTAATAATCTCTCATACTTACGAGAGAGAAACATTACTTATGAAATTAAGCCTTGCCAAAACAGCTGGATTTTTACAGACAAATAATTAAAGTTATTTTTGGATTGATTTTTTTCATAATAATTTTAATCGGGTTAAAAATATTTATATAGTCATAAACATTGATGAAAATGACGAAAAAGTATTTTTTTGCGAAACTTTTTCTTGCCAGTTTTTATGACCCTAAAATTTATTAACTTTATGTATTTACATTATTATATTATCTTATTTTCATACTCATCTGGCATTGCTCAGAGTTATTAGGCTTCCAAGAACATACAAAGTTAACCTTATTTGTATGGATTAATAAAATTAGGAGTGGCCTGAATATGTCAAAATTTTATTTTAATTTAGGGGGAATTTTTTTAGATTTTAAACATTCTATTGTGACAAAAAAGGCATTGGTCATTTTATGGGACCGTGCCCCTCTTTTTTAATGAAGATATTATCTAAATCTCAGCAACTATAATGGGTAAACATACTATCTTAAAACTTTATCTTTTGGATATTCCTACGAAAAAGGCTTTAAGACATATTTGGAATGCTGAAATTCGATTTTAGTTAATAACACTATGCAACAAAATGAAAGTCTTGGAGTTCCACAGTTCATTTTTGTGTTCTACGGCTTAAATAACAATAATAAAAATGAGTTTTATAGTGCAGGTCAAAATGCTGTTGCGTGGTGTAATCTGGCAAAAAATATAATTTTATAGCTCATGTATCCATTATTCTACTATGCACAATTTGAATACTGTATCATTTTTGATGATTTCGATCAACTTTTAGAGGAGAAAAGAGTTCAGTAGAAGTTGAGACACACCTATACAATCTTCTTATTCATGCATGTAGAATATACTAGGAGAAAAATTTCATAGCAGCTGCATTTATGTTTTCTAGCCATTTTCACACATACAAAATTCATTTCTTAACTGTGTTAAAATTTCAAAAAAGACTTTACTTTGCAAATATCTTCAAAAATTCCTTACACGCCTAAAGGAGTGTATGATAGAAAAACTTTAAAAATAACCAGTAGAATGGACATGGCTCTAAGCCTCTGCCTATATAACTTGATCAAGTTCCTTCCGAGATATATGTGCAAGGATGGAGCAGAAGGTAGGCATACTAGGAGAACTAAAAGGACAACATGCGAGCTACAAATATTCTTAAATTATCAGATAAGCAACGGGAACATTATTATTAAACTGGAAACTTTTAGATTAAAATGTGTCTCAAAAAATGGCAATTTTGATAAATTTTCTGTACATTGGATTTAAGAATTCCTAAATGTGTCTAAAAGTATACTATGTCAAAAATACATACGAAAAAGTTTTTAAATAGTGAATATACCTATTATTGAAGCTGATATATCAATAATACTGTATTGTGAGTAGAAAAGGACGCAGTCAAATAAAATAGTCTTGCTCACTTTGGTTATGAGGACAATGCAATTATTTTGGTCATAATATGCAAAAATATGCTATTTTCATAAAACAATTTTACATAAGTTTTATTAATTTACTATAACTTTGTGATTGTTTTAAGGCTAAAAAATTACTCTAAACAATAAATGTACCAAATTACGATAATTCCAGATATTTTTGAATTGAGACAACCAAAAGAATAACTAAGACCAATTTTGGATTCTGCGCTCAAATTTTCCCGTTCAATTTTCCTCCCTGTGTAATCTTACTTTTTTTACTTAAAAAAAAACAAAAAAAACAAACAACAACATTGTACAAATTTAGAGCTAGGGATTTTCAGTATTCTATCAAATGTCACTGTTTATTATTGGCATCGTATAGTATTCAATTCAGGTAATAAGTTGTTTATTCTTAAGCATATTTGATAGAGTTTAATCAAGATGTATTGGAAATTTGTCCATTCTATGTAGTAAATATATCACCTATGATGCCCAGGATATTGTCAAATATTATACAATTGATGACATCAGTAAAAAAACTCATATAAACACACATTGACTTCATAGAGGGTGCAGCAGTGAATTCTACCTAACATAATGAAGATATCCTGTATCTCATAGACCCCCGATGACTCTTGGTCATAACTAATCGTTATGATAATTCTATGGAAGTCACGATTGAAGTCATACAGAGTGCATCAGGTAGTTAGTCTAACTTTTGTATAATAACATTATATAATAGCAAAAAAATATCCTGAGATCAAAAAAGGCAAAACAGATTTAAAAAAGTCCTTAGTTAACTAATGTAACGACATTTTTAGTAATATTTACATGGGAAAAAATCATTTATAAGAATTAAACTCTGTATTCTACGTGCATGACCCTCATAAAAAGATTGAGTCTGGTATAATGCATAGCATAAAGTATATGTACTTTTGCAAATAAATATATATATTATGCTGAATAGATGTGCAAAAAATGATAATAAAAGTCTCAATTAATAATAAAGATTTGCATAAATGTAATAATGGGCAAAAATGAAATTATTTTTCAATCATATTATGTTGGCCAGTGGCAGAGTTTCAGGAGGCAGGGGGTCTCTGCCTGCCCCTTTCCCTACAAATACAATTGTAGTTGGGAAATATTTAAGTATCTTTTACAAAATCAGTAGCTGAATTCATGTAGTTATTATATTGTATTACACAAAAAAAAAAGAGGCTCAAAATCATCTGGTAGTTAACCAAATAACTAAATCATAAAAGAATACTCTCTTTAGGTATCCCAGATGATTATTCTGTTATCCTTTCACACTACAATTTCTAAAATAAACTATCTGTATATATATAAAATAGATTGTGTAATTTATGGGTGCCCACAATGTTGAACGTATGAGGCTAAAATTTTGCTGTATGCTTCTTTTCAGGCTAAAACGGGAGTGACGGCTGATTCTATACCCAAGACCCACCAAATATTTTTGGAGGTCTAACAGACTAAAAGGAGGGTTGAACTATAAGGAGGGTTGGCGTCCCAAACAACAACTATACCAATTAAATTTTGTGTTAAATTTATGCCAAATTAATAATGGTATGGACATACAAAAGAAATCTGTGATTATTGTACTTTTTTTCCAATCAAATTTGCATTGGAATATTGCATTCGTAGATTAAATAAAGTCTTTGGAATTTGTCTGGAAATTCATTAACATATAAATTTTTCTAATAAAAATTGATATTTAACTAAAATATTTGCCATTTTCTTAATCATTTTTCAATTTTTTGTCTTTTTTTCTCTTGTATTCGTCAAACGTCACTTTCTATTCAAAATTAAATTCCCCAAAACGATGCATTTTGTTGCATTAAATTTAAAAATCCATTTGAATTTGAAAGTATTTTCACTTTTCAGAACATTTTATAAAATATTTGCAAAATGGGGAAGTTATTGAGGGTTATTTTTTCGATATCATTTTACTTCATATCTTTTTTCTTTTTTCAAGTACAAAAAAATATATGTAGGTTTGTATTTCTCTTTATAATTTCCATTAAATGCTTTCTACTACTTTTTGCCAGATTAATACAAATTAGCTTTTGCAATTTTTCTTCACTAATTTCCCTTTGGCGATTGTTTTGACATCAACAAAAACTGGATTTCTCTTTCCTAGAAATTTTTTTTTCAAGTATATATATTGGTATGTTGTTTTAAGTTTATACCACTATTTAAAAAAAAAAATTATATTTTAATCCCAGTTTATTGTATTTTAAAATTGTCATTTACTTGTAATTTTATGATTCGAATCAATAGTATAAGGAATAGATGAAGATACAAGTATTATATTTCCAATTGATGGTTTAAGTAATGTGTAGATTGCGCTGTCTAAGAGCGATTGTTTTATACTAGATGGCGTTAGAACGATAAGATTTTGTACTACCATAACTTATCAGACATTTTATGATTGTTTGATCAAGGTTTGTTTCAGGTTTCGTTAAAGAGATTTATTCCAGTCTTTCTTCAAGCAAGACGAAAAACATAACCAGATGGGCAAAAATGTTAATAGTATCTTTGTTTCTAATACTGTCATATGCAATCATACAGTATCTTGATTTCGTCTTTTCTGACGAAACCTCTGAACTCATTAAAATATGTTTTTATATCATATTTTTTGTAGTTTTTTTCCATTTTAGTTGTTTTCCCTAGCAACATATTCTTTAAGGCAAATTATTACATTGCAAGACTTTCAGAATGATGACGTCGCGTAAATCCGCTCTATATTGACATTATTTTTTATTATACATTCATTAATTTATTAGTAACCTGCTTTTCAATGTCCGAACAAATTAACCAATAAAAATATTTTATTTATAAGATATTTATTGACAAAGTTTTAATATCTAAAAATGATTTTATTTAAAACTTTGTACTTCTCTTATGGAATATAAATATTGTATCCTCAAGCATATATATAATGCGTACTAAAGTTACCCTAAGGAAAGTGCCAACACAGCAGAGGAAATAATAATGAAGCGAAAAAGTATGTGCTTAAATAATGTTAATCCGCTTACGTAATCTCGATTCAAAATACGATTTGGTAGAAGGAAAAGAATAGATGGGTCAAATAAGAATAAATTCTATAATGATGCCCATTCCTTAATTTTTTCCTTTTTTTGACTAACTTAACTTTTGTATAAGGTAGCAGAATATTTATAAAATTAAATAAATAATTGAAATAAAACAGTCTTTTAATTAAAACTTTAAGCCTTCAAAATTAAGGATTCTTTTTTATACATGGTTAGGGAACTAAGTAAACAATACACCCTAGAATAATTTACCAATTCATTTTTAAACTATTTCATCCTTTTTGGACCTGTAAATATCAATCCAATTTCTAAAAATACTTGTATCAATTTAAGAAATCTACAAAAACACATCCTTATTTTAAAATAATCTTAACAGCCTGAGTTTGGGGTTTCAACATGATATACTGGGTTGGGCACCGAAATATGGACTGGAGAGTTTGCATTTTAGTTGCAATAATTATTGTGTATAAGGACAAATATCCCTTCATGGCCATCCTGATGGTTTTTGCAGCCACAAAGAAGTATTTGCCAAGGTGGTTCATCGATTTGGTAGGGTCCTGCATGATCTACTACTCCAAGCTTGACAGGAAAAGTAAATCCCTCTTTAATTTGTGTCCTCCACTTCTTGCTCTTCTCGAGAGGTCTTCTCCATCTTGGCCATTTTGAAATCAAGGCTTCTGGAGAACTTCACAATCTCCAAAATCCTTTCAACTTCAGCCTCTAGGAGATCTGAGATGTGCTGTCTTTTGGCTCCTTGCTCACTCATATGACCACATGACCAAATGTGTACTAGAGTTTGTTTATTCATAAAAAAGTTGAGTAAAAAAGAATGTCAATGACTAATCAATAACCTTTCATATATTCATGAAAAACATTTATGTTTTGCTGCTCAATCCTACAGTTTGTTATTTTTTTTTAGTAAAAATCATAAATTCGTATTTTTAATTTACCTTTAATTGAAATATTTATTACTTTATGACAATTTTGGGAATCAAATGAGAATCCATCAGTTTTTGTTTGTATTAAATGAAATAATGTCTACACTATTATAATTTTGTAGCTATCATAATACTCTCGAACGTAGCGAAAAAAATAGTAAAAACAAACGACTCATCATTGGTTCTTTAAAAAAACTATATTATAGAATGAGCACTTGATTATTTGTAGAAAATACATAAAAACTTTCTAAAAACTCATATCCTAAGTATGACCAAAGACTATACAACAGGTTGATTATTGCGTCTATCCGTGGAAAAACCAAGGGTTCCCTTTCCCCAACCTTTTCCAAAATATAAATTTATTTTTCCAGAAACTTATTCGGTCCTGTAGGAATCATGGGCTTATTTGAACGTGCCGAGTAGAGAATCAACAGCACCTGTGAAACGATTAGTTCAATTTGTTGAAGTTTTTATAGGAAGGGGATGCCATCAATAATACATCAGTCTTGGAGATGGATGTTCGAAACGAAGCTTCCAATCGCCCCCACAGTCATGCATATCACGTGGTTCACTTTCAGACATTAGTAAAATAAATAAAAAGAGGTTTCCTTCTTCAAGCCCCAGAAGAGGCAACTTTTTATGTTTTCCTCTTTCAGAGATTTATTGATGAATAATGAAGAGGTCGCTATCCTTAAGCGGAACCATTTCTCCTTTTGACTTGTGATGGGGTATCTGAAGAGTTTGCTAGAACCCTCGACAACATTTACCTAAGCAAGGGATCCAAGACGTTGGAGCCTTCTCTTGACTAAGTTTGCTGGAGTTTCCTTTCTAAGTCTTCCACTGATGGAATTAAAAACTGGCCTTAACGGGACGACCTCCGAAGCAATATAAAAGGGAGTTGGAAAATAAAGAAAGTAACCATTAAATCTCTGCACAATCTTAATAATTCTGTTAACTTGTAGAAACGTTTGAATCCACTCTTCGCGGACTCTTTATAGAGTTAACAAACGAAAAAGGGCTGATGTTTGGCAAATAGGACCTCCTTTGTATAAAACCTGGAATTATAGTTTAGTAGTTCATCCGGAACAATAAGAGGGAGGACTAATCCAATAGAAGAAATTGCATGAGTGAGTCATCTAGTGTTCTCCAAATGTTCCTACACTTAACAGCTATCATAAACAGTTCTTGTGGTGTTATAAACACTCTTTTGTTAAACTTGTGTCCTGTGAACATTGCCAAACTATTCTTTAATGTCTGGAAATTGTTACTTAGCCTCAGTTTTTGTAGCTAACTATATTTTAACTTTTTCCAGATCGTTTCAATATTTTTCAAGGCAACTCCCCAATCCAATAAAGCTGTAAAGAGATAATCCTTTTACTAATAGCTATTAATATTTCGCCGTATTAGATGGAGTTGAGTAGACTGAAGTTTGTCTATCAAGTTCTCTTTCTAAGGAGTAAAACCTTAGAAGATGCACTACCCAAGGAATAACCAAAACTTTTCATATCAGAACTTTGCCAAGACTGTTAAATTTTCAATGGTTGTATTGTGTAGGAGCTTTTGTACCGTGCTTGGTTGTTCTTAGCTGTTCCACAGTTTGAGCCTCGAGATAAAATCATAAGTCCAAGAAGTCTAGTGTTTTTTTCATATTTAGAGGACGTGAAATACTTCCTCAATAGGCCTTCAGTAGGGCTGAAAACAACTGTTTTGTTCTCATTAACGTCTAAACCTAAATTTTTTTGTCAACAGCCGGAGGTTTTTCATCCTTTCAAAGATAAAAGAAATAATTTGCTATCTTGAAATTAAAAAAAAAACAAAACTTTAAAACTATTTGCGTATAGGAAAATCAGACAATGAGCTCTTGATATCGAATCTACATAGAGTAGAGGCATAAGACCATTACCAGAAAAAGGTTGGAGAAATATGGTCTCCCTGTTTGCATCTCTGCATATCTGTTGAGGTCGTACAGATGATTAACTTTTGAAAATAGGGACAACCATATTGATAAAACCCATAGAGACACCATACTTACTTAATTCCGAAAAGATAAATTTGTGTATGTGGAATGAAAGGCTTTTTGGAAAGGGATGATGACGGTGGCAAATTCTTCGTTGCTGCTACTAACTACGTCCATTGACTGTTGTATTGAGCGAGGAATATCTTCTGCCCTTTTATTCTTCATGAACTTTATTTCTTATATTTGAAATTATTTGTGGAAGAACTCCAAGGATTCTTTTGTTAAGCATTCTTGTAAAAAATTTATTGGAAGTAATCAGGACGGTCATAGTTCTGTAAAATTTAATGGTCTCATACTCTGATAATATATAACCTTCGTGAAAAGTTAGATAAAGGTAGATCTGTAACTTTTGTCAAATTCCTAGTGACCAACATAGAAAAAAAAAAAAAACACACAAACAAAATTTAACTTCTGTCCAATTTTGTTAGTGGATGTATTAATTCAACACTCAATCGTAGTGATTTGTTTTGAATAATTAATCATATTACTTTTTAAAATTGGTGTATCAAGAATGTAAATCATAATTGTATAGTATTGTAGCATGAATCATTATCAAATTTATTTATTATTTTTTCGACAAAGGGGTCATTCGGCAATGTCTTCGTTCGGCAAAGTTTCTATGGACGGTAATAAACCTTTAGTGCGGCTGTAGGTTACTTAGAAGAAGTTTTAAGAATTCAGAATATTTCCCTTTTCAAAGTTATTGTGTTTGATCTGACATGATTTTTTTTTTCAAGCGCAAACTAAGCAAATTACTCTTTCATGACGGCGTCCATAGTGATGTCAATCGCTCTCCAGTTTTAACCACTTCCTTCTACTTGGCTTGAACCTTGAACATACCTTGATGAGGAACTCCTTGTCCATGTAGGCCACTGCTTCGAAAATAGAAGCCCACAAAGAGACGAGAGTGTTATGTGCTCGTTTATTAGACTCACTCTCCAAGACGGTCTTAGTAATCCAAAGTGTTCAGATCCGACGACGAGCTATGAGATCACATTACCGATCCATTTTCTTTTTCTTCAGGTATGTCTGTAGTGCATTTTATGCTCAGATAACAATTGCAAGTCTTCTTTCAAGGTGTTCCCGACCCATCAAGCTTCTTGAAAGCATTGACAACATTGTAAACCATTTATTTTGGGCAGCTTCTAATACTCAATCATCTCCTTGAGCATGTACCTATCACTGAAGAACACAATAATGGCCACACGAGGTTTTTATCGGATAATATCTTAATGATTTTATATTTTTAACTTATTCAACTTTGTCCGTTGAATCTGATGATCACAGTTTCAAAAACATTAGATCTTAGGGTTGTTAAGATATTGAGATCTTAAATTGTTACGGATACAAAATCCTCACCCTGCACTTTTTGGTAATATTATTGTTTTTAAATATGTTTTTCCTTCTAATATATGCAAAAATATAATTCAAGTCGTATCATTTACTCGTATGCAGTAGTTTCATCTTTCTTTAAAAGGAAATTCATACTTTGATTGTAGTTGAAAGTACTCCTTATATTTAATTAAAAAAAGTAGTTATTAATATATAAAGGAGACAGAAGGAGTTATAGGTCAGTCCCTTTTCTTAAACATAAAAAAACGACTACCATCAAATTTACATCAATTGACAGTATGATATATTTGCAGCTTTGTTATTTCCGATAAACAAAGAATGCTTGCTTGTTAGTTAGTAAGTTGGTTAGTTAAGATTAATTGAGTTGTGGTGGCACCTTACTCAAAGCAGGGAATACTAAATTACTTGGAATCCACTCCTATTTTATACATTGACCTACTAGAAGAATAAAAATATTTTTTACTTTGATTTTTTTTTATCTCTGGAAGGGGTTACTATTTTTGAAGACTAAAAAAAATAAATAATAACAATGTCTAGTCAAACAGTAAAGAAAATTACGCTATCAAAACTGAAAATCGACTCAAGACAGTATTTTATTGAAAACCGATTGGTTCAGTATGGTCAAAAATATAGTTAGACACTATGTGAAATTTTATATATTTTTTAATGAACACAATGTTATGCCATCTCATGTCAAAATGAGGCCATTAAAGTACGTATAAAAACAACTGATAGCTGTAGTTCAATTGTTTTGTCTTGAAGTGCTACTTGTTCATCTCATCGTTCGTGGTCTATTTATTTAGAAAGTTTGTTGAATTTTTTTACTTATGCTTACGTGTTGTTGCCCAGGCTGTAAAAATGGTTATCCTGCTTTAAAAATAGAAAGGAATCCTCTTCCTTTGACTTTCCAACCCAAAGTCTCCCTCAGTTTATTTCTGAAGGACGAGGAGTTGAAAAATAAATGGCTTCGAGTTATACCAAGAGTACCAAAAAAATATTTAGTTCTTGAATTGGTAGTCTCATCTGAGATCCCATTTAAAACAATTTAAACATTTATAATTCTTGTTTGACACTGAATAAGATGGTATCAATTTGATCTCTCTAGCATTATAATACGTGGAGTTATTTGCATTAAAAAAACTTTACAAATTTTCAAAATTAATAGATTTGTTTTTGTATACCTATCAGAAATTGAATCAATTAACCGATTTTCATACATTGCACAAATAAAAACTCCAAAACTGAATTGCAATTAGTATATGTATAATTTTCAAAATATTATGTTAAATCATTTTTTGGCAATTTTTATTTTCGAAGGGAAACACAATTACTCTCTACTCCAACACATAATAGCAACGGACTCTTTTTCCAAAAAACCTTTAGAATCTTGTCTCTAGAATAAAACCGCGCTACTTTTCTACATTGAGATTGCCACGCAACATAAAAAAAGGAAATTTTGGCAATGAAGATGAAGCTCTTCATTGCAAGAAAAGTTTTGGTCCAAGTCAATGTAACTCTCCTACTTAGCTGAGTGTACCTGTTTGACTTTACATTTTGACGGCATGTAGAGTCAAAGGTCTGCATAATTCACCACTTAAGCAGTATTGCCCCAAGGCCTCCGTCAAAGAGCTCTAAAAGGACGTGAGTGAGGAGACTCATGGGGACAGTATAACTATACAATACGTGGAAATAACAATATCGACTAATATAACATTTAATTAGATTCAAGCCATTACAGGCATAATTAGTAGGGCAGTTCTTCTTTCAATTATTTTTCGAATTTCAATTATGGCCTGTGTGAAAATGAATGAGTTATGAACAGGTAGCACAATTACCTATGCCAAATTTCATTGTCTTACGAAGTCATCTTTAGGTGCTACATCGCTATCAAATTATTAAAAATGACAAAAACTTCTTACCTAGTAAAATATAATTTTTATATTATATATAAAATATCTTTGATAGAAATGTTTTAAACCTAGATAAAGAGTTATAAAGTCATTTTTTCTAAAATTGTTCTATAGAACAAAAACTTAGTAAAACTTGATGATTCACGTATAGTGTGCATCATTTTTTTATTAAACTTTCAGAAAGGAATTATCAAAATTTTCTTATGTTATTTTTCCTTTTGACTCCACTGGGTAGTTTAAAAAAAATCTTTAAACAATTTTTTTATAGGTTAGAGTAATGTATTTCATGGTTGCAACTGCCCCAGCCTTTCCTATGTATTTATGAATGTTTTGAATGAACCTTTCTATGTAGGTACTAATCATTATTGATTATTTAATATTGGACATAAATATACTAATTTATAATCTTCTTAGGTCGAACATTAATTTTGTTATTATACCTTTATCAAAAGATTATTAATGTTTAAGTAAATACATATTAGATTTAAATACGTATACTCATGTTTTTAATTGGTAATAATTTCATTTGTGGCCATATTTTTTTTATGGACCGTTATATTTTGGCCATTGGTTTATTTTGGAAATAATGTGTAATAATTTTTTTATTACACAAATGTATAAGAAAAGTTAAAATTTTCTAATCAGGGTTAACGATGATTAAACAGTTGTGTGTGGTATGGATGATTTGATTTGCTAGTCATATTCTTCTATAAATTCAATTCGTCCCCCCTCCTTACCCCCTCACTCACAGATTTCCAAAATCATTGAAAGTATGCATATGTTAGCAAAAATGTCGATTTATATCTGCAAACATCGTATTTATAGTAGGAGACAATTTACAATGAAGGTTCTAGGATGTTATGCCAGGGTACTTTTGCCTTGGGAATTTTAACCATGCGTAAGTTTCACCCTCATACATATATTTTATCGTAAAAATATCCTCTACATATAATTTAAGATTTGAAATTAGTCTCCCCCCCCCCACTTGAAGTCATTTGTAATGCATTTTACATTAATTATTCTAAAATGAGTGCATTCAATTCAATTTTAATATATTTTAAAATGGAACTTATCAAATGGTTCGAATGCGAAACATCAATTATTTCATATTAATTACTCATAAGGGGGGGAAGGTATGGGGGGATTCTGGCCCCCCCCAACCTTTATTATAAAGGACTTCAAGTTGAAGTAAAGGAAGACCTTAAAAGATACATTTATGCAATAATATATGTATGAGGGCGAAACTTCTGCGGGGCAAAAGTTCTCTGGGCGAAATTTTCTAGGCAGAACTTCCCAGGGCGAAACTGCATAGGGCGTAACTTTCGGTCTCGTACAATTAAAGTGACGTAATATGCTTCATTTGGTGTATAAATGTCAGGGAGAGAACGTCAAAGCCAACGAGTAATTGATTTACTTTACATCCAAATTCGTACTTCCGAAATACCAAGGACGTACTAAATCCCTAGTTAAATTATTATTAAGCCAATGCGAACTGTTTTTAGGAGCAAAACGGAGAGCTCCATGCCATACTACCAACAGATCCAAAAATAGTGTTTGAACAACTTCAGGAGATTCTGGTATAAGGAGAAATATCCACCATCATCACTAAATTAGAATCCTTTTGATTATTTTTTTTGGTCTACATCAGAGGAGCTAGTAGGACCTGCCATGATAATCACACAGATTTAGAGGCTTTCATTGTGCGGTAATGGGCTTTTTTTTATTCCGAGAAATTGTCAGGACATGTTGAAGCTTACAATTTCGTCTTAAGGCATGTATGGCCGCAGATGATAGAAAATTTGAATTTTGAACCTTTAATGTTGAAGTTTTATATATATTGAATAATTTTTTTTTTGAATTCTTCTTTTGTTTTTCTGTAATAACAATCAGAGATTTTTTTAATGCAGACCAGTTTTTTTAAATTTTTAAACTCAGCATTGTCCGAAGTTATGGGAAGTCACCCAGCAAATAAATTTTGCTTTAATAACATCAATTTGTTCGCCCACCAATACATCAGTGGTACTCTCCGTTTTTCATAAGTAAACTAAACGTGTACTACTTAGATGTTGAGATTATTTTTTTAATTGATATGATAATCCATGGAGTATTTTAGTCTCTAGAACGCAACCTGGCTAAGCTTAAGCTACACATCTTCCTTGTTGAAAATGAATTCTCAACTCATATTTTGTAGTATAAAGTTATATTAGAAATAAATTGATCTAAACGCCACTAGGATTTCATTCATTTTTACGTACCGTTCTTATACAACTTTATGCATACACACTTTTTTTTAAATATGGTGATATGCTCGACACTACAGGCAAAATGTTGGTAAGATATAGTGAAAATAATTCATTCTTTTTCTCGGATATATAGCTTTAGTAATCTGGATGTTGCATTGTATAAGTCTGATCGAGTTAAGCTGCAAAGTATTTCAAGGATAAAATTTTGTGTTAAAAGTAATTTTTATACAATTGTATTATTGCTTGAATCAGTATTGTTTAATTGAGCATCAAAGATGGGCACAAGCAAAGAGAAAATCCGCTAAACCTTACAATTTTATCATGATAAAGGCGGAGACGCAAGCCAGGTGGCTAAAAATGTAAATAATGTTTATAATCCGTATACTGTAACAGCCGATCATGCATTATTTTGATTGTGTCTATTAATTAATTTTGATGTCAAAAATGCATTCACTCTGGAAGACCAATTATCGAAAACTTCTATGAAATTATCGAAATAGTCGAAATGGACCATCATATAAGGAATTTGTCTAAGAGCAAAACTTTACACAAAAACTCCATTTGGACCCACTTAAAAAAGCCTGAATTAAAGAAGGAACTCAATTTATGAGTGCCACAGGAGTTAGCTAAAAAAAACCATCCTGTACCGAATTTCCATTTGTGAATCTTTGGTTAATTGCAACAAAAAACGATCCATTTCCGAAACGGTTGGTTATTGGTGATGAAAAGTGGGGCACTTAGGAAAATTTGATGGGAATGTGGTCGTGGTTCAATCACGACGAGTTGGTGCAAACGGTGGCAAAACCCAGATTAATGGCCAAGAAGATTTTGCTGTGTGTTCGGTGGGATTTGTAGTGAATCATATACTTTGAGTTGCTCCCCTATGCCAAAAATCTTAATTCTGAGTGGTACTGCCAAAAATTGGATCGTCCGAAAGGATCCATCGCCCATAAACGGCCATCTTTTGCCAATAAGAGAGGAATGTGCTCCATCAGGACAACACCAGACCACACACATCGATATTGACTCGTGGGAAGGACCTGGAGCTTGTTGGGGAGGTTCTTATTTATCTACCTTATAGTCCAGACATTGCACCAAGAGAGTACTAACTATTCCTCTCTATGGTGAATGAATTTTTAGTTGAAAAATTCGCCTCCAAAGAAAATTGTGAAAATCGACTCTTCCAGTCTTTTGTCAATGGGGACGAGTATTCCAATGAAAGAGGTATAATAAAATTACCTCCAAAAGGGCAAAAAGTTATTGAACAAAATGGTGCCTATTTTACCTGAATCGGATAATTCTAACTATGGTGAATAAAATACTGAAATTAATCAATAAATGATGGATTTCTTTTTACTAGACCTTTATAACTACATAGTTATTTCTTATTGATATAAAAATGTCTATAGACAGACAAACAAACTTTTTCTTATATATATGTTTTGCAAAAGTGGCGATGTCTGTCTAAATTGCAACTTGTAAAAATAAATTCTAAAAGTAGCAATAAAATATCATATTTAGTTAAAAATTGGTAATTCTAATAAGCAACTATTCATTGGCAACATCTTTTCATTTTAATCTATTAAAATTACAATGTTATTATGTGTTTATGTGTAATATAACTGCGGGTATTTGTGTGCGTATTTTTTATTGGTACCCACGACTTTTTCTAAATTTTTTCAAAATCAAAAAAGTTAGGGGCAAAAATAGAAATTGGTGAAAATTACACCTCTTTTTTCTGATACAAAAAATTTATTTCCTATTGAATATAAAGTTTGCAGAAATTTGTCTGAAAATATTAATTTGACACCAAAAAATTGTGATATATTTTATCTAATTTTTTTTTTAATGTTTAAAGTGATTTCCCGCTCTCTCCTTGGCCTGAGCAACGCTGGTGTGTGAACGCTGAACCTTTGCTAGTGTGTGATATTAAAGCTGTATATGAGTAACTTGTATAAAAATAGTAAAAAATCTACACCCTTAATAGGTCAATCATCAATTCTATATTCAATTTTTGCATTATCTTTATCCCAAGAAATTATGTAAATTTTTTATTTTGAAGTAGTCCTCTAATTTTTTTGCTAGCAACTTGTACTAGAGGAATTGGATTTAATTTAAAGTTTAGTATATGGTATTATTAATAGTACGCATGTTTTCAATGTCAAGAGCTATCAATCTGTTTGCTGGCATGTCAATGCCGTAATTGTTTGTGAAGGAGGCCATATTGAATTAAAAAAAAGCCTAATATAATATCCCAAATTGTTTTTAAGTTGTCCTTTCTAGATGCCATAAAAATAACGTTTTTCTTCATTTAGTTATACTACATGCAAGTTTTGGTTCTCAATTCTGGCATTAAAAAAGTGCCTAAAAAGTATTGTCGTAATAAGGTCACATTGCTGAATTATTAGTTTTACACACAAATTGGGGAATTGTATACTTTGATGTCAAATGATAGTTTTTTTAAATGTAACTTTTATTGATAATTCTCATAGTATTTGCAGAATATCTGAACCAGGGATTCTCAACCAATATGCCCAGGCCCTCCGATGTGATGCACCACGTCATTTAGTTTGTTTTGGAGGCAGGGTACTAGATTATATTAACTCTTTGAGCTTTGCAGGAAAATCAACTGATGGAACTATCAGAATACAGCTTATACTCACACAAGTAGATTTTTGTTCATTCTGGATAGTGCCTGCCAGTCATTATCCCTCTGTATCAAAATGAGCAATCAAATTTCTGCTGCCTTTCATGACTACCTATTTTTATGAGGCAGAGTTTTCCCTTGGGACGTTCACAAAATCAAAGACAAAGAACATGCTGAAAGCAGTATTAATGTATAATTAATATTAATGTAGTATAATGCTATTCAAGGTGTCAGACTCTAACCCCTGCTAGCAGAAATTGAACTCATTATTGTCTCAGTGGGGGTTCACAAAATATATGTGTTAGTCATTACAGTTGATGACAGTCGCTCACCACATATCTACAACTTAATTAATTATTAGTACTATTAACATGTATGTTTTTTACTCATTTATTTGAGAAAGTGTACCTACGAAATATTTTGACAATCACAAATAAGCTTTAAGCCTTTACAAAAAACGGAACCCTCTCAGATATAAATAACTGATTTGCCTTCAATGCATTGCACAAAAATAGGCACTGCACAAGTATTGTACTGTTCAAGCCAATCTTCTCCTTCATCCAGGTTAGCAAGAATGCCTTCAGAATCTTCAAGTACTCAGCAGTGCTGATTTCGATGAAATTTAGTAATATGGTGGTGGAACCATCGCTGACTGCAGCTCCAAAAACCGGACTCCACCCGAATCTTTGGACATAAAAACTTAGGAGAATGCAGTTTGATTACTTGATTTCTGTAAACAAGGAAGGCATTGTAATCAACTTAACAACCAGATTTGAGAGGTTACTATTTGGTTCAGATTTAGCCTTAAAAACATCAAAAACAAATATGGAAATGACGCAAACAGCCCTTCTTCTATCTACCGCCACCATAGGCAAGTTGTCGGATGTGAAATAGAAGAGTTTAAACATTTCTTGTTAAGTTGTTTCTTTTTTGAAAAAACATAACAAAAAGAGATAAAAATAATAAACACTGCAGTATAAATATAAGAAAATGAGACCCGTTTTATCATCATGATTGTATTTGGTTTAATGACTCTATAATTTGAACTTAATTAAATTGTGAAAGCAGTTTTACAAAAGAAAGAAAATATTGTTTTTGGTCTTTAAAAATAAATTAATGCGTATTTATGTTTTTAAGTACATACAAAGTAGACTCCTTCTTTTTGTATCTACAAAATATTACAATTTTTTGTTAGGGTGGGTTTAAAATTTTTATAGTTAATAGTTGATACTCTTCCAATTATATGACGTTGGAACTCGTTCGAATCCTTAGACTTCATGTTTTCGTGGCAGTTACTCTAAAGAAACCAAAGTAACAACAGCAAACCAACAAATTGTCGATTTAGATATGAGACAATATGAGTTTATCTTACAAGAAAATCGCGACAATTGTCGAAGTGACTGAAAAGAGTGTACGGAACGTTCTAGAACGGATAAAAACCGAGATGAAGATGTGGTACGGATCCAGGGATCCGGACGACCCAGTCAGGACAATTTGGATGAACTGATCGCCGAATGGTAGTCCCCCCCCCTCTAATCTTATTAATCTAAGTCATGAGCAGAAATTTTCCATCACAGTAAGCTTTTTACGGCGAATCAGTTAAAAGACAAAAAAACAATAACAACAACAGGTTGACTGCTGGGTAAATTAAGGAAGTGGAAGGTGTGGCCTAAACCAAGTTTCGTAACTCAATTATGGTTTTTGATGTCAACTTATTAGATTATAAAGTCATGCCACCATACTTTTCAATTGCTCCAGGACTTGGTCAAGCACTAGTAATACGAACTTTTTTTTTCTAGAACTCTGTATATATAGCCGGTATACATAAAAGCAAGCAAGAAAGAGCATCCTCAAAATTGAATGTGAATTATATTTTTATTGTCAATTTATATATATATATATTAACCTAAGTAGTCAAAATAGATCGTAACAATAAAAAAAAGAGTTATTAATAGATTTTATTGTTCAAAGGAGATATGAAGGTCAATTTGAATCTCATAAATCAAATCACGGTTTGAAACTACAGAGTAGGGCTGCGAAAGGAGGACTCGATAGATGGATTTTGAAATACAGCAATAATTTTATACTTTCAATAATAAGAAAAAAAAATAATGTCACAAAATAATCTAGACAATGTTTTTGCAAAACCTTTTTCACTCAATATGGACACCTTCATTATCAATCGTACAGCCTTTACACGTCCCTTGAACGCCGAGCATGAGCTGATGAGAAGCTCCTCTGACATGCTGTCCTATGCAGTCACTATGGAGGACTTCAGTGAGCGCACATTTTTGTCTTGTTGGTTTCCCACTTCCCCAAGTGCCCCAAAAGAAAAATCTAGTGGGTTCATATCTGGCGAGGAAGGGGCCAAATCTCTTTGGACCAGAATCAAGCCATATTATCTGCGAATAACTTTTGGTACTTGGTGGACGTGTCAGTGGGGGCACCACTTAATTTGCTTTATTAGAAGGTGGTTTGGGGTCCTTGTGAAAATAATTAATCCCAAGTTAGGCTTTATCACTCTCACGTGGGTTCTAGGAGCCACAAAGAAGTCGTTGGCGAGAGCTTCCTGAATATTCTTCTCCAAACTGAACAAGAACTTCTTATCCCACTTTAAATTATGTCCCCCACTTCCTGACGTCCTGTTATGGTATTGGTATTGTCCATTTGTTTCATCTTGGCCTACTTTTAAACTAGACTCCTAGAACAATTAACATTGCTTGTAATCTTCATATGATTAGTCTAGTTTGTTTATGTAAAAAGAATGGTGGAAACAGAATAACAAAAAACATGATCACTAAACCTTTTCTTAGTAATGAAAAATAAACATTAATTAACAGTCCACGCATTGCTGCCCTACTGTGTGTAGTTAAAATTCTTGGGTGTCTGATCTTATTAGTAATTTGAATAAAAAGCTTATAGCTGATTCAAATTTTTCCATGAAATATAAGGCTTTATTTAAAGGGTGGAGACCCAAAAAGTGCAATAGTGTTTGATTACGATTTATAACTACCAGTTTCATTACGTAATCTCACGACAGCTGAAACAAAAATAAATAAGTTTTGTATTTATCCCATGTCAACAAAGAAATAGAACGTGCTGTGCGCTGTTGTGAGTGCTGAGAAGTTGCAGAGTCGTGATGATAATTTGAAGTACTTTTTAGATTGCCCACTTTTTTTGGAATTCGTAAATTGAATAATGTTTTTTCTTTTTCTCAGCTGTTGTTATTATTTTTTAACTCCTGAGGAGTGAACTTCCATTGGTACTTTACACAACTTTAGGATGAAAAATTAGATTTAACATTCGTGTGTGCTCGTAAATGAGTGACTTTGAAAATTGGCTCTAGAGTTTTAATTGGTAGTTCGACTCAGAGTAGATTTTATGATCAACATCAGATTAATCCTTGCCTTCGTCCTTGTTTATTTTATTTTCTCCTTACTTCTCTTGTCACAGCTCATTGTATGTAGCTGCTGTAATGAAACGGCTCGACGGCTAAACTGTTCTTCTCCGAAACATTCTTCAAATTGGTAGGGTTACTACTATGTTGATTTTTGGTTCCTTTTTTCATAACATGCTTGAAATAAAAACAATTTTATCACAATTACAGAGACAATTGGAATTTCCATCCGGACTCCCTACAACATCGATAAGTTTATTAAGGATTGAATCGTGTTGAAAGGTTTTTAACAAACAAAAAGAATGAAAAATTATGCAGCAATAATATAGATGACTTCGAGCCTGCCTCTGAGTGACTATACACCAACTTTTGTAATGAATTGTAGGTATTCATAGTATTCAAGTGTTAAGAAATGGTTGAGACTTTGTCATCTTTAAACATGTAAAAAGTGGTGAATCATTTTAAATGAAAGAATATAATTCATTACAAACGTCACAGGAAGAATACAAAAACTAATGTAGTACAATGGGGTTTTTAATTAATTTAAATATCTGAGTAAAATTAATTCTTGTTAAGATCATTTTACAATTTTTATTAATTTCAAAAGGGCATAAGAGAATGATACAACTTTTATTAGGCAAATTTAAATTTATAACATAAGAAGATCGCAACATTAACATTGAGAAACTCCTCAACCTCCACATTTGCTTTACTCTGCTCAAATGTAAGAATTATGCATTCTAGTCATTAAGAAACTGTTGAGTAATAATTAATATTAATTATAAGAGAGGGGGGAGCTTTGACAAATCTTTCCTTTTAATGTTACATTGATTAAATAAAATTTTATAACATATCATATATTTTTTTTTGAAAAGATTAAACCTTTTTAAAAAATTATATAATTTCATTTTTTTTTTTTTTTTTTTTTCAAATTTGTCATATTAGTTTTTTTTAACTAGACAATTACTTTTTTAACTTTTAAGAAAATGCAAATTAAAATAACAAACATTTAAAAAAAAAATAGTTATTAATATTTGACAGAGATGACTCATATTTTGAATTAATAAATTATAACTCATTTTTGTTAACTTTATATTCGGAGTATTTTTATTCAGATACAAGATTTATTTTAAGTACTTTTCTGATATCGAATGTTCTATTAAATTCAGTTATTGAAAATTTAACTTCAAAATAAAAACAAATGAAATTTTTCTGGATGGTCCAGATAATTGGGGAACAATTTGAATCGCTTATATCTCGATTTCTATAGGTTGTGTGATATTATAGTTCCAAATAGCCAGGTAAGTTGTTTTTAAATAAAGTTAGAGATGGAGCAGACGGGAAGAACCATTATTTTATAATTGTCTCGCCTGGGATTAACTCCGCATGAAATTATCAAGCGTCTTAAGTGCTCCCAAGGTACAGTTTACCGGATTTGTAATGAATTGGAGGCTCAACGGAATACCCACAAGAAACATCATACGGTGTGAGCTGAGAAAAAATAATCCGCATGTTTGTGGCGGGGCTCAAATATCTACCGAGGCAAATCTGCCCGTCTTGCAAAGACCAGAAGCGTGAGCAAGACGTTCATCAGTGTTCGCCTGGGATATCTCTCTAGTATCAAGGTTGTAAAACATATCCTTACTGAGGACATCAGGTCCACCAGGTTGAAAAGAAGGAACAAAACCTGTCAAATTTATGAATTCAACTAGGGAATTCTTATATTCTTGGATTTCTTGCCTGCAAACAATTTGGACCATTAAACATGTCATTTCTATCTCTGGAGAAGAGTCAAGGATGAGGCTCATACTATGTAGCATTGGTCTCTCGAGGACCTGTAGAATTACATTAAGCGTACAATGGAAACGCTGGATCCCTACTAGGTCTTACCGAAGTTATCAAGTGAGACGGATCTCATTATAAATAATTGAATGCCATTAAATGTAGCTTTCATAATAATAATAATAAAAATATGGTTTTAACCCCTCTAATTCGTTCGTTATACACCTTTAAAGGTTTCCCCAATGTATCTGGAATGTACAGAGCGTTCTGAAATGTTCAAAGTCCTTAACTTTATTTATGACTAGTTTTGAAAAAATCAGTATTTGCAGTTCAGATTTCAGCATCACACCCCGTATTTATGTCTAAGGAATTTTCTCCTCATTTCCCCAAATAATTAATGCATTTTCATTCCTTTCTTTCCAAAATGTTAAATAATGGCCGAACATTAATTGATTTTTATTAACTTTCTTATAGGAAACATGAGTCAATGACCTCGGATATTGCTTAATTCAATTTCTATATTTACATTAATTCTCCTATAATTTTAATATATATATTTTTTAATGCATTTCATAATAGTTTGTAGGTGGTTTCAAAATACAATAAAAATAAGTCATTCTATTTTTGTTGTTCACTCTCTAGAAAACATATTTAATCCTTCACAATTGTGTAATACTATTCAAAATCAATTGACAGAAAAGATATTGAAACAAAATGTAAAAGCGTTCAATTAGAAAGAAAAATCAGTTCAACACTTTTCTGTCACAATTAATGATTATTAGGGTGGGTCTTGTTATGTAGCTAACCCCTTGTTTGTAAACTTCCTTTTTATAATTTGGTCAAAATGAAACTTAATTACGTAACTACATTGATTATGTAATTTAAACTTTGTATCATTTTTAAATATTAATATTTTGTACTCTTAAATATCAAATAAAATGCTAAAAGTACTTGTATGAGCTTGGGTCAGTCCTCATATTGTAAAAAAAAAGAAGACTCCAAGAAGTCAAAATGAAAAAGACATGAACGATTTCTAAGCAAAACAATTAATTAAACTTCCCAAACCTCTATTAAAAAATTGCTAAATATATAAATAAATCCTAAACTCAAGATAAATAAAGAGTTGCATATGTTTCAAGAGCGAACTGAACAGTATTGTCGATAAAATGTAGATTTGAAGGAAAATAATAAATAATATCCCAGTTCAATAACAGAGGATTAACAAATCAATGTACCGAGTGATCCATTAAAACCTAAACACTTTGAATTTTAGACTTGAACAAGATATAATTTATTAATGAAGAATCAAATTTCAACAAAATTAATACTATAAATAGATGTGTGTAGCTCAATCATTAAAGTGTCCGCCCTTAGCGGCAATAATGGCTTCCAGGCAGCGGGAAAAGACCTGGCTTCCACCGTGATATCTTACTCTATCATGACGTCCCAGTGCTAGCTGAAAGTGACATTGAGTGCCTCAGTGTTTGGATGACAGACTATACAGGCCTCTCCCTCCCTCGACATGTACACAAAGGTGTAGTCGAGGGCTGTAGAGGAGGGGGGGATAAAAAAGTCCAAAAAGAACTCAAAAGACTCATTCAAAAAAATCATAAAACGGAAGAGATGAGTTTCTTTCATTACTGGTGTTAAAAGTGGCCTCTTCACCCTCACAAGGCTCTTTACACCCACTTTTTTGATAGCTGTCTATACAGTCTGGCGTGAAACCCCGAGATCTTTTGCATGGGCACTCATGGACTTTAGGGATTATTTAAATCCTACAGGTCCAGTTTGGCCTTTTTGACAGAGCCCTTCTTCCTCCCCGACGTTTTGGACTTTCTGATGGTTTAGATGGTGGTCCAGGATACGGTCAACTGATTGGAGTGTGTCAATAGAAAATCGTCGATCACTTTCAAATGTCATTTCTCGACTTCTACTTAAACTCATGAGCTTAGATTCTTTTTTGTAAATCTCTGTTTATCCTTTAATATATCGAAATATAAACATTAACTTTAATAACAACGACATATTAATCACATTTATGTATATATTCAGGAGAAAAATTATCGAGGCAAAATGTTCCGAGGCACCTTAAATTTCGTATCTTTTCTATAACTTTTCCATTCATTTTGCACGTAAATATCTATTAATATGATAAAAATACTTGATTGAATGAAATACATCAATAAAAAATAAATTCAATATAAGCAACAAATTAAAAGCTGAATAGTTTCAAAACAGTTAACAATTCTCAAAGCCTCGATTTAAAATGGCTAAATCCACAAATAATCCTAAAAATTGCATTATTAAGATAAATAAAGACTTGCACATAACCATATTTAATGTTTTAAGAGCATTGTAGATGCAAAATAATAAAACACCTTTTATATGATTACACAATGAGAGGGTTAGCTTCGAACCAAAAACAAAAAAAATAGAGTGAGCCTCATTACTTATATTAGGTAAATTAAAAAGTTATGAGCGTTTTCCACCATATGTTTTTAGTGAGTTATTATCTAACGATTAATACATATAATAAAAAAAGCTTAAAATAAGCTTACAAATTATGCGTACTCTTTTAAAAAGTTCAGTTTGTGTTTGGTAAAGCCAGTGATGTGCTACAGCGTTCCAAAATGGAAGTAAAAAAAAAAGAACATTCGATACATTCTGTGGTAATACTACAACCAAGTTAAGAAGGCTGAGTAGGTGTCCATTTTTTTGTGTTGTTTATTAACTCAAACTTTATCGAATTATTTGCGCAGGAACTCAAGATTAGCCTGAAAACCGTTATGAACCATCCCAATTGGGTAAAATTAATTACATTAATTCATTGTCAAAATGAAGTGAAAAAACGCTCAGAACTTTTTATTTCACCTATTACACTTGCCAACTCAATTTTTCTTGTAAGGGTTTTTAAAATGAATCTAACGGCATTTTGGCTGTTGATTCCAAATCTGTCATTAGTTTTTGCCTATCACATTTAAGTTTTTGAAGAACGGGGTGGTGAAAAAATACTGCAACACATACTCAAAATCATTAATTTACGAGAGAAAAATGGTTCAATATTTTTGTTTTAAGTGGTTTTATTTGCAATTTGGCTGCAGATTTCAACGTGTCGCTCGTTGATGGTTTTCACATGAGGTTTTTGAACTAAAGGTTCAATAAAAAAGGTCTTATTTCATTCCATTCTAACCAAGGAATCCTCGTCAGATCCTGTCCCAGTAGTAAAGGAAAAAAGGATATTTTGTGTAATCTCCTTGTTGACCCAAAAGGAAGTTCACCATTTTAAAATCCACAAAGATTAACCACTAGTGATCCCGGCATTTCAATAGTTCAAATACTTTTTTGATCTTTCCATACTCCTCCTTCATGGAAACTGAGTGTTCAATAGGAATACATCCATATATGTTACCATTATGAATTAAACACATTTTAAACTTGTTTTGAGCTATCAATAAAGAGTTTTCTCTCACTTGAAGCAATGCCAAAGCCTCAAAGAGTCCTTCAATGTTCTCTGAAGTACTCAAAGGGATTTTCAGAATCAAACAAATTTCTCAGTTTTGCATTTCTGTTACGATAAAATGGGACACTTGTACCCAGAGTCAGCATGTTTTAATCTAGTAGTCTGGAAGCCAATAACAATGGAGATTATTAGACATTTTTTAAATGTGTTTAATTCATAATGGTAACAATTATGGATATATTCTTATTTGACACTCAGTTTCCATGGCAATCCAAATAAGATCAACACAAGAAAGTGCATCCAATGGGAACTACACTAGTATTAATTGGATTAAATAAAGTATATATTGATTGATAAAGGAAAAGCTGGCAATCAACGATTTATATATCAAAAACACGGTAGGTACTCGAGTTAAAGAGAGATAATGACATACCTACAGAACAAGAACACGTCGTATCGTTAAATCCTTTTAATGTAAATTTTCCCGATTATTAAATGTCAGATAGCAGAAACACTTGATTTGTTTGGGCAAAGGTAAGCATGCATTCGGAATCAACAGCCCAAACTCTATCAGAATACATTGTCAAAGTTCATACTAAAAAAAAAAAAAAATGTTAACCAGTGTTATAAATAATTGTTGTATAATTGTTTGATATCTTTTAAGAAGGAGTTCTGTTATTCTCTCAGTGCATTTTCCATTTAGTTTTGGTAATGTACAACCATTTTTATACACGTAAATACATACATGAAAAAATATGTAAAAGTCCTTAAGGATATTAAATTATAAATTATGCATGGTTTAAGAAAAAAGAATTTTTTCTTATATATAAATGTTTAAAAAAAACTATTGAAGGTAAAGAGTCGTATATCATCATGTTGTTGTTGTAGTTGTTAATAAATGTGTATGTAGGGAAGTCTTGGGAAGTTGAATAACTTTTTATAAGAGTAGTTTCCCAAATTTTAATTTTTAATTTTTTCAAACTTTTAACCAAAGCTTGAAGAACTGTGTGGCATAACATTTAATATAACGTGAATTTTCCCTAAAACAATCATCTGCTCTAAGAAATTTGTACTATTACTCCTCATGTAACCCGTTATGGGGGTTATGGGGGGTAAGTGAAATTCTAGGTTATATTTGCACTTGGTGACCTTATGGTAGTAATACGGAACTTAAAAAGAAGGGTTTTCACTAGATTAATTGAGACAGCTGTTGTAAGGAGTTTCTAGCTACTTCCTTATACCCTCAAGGGACATAAATCAAACTGATCCTCTATACAGGGCGCCGTTATGGGTTAAACGTAGTATAAAAAGCTAAGGACCTAATGTGTATGGATTACATAGGCCATATAAGTTGGCTAACCCCCCGAATACTGCATATTAAGAGATTGAGATACAAGTGTTTATATTGTTTAATAGTCTAACCTTTTGTGAGGGTATATTGGGAGGACCAGGAAAGGTTCAACCAAATTCTAGGTGAAGATCTTTGCTGTTCAGGGTTTCTCTTTTAGGTGTGAATGACTTTCTAACAAAAGGTGATACTTAAAAAGTTTAAAAAATAATTATAATACATAAATTAAAAAGTCCAAAGCATCACCCATAGATGACACTTGTAAAAAAATCACTTCATTTGAAGTTAGTAACAATATTCAAAAAATAAAATTGTCGAAATCAAACAGGAGTATTTGAGCCAACAAACATTAAAGGGTTAAAGACTTATCTGGGAGAAATAAGTCAAGTTACACGGAGACTAATCTGAAAAAATAAATTGGATCATTGTTAGGTAGGAAAGTTAATGACCACCCTCGTATATAAAGAATGAAAAAAAAAGAATAACAAAAAGGTCATAAATTAATCATATTCGCAAATACAAGGGCTTGAGCCATTTATACTCAGCCATAAAGAAAGAAATAAATAAATAACACTCTGTCTCTGACGTCATAAATTGTATCATAATTGAAGAAGCCACCATCTTGAGGGCTCAAGTTGGAAATTTTTACTACATAAAATGGAAAAAGTTAGACTTACGACCTACATTGAATACCACTTAATCTCATTGATAAAAACTGATACATAAATTAAATCAGAGTAGCACATGGGCTTAAAAGTCCGAAGCTTCACACATGGAAGGCATTATTTTTTTAATTTGTCTCATTTTTAGTGAGTATCAACCTTTTCAAAATAGCTGTCAACATTTCATAAACCTCTGTTATTTTGTTTGTGAGTTATCGTTTTTGTGTAACACTTTCTTTTGTTATTTCCATAAAAATTCATAAAATATAATTTCGTTCTTTAACTGCTTCTTAATGGGGAAAAATATCTTTCATGGTAAAGAATTGCTTAAAGAATTATGATTACTCTGCTCGATAAAATATGAAGAATGCACTAAATGAGGAACAAAATCGGCTAACATAATTACTAAGCGTAGTGTATCTGTTTAGTAAAATAGAAAAAGTACACGAATATAAAGGTTATTAAAATACTTCTTTTCTTTGGATTATAATTGGAATTATTCCAGTGTCATCTAACGGGGAAGAAAAGAGGTTCTTCCTTCTCCTTTTCCTCTCTGCTACGTTCACAAATGAACATCCATAGTAATATGGGATAAAAAATATATTTTTTAATATATTAGGGAGGTAAATATTTTGACATAAACCCATGGCTCGTGGTAAATCACTTTTAATACTTAGAACGTCAAATTTTTGGGAAGGATCGTTTTTGTAATATTGAAGTCAGTTTTTTATTATTTTTGCTGTCTCTTATATCAATTCAAATCCTTGACATCAGAATCTAGTTCCAAGTGGGGTGGCCAAATTATAAAATGGGGATATAATCAGAGATACTGCATTATTATTTTTTGGGTGAGAGGGGAGGGGAAGGACTGTTGTGTTGTTTTTTATAAATGCCAAATTTGAGAAATATTTATATTAGAAAAACTTCTTTATTTTTCTATAAGATTTCAACAACTACTAAATTTGAACAAATAAAAATTGTAAAAGAAGGGAATGATTTATTTTTATGGATAATTATTACATTAAAAATTCGTTATACATGAGTGAATTTTTGATTATGATGAGTAAGTTATGTAATTCTTTTTTCAGAAGTGATAACCTTAGCCCCGTCAGTCTCGGTTTGGTTCAGTTCAGTCCTACAAACATGTAAAGTTCGGTCCTTTATGACATCACTCGCAACGAGATCCCCTTTGAGCTGACTCTGGCCAGTATAATTTTCGTAGGAAAGTGGGGATCCCACTCTCAAGGGGGACTGTATTTCACACTTTTTACCCCGTCCATTTATTATCTCTTTTTTATTCTCTCGTAGAAAGGGATTCTAAATATATGGACTTTTCTCATGAGATCAGTTCATAGAGGAGTTTTATCCTTAAAATATTGTCGTGTCCTTATTTCAAATTGACATCGATATTGAGCTTTTTTGGGAAGATTCTTTTTTTTTAATTTAAGTTCAAACTTTCAGCTATCAAATGAGATACTTTTAAACTTATTGAATATATTTGTCTTGAAGGTATGAGCCTCTGAATAAAAAGGACCTACTTTCATTTTTAAACAAATAAAAACATGAGATAGACATTTTAATAATTCTTTTAGAACTTTTTTAAATTAGGCTTTCAAATATATTCACAAAATGTATCCTTATCTTCAATATCAAATGCTTTGAACCTTTAAAAATAGCCTAAGGGACTTGATGGACAGGAATCAAAATTCCCAGAAGAACTGGTTTTGTTGGGCTTTCAAAACGAAAGGGATCCCGGGAAAAACGAAGGGTTTTTAATTAGTGTTATTGAATTCCAAAGCTCTTATTGCCAGCAAAATTGCAAATTATAAACCCTTAGCGGCTGAAGAGATAAGATCGCACTCAAACTTGGCATAATAATGAAAAAAATGCAGCTGAACTAGAAAAAAATTGCTTTTTTTTCCCCTTCAGTGTGGGCAATTCAAGTTAACAATTTCAAGTACTTTTTTGACAAAATATATAGTGGGAAAGGGGAAGACAAAGTGAACGCTATTTTTACCCAATTTTAACGACAATATTACCAAAAGTCACCAAATAATATATGCAAAATGAGTTATAAAGACGCCAACTTTATAAGTATCCTCCCTCTTATAAAATTATATATTGAAGTTATTCAAGGAACACACTAGTTCTGTAGTTCACAAAAGCCTCGCATAAGATTATTTAATTTTGGATTATTCTTCGGTTATTTCTATTTTAAATATTTTTTATTTTTACCATGATTTACCTATAAAAAATTATTTATTTCAATAACCTTTTTGCTTGTTTCTAAGTATTAAAAATCTGTGTTGTGGGGTGCGCTAAGTTTTTGTTTGGAGTAGGTTTAAATGTTGAGAATAAAGTTAAGCCAGCTGGCTAAAAAGGGTTCTTCTGTGGGATTTATTGCTCTCAAAACTTTGACGTCCTAAATAATACAGAGGAGTTAAACCTATATTAGGGTTGACTCCAAATATTTTTTGTCTCTATATTGTTCCGGTATTTGACAATTGATTAGATGTAACTATACGCATGCAAGTATTTATTTTGTTTGTCATGATAGGTTTGTTTTGCTAGCCGATAGATTCATATCATAAGGACGGTACTAATAAAACTGCCCTGAAGAAAATTTCCACGGAGTAAAATAGCCAGTTATGAAAACAGCCCGGGAGAAAGCATCCCTTATTTTTTCAAACTTCATAATGAATTTAAACAAATTATTAATTCCCTTAATATTATTTATGACAAATATTTCAGTTTTCTGCGAACGCCTCAAGATATAATACTTAATAAAAACATATTATTTGCTCTGGCTTTGTAATTTGACTGTGAACTCGTTTTAGAGTTGTAATCATTTATGGACATCTTGTTAATTCCTCTTGTTCTACTCCTGGTTGATTAATACTTGTATGAATCGAAAAGACTGACGTGTGAGAAACAACATTATTGGGGGGGGGGGGGAAGTTGAGTTATTAAAGTACAGATTCATCAATTTGATCTCAGTTTATTAATGTTAGTACACTGACTGGTAAAAAAAGATAGATATTTTTTATGGATGATAAACTTGACCAGCTATGGTAATGAATAATATAACTTGATTAGAACCTCTTCTTTCTACACCCAATTGTTTTGCGTCCCGAAAATCAAGAACAGTTACTGGCATCTGACCTTTAAAATTAGGGATTGGATTTTTGGAGAACGCAAGGGTAAAGTTAGATCAAGGCATATAGCATTGATGAATTAGGACTCTTTTTAATATCCGCTGCTTGTTATATGATGTTCTGTTGAGAAAATAAATTGCTGCAATAAAGAAGACAACCTTTTGCATTTAAAACAGCACTTCAGAATGGAAAATATTATAATTATACTCGAATACGTATGTATATATTAATTTTTAAGACAAATTACACGAAAGATAGCAATTTTTTTGTAATTCACGGTGAGAAGTTCACAGAACGATAATTAAAGGTGTATAAAATCAGCCCTATAAAGTGGGAGCAGATTTTTAAAAATCTAAGCAAGCTTTTTTATCTTCCAGAGCTCTTACTATGATTACTTATTTATTGAAGAAAAAACATCTATGTATAAAGTAATAGCTACAGCATTTGCTCATGTAAGCCGAAAAGTAACTATAAGGCAGTTATATGCTTAAGTTTTTCTTGGACTTGGAGTAGAATTTTAGATTGACTTTGGTATAGTTTCTGTCTATATGAATTAATTAAGGAATATGATTTGTGTCTATTTCATTCCTTTCATGGCTGATTGCAGCTGATCTTATGCAAAGTCATAATAGCTAACTTCTGTCTCCCCAAAAGTTGTTCAAATTGACAGGGGGATCACGTTCATTTTCAGTTTTTTGCCAGTGTGATTGAATGTCATAAGGGTGCTGAAGAAATAAAAATGAAGCACCAGTGCCCTCTGGATTTTTTTTTTAGTTTTATGCAAAATATTCTAATGAATTGTCCCTCATTCTTTTTTTTTGTATGAAAATATTATGTAACTGGATATTTTCCTAGTTTTGCATCTGACAGAAATATTGTTTTTTTTTTCCAAAACCCAATAAAGGTCCTAGATATGTAAATAACCTACGTCATGTAACAATGCAAAATGCACAATATATAATCTTCTCCTGCGTTTTTTCTACTAGGTGTAGAATATTTTTAAATAAAGTACTGCATACTACTCTGTATGTTATCGTTAAAGGCAAAATAATGGACAATGTGGCTTTTACTATAAACATATTGACAATATTAGAATCTGCTAATAATATACCACTAAACCTTTTGATATCCTATCTCTTAAATATATAATCCATAGCCTTTACAGAAATGGCTTTCGAGACTATATTATTTGAATGGTTTGAGTTATCCTATCTAGAACTATAACTTGGTTCCAATATGGAACTTAAAAATACTTCTTCTATCATAAAAGAGGCGTGCACCAACGAGCCCCTTCTTCTGCAATTCTCTTTACTTTATGCATCAACCTTTTGATACAAAATATCCATCAAAATGAACAAAATCATTGGATTGAAATCTTCCCTTGTTATTTTAAAATGCTTATTATGTACTGTTGACTTGACTTTAATTTTTACTACTTTAAAATTTCATAAACATGTGACTCAAACCGTAATAATATACTCATTCAGCTCTGGTCTTAAAACTAATGCAAAAAAGACAAACGTTTTATGTTCATAAAAATTTTGCTTCCAAATAGAATGGCCCCTTTTCAAGACAACTCAAAAAATAAAACTGCTTGGGTCATTCATAAGTGAATAAAATCTTAAAATGAATCGAAATGACATTTTATCTAAACTGAGGATTGTTGTAAAGTTTTAAATTCGTTTAGTGCAAGAGCAAGGAATAATTATATTCTATCAAAAATTATGCATCTATTACATGTTACTCTTTTTCCAGCTAATATTTTAACGATAATTTGTGTATTGAAAGTATTTTTTTTTTTCAATTAAATAAAAAGATAAATTTATGTATAAAAAAACAACACAAATCTAACAAAATTGGTGGCGTATCAGTTATTGATTTTTTGGGTCTGTGGAAGTCCTTGAATCTCTATTGTATTAGTCAACCTTGGAATAACGATCATTAACGGAGCATTCACATCAAGAAGTTTTTTATCAACAAAAGGGCTGAATTATCAAATTATCCCTGCTATGGAGTATCCAAAATTTTATAGACTATCTAAATTTACTCTTTAAGACTAGAGGGATTCTCCAGATGCTCAAAATAAATGATCAAGTGTTATGAACTATCTTTGGAGGTGGTGATGGGGAGAATGAATGTTTATGTGCTATAGAAGTTAGAAACCAAAATATGGGTATTGTTGCTGACGCTGCTATATACTCATCTTTTGTAAAGAAAATAGCATTACGACACTGTTATTCTATTTTTCCCGAGGAAATTGAAGTCCAAAGACCAATTGCCCCATTCAGATTGTGGTTAGCCACAATTTCAGATACACATAACCCTTTTATTGAATATCTGAAACAAAAAATATATATATATATATAACAGACATGAATTTGTTAGAGCTTTTAGTAGTAAACTTCCAATTTCAGTAGAAAAATGGTTGACTTATCCTAAAATTATCCAGTACCTTGGATGTAAATTTTATACAGGTGAATGTGGAGAATATCTTTTTTACTGTATAACGGAGACTACCAGTCATTTTTTTAAGGAAAGTCCTCTTTCATATATGTATAATATAAATATACGTTTTTTCGGTTTTAGATCACTCTTTCGGCTGTAAGCTCCAAAGTGATGACTTTTTGACCTTTTTTAGCGGAACCGACAGTCAAAAAGTTAAAGTTGTACTTAGAAAGGCTCAGTATATTTTGTATGCCCTTGGGTGAAGGAAAGGGAAAGCCACTGGAGGAACTTTTAAACATTGTAAAGCTGCAAGTTAATGTTTTAAAATATTTATAATAACTTTTACTTTTTTACTTTTCATATGATTAATTATGACATAGGGGATAGTATCTGTTCATTATTGAATTTGTATGTTTCTTTTTCTGTCATTTTTGTTTTTTAATTTGGAAATATATGAATGCTAATTAAAGGCAAAAAATAAAAAAATGTAATTTTACAATAATAATTTTATTTTTTTGTACCCCTTATAGTCCCTTTTGAATAAATTAGTCATGGTCACGTAGAGTACTTAGAATAACGTGGTAAATTCCCTTGTTCTATGATAAATTGTCCAATTCATCACATCATCGTTCTACTATATTTTGAGACACGGTGAACAATTGAACTTTATTTGATATTTCATAACCCAGATTTGATTTCCTTTAATATGTGGAACATTAACATAAAAACAATCTTAAGAACAATGAGAAATGTCCAATTTTTGCAGCTCAACATTTCATAGACATATTTGAGTCAAAAATAGGCTTATTATGCAATTATTTCGGAATTACTTGGAATTTCTAATAACTATAGATGAAAGTTTTCAAGTTGTTATTTGACACGATAAGGTCTTTTAAATAAAATATATCGGTTATATTGTATTCAGAATCATTTTTTCTAATTTAAATGCAGTTTCCAGCCTTTCAAATGATGCCAAATGAGTTTAAACAAACAAAAACTTGACAAAGCCATTTATTTTATGTTAGTTAATTTTTTATTAATTTAGTCTATGTAGTGAGTCACCATGAAATTTTTTTTTTTAAAGCTATATCAATAAAAGAAGACAATTGCAATTAATTTTTTAACTATATATTAGCTAGGGGAAAAGTCATTTTTTTTGTTTTTTTTTTAAATTTAATGCTCTATAAGAAGTCTTACAATCATCCGATTTAAGACAAGTATGCCCATTCTTTTCAATAATTTCTTGATAACAAGAATCCAACATCCTAATGCACTTTTCATGGAAGCCTTGTCTCTTTTAGCAAAAAACTCGGATACCCAATTTTGATAGGCCTATATTGAGGCCAAATTTGTACCCCAAAAGTGTGCCATAGAAAAAAAGAGGTAGCAGTTACTTGACACCAGGTCTAGACTGTAGTGTGAATGCATCCGAACTTCCCATCCAAGCTTCCGGTGCGTTATCAATAGTGTACATGTGACGTTGTCTTTATGAAACATATCTCCTTTCCAATGTAACAATCCTTTTTTTTATCCGGGATTGAGCAAATGGTTCAATACGTTTTTATATTCAATGTTAAGCTCCTGGTCGATGCCTTAATAATGCTAACATAACGGCCTACTGCCGTCCATGATTTGATCGACATTTTCTACAACATACCTACAATGGTGGGCGTATCATTAAATGTAAATAATTCCGTAATAAAATCCTCGAAAAGATTTCGACTGAGACAAATATATTATGCAAAATTGAACACTGCTTCAATAACAAACAAAATAGGTGATGCAATATCAGTATTTTGAGATGGAATTAAATCTTGGCCAAGTATATTAAAAAGTAGTACACAATAGATGTCATATCTTTTACCACAAAAATGCAAAAAATATATAAATTAAATTTGTTATTTTCATTTTTGAGGTAGTACGTCTAAATACGACCCAAAATAGCAGGTCTCACAATGAAATATGTAGTCATTATTAACTTTTAGACAAATCAATTTATTTCAATAAAAACTTGTGAAATTGTACATACAGACCGTGTAGTGAATAAGTTAAATTAATTATGTCAGATGATAAGAATCATGTATCAGAGTCTTCGGATAATGCTTTAGTCTGTAAGCTCTGCAACCTGTCCTTCAAGGGAGAAAACCATCTTTTTGATCAATTTGAATCGAACGAAAATAATGCCCCTTACAAACCATCAATTAGGTTATAATTTTGGAGTCCGCCTTAGCTTAAATGATGGTCAAATTTAAGAGACTCGTGGTCTCCTATCCTCCGGGAATTCAATCTATATTTAGATATTAAAATTGATACATCGACGTCAGGGTTTCGAATGGGAGGTTCGATCAAGGAGAATAGTGTCTTGAAGAGATAAAATGGCACATCAATATGGTTAAATGTGTAACTTTTACTAAATTATTTTCAAATTTCCCAGTACCATCCTTGAATATTACAATTGGTTACCTACGGAGATGAAATTGGGATAGCTGAAGGTACTGTTTCAGCATCGCTATTGCAGGTTGAGTAGTTTCATTACAGTTCAAAATATCGTTAATATTATAAAAGCCCCAATTCCTGTGTATCTCCTTACATAAGTGAATTTTGACATCCAGGTTTTCCTGTCTGCCCCATTGTCTGTCAATAAATCTTCTGGATCTTTGCTTTTGTTATTAAGTTTTCCCATGGAATTTAATAAGTGGTTGTAGAAGGAGATCATCGTACAGTCTACATTTAATAAGAATTTTTAAAGTAAAAATTGACCTTAAATATGCTTTTATACAAGGAGTTTGCATGGGACCTTATAATGTTTTAATAAGTTCAAATTACTAATAAATACATTGGATATTCATGAACGAGTTATTTAACTTAATCTAAACTAAACAAACATACCATTAATAGGAAACTACTTAAGAAATGAATTAAAATTTCCAATGGTCGATATATCGTTTTAATTATTTCATATTTTCCTTAGAGACTAATTAATTTTACATCAAGAGAACAGATTCTGTATGAGAAGATCTTCCCCGATGGTGATACATGTGTGATGTGAGTAACTTCCTATAAATGAATCTAAAACTAAATAGCAAATAAAAGCTTTACAGCAAACAAGTTAAAAAGAAGGAACACAAATATATTCGGTATTTATAAACTATAGTTCTATTAATTTATTATGGAATATATATTCTTCAAATTCTAAAAACTTAATAAATTCCTAATTCAATAACTACCTCCTTTAGAAAGTTCTATCAATATCTGTAACCTGTAGTCCCAATTCCATTTACCCTCTTTTCTTTGTAATAAATATATATGTAAATCTCAATTCTTCCTCCTCAAGGAACTCCTGTTGAATTTTAGAATGTAATAACTCTAAAACATATATACCATGGATATAAATGTGACAGTAGGGTATCCTTCGACATTGGACAGCAAAGCCATACAACACTTGTAGAGGTCTGTTGACAAGTAGAGTTCTTCTCTAAAATTACTCTTTATATGATTAAAAGGCTCATCTGCTCCCCTGAAGGAATGGTTGAAGAGCTGTTAAGGCAGGTCATTCTCGGAAGACTTCCATACATGATCGTCTCACATACTATATTACTAAAGTAAATAAACTATATTTAATAGTTATTTTATTTATTACTACTAAAATTAGAATGTATTCAGTATTCATTTTTCTATAATTGCGACTCAATTCTATCAATTTTTGTAAGCATACGAATATATTTTAGTTTATACCTAGAGTTGTTATTTTCTTGAAGGTAGAAATAATAGCAAAATACAGCCCCTGGTTTCACTACTTGGTTTAAAACTTTAGCTCAGAGTGAATCATTATTCAACGTTCACGTACGTTGTCATTGTGTTAGTGAGCATTCAAGCATTTCAGCAAATACGTAGAAGCAGGAGTGATAATGAAAGAAAAAAGGAAGAAAGACTGCCAGTCTAAGCAATTGCTCACAGTGAAGACAATTCTAACTAACATAACATAGTATAGATATAACCAATATTTTTTTTTTAGCCAGTAGAAACATTGTTGTATCATAAAAACTTTAATGAAGTTTTGGGCATTATAGCAACAGCTGCTCATGATATAAAGAGGAGGAGGAGCGGCGTTGTGCTATGACGATGCTTTTTGTCCACAACAACATATACATTTCAAATGGGATTTACGTCCCAATTCGGGCCGTGCAAAAGATTCACAATGCTCTTCTGGAGACTAATGATCCAGATCATTTGATAAGATAACACCTAAACAAGTACTAAATTCAAAAAATATAAATACTTATTTCAATTAAATTTCTTCAACATGAATATTTATTTGACGTCTAAAATTTAGTTTTGCAGGACTGCCAACTTGGGAAACCATTAATGATCCCGAGACCAAGACCAGTCTTAAGATCCATGTCTGTAGAGAATACGACAATAAAATTAAGGATATTTCTTAATATTTGAAGTTGAAGGGGAAATAAACTTCTAGTTTTAATTTCACTAGTGGAACTTTGCAATGACATACCTTAAATAATGTTGGATACTAGTAACATATATTGAGTTATTTTACTCTAAACAAACGCAGCCAATATTCATAGAGTAATAAGTAAATAGAGGTGACAAGGGAAATAAATTGGCTGTTCGGCATAGAATGACTGTAGTAGGTTGAAATCTTTATTCTGCTACAATTAATCTCATATATGGCAAGATATTGTCATACTTTGGGGATACGATTAGCCATCAAATTAATGTTTATGGATTGGGATCCAAAAGCTTGGTTGTCTCAAATTTACTAGAACATTTACGTCTAAAATCCAAACCAACCCAGATCTGAAAAAATGTAAGTCAATTTCATCTGCATTGATGGTTCAAATTTCAACTGAAAGAGACGAGCAATTTCCTTTTGAACAATTTGGGCATGAAAAAGTGCGTCGATCTTCAATCGTTTGTGTTCTTGTGGGGTTAATTTCATTGTCTTCAAACAAATAAACAGAGAAGCTGTTTTGTACTGGAGTCGGGTTAACCGGAGATTACTAGGATAATTAAGAAATCGAAATTAATTATAAACTTTTCTGCTTCATATAAAACAAAAAATATAAACTTTAAAATTCTTAGAATTATTCTCGCTGTAAGTTCAAATGTATACTTAAACACTTTTTTTTTAAAGGAGATTATAAGGTTTAAAGAAGAAAAAATATATTCATGGAGAACTGTCGTTAGCTCAAATTTAATATATTGTCGAAAATCTTTTGTCTTATTCCCTCTTTTTCCCCCTTCTCTAAGCCTTGTAATCTCCTTTAAAAATTGTGGAAAAATATATACCAACATGCATGGAAAATGATTCTTATAATTTTACAGTCTTGTTTTATATAAAGTATTCATTTACTTAAAAAAAATATATTTCCTATTTTAAAACTGCCTTTAAAGGAAAAAAAAGTTAACCGAAACCATCTCTTAAGCCTTAGAAACCTATTTGAAAAATTTCAGCAAAATCTATTAATTGGGTTGACCGTGAATCTGTAACACCCACCCAAAGACGTTCCCATTTAATATATTGATAAATTAACCTCAGTGACTAAGAAATAAGAGAGTACTATTTGTAACCAGCCATTTTTAATTGTACACCCCTTGTGTAATTTGTACAGTGAATTGATATAAGGGACCACACCTGTTTCTAATTGAGAACATTACATAAATATAAATTTGCTAACAAAAACGATGACCCTTTTTATCACATCTGTTGTTTGTTCATATCCCTCTGTTTGTGTCAAATAAGATAAAATGAACTAATAAAGAAATTGTGAAATACAATTAACAACAAATTTATTTTGAAGCAGTTGTTAGGTCAAACACATTAATGAAAACTGGAAAAAGTAAAAAAGCAGAAAAGAAAGTTATAGGGAAAGGGGGAGTTATGGGTGACATCTTCAATTTGGCAATCCCTTTATTCGTACATATACATTGTATGCTAATTAAATTTAGTAACCTTACATATATATATATAGAGAGAGAGAGAGTGCACAATCAAAAATGCCGGCTTGTAATATGTGTGATAACGGTTTACAGTAATCTTATTTTAGGCTAAGCTATATTGAGTTGTACAAATGAGATAAATTCTTTTTAATGAAGCTTCTTTTGGTCTTTGTTTGAGGAAAATTGAATGAAAATGGATTCAAAATGGTGTGGGGAAAAAAAATCGTCAATGCTCTATTGTACACAGAAATTTAATAAAAAAATGAAATAATTGAAGAGCTCGTTCAAGCGATAATATTGCAAACAACAAAAGATCTGGTAATACAACATTATCACGTAAAGGAGTGGTAGAACATCTTTTTTTTTTGGTATCTGAACCTTAAGAAAGATTTATTAATAAGGAATTGAGCCAACTTTAAAATTTCAGTACCCCTGTTCCCAAAAACTAAGGCGCCAAGGGGCCCTTGGCTATATTTTTGTGGAATTTTAATATTTATTACAATATAACAATTTTTTTTGTGTCTAAAAGATTAGATATATGTCAAAATTTTCAGAAAAATATTATTTGTTCAAATTATATACGTTCAAAAAATGTAAACTTCAAAATTATTACAAAAAAGTCGGGTTATTTGTTCAAATATAGTCTTTTTTTTAAAAATTAACACTCTAAAATTTAATAAAAATATTTATTGTCTTTTTATAAAATGTTCTTTTCCATTTTTTCCAGTTATTAGAAGAAGACATTTTGTCAAATTGTCAATAAAAGTTTTGTAATAATTCTGCTGAGACTCCTGAAGACGTTCCTTGCACATAATTTGGCATTTTTACTTACAAATACAGTATGACGCCAGTGGACTGCACTTACTCCAAATGAACTTGTCACAGTACACCATTTTATGATATTTAAAGAATATGGTATATATGTAAGTCTTACATTAAAATGAAGTGCTAACTTCTAATATAGACACAGAGGCTAAAAAAATGGAAGGGCAACAGATGTAGAGGTCTTGGATTAATTCAAATCATGTGTCCAGAATAAAAACTTGATTCTATTATATTATTTTTGGTGAAACGTCCTTGAAAATAAGGCAAACTCTACTAAACAACTTTAACTTGATTAAGTTAATCAAAATGAAGGAGTGGAATTCATATCTGACGGGGAACAAAATGTCACAGCCTGTCATAGTTTCACAAACCTTGTGAAAACTGTGATGGAATAAGGGAGCTCTTTTATTGAGTGATGAACGTCCATTACTATAACCAAATAAAATTGGAAAAAAGTATTTATAAAAAAATAATATTATTTTTTATCTCTTTGCCAATCGAAACAGTCCATAAATGACCGGGTGGGACACAACTATTTCCATTAATGTACCCATATTTTCGATACATTAGCTTTCGAGAGCGTGGTGTATCTTTGACATCCATGTTATTGTAACCGTATCAACTAAACAGAAATTGCACGTAACTGACAGTTTCAGTATTACAGTATTTATTACACACATTATGATGTAAATAAACAAATGGGGATTTTCTCATTTTATTTACTTTTGTTATAGATTGTTTTTATATTAATGTACCTCCTTTAAACTTTTGGAGAATTAAAAAAAAAAAAAAGTCTATGAAAAGGTTAACTTCAGATTTTAAACAATAAAGCCTATTTCATAGCAATTTCGCAATCTTTGCTAAATGCATTATCATCCATCGATATCGACAGTTTTTTTTTAAGAGAAAGTAATTAAGTCAATAAAATTAAAAAAAGATTATGAGCTTTAGTTATGAATCTTGGCTATATTAGTTCATCCAACAAACTTGAATAATTTACTGATAATAGTCTAAAATATTTCTCTGAAATATTGGGGTGTATGTATGTAAATATGTAGGTAAAAAATGAAATTTTGTCCCTTTATAGATTTATGTTGAACACAGTATATATAATATTATAAGATAATTTATATAAAATAAATAGTTTTTTACTTATTTTTATTTAAAAATCCATTTGTTTTTTTTTATAGGGCCATAAACTGCACTTAAATTAGCAAGAATTTATTCTTTAAATAAAATAGAAAAAATTGTTTAGATTTTATTTTAAAAACCATATTCGGGCCAAATTATATCTTATAAATTAAATTAAATTTTTTAGACCCTTTTAAACATTATTAGATATCTAAAATTATTAAGGCCTCTAATTGACACAAATAATTTTATGAATATTGAACAGTAACACATTGATTGAAAAACGCGGGTCTTCACAGATAAATGGCACTATTTTTTTATTTAACATCATTTTCAGTTAGTAACAACTTTCAAAAGATAACTGTCACAATTTTATGACAATTTGTACTTTAATTTTTGAGTTTTTGTGATAAATATGGCGCTATTTTTTGTTATTTCCAAAACAGTTGATGAATTAATTTTTTTAGTTATAATTATATCCTTTTTTAAAGGGAAAAATACCACACAGGCTAAGCAATACCTTAAAGTGTGTTTTAGGAACTTTGTTCCATAAAGTAAATAAAAAAAATGGTAAAATAAAAATTCAAATAATAATAATTATTTGAACAAAAACATATTTTTTTTGTCCTTGTTAAGATGAGGCTTTTCAGCCAATATTTTAAATGAAAAAAAACAAAATATTTTTAATTTTTATACAAAATTGGTTCTATGTTGACGCAGAGCATATTTAAGAAAATCAAAAATATGATGCAAAATAAAAATTAATTCTTCACGGTTACTAAAAAAAGATCAAAATGGGATACTCTCATTTGGATATGGTTATATGTTGAAGTATCACATTTATTATACTAAAGTGAAATGGTTTTGCTTCTTTAAAAAACAGGACTTAAATTTGCAAAAAAATCCATTCCAAAAACAATATATTTTATTTGAAAGACCAAATAGGGGCCTTTGAAATATTGATTTATATATGATGTAAAAACAATTATTGGCATGTCTAATTATTAAAATAGATTGGTTTAATGTTAAGGACCACATATTTAAGAAAATAAAAAGTAGGACTAAAAATACCAAATGAAATTCACCGTTTCATTGTTATTCCCCTTACTTGATTCAAGATGTTTTTATGCTGACTTAACATATTTGTACATATAGTTTCATTGAAATAAGTGATTATTCAAATAGTAATTATCAGTTCATTATATTTCATTGCTCGACTCCCATTTTTTGACCTGCACACAGTAAACATATTTATAGGTATCTACATTTTACAAGCCGACAATGCAATCAGTGTATGTTGAACTAAGTTTTTTATAGATGAAATGCATTTCCTTCTAAGGCAAATGTGCAACTCCTTTCCCCCCAGCTTTTTTATTTTGCAAAGAGGCATACAAAGAAAGTGAAAGTCCAATAGGAATTTACTGCTTTTACAAATAAATAAAAAATATTCCCATTCTAAAATCATTTCTTCCCGTGACTCATTATTGTCTGGAACTAAGAATCGGGGGCACGCCAAAAAAAGATGCAACATTTACAAAAAAAAAATAGCTGCCTACCTGTTATATGCATTACAATTTTGTATATTAAATATCATTCCATATATGTATGTAAATTAAATGGTTTGTAGTACAATTTTGATTTTTTTTTTTTGCCAATACACAATTTGCAGAAGCAAAATTTGCCAAATATCTGTTTTGTCAAAACAAGATTTCGCAAAAAGACGATTTGGTAAAAAAAAAAATTGGCGATTTAATATTATGTATTTTATGAGATGAATATTTTAATTCAATTTAAAATGATATTAAGATGAATAAGTATTCTTCATCTCTTCTACGAGTATGTCATATAGGTAAATTATTTAGAATTCTTTTGCAGAAAAATATTTTTTTATTAATTATATTTTTTTATGATCATGATACAATACATAATATAATATTATGTGGTTCGAATGTAGTTTGAATTTTTATTTTGTTATAGTCTAAGTAAATTTAAAGGACATACAACAACAATGAAAGAAGATTTTATGCCTGTTTGTCAATCCATGAGTATTTTCCAATTTGGGTAATCCATCTTGTCGAAGGACAATTTATTGATGACAAAAAAGTGATTAGCACTTTTTCAGTTCGAGTTGCTGTCTTGTCAAACTAAGTAGCTAGTCAAATTACTTACTACAGTGTTGTGTATTTATACTAATCATTAAACAAAGGGATTAATTATTTTAAATCGAATTAAACTATACGATTGTATTAATCACTATATTAATTTTGGCCAAAAGTGTCAAATGGCCTTTCAGTGAAATTTTCGTTCGGGAAATTGTACGTACTGCAAATTGTCCTTTGGCAAAATGTTTTCTACTCACGACATTAAATACCAAACCAAATATTCACTTATTACCCTGTGCACCACCGATGGGCACTTGTTCATATTCCTGGCCATGTCAACAATTGAGTAACTTGGATTTTTTTGGATGGCCGACTTCAGGCGGTTGACAGAGCCAGGGTGGTTTCCTACCAACCCTTGGAGAGTGTGTTAGGTTCCCACAACATTAACTTCCATAGATATATTGTAAATCGTCTTCCTCATGGCCTCGGTCTGCTCCCAGATGACCTTCTGGACAATCCCATATGGAGGAGCTCTACGATTTCAATCCTCTTCTTGATCTTTGTACTCCTGGTGGCGACTAGGACAATGTTTTTCTTAGCGATCCACAGCTAAATCTGTGTTCTACAACATTGCACATTAGAACATTGTAAAAAAATTAATGGTTGGAAAACTAAAGAATATTCTGTTTCATTTCTAAAGCTGTTATTACTTTTTTAAACGATTGAAGAGAGAACCTCTAAGTATAAAGTAATCATTACTGTATGTGCTGATGAAATATAGCAAATTACACTGATGATTTTTTGGGGGTTGTAAGTAGTGATAAAAATTTTGTGTACTTTTTTTCTCGCCCGATTATTTTTTTTTTTTTTGATTGGCAAACCAGAGATTGAATTTTCTTTTCATATGCTGTTTTCATAATTATTTAATAATACCCAAAATACTCCAGATTGGTATCACTGATTAAAAGTGTATGCCCTTGTTCGCAGCTGATTTAATCATTTGCCATCACAGCAGAGCAGCTTTTCTCTAAAAAAAAATTCAATTTTCAAGATAACTATATACATTAATAATTATTACTATATTTAGAGTGGTAGAAAATAAGATAATCCCCTTCCCAACGAAGATAGATGGAGTTTTAGGCCTTACCCCTTCACCTCTAATGAACCCATGGCTTATGAATGTCCATTATTGTTGATGTGAATCAAACCCAGAACATCTATTAAAAATAAAAATGAGTTCAAAGTATCAACTACTGACAAAAAATTATCGGTCTAAGAGTATACAATGGTCGAAGTAGAAATTACACCCCTCTTTTGGTCCGCCTGGTACCAAATGTTATGGTCATATCCTTTTTTTTTTAAATCTCGCGTAATAATCAAACAAAGCACATTTATTATTTCTAATTTTGTAATAATGAAATAACTATACTTGGAGCTGTTGGGGATACAGTTCATAGAGGAGGTTTGCTGGATGCATCCTAGCTATGTGTGTAACTAAATAGTCAACTGGGACATCTACAACACTACAGGAGTCAGCCTTGTGTGTGGCAGTAGGACTCTGTCATGTGTCCGACAAGTCTCTTTTCAGAGTTGATGATAACTGCTAAGACCTAATTACCAAGGATCAGTGGCCCCCGACAGCCCCGATCTTAATCCCAGGGATATTTTGTCTGGGCCTACTTTGAGGGACACATTAGTAGATGTCCGCACACATCTAAGGCAAATCTGGTGGCCACCATCGTGAAGCCCTTTCTTTCCACACCCCAGACCTCGTCACCATGGCCTGCTCACGCTTCAGAGGCCGTACTGACGTTGTGATCGAGGCTGAGGGCAATCATATTGCATTAGCATCAAGACACATAATCAAAAATGGTTTTGTTTTTATTTGGTTTAAAAATATGGAGTTTATTTTGTTTTCTGTGTAAATACGAGAGAGCGAACGGATTTCATCTTCGAGCCCTGTATAGATATATCAATTTTATTACTCTTCAAAAAATACGATAGGGGAGAAAAAGAGAGAAGGAAGAAGAAATAGGAAAACGCGTCGTGGACGCTGTCGTAATAGTATAGTATGTATGAGAATCTACTTTCTTAGAAAGAAAAAAAAGTAGGGGGGAATTTTTACTTTTTATTTTCTTCTTCGGTTGTAAATTTTTAATCTTAGTCGCCTTAGCGTAGTCATTGAGAAAAGGTCAAAACTATTTCCTAATAGTATTTATTACCTTTATAACTCAACATCCCTTAGTAAAAGCATTCCCTGTGTTTCCATTTTATTTTATTTTAAATTGAAAAGACAAAATTATGTGAACGTCACTTTAACAGAATATAATTGAATTTATTTATTTCCGTGCTATTTGAACATACAAAAAAAAAAAAGACATTGTGAACAACTCTCAGGCATAGGTGGAAGAAAAAAGAAGCTATGACTGGGTGAGAACTTCCTCTACATAGTACAACACTTCTTGCAAAACAGGTCAGACACTCTTTAATAATTTATGATAACCATCATTATAATAATAATATACCTTATTTTGAAAAGATCAAATTAATAAAAGTTGAAAAATATAAGTTCAAAAAAAGCTTTATTTTTGCAAAATATATTTTTCTTTTTATCAGTCTCTCTCTCTGGAGTTATTCAGATCTACAGAGGGAAGGGGATACTAGATTTAAAATTATCCACTGATTCATTCATTCTTAATTAAATTAAAAAAAAAAAAAAATTATTATTATGTTTATATTATCGTTTTTGTTTATATATATATATATGAAGGAACCAAAAATAAAATAAAAAATAATTATTTTTTAAAAATTACACACATTACATCATAGATCAAAGTTGGACAATCTCAATCCTGCGTCTATTTTCTGTGCAGCCTCTGAAAATTCATAATGAATAATGTTAAAAAATATTAAAACAAAATTAAATCGAACTAATATTGATCATATTATACGGTTCAAAAAATATTTGTATTTGCTCTACTAATATTTTAATTTCCGCAATATGTTATGTTGCCATATTATTGGAGCCTGTCAGCCAATCAGTGAATCCGTTGAGATTTTGAAAATACTTATGAAACAAAATGATTAAGGATTTCATCCTGATTATTATCAAGGGGAACATGAGTCTGACGACTCGTAAGGAGAGCAGGGGAGCTATTTTCGACCTTTCTTACCGAGGGGAAACATCAACAGAAATCAGGAGTAACTTTGAACTGACTTTTTGACATAGAGAGGAGACGAATAAAGCTCTTGAGAGTGCTAGACCATATTGAGCAAGGCTAAATGAGACTGCGTAGGTCGTCAAAAATGTTGGATGGGATGGAAAAAAGTGCGATCTCAGCTTCCTTGAAGCTGGTGAGAGATTGGATTCAGAAAGCTATGTTAATTATTTGAGAAAGGAGATCTTCCCTGGACTTGGATAGCCTACCAAGATGACTTGGTGCTCCAGCAGGTCAGTGCTACATGTACAAAGTCACATATGAGATGTTGATGAAGGACGCTCCTGCCATTTTCCCAAAAGAGTGTTGGCCTTCCCACTCAACTGATGCTCCACCAATAAACCACACTATATTTTGGTACTTCAAGGGTAGTTTCAGTGGTCCCCAATACATCAACAAGGATTTGTTGACGTTTGAACCATCTTATACCAAAGTTTCATAAAGAACAGCTGTAAAAGTCCAAGGGAAAGCTGTAACAGTTTGTTACTAACAATTGCGAATAGATTGAGTGAATATGGTCTGGCCTTTTCTAGATTACTTGTAATGAAATAAAATAAAAATGCCCCTTTCAAGTTATTACCTTTTATGCCACCTATAACCGTGTGCTATGAATAAATTTAAACCCCTAAAATAGATGAAATTCCTCCTTAAAGTAGTACAAAAGTGCAAGAATGCTTGTGATGTTCGCATCAACTTATATGTGAGAGCAGTCTTTTTCAATAATCAAAATTAACAAATCGAAGAGACCTTATCACTAATCCAAATCCTACCACTATTCAAAGAATAAATATAATCATCTTCCCCACTCCTAATTTTGAGAAGTTGGGAATGATTATAATCAAATCAATAATTACCATGGATATTAGTACTGACAATTCAGGTGAGTTACTTGTTTTTTTCTATATATACCTTGTACTTAAAATTAATATTTTGTCCAATATCATTATTTGTAGAATTTAAATATGTGACGGACTTTAAACAAAATCCACTACTCAATGCAGCCTGTGAGGTAAAAAGTTTTCCCACACAAAAGTATCAAAGTATAATTTTGCAGAATTTCAGATTGATCAGTTCACCCATTTGCTAGTTTAACAGTCTTTATTTTGACAACTATGACTAGATCAAATATATTTGTCAAATAATGTTTTTTTTTCCCTCAAGATCACAGGACTAAAAAACCGAAACCATTTTTGAATGTTTCGTCTGACATTCACAAATATTATCTTTTCTTGACGAAATAAATACTAAATGTGTTGAAAACGTTACGAAACTGTACGTACAAATACAAAATGAACACTGGGAGTTTATCCTCAAGAAGAAAAATGTGAGTAGTAGACAAACATATGCATTGGCAAGGCTTATTCTATGAAAGATTTTTCGAATATATTCAAAAGCTTCACTTGGATTTTCAATTAAATTGAAATAGCCTTCTTAGCTACAGACTTCCAATGTTTTTTTTCTATAAAAAAAAAAAAACTCTTAATTTTTTTATAAAAAAGAATGATTATGGATTAAAATCTTACCTTACTATTTAAATCATAATAATTTAAAAAAAAGAAAAATATTTTTTATAAAAAATATCCAAATAATAAATATATGTTATATATACCTACGTACTGCACCAAGGCTAAAAATGTATTTAACACAGGTATAACCCCACATTGAAGTAGTCCTAATAATTATGAACATTAATAAAACATCGGTTTGCTCTCTTTGTTATATACTTGTATATTGTATATTTTAGGTTGGGGAAAAAAATAATTTCGTAGTTCCCGTCTTTTTTTTTACAAACTATATTTTTTCATTATTGATAACATCGGATCAAGGGATAAAATAATGTTAAAGTGTGATTGTACATTACAAACGATTTTGTACGGTATTGTGCTTAACCAGTTCAGACGTGAATAATTTTGCGTCGAGAATGGGGGTCTGAAAGGAGAAGATTCGCCATATTTTATATTTTTAGGGAAAAATGCAGCGAGAGCGATCAACAAAATTTATGCTTTGTATGGGGCCGATACTCTTTTCGTTTGTATTGCAGGGGTGTGGTTTGAGCGATTTCCCTCCCTCCTTCTCAGTGATGGCCTCTACTGTGAGCAACACGCCCGTTTGAAGCTGGCAATCGAACAGAAATGGCCAGTATCGGTGAATAGGAGATACCAAAACATAATCAAAACAACCCCATGGTGCATACATATTTGATGACGCACCAGAAGCTCCTAGATTCAAATCAGAAATATATATCTGGTACATAGTTACTAGGACCTATTCCAGTCTATTTCTAACGCACTCAAAATCACTTAAGTACTTTGTAGTACAAATTTGTTGAAAATGAGGTAATTTTGAAACTAAGTTATTTACAAAACGAGTAAAAAAAAGAAAAAAAGAAGACTGCTGTATACTTACAGACAAAGTTTTTAATATATGAGTGGAAAAGTCTCTGCATAACAAAGATAATCAATTTTTTTTTTTCTAATGGCGTTTTAAAATTACTATTATATATTTGCTTTAAAGAGATGAATCCCCATATTATTTTTTAAGAAATTGCTTAACTTGACCTCTAATTTTTCCCATCAAATATCATTGTAAAATTAAAACAGGAAATTGTTTTTATCCATTGTTTCAAAAATCACAAAAGTACTGTCACACAAAGCACAATAACTCAAAAACTAAAGCAGGAACTTTCATGAAATTTAAAGAGCTGTCTTAGAAGATTGGTAATAATTGAAAATGAGGTAAAAAAAAATAGCACCATCTTTGTCATTGAATAACAAATAATTACATGACTCTATGTTATTAGAAAATAATGGAGACATTCAATAAAGAATTCAGGGCCACACCTATCGTTGTGTCAGCCCCTATTTATTTGGTCCAGTCCAGCCTTAGTACTGGTCTTATCGGCCCTTAAGACTGTCAATCCTTGAATATTCCCCTACAAATGCTAATGGTTTATTAAACCAATTAAGATATATGACATATGTATTACGAGCATTCTACATTTGTTGCAAAAATGTGCATGTTTTCATTACAATACTATATAAAACAAACATATTATATTGCTTAGTAATATATTTTATTCTTTGTTATAACGGAATATTTACGTATTGGGAAACAGCCTCAATGACGTTATATGTGATCGAATTTATCTAATATTATGACCGACACGTAGAATTGGATGGGGTGGGCCTGACTACATCAGGACCGACACAAAACTAGCTACTATTACCGAGTGTTCATTCAAATCTAAAAACACATTGAATTTGGAATTTCAATAAAATATAATTTATTAATTAAAAATAGAGTTCCAACAAAATCAATACTCTAAATAAATGTGTGTCTGAGCTCTCTGAATCATTAATGTAGCCGTCCTTAGCGGAAATGATGACTTCATGTCTTTGACAGAAGGGTTAGAATCTACTGTGGATGTATTACTTTGTCATAGCGTCACAGTGCTGGCTGACAGTGGCATTGAGGGCCTCGGTGTTTGGACGGTTGACACTGCAGGTCTTCTCCTTGACATGCACTCAAAAAGCGTAGTTGAGGGGTTGGCATCCGTCAGTGTCATCTCAAAAGTGTCAACAAATAGTCCAAGAGAACTCAAAAGACTAATTTGAAAGAGCCCTGCTTCATTGTTGGTCTCAAAAGTGGACACTTCACCCTCACAAGGCTACTCTATCAACTTTTTGATAGCTCTCTGGACAGTATGTTGTGAGACTTCAAAATCTCTTGCATGAATCCTCATGGACTTGAGGGGATTGGCTATTTTCTCAACTCCTCCGGGTTCAATTTTGCCTTTTTGACAGATACTTTCTTCTTCTCCAACATTTCAGACTTTCTGATGGCGTAAACCGTGGCTCTGAAGACACCGAACTGTTTGGAGTGCGCGAATAGAGATTCCTTGTCAAGTGAAAACGTCATTTTCTGGACAGTTTTGTAAACTATAGATTTCAGGTTTTGTTTGGTTTTGTAAGTAATTCTATATGCTTCAATCAATCGAACTATGAATTAATTTTTATCGAATAAGTAAATGTTCTGATGTTATTGGACCACCCCGGGAATATGAATTAAAGTACAAAATATTGTGCACAGTGATTTTTATAAAAAAAGAGAAGAAGCGAATGTAAAACATTAATCTTTAAGGTCCTTCCTAGTATATGTATAATGTACACCATTGGGTAACGTAGATAATCTGCTGAATAATCACTGCTGAGTCTGCAATATCATATCTGTTGCAAATTAAATAACTATTTAGAATTTGTACAAAGTTTGACCACATGACCTACATATGTATTGAATAACAATAATATTATAAAAAAATTCTGTCAGTTTCATAATGGACTTTATTTTCTTTTTTTTTTTTACTCAAGACAAATAAATATAATATTTTATTATATATGTGTGAGTAGTTGGGCTTTTTTTTTTTTTTTTTTTTTTTTTTTTTTTTGCAAAAAAAGAAAAGCAATATAAATGCAAATTTGTATATGTTTCTTCGAACAAATCAGTTGACTTTTAAACCCTGGATATTACAATTAATAAGGCATGTTTCTTCAAAAAATCCTAGATCGGTCTGAGACAATTATAAATTTTAAATCACCAAACTAAACCGTTCCTTTAACCCTCCGTTAGTGAACATTCTTTTAACAACACATTTAATGAGCTTGGGTATGATTTTACCCCGATATAATTCAAATTTTAGTACACTCTCGACAGACGATATAGGTTCCTTGTTTTTACTCGTTTGCTACTTGTTTAAGCTCAATGAAATGCTTAAAATAAAAAAAAGAATCTGTCTGGACCGATTCTATAGATGCATTAATGATGACGATGAAAATTCAATCATATGTAAAGGTAAACGTAGCCAATCCACACTAAAAGAAACTAATATAGTTTTTCTATAAAGTAAGTTTGGGTTACTCATGTATTTTGAAACTAATTATTATATACTTTAACAAATAATTTATTTTGATAAATTGCCTTATGTTTCCATTAAAGATCCCATAAATTTTCGATCCGTTAAAGATAAATTAGATTGCATTTGCAACTTACGAAGTCTCATATGTCAAATACTGGTACGACTATCCTTATCTCAATTAGTAATACATTTTCTATCCTACGTTTGTTTATGAGTTGTAAAAATATGATTTATGCAAAACATTTTGTTTTATATGCCGTAATCCTTGATCCAAGTTCATCTTTTTAAAAAAAACCTGATGTAATCAGCAATTCATTCATATAATCCGCCTCGACAAAAATTTCAAGGAGCTTTTCCTTATCAAACTTTTTATGGACTGATCTAGACCGAATTTTTCTTTAACACCCGTCCCGGCCAAAAATCTTGAAAGGACCGAATTGTTTCAGTCCACTAAGAACCACAATGGTATCATACCGGTTTACAACTTTCAGACAAAAGCTCAACACTAAAAGGAAGGACAATGAACTTTTAGACATTGATAAACGTTTTACGAGCGTTGGTAAGCACTGAAAAAAAAAAAAAATTATATAAAAAAAATATCAGTTTTAAATATTTCACTAAACAAATATCCAATTAATTCATGAAAAAAACCTATCCATTTTGTTATTAGTTCAAGCAAGAAAAGTGAAGAAGTTGTCTAATTAAGTGTTTTATTATAAATTTATATGAATCAGAGTAGCCAATCAAATCTATTCAAAGAGGTCTATTTTTATCTCACTAAATTGCATACCTCAATTTGAAAAATAAATGAGAGGAAAATAGTTTAGCTGTCATAACGTTTTACTAAATAAGCTGAAAACAGCCTGGATAAGAAGTAAATAAACATAATCCCACTCCGTTTTCTGCCCGTCTTTCTTAAAGACACGACCTATTTATTTGTTTATGCTTAGACATTCTGTCTTACACATCAGAAAATCCTTTTATCATTTTGTAAGTCATGATCTCTTTTGGATAATTTTTTTTTTTTTGAGTCAGAATCATCGGTATCATATTATTGATTTGTTTTTTTTTCTAGTGCTTATGGACTTTTCAAACGACCCTAGTAACATAGATTCTAATAAATATATTTATCTATTTATAATCATACAATGAATTTTTGAATATTCAAATACAAACCCTGGGGGGATGGATGGATTTGTTCATGATGTAGCTGTGAGGTCCTAAAAGATGAACGCCATACACATAATTCCCGTTCCGTATATAGGATGGACCAATGGAGCAAAATTGAAACAACATCAAAGCCTAATTATACTTTTAGTCTTAAATTAGTAACTTAAGAGTAAATCCTCATTGTTACTCTTTGTCTATCATAAGGACATGGAATAGTTATTACTTTATACTAAGCTGTTTTCTCTTCAAGAATTAAAAGATAAGGACAACATCTTTGGAAAAAAAAACATTTTCAGAAGACGTTTTCGCTTTTTAGAACATATTTATATACCTCCGTCGGTAACTCTTTGGAAAAAAAAACAAAACATTTTCAGATGGCCAACCAGAAAAAGACGTTTCCACTTTTTAGAACATATTTATATACCTCCATCTGTAAATTAAAGTTCACTCAAAGCTTAAATGAGTATACTGAGCCCAAAAAAAAGTACTCAACTACAATATACTGTGATCCGTAATTTTGTTCCAATCATTTTGCCGCCAAAAAATTAGGAACATTTTTATATCAGGGAATATTGCAACCTTTTTATCAGTTTATACCATAGATATCCTGAGCAAATTCTTTTTGGTACTTTTTGTCTTTTGGCTTCTTCACCTTAAAAAAGAGGATATTGTTTGCCAGAGTGATGTGTGTATATTATTTGGAGTAGTTTATATAAATTTATGTAAAAAGGTGGCAGTCTGAAGGTATGAAATGTCCCTTTTGATAAACAAATACATTTTTTTAAGGACGATCAAGATATTTTTAGAGGTAGTGCACTGTGCAAGTTGCAAATAACAACAAAACCAGCACGCGAATGAATGCATATTATTTACAACCCTACGTATTGAAGAATTTCCCTTTTAAGTAAGGTGGAGCTTATTTAAAAAAAAAATATCTATGTATAATGTTGATAATATTGGATAATTTTGAACCATTTTTAAATATATTTACACATAGCACTTGAGATGACTTTACACGAATATGTCCTTTCTTCAAAACTAAAATAATAATGATTACAGCAAGAGAAAATAAAAAATAAAAATAAAACATACTCAGGTTGCAATTAAAAAAAGAGTACAATCTTCCATTTTCATATTCTTTTAAACTATATGGATGAGTGTGTAAAATCTTAGTGTCCACGTGGTATTAACATCATCCAATTGTATAAGTAGAAAGTACATATTGTTATAAATATATTGAATGACGTCAGATATCATTTAATGATAGAAAGGGGTTGGAAGCTTTATATGCTACCACTTTTGTGCAAATGTTTTACTTAGACAGCTGATTTGTTTTAGTTAGATAGCTTACTTAAGCCTAAAGCAAATCGTAAAAAATGAAATCAACTGAAGAATTATTTGCCCCAAATTTTTGGAAGAGGCAGAGAGTCCTCATTGGAATCTGCATCGGAAACGACAATACCAAATTGCAATGGGACTCAGTGAGAGAGGTAATGATGAAATTTGAGGCCTCTTATGGTTATTTTGAGGCAACAGCAAAGGAAGATGAGGTCAAAGTGCTGAGGGTAACGTCATGTCTCTTCATGTATTCACCCATGTCCTTAGGGCTTAACACTGATGCATTCACCACGAACGTGCTTGATACCTAAGTGAAGCCCTGGATCGACATGGTTGCCATTGGGGGGTCTTACATGTGACAACAATAATTGACTCCCTATCACACCTCTTTAAAAAAGTCTTAAATCGTTTTAAATACTTCATCTAGCCGGACTTTCGGCCTCTAAACTCGCTGAATTTGAATCCAATGGATTTTCTTATTGTGGCGCACGATCGATTGGCGAAACAACCGAACCCTCCGCGAGCCCCAAAGACAAAGTTATCAGTCAGATCAAGAAGGAATCACATGATGTGCGGGGGAACCAAGTGATGAGACCCGGTGCGCACTTTTGGGAGGACACATAAACTGTAAATGAGGCTGCGTGTGATTCTTTTAAATATAATAAATTAGAATCAATCAGGCTTTCAGATTTTTTAAAAATTTTTTTAATCTAATAATGGTTGGCGAGAAAATTCCCTTTAAAAAAAATTATTTTCGGGGCACAGATAGCTTTTACACACTGTATATGAATGAGTGGTTAATTTTTAGTGTATACACGGTACTAATATACTGACATCATAAAATGGTCTAAATATAAAGTAAATATGGTTATTAATAGATTGAATGACGTCAGGTTAGTATATATTACTCATTTATTCTGTACGAGGTTTCTTTAGCAGTTAAGTAGACTGTCCAGTATAGTTATTTTCCTAGCATATTTATTTAGTTGATGTGTTGTTACCATATTTGTAAGGGTATAAAAGGAGACCAACAAACAATTAATAGGACAAAAGAAAAAGACAAAAAAACCTTTTGAATAAGGAACAAAATGTTCAACAATGATAATATCCGGTGCGTCAGCATTAAAATGATTTGAACCAGTAGGGAAAAATTCAAATTTAATTTTTTCTATAAATATACATACATCCCATTATTTTATAGACATATTTGATATTTGAGTCAATTATAGGCTGATTATTCAAATTACTGGGATGAGTTAAAATACTCAAGAGATTAAGCTATAGTTTAAAACTTTTATTTGATTTGAATGACTTATATTAGCTCCAATATGTCCCTTTTTAAAATAAAATATGTATTATACTTATTATTTTATAGCGAAGATCCATTTTGGTTATTTTAAGTGTAATTATCGGTACACCCACCCAAAAGGTTTTTTAATTGACATTGATGTTAGTTATTTTTCGAAGAAGACAACTGTAATTGACACTCAAATTTGAGAATAACCATTCAAGCTTGCTTTTGCGTTGAGGGACACATTTTCAGTCTGCCAACATCAAAACAATCTTAAAGAAATATCAAGGAAAGCATAAAATCCAAAGTCATTTGTCTTCTTAAATAAAAACATAAATAATGTTTTATACATATATTTGAGCCAATTACAATTATAGACTTGTTATTTTGTTTGCTTCTATAATTCTAGATACTGAAATTTTTTGAATATATTTTACAAGTTTATTTTACTTAACAGACTCATATTATCCCTTATATATGCCCTATCAACAGTAAAATCTATTAATTCCCCATTCTTTTATTGTGACTATTCATTTTGACTACTTTAAGTGCGATTTTCGACACATACAAATTATGTCCCTTTTTAAAATAAAATATGTTATATACTTATTATTTTATAGCGAATATCCATTTTGGTTATTTTAAGTCTCATTTGCTGGTTAATGATAATAATTTGTTGAAAGAAATTTACAATAATAATTAATTGAGGAATACAGATCTAATCAACACTTCTTTATGATAAAAATCATATTAGCTCACTTTTATGTTGGAAGGGTAGTTCAAGGTCTTCACAATGAAAGCCTCTTCATTAAGGATAATATATTGCATACCCATCCTTTTAGTTTGTCTTAAATAAGTCCAAGGTTCGGTTTATATTGTTTTTTTTTATTCCATAACCTTTACAAAAAATCCGCCATTATATTATATATTTACATAACCAATTATACGGACTGTTGCTTTGTATAAATAAAGGAAATTTGATTATATTTAATTAAATAAAAAAATAAAAAACACCGGAAATTGTATCCTTGCTTTTTAATTTAATTTGTTTTACACCTAGTAAAAAAACCAATTCCAAATTTCTCTCACGTTGTATCAACGTACCAAACAATCTTGAACACAAATCAACAAAAGGAGAAAATACTAATTGACTTTTTGTATTCAAATTACTGGAATTAAGTTATTATACATATATTTTTTTCGGTAATGTGGCCACCATAGTCACCAAATGCCAACCCACTTGACTTTTATTTCTTGCTGCATGCCGAGGGTTGGCCCTGGTTGATAAACTCACCGATTCTTGAAGCTCTCAAAGCTTCGGAGGATGAGTATTGGAGATCCATGATCCCTAATTTCCTTATTTTTCTACCATTCTGAGCTTACAGCAGCACATCCACAACCATACTTAACAGATGCTAACTCACTTGACTTTTCTTCATATCTCACAGATCGAAAAGGCGTTCATTGATGAGTATTGGAACTCCATGGACTACAATTTCCTTATTTTACCACCAGTCACAGCTTCCTGTTGCGCATTCATACCATTATCAATGTCGATGAAGGCAATATCAGATAATAGAAAAGGGATTCAACACATGTGCCAAAATTTGTACAAAGTTTAGTAAATGTAATTTCCCCAGTTTCTGACATTCAAATAATGAAAATTCCAGATTCAAAATGATAAGTTGTCAAACAATTACCAGGTATAGCAGAATAGCAATGAGTTATTGAATCGCTAAAAACTTTTTGATAATGAATTTAGTTCAATTTAATTGTTCAAAATGGTATATAACTAAACAGTTTTCGACTGCTTTAATTACAGCTTCAAGACAGAAAAATATATAAATAAAAACGACACAGGGATTTCAATTGGCAATTACTTTTTTGAACTTTTTATGGTAGAAAACGTTTCAATTTTTGTTTTTAGTTTAACGCGATATATTTGCTGCCCCAAGAAAAAAAAAATAGGCAAAGGAGGAGGGATGAAAGGTTTGGGAATCACTAAATCATACATAAATGAATATAGAAACTTTGGATTTCGATTGCCATTTTGGCCTATTAAGCTTGTAGAGATTGAAATCTTAAGTCTGCAACAATGAACATCAGCTATCGTAAGCGGTAGAAACAAAGATTTAAGAATTTAAACTAAGTTAAGAGCTCGTCAAGAGTGATTGATAAACGCAATAGCAACTAGTAATTTTATTATTTTTAGTTATTTTCTTTTTGCAATATATTAATTCGACTTACGGGCTCCAGTCCAGAAACGTACATCACTCGATTGTTAGGACGTTACTCTGTAATATTTTATCTCCTAGAATAAAAGCATATTACAATACAAAATAAGTTGATTGCTTAACTTTTTGTGAGGTCGTACGAGAGTAAATCAAAACTGAATAGTTTTATTTTACTTTAAAGTTGACGATTATTTGTGTTTATTTTCTTCATCTTACGACTGATTTAACAAAATGTCTAGGCAGCCTAACTGTTCTTACTCCAAATAATTTTAAATAAGTCATGCTTATTCTTTCTTGATCATAAAAATTTAGCTATAATACTTTTTTTGCCTATTTATATTCTTACAAAAAGTAGATATTTAGGTTTGAAAATACTAAGGATTTTTGTCATGATTTGATTGTTGGACTCATAATTTGAAATATGTTTTTCACAGGCCACGTCAAGAACATATGTGTAATTAACTCTGTTTTTATTGAGTTTTGTAATAGTGAGGCTTTTGTAAATTAGAATCTACGGTCTGCAGAGTATGAACGTCTTCCATTGCAAAGGGTAAAAACATGATACAATAATACTTTGAGATAATGGTGTCACAAAGTAAGAATTTTTATAAGATATCAACTGGTCTAAAATGGGCGACTGAACAGAATAGACACTTAAACATGAATATATGTTTAATTAATTTAGTTTCTGATCAATTTTGAACTTATAAACTCCGCCTAAAAATGAATATCACTCAAATGTCAAGGTACTATGATATATTATTTTATCTTTGACCGTTTATATACAGGATGCAACCTCTATTTAACAACCAATACAATTATTATTAAATTGTTTTTTCCCCCTGAACTAATAAGACAAATTTTATAAAAACAAATGCCAGAAGAAAGATAAATCAGACAATTATAATATTATTCAATATAATCGGCTTTAGCACAAATAACAACTTCTGAAAGAATTCAGGTTTTGATGAGAGTAGACCTTGGCAGATTCTTCCCGGATCCTGGACATCCACTCCAATTTTGTGCTGCACGAGGATCTCTTGGTGTGTCACTCAACTGTTCCTTCGAGAAACAATTGTATAGTGATGAGGTACGATGAGCCTGGAGGGCAAACACTGAGTTCAACGAAAAAACCTGACAACCAAGTCAACGTTTTATTTGCAATGTCCCATGAAGAACAATAGTGCTGTCATTTTCAAACTCTTCCAGTTCCTTCCTTACTCTTTAGACAAAGGGCCTGTCCCGGCGTAACAAGTTTGCAAACTCAACTTTATCTCATCCGACGCAGATCGTAAAAAGATACTCTGTTTTTTCCACGATTTTAGTGTAAATACATGATTGATCGATGCTATTTTGTTAACTGACCCCTAAAACTTCTGATTTACCGCCAAGGCAACAAACAACGTCGTATTTGCGCATGCGCAGCTGTATTTGGCGCTTAAATTTACTTGTTAAACAACGGCTGCACACTGTATTTGTATTATATTTTCAACACGAGGTATAGAAATATTAACTAACTTTTATTACCTCTTGAGAGACCATCAGGATGGAATATTATATCATGGGTTAGAAATTTGACAATATTAATGTAAGAAAAACAATTAATTGTAAGTTCATACTATTTCCCTTTTGACAGACAATATCTCTGCTCAATCATTCATGCATTTTGTATTTATGTATGGTACTTACACAGATGAGGATTAACTGTATGTCCCTAGCTATTCATATACCTACTTAAAGTCTTTTTTAACAAAAAATATTGACCCCTTCTCTCAACTTTCCCCACTTTGTGGGTCAGAGATGAATATTTGATGAGAGGAAATTCCTGGCCATTACCCTTATACATACATATATATTATCTGAATGCTTAAACTATTATCTACTCTTAGTCATAAATCGATATACTACGTATTTATAGCATCTCGCAAGGAGATGCATCTGATAAGGAATACAAAAGTCTTGTATGTAGGTAGGGAGAAATCCACGTGATTATAAAGTAGTGTTGGGTTGTGATCTGAAAAACGTAGCCCGGTAAGAGACCCTACTAATTTTTAGTGAGCAGGAAAAATTTTGTCCTTTTTAAAAAAATATTTTAATAACAATACATATACAAGAGAACGATCCCCGGTTTTTTTTTAAACTCCTGCTGACTGCTGGTATCAAAAATGATCACAAATTAATTTAAAAACTATCCTGGTCTACAAAAGAATCATTTTTGAGTCTGTTCCAATTAATATAGGTAGTTTTAATACATGTATTACCTTGCTACAAAATATCAAATGAATTCAGATATGTTGGCATACATTTTTAAACAAGTAAAATTAGATAGGTACAAAATTCCATTGAGATAGCTTAAGATATCTTGGTGATTGTTGAAAAGGTTACCCCTCCAAAATTTTGCTTCGACGTAGTGTCCATTTGCAAAAATAAGATATTGTAAATTTTGGAAAGAGTTTTAACATTCAATTATATTTTAGGACAATGTGAAAATGTTTTCATAATATCTTTTGCGTATAAATGTCTATAAGTATGAACATTGACTTATTTATGAATTTTACTTATCTATTTAACCTTGAATAAGGAGGTATATTGCATTATGTCTGAAAAAAAAATGTTTTTATATCTATCTAATTTATGACTCCTTAATTTTTCAAATTTGTGGTAATTAATAATATCTCAAGACGCACAAGTTATGCTTTTGGCTCTGTTCGTCACCAGGATTACAGCAAAAGTTACGAATCCTTTTTGATCAAAATTGCTACAAAGATTAGTTATGGCAAAGTAAGAGGCCATTAAATTTTGAGAGGTCAAGGTCCGATGTGAAGGTTGAACAAAACCTTAAAAATGCATAATGGACCATTACTTTGGAAAAAAATAGGATACATACGTCTATTTGATTTTAAGAAGAGGGTTTTGCTGTCTACTGTGTGCCCATTCTAGTCATTCTTTCATTCTTAAGGAGAGAATATCCAAGTATTGAGTGGGAAAAAAAAAGAAAATATAAGTAGGAGTGTTCATTCAAAACGATGAATAATGCAAATTTTTTGTTGTAGATTTATGTATATTCTATATAAATAGTGCAAAGTATGTATGTTAGTTGACGCTGAATTACTCCAGGCAATGTGATTTTCAAATTTTGCAACGGGACTGCCAATTCCTAGGTTCTCCACCCATATCTTATGTTCCTTTACTTTAGTTTAGAAAAAGGATATAATCTTGGGTTTTTCGTATATAATAAAGGAAGCTAATAAAGCATAATCACAAGTATAATTTTATTTACATACTTGATTGAAGCATTCGTGTACTTCATATTAAATAAACGTTTGAAATCTTTTTAAAGATGTATTTTTTTACCCATTACAGTAGAAACGGATTTTTCAAAATGATAAGCGATAGTAAATCATTTATATTGTACAATTTCTGCTGTATGTATTGCAAAGGGTAAAAAAGTTTAATATTGAATTTTAGTTAGAGAAGTTTAAGATACGTTTTTTTATATAATGATATCGTCAGAGTACATAAAAAGGTTTAGCTTCTATGTTAAAGATCAAATACAAATTGTCGGAAATCGATGCAAATAATCAAAGTAACCATTTAAACATTAATTTTTCTGAGATAAAAAGCATCATCACATATGATGAATAACCCTTTGCATAAAATTACAAGTAGAAAATTTAAACATAATTACTTACAGTTCTTAATAAAACTATGTAATTAAGTATGAAAGATATTTTAATTTGGATAAAATGGGATAATTACAAAAGCTAAGATTACTAGATCTAAGAATACTAAAAAACCACATTTCAGTACCTTCTATTATTCCAGTGCCTGTTTATTTTCCATTACTGGTACCAAAACATACAATAACTATCTTGATGACCAATAGAGGTTGTATCATGTATTTACAGGTAACCATTTGCTAATATCTACAGAAATTTCTTGAATAAACATAAGAAAATAAATCATTGTAATAATAGTTTAAATTTAATCTTGTGTTTTAAATAGCTATATCTGGGGTTTGTTGAAAATTTCAACAGCAGACCATGTGTGCACCATCTCCAAGTACGTTCTCACTCTTTGTTCAAGTGATAAGTCGATTTGAAACGTGTCCTAATAGTCTTTTATAAAACATAATTATGAAACAAGTTCCTGAACCTTCAAAATGGGAATTAAAAATAGAAAATATTTTTATGAAATAAGAACGGTTGGCCACTTTTTTATTTTTATAAACAGACTCCTTTTAAAATCCTACTTTTTGTGACTTTAAAAGATAGAGGAAGTTACTTTCTGCTTTTTTTTCAATTTATTTTTATTCAAAATGAAAATTGTTTTGCCTACATATATGTCAAAAATATTAAATCTTAAATCATATCCCATTCTATTTCATTCTGTGCCATTGTTGATTGAGCCACATAGTCTACATACATTGAACAAACATACTAATACTTAAAGCTACTATATTTTAATGTAAAATATGTTTGAATATATTATATATGAAGTATAGAAAAGTCCCCATCTCTCTTATGGAACATTGAGTATAGATGATGGATTATATTCTCACTCGAAAGGAGAAAATGCTTCAGAATAAACATTTGAGTTTGGAAAGTTGAAACTGTTTTAAAATAGACAATTCTTCGAAATTTTATAAAAGGAAGAAGGATTTAAGATCAAAGTGTCCATGCTTTAGAAGGAATTGCTTTGATAAGCTACATGGATATAGTATCATAATTCAACAACAAAAATAAGAAAGAGTTGAAACACAAACAAAACGTAAAATAAATTAGTATGGGTACTTAATAGAGTACAAAACTCTATTGACTAAAATAAAATTAAGTTGTGTATTTCACGTTGTTCTATATTTTTTGGAAGATTTTGCTTCGGCAACGTAGTTGAACAGAGGTTATATTGGTTAGTTTGTTAGTCAACATAATTACTGGAAAAGTTACAAATTGATTTTTTGATACTTGGTACAAAGATTAAAAATTGTTAATCTACGAGGCCATTTATTAGTTGATGAAGGAAATAAACACACATCCTTTTTTTGTTAATTAAGGACATAGACGAGGAATGACTCCAATATCGATCTGTAATTCTACTCAGACACTGCAACTATTTGCTTGTTTCGCACACTACTGATTACTTTAAACATGGATTACCGTTCATTGCTCAGAGCTCTCAAAAAAACTTTATTTTTTTTTCTAACCTGTCATACTTAAAAGAGAGTACCTCTCGTACAATTTTACAATGCAGTATAGACTTCCATTACACTTTGCAAATGTATAAGTTATACTTCATGCATGTGTAAGGGTTATAAGACGGAAATAATGCTTTTCAATGTAAATTTGATTAAAAGAAGCAGACTCCAAATAATTATTTACAATAAATGAATTGTTTTCAATGTCAACACTGACTTAGTTTGCATGAGTTGAAATCAGCTGTCCGTTTGGAAAGCATTTACCTTGCCAACCATTATTATTTACTCATTTATATTATGCCAATCTTGAGAGGTTAAAAGTCATTTTTTTATAATTTTCCGAAGAGCAACATTGTAGAACACATAATTAGCTATGGATTGCTAAGAAAAACATGTATGGTGGCATTGTAAATCTTCTCAGAGGCCCAGTCTGCTCTCCAATGGCCTTATGGGACAATCCTAAATTCTCTTCTTGTAATGTGTGATTATAGTGACGACTACAACAATTTTTTCTTTAGCAAACCCAACCAAGATTGTCAATGACATAAAGAGTAGCCGGACAACTGTGCATGTCATTGAAAAGCTATTTGAAGCCAAATTCTGATACATGTTAAAACGAGCATAATTTCCATTAATTAGGATCACCCGCCTTTTTCAATAGCATATCTAAATTATTTACCTGTCTGACATAATAATTTGCCTTTCCCCGACGGTGGGACTAATGTTAATGTGAAGCACCGTTGAGGTGTTGATAACAAACACACATTTCATTATTAATATGGATATGTACTCCCCTTTCTTTTTTAATATGACACACTGTACTATAGGTATACACGCTCGTTGCTACATATTTACTTTTAAATCAATTAGAAGCTCACAAAAATAAAAACGTTATTTATTAATATCGAAAATATAAAACCAATGAGTTAGAAAGTACCTGGGTTGCTCATAGATGTCATTTTTTTTTCATTTACCCCATTTTTGGTATGTACCAATTTTCAAAAGAGCCCTGTCAAAATTTCATGACTATCTCTTCTTTAGTTTTTGAGTTATTGCGCGAAGTGTAGCGCTACTTTCCTTATTTACAAAACAATTTCGTTTTTAATTTATATTGCTTCTTGAGGGGGAAAAAGTACTTGTCAGGCAGCAATATGAATGCTATGTAGAGAAAATTATTGCTTCTTAGAGCAGATTAAAAAAAATAATGCTTTAAAATAGCCTACTTTTACCAAAAAATACGTGTTTTCTTTGTAAAGGCTGGAACTATTCAGCCCTTTGTACATATTATATACATTTTAGTCATAAAATGCGACTCTGCAAAAACATCACAAGGTTGTGCTATAAATATCATAAAAAAATTGTTTTTATTGAACTAATCCTAAGTTTTTTATTATTATTAAATCACTTGATAAAAAAAAATATTTATATATCATTGTACATAAAAAAATTAAAAGATTTCAAATCCCAAAAGTTTTACAAATCAATGTATTAAAAAAAAGTAGTTTAATTAATTTTTAATATCCTTAGTGTTGTTTTTTATTTATTTATCTATAAAACGCAAACTTATATATTTGGTGCTACAGTATAAAAACAATCTGGAAGAAAAATATACGAAATCCGGTTTCCCCAAAATATTTCTTTACGTCATATACAGCTCAATATTTCATGGACATATTTTAGTCAATTATAGGCGTGTATTCATGTTTCTGGGATTCGCTGAGATTTTCAATGATGTAAACTAGAGTTTCATTTGATCTAAAAGAGGTAATACGATACCGTTAAGGTGTTGAAATTTTTTTTTTTTTACATTTCTATTTTTTTTTTATTTGTTGACGGATTTTCCCCTTATTTAAATGCAGTTTGAATGCCCTTTAAAGGGAAAAAATGCATTAATAAAAACAATAATTAAACAATGCCCTTTATTTGATGTTAATCACTTTTTAAGATTAACTTAATATATATGTTGTGTCGAGATAAAAACAATCTTGAACAAAAATCAAGAAGAAAAGAAACTCCCGATTTTTTTTTTACTTTGTATTAGGTTGGAGGAAAAGTAATTTTATATTTCAATGGTTTCTATAAAGTGTCTTAATCATCCAATTTTAGCCAAGTATGCCTTGTTATGTTTGACAACTTCGTGCAAAGATAATCCAACATCATAATGCTCTCTTTGTGAAACCCCTTCTCTCTATTGGTAAACAACGCAGACAACCAAAATGCTCAGGCATCTATTGAGGGCGAGTTTGTACACTAAAGTACGTTGACAATAGACAGGAACATGTTTTCATCATTTGGTGCCAGGTCTTGACCTTAGGGTGGATGCATAAGAACTGCTCATCCGAGCTCCTGAATCTTCTGGTGCGTCATGTAAGATGTGTGAGGCCTGGCGTTGTCTTGATAAAACACGATTCCTCTCCTATTTAAGTTTCTTTTGATATTTGGACCTCTGCAAATGGTTCAAATGGTTAAAAACAGTTTTATTGACAATGTTACAACAGCTACCAGGAGGGTCTATCTCGATATTTTCCATTATTTCTACGACTGGGCTGCAGTTCGTGGCGCATCATTCATCTCTTTTTCCACATAACTAAATCCCTCGAAATACTGTTGTGCAACATGAACCAAAATAATTGTAAATTACAAAATTTTTTGGTTGCTTTTGACGCGTATTTCCCTTTCAAAATGTAACAATGAAGCGTTTGTAATATACATTTACACATTTACAACGCTTTCGTGCAGGATCCGAATCAACCAATAATGAACAAGATATATTAAAAAAAAAAGGAAAAGACGAAATTATTTATCTCCGATCCAACCAATTATAAATAAACAGCACAATATTTCAAAGAATATTGTTGTCAATCAAAGGCTAAATATTGAAATTTATGGGATGAGATAAAATACGCAAGAGTTTTGAAAAATGTTGTTAACTTTTATTTGATTTAGTAAATTTTTATATTTGGATATGTATGATCTTTCAAAAAGAATTAATCAATCTGGATTTTTTTTGTTATGACGTTGATTTTTAGCCACTTTAATTACATTTTACGGCATCTTTTTATAAATTTGAGTCATTTATAGTCTTATCATTCAAAATTTTGGGATAATTCCAGATATCCAAGAATTTTTTTTATACCATTTGACACCGATATTGCCTTTTTAATAAAGACTCTCATTTTATTATTTTTTAATTGTGACGATCAATTTGGGGTATATCAGGTAAGTACAATTTGTGACACAGCCAATGGGTTTATAAGAATAAATTGTTATACAAATCGACAGTTATTACTCTTTGTGATTCGTAAACATAAAAGCAATCTTGAACAATTTTCAAAAAAGAAGAACATTTGTATTTATATTTTTGCTTTCTATATAAGAAAGTCATTTCTTCGATAAATGTTCACAAGATTTAACCAAAGTTTGATATTATTGAGAGTAGACTAGCTCAGAAATGAAATTTTGGATCCGTTGTGCAATCCAACCATGATAATTAATGTCTTAAAGATGAAAAAGATACCATTTTAGATGAATTTTTGATTTTCGATTCTTTATAAAAACAAGACAATTATAGGCAAATATAGTACATCATTCAACAACTATAAGTTTATTTTACAATACCCAATTTTTAACTTTTTTTTAAATTTTCTTTAATTATAATATTATTTATATGATCATAATTCATGTGCATTTTTAGTTTAAGCTATGAGGCATTAATTTCAACTCCATAAATTTTCCACGTCACACTTTTTTTATTATACTGGATATAATTTAATAAATGGTCAAAATTTAAAAGACTCAAAGACTATTTACCTTCCAAAATTTAAAGTCAAAAAATAGAAAAATAAAAATAATGAAATAAAAATTCTTGTCTTAAAAAAGAAAACACTTATTTTTCGTTCAAAATTGTTTTTTTATTTTTTATAGTAGCTTTATCAAGTGGAGCCCCCATAACACTTTTTAAGGCATAGCTTAGCTAGAATGATATTTTTCTCATCAAAAAGTATTGTAAAAAAAAATGTTGCCGTCTATGTGTGAAGCCTGGGAATTTTCAGGCCATGTGTTACATCCCTGACTGAGGGTTGAAAGCCTGAACCCTAGACCTATTTCCTCCTTTCTATCTAATTTAAAAAATCATTTATCTTCGGCTTTCTCAGTATAAGAATTATCATTGCATTCTTTTCTGTCTTTTCATACAAAAATGATACGTTGGCGAGTTATTTTTCTTCTGCAATAAACTTTTTTTATTTTAATTCTTTCTCTTCAAAATATTTTTTGCCAAAGAATTATTGTTTTTTTAAAACTATCCCAAAAACGCTATATTTCTAATGATTGACGATGTAAGGGTCAATTTGCTATTTTCTGAAACTGGTTTCTTCTATTCTATTATTTCTGAAACTTTTTTTGCTAATTTCCCATTAACTGTATGTATGATCTGTTGCATTTTTTTACTTCTAGTGTATTACTCATTATTATAAAAAAAAGCTCGTTCCAGGATTTTATTCCATACGGAATCCTTATCAAAAATCGCATGAACCGTTTAAAAAGCGATTACTTTAGACTTCCGCTAGTTTGCTTTTAAATAATAGAAAACTAACAAAAACAAAGAGAAACAGACATGTTGACTTTATCGACTTGGAAACGCCTATAATGTTTCATTCAGTTGACTACATTATTATTTCTTAAATGACAATTATTCATGTGAGCCATATCAGGGAGCACTATATATATTGCACCCTGTCTACACGTTCGATGATATATGCACACAGATGCAGTAGTTAATTAATACTACTACATTGCACAATACACCCAGTGACTCATTATATGTATAAATTCATACAGACAGAAAGACAAACTTTGCCATCATTTCATAAATAAATGGTTCGTTATATATTATGTATATAAATTGTTGTACATTTATTCTTTATTGCAGCATATTTTTTTCATTTTTGCACTTGTCCATAAACACATGTATTCTGTTCTATTTCAAGAGGATTTTATCCATAATTTCCTAAATTTTTTGTCAAAGGAATTCATATATTATGAATCAACATAGAAACAATAGAAAATTGAGTAAAATCCCTTTGTTCTGATTCATATGTCTAATCTATCATATATTTGTTCCTCAATACTTAGAGCATCCGTCGCCAATTACACTTTATTTGACATTTTATGTCATACTTTTGATTTTAGCATGTGTCATGCAAGGATTCTAAATTAATACAATTTGAATTATTCGGATAATGGATAACAGATTTATTTTCGAAAAACCAATAACTTAAGACCCTTGCAGGTCAATATTCCATTGATATATTGATGTCAATTTTAGGCCTATTATTCAAATTACTAGGATATTTTGAACTTTCATTTAATTCATTAGATTTTTATTAGCCCGGATATGGTCCCTTTCAAATAAACTCTGTTAACGTCGTCTCCTTTTGTTGTTATAATCAATTTTGACAACTCTATGTTCAATTTAAGGGATGTCCAAAGCTTTAATAAGAATGAATTCTTGGTAGTAGTACGTTCAAGAAAAAAATGTCACCCACGCTCAGTTTTGTGAAACATGTTTCAAACTTTCTTTTGGGTTGACAGGCAACATATCTTACTTTCTCAACATTTATCGATAGTTTGTTAATGAATCAATCGTAAAATAAAATAATTCTTCTTTCTTTTAATCATAAATTTGCGTTCCTTTGTTTTTAGCCAAAGAATTTTTGTTGGAAAATAGCATTTTTTTAAATTTTAAATGGTTTTTACTGATTTTTGTAAAAAAAAAAGGTTTTATAAATTAAACACCTCTAATATAAGACCTATAATTCAAAAACAAAAACACGTTATTATAATTTTTCAGCGTTTTGTTACACTGGAAGGTCATAAGTAAGCAATTTGCATTTTTTGTTTTGTTTAATACCTATTAATTGATCGAAATAAGCAATAATTATTTGTTCAAAGATACAAATGTAATTCACACCAAACTATGTGAAAATTATAATCATTTTAGTTAGGTTTTATGTTGACTGCCACAATTATAAAAACTAATTCTTCATATTTTCACATCCACTTATGAAAGAAAGTACAGTTTTATAGCCCTTCTTTGACACGTGAAGCTTGAGTAAAATTAGCATAAATATATATTTCTAGATCCTGTTAGGATACACAATTAGCATAATCGGATGTTAACAGGAATAATAACCATTTTGTAAGCTGTTTTTATATTTTATAAGAAATAAAAAGAGGCTTTACGGACATTTGATCATGAATTGTTTTAAGCTCTATTATTTTCACAAAATATTTTTTATTTCATATTTGAATGAGATCAAGTTATTTTATGTATGTAACATAATATGAGTTCCTGACCTTGATTCTACTATGCCACAAAATGTGCATTTTGCAGAAATCATTAAGTATATAATTGTATTAACATCTTATATAAATGCTTCTAAGTACAATTAAATAATATTTCATATTTTTCTGTCAACCTAAATGTTTCGTAATGATTCTTTCAATATGGAATTTCGAAAAATTAATAAAAATTTTATAAAAAGACTAATTTAAGGTTGTTTTATTTCTTACAGTGTTATAAATCGATTGAACTGTAAAGACGAATTCTAATTCTAGCATCTAATTTTGTGGACATCTGGTACAATAAATGAACCCATTGTCTTATATTGAAAGAAAGTTAGTCTATTTATTAACAACATTCTAAATTTCTTTTGAACAAAAAAATAAACTGAAATACATACTTTAACGAGGACCTGTGGTAATTTTTTATAAGAAATAATGCAGAAAAATGAATAATGAAAAGCCCAATAAATATAAGATTAAATATTTTTAAAATCATATATAATTTCAAAATATTTGTTATCCTTGCATTCATAATAATCTGATTTATAGCCTATGAGAGAGAGGGAATTATCCCCTCCCCCGAATATTTGATTTCGAACCTAGATTTTGTTTTAGAGCCGACAATTCATAGTTGATGCGTCAACATAATAGCAATCTTGAACACAAATCAAGAAAATAAGAAAAGCCCAAAATATTTTTTTACATTATATACTATAAAACTACATAAGCTTTATGTCCTCCCGATTTTAATGTACGGATCTGAGATCTGTAATCCTTCAAGAAACTACTTGATTGATTCCTTACAAAAGGTGCAAGCCAGGTTTGTGTCGTTTTTTTCTTCATTGAGATATGACAAGAACTACGAATGCAAAATCAAATGACTTGGCCTCATCAATTTGTCTCATAGACGTGGAATAAAATATATTATTAGACTACACCGAATTTTAAGCAAAATGATAAACCTATCTCCCCCAACCTGGATACTCAATAAAGGCTATCTGTTCCGCAAAACGAGACTCTCCACTCAAAACACCATCTACCTACCAAAACCAAGGAATGACATTTTTAAGCATAGTTTTGATTACCGATCAATTATTCTCTGGAACAAAATACCTTTTTGCTTTCGCCAGGGAAGTGAGGCTGACCTCAAGAGATTTTTATTTAATTCTTCTTCTGTGTGACACTTGTCTGTTTTTGTTTTTTCTTCTGCACTCTCACGTTTTTTTTTGTTTAGGTTTTTGTTTTTTATATTTTAATATTTGTATTATAATACATCACTTATCTTAAAAACGATAATTTTTATATTTTAAAAAATAAGTCGAGCTTTATGTATAGGCTTTGTTTATCGCCGCTGGTCGAAATAAATAAATATACCCCATGAATCATAACCATGTTTATACTTAAAGAAATGCTTACTGGGCCTGTTTTTCTATAGATATTTCCAAAAAAAAAAGATGTTGTTTTATATACTAAAAATAATTTATAATTGTTTTTATTTATAAATATCGGCTGTATCTTCAAAGACGACAAACTGATCGCCACAATAATTATTCTTCTCGAAATGTTCACACATTAGAAGACCTCAACTAAGATTTCCAATGTCTTTAGGATCAGCTGAAAAGGTGTTTATGGCATTAAACATCTATTTGAAACCCAAAGAAAAGTCGTCGGAAAATCTGGTGAAGGTTGGAAATGAGCAATAAGAACACAAGCCTTGATTAAGAGAGTCATTTTTTAAGTCTATATTGCACAACCCAGAAACATGAAGGTTGTTGAATTATGAAAGAATAAATAGGGGTTCAAATAGTGTTCCAACAAAGGCTTTTTGCTTCAAGAACATGTAGCCTCCCAGGTCCCTGCTTTGATTCATTCGACTACATCTATAAGGTTTGAAAAACCTTCAGTGTAAACTTAAATATAATGCATGTGGTTTACATAAACCCTAACGTGTTTGAGTCAATTATAGGGTCCTTATTTAAATTACTGGAATGGGTATAGATACTCCATAATTTTGCTTATAGCTAAGTACCTTTATATGATATAAGAAACTTTTTTCACACTGATTTGTTCCCTTTGAACAATAACATTTATTGTTACGATTTATTGTGACCAATTTTAAGTGGCGACTATGCAGGAGACACAAAGCGTTTAAATACATACTTTACAAATAACAATGAAGGATAATTCGTATATGAATACAAAAGCTTTCTACTCTCAGTTTTGAGAAAACTCATTCCATCTTACTTGCGTGTTTCTAGGGCATACACACAGGGTGAGTACTCAATAATTAGAAAATTTCTAAAACATTTTCACTTCTACATATTTTTATTTTGTGCCATTTTTATGGCAAACTTTTTTAAACTAAAGTTGATAATTTAACAATGTCCCCCTCCATTCTGAATGATGTTTTCAATATGAGATGAACAGAAGCAAAACTGGTCTTGATAAAGTCCGAGAACAAGTTGTTTGACTCCTCTGTAATCACGGCCTTCAGGCATCGACATTCGGTACAAAGCCTTGTTTGTCTTTCCCTCCAAGATATGCCTACCCACGAAGTCCAGGGGGTTCATGTCGGATGAGCACGAAGGCAAGAAGTCTACCAGCCAGAAGGCAGCCATGTTCTCTCTAAAGAAATGCTGTACCTTTTGGACATATGCGCCGGGGCTATGTCTTTGATAAATACATACTTGTTCCTGGGGAACGTGCTCTGCAACCATGGTTAGGACATGGCATCTTAAGACTTCGTTGTAGATTTTCTAGTTGGACTTGAAAAGTAGGGAGGCATCTTGCTACCATCGGACGCCACAACTCCGAGGATAATGACCTAAGCTGGATGTTTGGTCCTATTGTCTCCTTGACCGGAGTTCTTGATTCAGTAAAGAAGCATTCATTTTTCCTGTTCATAACGGCATCCACTATGAGGATCTTCTTTATGGAGATCAACTTGTGCGTGTAGGAAATTGACCCTCTTCCGTTTTTCGAGTGTCTTGGATAATTTTGAACACGCAAAAAAAAAAAAAAAATTAAATTGTAACTTTTTTCAACTCTTTTGCAGGGTACCAAGTATAAATTTGCCAGACTTTTAGAAAGGATGCTAGACGGCCTCAAAGAGTGTTCTAAATTATGATTCCTCCCTCCGTACACAACATTCCTAAATATTATATAATTGGAACACATTTTATGTACTATTAAAACACTCTATTCTGGATCTAATGAAACATTATTTCAACATATTTTTTTAATAAATACAATTATTTTCTATTAAATTCTTGCAGGAAATTATACAATTATATATATAGCTTATAGTAACCATTATAATTTCTTTTGAAAAATTGTGTTGGGGGAAGGGAGAGATGGAAAGTGAAAAAATAAAAGAATTAGTGGAATGAGGGGAAAAAAGGATTAACAAAGAAGGAAAAGAAGAGATGAGATATTAACATAACGAAAAGAATAAGGGAGAAATTTATTATCTTTAAATTTTTTTTTAGCAATTTTTATTTCTTTGAAACTATCCATTTTAAGGCTAAATAACACAGTGTAATGATAATTCCTTTATAAATAGGTATACAATATTGTATCTACACCGATTTAGAAATAGTAGGGATGTTTAAAATAGCCCATTTAAAAAAATAAAAAATCACCAACTATAAAATTTTACACTTTAAATGGTACGGTTTTTATTATTTAATGAAACTCCACATATATCAGGTAGCAATAATGATAGACACTCAACATTTTCTGACGTTATTTATTAATGTTCACTGTTTAGATTTAATGAATAAAAATGATGTTTGCAGCCCCTATCTTCTTCAGATGGTACCAAACACGAGTGCAGGCGTTCACGACGTTTTCCTTTGGTATCTTGGCAAAAACGTACACGATGCGGGGGATGAAATACTCATTCTTGCTTTTCGGGGGGACCTAATCTTTCTAGATGATGTTTCTCCACCGGTAGCCTGATCCATACATGATTGCACTACGTTCTTCATGATATTGATGCAGACATAATATTCATTCAATGGCTAGAATTGAACACGTGAGGGAGGGGCATCATGTAGCCTTTGTTAATAACAACTTCAAGAACCATCACAAAAGTGGAGAGAACTCCGTCACCATAAGAATTTGACACTCAAAAGTGTCTAGTCAGAGCCACTGATTCTTCTTCTTGTTCATCTATAGGTCCGGGGAGAAGTTATTCTCGTCAGATAAAAAGCTTATGATGGTCGGTGAACGAGGGTACTTAAGCTTTTTGGGCAGATTTTTTAAAAATAGAGATCAGATCTTGAAGAAGTTTTACTGGGCGTAAATTTCTTGCATCGATAGTACTGATCAATGATTTATACTGTAAATATGATTAGATTGAAAACTTATCCAATATAAGAAATAGTTAAAACTCAATATTATTTATTCATCAAATTTTTTAAGAACTTCACAGTACAATTTGATATTTTTAAATTGTTACAGTCGTTGCAGCATTGTTTGATTCAAACACAATTTGTGTTAAAACCTTTTATTTTGTATAATTTTTAGATAAATGTAGTATACATTATTTAGCATATAAATAGTTGTAAATGTCTTCAGCCCCCTCCCCCCCTCCCCTCCAAATATGTGATTAACTATTACAAATAAGAACAAGCGTGCAATTAACACAATCTTGTTAATAAAGGAAGAGTGACAAAGATCGATGGATATGTTTGGGAATCTAGAATGTGAATGACTAGGTATATATACATTGATAGTAGTGAAAGATTCATTAGATATTCTATTGAAATGCTCCTTTGAAGTAAAAACAGCTGATCAACATAGATGAAAATAATACTATCAACTGGAATGTTACAAAAAAAGAAGTAGAAAATACACATGATACCCAGACAAATTGAAAAAATGTGTGGGGAAGAGGCGCTTAGCTGTCATGTCGTTTGATTAAACAGCCAGCAACCCTGATATGAAGGAAATAAACACAAAATCTTACTCTAGATCTAGCAATGAGACACGTAAGAGTGCTAAAGTTTCTATACTGTTTTGGAAGAAGGACCGTTTTTTACTTCTTCCTGGTTAGTAAATAAAGACGACGTTGAAACTCAATAACGCTACCACTTTTGTTTTTTGTATTAAGCGGATTTCTAAAAATGTTGTTGCTAATGATCGTTTTTCCCATCTCTGTTATACAAATATATTAGACGTAAGATTAGTTGTGGTTCATTTATATTTTCATTATTCGCAACAAGAGTTTCCTTTTGATTCCAAAAATAACTAAGACCTTTGAAAAAATCAGGAAATTAAGAATATTTATATTATGACTTAAAAATATAACACGTAGGAATACATTCCATTTTTTGTTTTTTTCGCATGCATTTTGTATCACCAAGTGTCAAGGTGGGTTACCACCTCTATAGAGAACGGATTTTTGTAAAAAGCACGAGGAGCAGGCAGAATACAATATGTTTTGCTCAACATATTGTATTCTGAATTAAGACCATATTCTTAATATCAGCTGCCTGTTATATAATTTTGAGGGGAAAATGAATTACTCCTTTAAAGAAGAGAACCTTTTACAATTAAATAAGTATCATTAGAGGAAATATTATAATTATATCTAAATTCATATATATTTATTAAATGTTGCACTGTTAAATCAATGTACAACAAAGATTATGATAGTTATTCTTTTAGAGGGAGATGGTAACTAGTGTTATAAATCGTGTCTATTTTTTGCTGGTCCGTTATTAGGAAAATTTAATTTTCTCTTCATTAGCTGTTGTCGTTATTATTTAACTCCTGAATGAGTAGTAAATTTCCGTTTCAATTATATTCAAAGGTTGATTGAACATTTCTGTGTGGTCATAAACGAGGGCGAGTAACATTGAAAGTATGTTCCAGAGTTATAATTTATATCCTTGTTAAACTACAAGCAGAATTGAGCATCGACTTCGTAATAATTCTGTCGTCAAATGTCTATATTTATATCAATTACCTCTCCTCCCTTGTCATAGCTCATTTTAGCCGATCTAAAAAAACGTCATGATAGCTCCCAAAATAATCTTCAAATTATCAGGGATACCATATTAATTTTCATTTTTTTTAACTTACCTAAAATACTCACGATTTTCATCACAAATGTTAAGACCATTAAATTTGTTTTGTTTGTTTGTTTACACATCCATCATGGATTCACACACAAATTATTTCTTTGAACATTATATAAACATAAGACTGTAGCTTGGGATTTGATTGTAGTTCGAACCTTTACCTAAAAATATTTGAGGGCCTTAAACCTTCCCATAGAGTTGAACCGAATACAATAATTATATAAAATGTCGTATATGTTTTTTTTTAGAGTTGGTCATTAAATATGTATAGACATTTATTTAATAGATACATTCATTTCTGGAAATAGAAACTGACTGAGGAATTTACATTAACATAATTTAACAAATTATGTTGATATATAAGATGGCACATTTTAATTTAATTTATTTAAAATACTGCAATGGTAAGTATCCGAACTACATTTGAATACCATGTTACTGTGTTGTGCATATAAAATGATCACAAATGAATCTAATTTGAAGAAAATATTTGTCTGCAAAAAAATTCAAATATATTGTATATAAACAATACTTATTAATTAAAGTATCATTTCAAATTGAATAAAATTATACATTTGCATATATCCTTACATTAAATATCATTTTTCGGCCAAATGTATTTAATGTTATATTCAGAGAAATGTCTGTCTGGCAAATTGTCCTTCGGAGGAATATCCTTCACCAAAAAATGTTTCCAGACAATTGTCCAATCCCATTTTGAATCACTTGTTCATTTTGATGCAGATAATTGTTGAGGATTGAAGATTTTAGTTTGCATATTTTTGAAAGATAAATTGTAAATCATGTAAACGTGTACGCTGTACATGCATGATAATTCCACTGTCACATTTGAGAGAATAGGAAAGAAATCCATCAAAAATTGAAAAATCATTGATGTTTTGATACCTCTTAATATATTAGACTAGAAACTAAATCCCTATATCATTAAAGTCATAGATCCTTCTTTTTTATGTACTTAATACACTTACAGAGATAATTCATATTTAGATACATGTTTCTGAGATATGTTATTTTTACCCAAGAAAGTTAACTATAGTTTACAATCTTTATATAATTTTAAAGAATTAAATTGGATCTGATATTGTCCCTTTCAAATAAAATCCGTCGATTTCTCTTTCTAGCTTGCTTTTGTCTTAAAAGACAACCCACTTTTGGTACTCAATTCTATAAGGATAAGTTTTCCATGTATGTGATAAGCATTTAAGCTCAATTACTAAACTGGGATAAGTTAAACCAAAGTTTATAGCTTATAAATACTTATATTGGTTCGGATATGACCACTTCAATTAAAGTTGGTCGATTTTGCATTATTTTCAGTGATGATCAATTTTTACTTATTTAAGTGGAATTTGCTGTACACTCAAAGAGTTAATATAAACAATTTGCTGATAGAAATTTCATGATTATTTGACAAATATAAATGTTATCCTCAATCAATTTTGAGGAAAATAAATTATAGTTATGAGCTCTGTTCGTGACTATTAATATTTGCTAATATACATTGCATGTCTTTGACATGGACGGGTATTTACGTAAAAGTTCCTTCAATCAATAAAATTCAAATCTGCACTTAACAAGGTCTGTCAATCAAAAAAACACTGCATCCTTTATCCATGTCATTTAAAAAAAAATATATTCTTGTAGAAAAATGTGTCTTATAAATTGACAGTAAAATGAAATAAAAGATTTTCACACTGTAATTAATTAATTAACAATAATTGTAGAAAGTTATAAGATTATATTTTAGATATGAACTTAAATAATTAACTATAATTTTTTTTTGCCTTTTGCTGCAGAACATATATCCTAATGAGACCGGAAATTATGGGAGGCACGTTTTACTTCTTACAGATAAAAAAAGGCCAATTTTTGTGAAACGGAATCCTTCAGGGCATCAACATTTAAAGAACGTGTCACACAAGGACTCTTCTTGACAACACTTCAAAAATAGTAACGACGAGGAGTTAATTCTGCTTATGATAAAGGCTTCTTCTCCTTATCCTAGAATCTTGTTTCCCCCAGAAATACCTCTAAACAATATTTTTGGGAGGCATTGGAGTTGTGAAAAAGGATTCATTCTTGTTGCTGTATATAATTCCTGTTGATATAGATCTTCCAAATCTAAGGAACAACAACATCCTGGAGTACAGCGGTGTTCACGTCCAAATTGAACTTTGTACCGTTTACAGATAAAATAAATGAAGGGGCAACACTTTCACATCCCTAGCAATGACGCCCAATACCATGAGTGAAGCTGTAAATTTCGTCATATGGAATCTGAATACCTCCCCCTTCTTCGATTAGGTATCAATTATTTCGGAAATTAGAGGCGGGGTCAAACATGAAAGGCTTCTTGTCGGACAAGATTTTAACTGTCGACAAGGTTATGGAACTTTCCAATCTTTTTTAAATCATTTTGGAGGAAAAGAGGTCTTTGTCATTAAGATTTCAGGGCATGATTGGCAAGATGGTAGTGGATTGTCTTCTCGTGGACTCCAAAATCTTGTCCCATTGCCCTTATGAAAACAGTGATGAATCAAAATCCCCCCGTTTGCGATAATTTCATCCAAATAATCCTTGTCATGGCACGATTTCACCTCCTTGAAACTGAAAGTTTGTGCTTTCTCAAACTCTGACAACCTCTGTAATCTTCTTAACATTGACATGTGCATCAATGACTCTTTGTTTTTGAGGTTCAGCTTTTTTACAGCTACTGAAGCATACCAAAGTTAGAGTAAAAAATAATGATAAAATCATAACCATTGATGAAAATGACATAATCGTGTTTTTTTTTTCCAAACGTTTTCTTGCTAATCTCTATATATTCATCCCATGTCACGAAGGATTGTAGTTGCTCTCTTTCAATACATTCCTCAAATTGATTCTCATTGCTATTTAATATGCCAAAACACACGTGATTTTCATCATTAATTATATCTTCTAGACACACACCTCCTATTTGAAACGTAAGGTGTCTTGTCTCTTTGTGGTTGGTTATGATAAAACTTAAAGAGCTCAAATGATGTATAAATAGTTACTATAATTATTTGATTTTATAATTACCCCAAAAGACCCATAAGTACCGGACTGATAGGACTGAAGTCTTTTTATATCAATTCATGACTAATGACCATAGCTTAATGTTCTCTTTAGAGAGGTGTCAATGTACTTTTGGCCATGGATATCGTAGAGTGTATTAATTAATTTTCACTATTAGATATTTTAACATTGAAAACTATGCCAAAATATAAAATAAATAATGCACAGCTTGATTAAAAATCAACGATTGGCTCAAACGTATAAACACATTTCGAACCACAGGATACAAATATTTGATGTACATATCTATTACTGTAAGTAATAAGTGGCAATTGTAGATTGTAACTATCTGATTGCCCAAAATATTTAATATTCATATTTATATCTACAATTATAGATAGAGCTCTATTTGAAAAATAATGAGCCTCATGCAGATATCGTTGGCAAATAGCTTGTACATAGATGGGGAGGGGGAATTGTATTTTTGTTTTTTATGGCCCAATATTATGTATGTATGTACTCTATGAGTATATATAAAAGTATGCGACACAGTATAAAAAAAAACAAGAAACTTTAGTTCTTTCTCTAGATGAAATCCTTTATTCAGAGCATACATTTGCAGAATCAAAAGCCTGTTGCCAAACATTGTAATAATTAAGGAAGGCATGTTGTACAGACACACTGAGCACAAGGACAAGGTAGGAGCAAAATATATAGTAGACCTGAACTAAAAACCTTGCTACTATCACCTATTAGTTATATATATATATTTTCTTTTGATGGAAAAAATAATTATTTTTTGAAATTTGTATAGGCTTTATTTCACACAAATGTATTTCAATATGTGATCAAAATGTAAATTAAGAGGGAATGCAAATAAAAAATCCTGAATACACTTTCTAGTTTAAAATTATAACCCTCAATTAAAGCCCACCATTCCATTTGTCTTCCTATGAAGCATCAAACATCGAAACACAACTTTTATAAAAATATATAAACATTGAGAGCTAAAAGAAACAACTCATGCTTAAAATTTCTTTCTAAAATCATAAACACAAATACAACCAAGTAACATAGTCAACTCAGCCACAACTAAAAAACTAGATTTAAAGAACGTTTATAATAAATAAAAGACCAAAAAGACTTTGATCATCTCGTTCTTTATTTTTCCCGGAATCTATCTATTATAGTATTTAGTTTATTAAGATATCTAATCGACCAAGAAGGAAAGTATCGAACCAAATCCGAGGTAAGAATATGTACTGCAAAATTGGGATATCTTGCTGTAGATGCAATAATTACCTTACTGATTTACCCAAATCTTAGTCCATTGACAGAAGTAAGTCAACTTGCTGTCAGTGCTGTAAAACTTATTAATGTATCATTTACTGGATGGATTTCAGAGCTGGAATTTCTTTTCATTGGAATCCCGACGAACATATGGGCTTTCATGTTGTTTAAAGACAACTCCACCCAGCCCAATAGCTCCACATTATGCCTCCAATACATCTTGCCGCTCTACAATAGCATATAGGACTGAATTGTATATTCTCCAACAGTCCTTGCAAGGGGTACAGAAAAATATACACCCGGTCATAGCTTGGAACTGGGTCGTAAATTTATTTTCTTCTCTAAAATTTCCATCGACTGCATGATTCTTTTCTCCCATATTGGTGGCAGATCTAGTAGATCAATAATATTTGTTACATTCTAATGTTGCTTCAGAATCAATTGTTGGGTTATATATCCTCTTTAAATACCTCAGTATTGGATATAAATGCAGTTTGTCTCACCTACTTTCAAATTGTTCTCTTCATAATGAAACTTGCTAATTTAAAATATTTTGCACATTAATTCATATTTAGAGATGCCCCTTGGTTCTTCAAGTTTACCTGTATTGAAAAATTTGGCGAAAAAAAAATACATTAAACCTAATTTTTGCAAAGAAATCAAAATAAAGTTTATCTATTACTAACTTTGTCTGTCAGCATAAATACATTTCATACTGATACCAATTGCCAGTGATACATAAAATTTGTCTTTCGGGTATTTAAATATAAAAGAAATGGAAAATGAATACAGTATTCCTGACGATATGAAGAATGTTTTAGAGGATAGTAGTTTAGTAGACAGGAAATTGTATCAAATTAGTGAGTAGTAGTCGTTTATGGAAATAAATTATAATTTATTTCCTCTATACGACTTCTTCTGGAATTACTCTGATGTCGATCTGTAATTCAATCCTGATTCCAAAAAGGATTTAAACTAATGAAGCAAACCCTTTTTATGAGCACACTCACTAGTCATAACTTCGATGTTTTGTCTTCAAAAATTAAATAATAATTAATGTAGGTTTGCACGGACCTGTGCACAGCGTTAAGAAATCAAAATTAATTTTAAACCCTTGAGGTTCATGTAAAGAAAAAAAATAAAGACAGTAAACTTAAAAAAAAAAAAAATATGATAAGGTTTGGGAGGAAAAAATATGTTTTGTCCATTTATTGTATTTTTGTGATCAAATTAGATCTTTAATGCTTGGGGGTATCCTTAATGCTAATTTTCGTATACGTCTCAAAGAGTCAGATTGGCTCCTTGTTCATACAATGATAGGAAAATATGAAATTAAATTGGAGGCGATAATAGTAAAAATCTTATGATATTTAAGGCATGTAGATCAAAAAGGACTCCTCTTACTGTAGGTCTGAACAAAACAATCGTGAGATAAGTAGACTCAATAGACTTTTTAGCCATATTCTATTTCATATTTTTATAATCTATAAGGAAGTTCTCACATATTCTAAAAACTTTTTGATGTTGAATACGTTTTTAAATATCTGGAGAAAACTAAATTCTTTATTAGTTCAACTGTCATGATATGGTAAAAATACTCTGTCTTAGTATATCTTCTTTTTTAACTTCACTAAATAATATAATCTCCTTTAGAAAAATTGTGCAAAGGCATATACCAACAACCAGTGAGAATAATTTAAAGAATTGTCCGGGCATTTTTTGTTTTGTTTTAAATGAAGTAGTTGTAAAATGAATTCCTTTTGTGAAAAAATGCTATCGTAAGGCTGCCATGGCCTTTGAAGCCAAACAAATTGTTATTAGTACAGTCTTTGGAGTCTCCAAAAGCTACATAAAGTATTTCAGCGAAATCAAATCTAAGTTTGGCCGTGATTCCGGACACACCCACACATACACTGACATTCGCATTTAATTTATAAATAATAATATCAGCTCTAAAAAATAAAAAGCCTGTTCAGATTGACACTACTTATTTTGTAAACCTATGTCAAGAGTATTTTTTGTAGTTTGAAGCTTCAATCCTTTTTAGTAAGATCAATTATATTATTTCATAATAATGTTATCAGAGACATTTAATTCTTTTATCAACAAACATCCCCTAAATTTACATAACTTCAACATTTTATTTGTGGTGTAATATAACAACACACTCAAAGTTGAGAAATGTACGTTCAAGAGTCTTTGAGCGTGAATGTTTCTCAAATTTTACAGAGTTTAACAATGGAATATATTTTCACTTAGTGAACCGTTTCAAGGAATAAAAATAATTTCATTGATTTTTTTAAATACACTAAATTTATAAGCATTCTAATATCTACCTAAATCATTTATATTTTTAATATTCCTTTTTGAGTAGAATAAAAATTAAATAAACTTTTCAATTAGTCAGTATTTGTTGAATATGCTTATTTAAATCTTATAAAAAAAATATTGTGCTCTATTCAATCACGAAAAAAGTTTTTCAATTTTGTATGAGATAGATATACTCAATTTAAATATCTATGGTGGTGTTTAAAAAAACATTTAAATATAAGTATGTATATTTAAATACAATTGAAGTTGATTAATGCGGATAATCGGTATTAAAAAGGTGACTTATTGATCAGCATTGTGTTGCACATCCCAGCCAACTAAATTATGGTATGGGTGTTATAGGTGATGATTCCAAAGAAATATAATAGGCTAAAAAGCATTGGGCTTACCAAAGAAAACACGTTTTTTTTCGTTCAAAATATACTTTTTTATTTTTCTTCAAAAAATTTGTAAAAATTATGATATTTATATTTTAAATAACCATTAATAGATAATAAATGTTGCATTAGATTACATTAATGTTTTATAGATAATTAACATCTATGTATGTTTAAAAATTGCAATAACACGGAAAATACTTGTTTTTTTCTAATTGCCTTATTAAAATTTTTAAATTAATTTATTTATGAATAAAAATATACTGAACAAATGCATTAAATACTACTTAATTCCATTGATAAACAGTTACATTTTAATTTAATAAATGTAAAATGTACTGTAAACCTTTGTGAAATTTCTAAATATAGTTTTAGAAGAGGAGTGGAATCTTGTTGTTTTTGTTTATAATACTGGGTGGTTTATTTAAATCGGATCATTAATATTTAATTGAGGTTGAGTGATTAAAATAAATTCAAATTTTGATATAATAAAACATGAAAAATTAGTTCCAAAATAAATCAAAATGGAGCTCTCTAACCTACGTACAAATCGAAAAATTGATACTTGAACATTATAGACGAATTTTCATTCATGCACTCCAAGCAGTTGGACATCTTCACAACCACTATCTAAGGGGAAATAATTGAAAATGCCAAAATTTTACCCCAAGGAGTTAAAGGAAACAGCACAGGCCGATCCCCTCAAGTCCCCCTCAAGAAAAGCGGCGCAACCTTGCCTTTATTTTTGAGTATTGGTAGTTTGAATACGTAATTGTCTATTCGACAGCTTAGTCCACTTGCACCATCATGCAGATAAAAATGATTTTCTTTTAAAGTTTGCTCATGTTATATTTATTTATTTCGAACAGCGGCGATCAACAAAGCCTATAAAGGTAAACTTATTTTATGAAATATAAAAATTATCGTTCTTAATAACAGTGATATAATACAAATATTAAAATAAAAAATAAAACGTGACAGTGCAGAGGAAAAAAGCAAAACAAGTGTCACACAAAAAAAGAATTTACTTAAAATTGCATAAGGTCAGCCTCACATATGATACACTTTCTTGAAAGTTGCTGGCTATACAACTTATGAGGAGGGGGACGGGGAAGAGAATAATCATTTTGTTGCCCCAAAAGTTTGAAGGTTTAAAACAGTAAAATACATTTATTTGGAAAAATTCCATGTTTTCCTTCTACCAAAGAAGTTCATGTTTTGCCTCTGTTTGTTTCTTTGTTCCCAGAATTATAGAAAAATTGAATAATCGACTTTGATGAAACATGGTACGAAGATTAAATATGATTACAGTAAGAGGCCATGGAAATTAGAGAGGTCAAGGTAACAGAGAACGTAAAAAATACATATTTGATCATATTTTTGGAACAAATTTGATATTTGTAAGAGGTTTAGGGCTCTATTTTAATATATTTTGGCTAGTTTCCTACCAGGACATGCAACGCATATGTCAGTTATACAACTCTCCTATGGCATTTTATTATAAGATTTTTATTTAGTCTCAATTTAAGCCTCCGTCTCAAAGATTAGCATTTAATTACCTCTGAATTTTTGTACAGAAGCATTCTTTGAGGTCTACAAACAGTGCAAAGTCACTTTGGCCCGATTTTGAGAATATATAAAAGATGGGAAAACAACTCTTCGTCAAACCCATACAATTTAGCTGTTGTTTTCAGTAGTTAGGTGCAAGGTGAAAAGTGTCAAGATAAAATATTATTATTTTTTTATTCAAAAGTGATTATTTTTTTCGTAAGTTCATCCTTCCAACGCTCCGAAAATGCTTTGTAATAATTGCTGTAGATGATTTCACCCTATCGAGGTAATCAATTAATATTTTACCGAGGCATCCAAGAATACGGTTGCCTTGGCTTACACAATACGGGTTTTCCCCCAAAAAATGAATGCTTCATTAACACACTATTTTTTTTAACAAACATAATTAGTTCACTGAAAATGTTATATTTTCCGAAGAGACACCTGACAAACTTCTATACATACCATTGGGAAGCTCATACAAACAAAAAATCACATTATTTATTTCTATTGGCCCATTAATGTCTCAACATCCGAACTTTTCATTCTACCTAATACTATAAATAGCTTATAGGTGTCTGTATATTTATGCAGGAAATTGCTTAGAATTTATCATGAAAATAATCAATAAGTTGTTTTATAAGTTATTATCTAAAAAATCCAGCATTTATTTGTAGTATGTCTTTTTTCATACAATATAACTAAATATTACATGATTATAAAAAATTCAACACTGAACTTGGACTAATTTCTGCTATCAAACATACAATTTTTATCTCAATTTTGCTGCTAAGCTAGACTTTCGAAAACCAAATACTCTTTTGTAAATAAAACCTGATTAACTATGCTGTAAAAACAGTAGTAAACCAAGACATCCTTTTCATACAAAACTTATATCATATGGTGGTTCTTTATCATTTCAATTGCATTTCCTTAAAATGGGGCCATCGTTAATAAAATATAAGAAAACGTCTCCAATAAGTATTACATTTTTCAAAGATGAAATAAACTTTCGTTGGGCTTACATATATTTTTATTACTCAAGATTTTCGTCAAAGCCTTTCCGGACAATTATTTCGCTGAGTGTTTGTACTATTTGACCCGGTTACAAAGATGGGAGTAATGTTAAGAAAAGTATGTAGAGTTACATGAAGTCTCTGTTGAAAAATAAAAACGCAGGAAAAATGTGTTTTATCATTGTTAGGTTGGAAACTTTTCAGACCTCCTCCGTCTAATAGATGGATGTCTATACAAGAAACTATGCTAATAACAATATAAAAATATGTTTTATAAAAGTACAACTTGGGAAATTGCATTAATGCTTTTTAATTTCCCCTCTTTTATTTATATCACTCAAATAAAGAACTATTTTGACATAATTTACTTTTTTTTCTGGGTTTTTTTTCAAAAATATTAGTAATACACTCGGTTGCAAAATTATTTCCTTATAAATCAATATTTTACTTAAAGTTATCTCACCGTCTTCGTTTTTGTACCTTTACAATAAAACTTCCCGGGGCAAAATATATATTACTTGAATAAATATTTAGTACTTTATCTACAAAACAGCCCATTAGTTGGTGTCTTAGTTAATTATTCTTGGTAGTGGATATATCACATTTATTCAACGTTTCATTTGTGTCATTAAATATAATAGTAAGGCAATGTAAAATATATTAGTCAAAAATTTTAAAGACAAGAGTAGTTTTCAGGCTTAATCATCACTCAAATGTTGCTAATTTTGGCAAAGAAAAATATTTTCGATTTGTAAAATGATTGAGAAGGATTAGTCAGAGAATTAAATAATAAACAATATTTTTTTTTAAAAGTACAATATAAGATCCATCCTAATGTATTCTAGTGTATATCATATACCGTCTGTAGAAGTTGCAACTTCTATATGCAAATTGAACAATTTGCAATTAATACGTCTTAAAACTGTATTATGAAATTACAATATTGATCATTCAAATTAACAAGTATTGAGTTAAACTATCATTTCGTTTTGATCGGTTTAAATTACAAGAATATTTTGTATCTATGATAATATAACTTTGTGAATTTGAACTTTTATTGTGCCAGGGATTCCTTATATTTTTGTTGTTTGCAATAAAATATTTAAAAAATACAACATTAATATATCCATCATCTGTGGAATATTCAATGATTGAAAAATCCAATAATTGGAACATTCTTTTATAAAAAAAGTACTGAAACTCCTATCTGAAATACAAGAATTTCGAATGGGCTAAGTTTCCAGGCTATTTATACAGTTCAAGACCCTAATCGAGGAGGTTATAGAGGCCAATAGAGGCTAAACTGAGTGAAATTCATTCACAAGTATTGTATCTGTTGCTCAGTTTTGGTTGATCAAATAAGTCTTAAAATATAACCATTTGATGTTGAGTATATATATAACTAAAGCCCAGATTTCGTTTTTTTATATTTGATCTAATTAAGAAAGCAACCGATCATTATTAATAATGATCATGCTCTCTGTTCATAAAAAAACAACAACTATGTATTCAATTGTATTATTATATTACAAGTTGAGTTGTACAAAGCTCAAGTCTTGTTTTGTGAAGCACAAAATAAGGTAGCCTAGCCTTCAGCTTGGTATCAAGGTTCACTTTACAATTTTACTTCCTACACCAAGTAGTCACGTAGTTTTAAGAAATTAAGTGCTCACTCAATAATGACTTTGTATAATATACAAATTATGTTTAATCAATCAGGGCTCGACGATTGTTACAAATTGGCACTAGACAAGAGGCCTAGTAATTTTTTTTTGCTATAATTGTGATTAATTTACTTTCTCAAAGTACACAAATATAAACTACCCATGTGCTTGCTATATATATGGGTATATTGGTTCGGCTTCGATTCGAAGGGAAAGCCCTATACAATATCGTTTTGTCGAATCAGAAATAAGTAAACAAAGCCCTTTACGGAATATGTAGAACAGATTGGTTGCCTTTAGAATTTAAATTACGTTCCATTTTTGGGAATGTATTTGTTTTTTATATTTACTCTACGTGTTGTTGACACAAGATAAAACTCATGATTTGAAGCATAATTGCCTGTGTATACGAACAATTAAAGGTACAGTATTATATACCCAAATGGGCTAGATGGAGACCAACCTGTACTATACCAATATTTCTTTTAGCCACAAGTTCGTGGGCTAGTTTGGCTGTCCTCCCTTGTTAATTAATGCAAAGCTATAACAAAACACAACAAAAAGTGTAAATGTTGTTATTTTTAGAAACAATTTTTGTAAATAGTAAAACGATGAAAATTTAAAGGAGGTTTTTTATGATTGACAAAGTTAATTTATTTATAATAATATTTAGTCGTACACAGTTAGTTTTCTGCTGATGGGTTGTAATTTTAATTTCCAAGCCACCCTAATAAGCATTTAATGTGCTTCAATGATTTAATAAGATAGAAAATAATTCCCATTTATGAAAATAGTGAGAGCGAATCACTACATTGATAAGGACATCATTTTTGCAAGGGATCCATCAATCGCTTTAAATAGAGTATAAATGTAATATATAATATGTGTTAGCGAGATTTAAAAAAAAATCTCTTTAAAAATCAGTGAAATTGATGGATATGTCGAGACTTAATTGAACTGGAAAGGGGGAGATGAAAGATATAACAAATTGAAATTTATCAGCACGCCCAACTTTCCATATATTTATGTAGATATATCAAAAAAATCGATTTGTATGCTAATATTATTAAAATTTCCATCATATATATGTATAGTACCACAAAAGGTCAATTGTTGTACGCACGTACGATATAGATTCCAACTTTTGATGAGTTTTTAATTAATTTATCAATTTAAATAAAGAAAAGTTTGTTCATATTGAGTAAGGAACTAAAACTTGATGTAATATGATTAAATATCATACATATGGAATCAAACATACAAATCAAAAACCAATTTTAAATTTTGTAACCCTTTGTTAGTGAAAAGTGGTATTATACACCCCAAGATATATAAAAATAGTGGTTTACGTAATTTTGCTTCACGACATTTTGCCTTAATATATATATAAATCATGATAGATTTATCCTCAAAATGCAGTACATAATTTAACTATGTATTGTGTATCAACTATAGAAAAAAACAGTTTATAAATTTAGTATAATAAGATAAGTAAAAACGAAAAAAGAGCACAATGGTTCGAACAAAAGAAGCTCTACTCATAACTCTGTTATTATTATTCATTATATATAATGGATAATTCATGTTAGAAAAGACTCATGGATTAAAATAACGGGTTATGGTATAGCCATGAATATTCCTTATAAATTATAATAAAATATAATATATTCATTATAAGAAAATATATCGTGTTCAACCCTCAAACTCTTGCTGTTATATTCAAATTTTAAGCATTTTGATTCATATTCATGGCTGGAAAATGGACGGAATAGTTAAGAAATCGATACAAAATTCAAAGTAACACAATTTTATTATAATTGGTTCGACTGTGGATCATGTAATCACATACATTTCATTATTTGGGTTAATTTTTTACTAAGTTCACTAACCATATTAAAGAAAGGAAAAAAAAACAACACAAGGTCTCAGAAGTGGGTTCGGTACATGTTGGCGATATCCTCGATATACACCATGCAAGTCAAATAAAATGGAACGTATAAATTGTTTCTGAAAAGAGGGAGTAGAAACTTTGTTCCTCTTATTTTATTTCTGTGATCGAGTGTGGGCTATATCGTTCATGGTGGAGAGTATGACTAATAATAGGTTTAACATACCACTAAAGGCATCAGACTAGCTCAATACCCAAAAAATAAGGAGAGACAATGGTTTTAAAGTTTAATAGTTGCAAAGGCACTCACGATTATTTACGTTTGTAGCAAACCGGATAAATTTTTTATTTCAGTTAACAAGGAGGACTGTTACTTCACCCTTTTAATAACTTTTGAATCTTAGATACTTATTTAAATAACTTGAGAATATTCTGTTTGTTTACAACAAAGGGTGAAATACTATGGTCTGCTATAATTTTATCCAGTATTATTAAAGGATGCACATGTTGCAGGGCTGAATAGAGGGGAATCAAAACAGAAAATGAAGGTTGTATAGAATATACATTGAGAGGGATACATAGAAAGAGATAGAGGGGGAAGAGCAGATGGAGGTAACATAGAGCATGAGAGAAGTTAGAAGGGAAATAAAGTTTTATTTGGGGGAAAATACCTATAATCTTAATTATCTTTGAGGCTCAAAAAATATCATCGAAACATGCTTGGTTATTTTATGTGTCTACTTACTTAATGTGAGACGGATCTGTGTGACCATTTTTGATTCTATTTGTCATAATACCAAAACATACTTATTTATATATATATATAAGATATCCTCCTTCACAAGCAATAACATCTTGGAATAGATAGGTAGCTTTTGAGGGTGAATGCTGTGTTCACGGTGGGCATCACTCCCATGATTGTAGTTCAGAGCAAATCCAAATTTGGACAAGAGGTGAGGTATATATTTTTCTACAAAACTCTCCAAACTCCAAAGGGCTGAAGGATGGCAACATTCAAGCATGCCAGAAGTCAAACATATTGTTGCTACAAGAGTTTTGGATCTTCTTAGCTGTATGGGGGTTAAATGTATTTCTTGATGTTATAGGCAGGACAGATATTCCAAAAGTCTCTGCAGTTTTCTTGGCACTGACGCCGGAACAGAAAAAGATTGCACAAGCTTCGCCTTTTTTTGTTGTTATATTGAAAAATTTTACACTTAGGATATCAATAAAAATTGTTTATTTTTGTTTCCGCTGTCGTTTGGTTGATGAATGAAACCTCATAATTAAAAATAACAAGAGTAAAGTCGTAATAAAATGCTACAAAGGCTTTTGAACACGGTTACATGAAATTACCGGCAACGTAAATGGTTGTGGAAATATTACCTAGAGTCTTAAATACACATCTGGCTAAATATATAACTACCCCCATCTCAAGTCCCTCCCCCATTGAATTATATATTTCTGAGGCACACACCAAATTTTTATATACATATAATAAATAAACTAATTAAATTAAGTAACTGCATTTTGATCATTTTTGAAGCTAATTACCCCTAGAAAACAAAGACTCCTGGGGTTTCTTTGATTAAATATATTTTGTTTCATCGAATTCATTTTTGGAAAAACTGAATCACTCCACCAAAAACCATTTTTCTCCATCTGAACCATGATTTTTTTCACTTACAAATACACAAACTGAAAAAATTATATATATATATATAATGAAAACACTATCATTCTTTCTAATCATATAGAGAGCACAACAATAATAAAAAAATAATGAAAAAGGAATAAGGCTTTCACTCTAATATTTATGAGAGGGAGAGCCCCGATTAATTATTTTTCTTTTATTTTCATTTGATTTAATGTTGATGCTGTTCGCCTTGTGTCAATCAAAATGTTATTCAATAAAAATAAATAATTTGTATCTAAAGAATGACTTTTACAATTAACCTTGAATGGCTTGAAATGTGTTGAACGGCTACTTTATCCAGGAGGAAATAAAACTAATTTTTATAAATCGTAGAAGTTTCAATTTTATGTCAAGATAATAATAAGTTTTGTCTTAAATAGCAAACCCCATTATTTAATGAACCGAACTTTTAAATAGTAAGTATTTTTAGGTATTATAACCACTAATTATTTATATATATATATTTATTTATACTACGCAGTGATTATTTCATATCTCTTTAAATTACGCTTCATTAATATGTTTTAGAGGAATAATTATATCATATAAAGAATTGCAAAATTTAACTCAGAATATATTTTATTCTAAAGTAATGAATGATAAGTTCATTACTTTATTTATTATTTAATGATTTTGAAAAAAAGTCTAATAAATGTTAATTTTGCCGGAATAAATTTGATATAAATTACTTGATTTGAACAAATTGCACCAAGTTTATTACTTGTAATGAAATTCCATAGCACTAAATTTATTATTTTCGTCTAATTATTTGTAAAGTTATTCCCATGGCGTTTTATTTGATTGTCTTACTCCAAAATTAATAGTGAGGAGTTATTCGCACTTAAAGAATTTTGAAAATTTCATATAATAAAAATGAATTGAAATAAATATTTTTTGTAAATTAGAAATTAAAGCAATTAAAACCTATGAGGTAATTTTAGGTTAATTAAAAAGGCTGTCCTCACATAGTTCGTCTGTTCGTAGCGTTTACATTTATATTAATAAAGTAGTACATGCTGTTCTTATTATACTTTCCTTCTGGAGGAGAAAAAATCAAAGTATTAAGATAGAGTAACTCTGAGGATCTGTCGGGGTCTTATCGTCTATATTATTAAAGCAAGTTTTGTCTGTTCAGCAACACCTACTAACTCTCGGCAATGGCCGATACTACTGTTCATACTTAATATATTTTATAGCAAAGTCAAAATGATATACAAATTATACCCTTGTTGTTTTAGTTTGTAGGTAATTTTTATAACCTGCATATATGTTTTTTTGTTTTTTTTTCATTAAAAAAAGAAAAGATATGCAAGACTTCAATATATGAAAACATACATAAAATAACATTTATACACTAATTAAAAGGAACCCTTTAGGGGGAAAAAATGGATTAACAATGTTAAGCAGATTTAGAAGTATGCTGAAATAACTTAATTATTAAAAAACCTAAAATTTTTATTTTTTTAAATAGACATATAGTAATCCCAAATATAGGGCAAATTAATTCATTCCTAATACGAAAACTAGAATCAATATTTCGTTAAGTCCTCGTATACTGTTTAGTAGTCAATTTAGCGTGATCATACTGGTATCATCTTTCTCCATAAAGTAGTCTTATGTCCCAAATAACATAAATTTTGCCCCATATTTATTTAATAGCTTTGATACCTGCAATTACTCCGAGTAATTAGGAGTTGACAAACAGACAGACTTTGGTTTAATCATATATATTCATTTATATATTCTGTTTATATCGTCGGTGCTCATGGAACCCAAAACAGTCAGAAAAATCAGTCTCAAATTTTGGACATCGACGTACAAATAACCATACATGTCCCAATGATCTTCTTGGGGGCCTTCTAAAACAGCTTTTTTTTAACCATAAATCAAAGAAAAAACTACTCATTTTCCAATTTGCTATATATTTCTCCTTCTCTTATATCTAAGTCTCTTTCTACATCCCTCACTCTCTCTCTTTTCTTCTACATTCATTCTTTGTTTCTATTCCTCTAGCCCTGTAACACGGGCACCTTGCTAGTAATATATATTTACTTGAATTAATTCAGAAAATAAATTCACAACAAACTCAAAGTGTGCTCTACGTTTTTCATGAACACAATCACTCCTGGTTACTCAATGCTTAGATATTCTCTCCTCAATAATGAAAGAATAGTTTCAGAAAATAAAAATAAATGATTGTTTAGGTTTCCAACTCACTTATACAATAAGTCCTCGCCGTGTAAATTAACGATTTTTCATTTGCTATTTAAAATTTTCTGGTTTACTTGACGCTGTAAACGATAGCCAATTACTCTTTGTGAATCTGCAGTAGCGGTTTTTTCTGTACTATATCCTCCATTTTCTTCATCGATTGCCGCAAAGACGGACATAACAAAATAAAAGCTGTTCTGAATTTTTTATTGTTAAGGCACAGAAAGAGCAGTATTTATTACACAATACAAATCTTTATTATCGATATTTTTTAGACGAAAGGAAATTCAGGAATCACCTGTTTCCCCAAATTAGAAAGCATATGTTAATATCAGTAAAAGTGAAAATAAATCAAAGCTTTGAATGTTTTCTAGAATATTTTAGTAATATGTACATGTAAAATTGTAACATTTAATCTGCAGTGATTTTGAAAAACTTTAAAGAATAAACAGAAAGCTATATTGCTTATGAAATAGTAATAACCAAAGTTCAAAATCAAAATATAAATATAATAAGTTAGTTTAGTAATTGTGAAATGGGAATAATATGAGATTAGAAGTATGCTTGACGATAAATGTCTACTTTTAAGAATCTGTTGGCATGACATTTAATGTTAAATAAAAAAATAGAAGATTAAAGGAAGAAAACACTGCTTCAAACTAATGGAACTTGTGCATTTAAATCTATTAAATGCTTTTGACTTCTATAAATAGTATTTGTATGTCTGTCCAACATATTTTTTTTTATAATTATTTCTATATGACTAATTGCAATTAAGATAATCAAATAATAATAAAATATGAATTGTCTGTCAATTTTATATCTTTTGCAAATAGAAAACGTATAAAATGATTATACAATTTTTAATTATACAAACAATTTCAAAGCTGACATAATGCTGATAGAATATGTGAGTTTAATACAGAGCAAGAAGTAGGGGTGAGCAAGGCTTATGATATCACTGAATGAATATTTTTGTTAACATCAGCTCCCTCAATATGATTTTCAGAGAAAAAATAAGTTACCGCATCTAAAATAGGATTAGTGGAGGGAAAAAAATAAAATCAATATTTCATATTGCAAAATAAGTGGGATTCGTTTTTTAATGATGAATGAGACCCAAGGAATACACCTAAATAATTATCATAAAGAGGGAAAAAAATAAAATCAATATTTCATATTGCAAAATAAGTGGGGATTCGTTTTTTAATGATGAATGAGACCCAAGGAATACACCTTAAATAATTATCCATAAAGACAAAACGTGGTAGAAAAATTGCTGTTGCAAACGTTTAGATACGAGGTCGGCAACCCCCAGCCAAAGAGTGAATTTTGACTTGTCCACCATCTTATCATGAACAATCATCTAAATATAGACATTCTACTTCAACATGAATCTCCAGCAATAACTGTTTGCCTTTCTTCCATGACATATCATGGCTTTTTGCTTCTTGGCCCTACTCTCCAAAAGGTTGCTTTCCCCTCCCTGAGGTCAACCAGCCTTTATACTCTAGTAACCCTCATCTTATGAATTAAAAATAGGTGACATATACGGTTTTCTAATACTTTTGTGCAATGTTTGAGTATAAAAACATGCCACAAGGGGAAAAAATCAATATACTTTCCAAAATAAGAACTTATCACAATATTAGAATGTATATAAAGGAATGATGATATAAATAATTTAAGTTTGAAATGCATTTATTACTAATTTAGAATACTACCAAGAATGGAATTTCATAAAACACAATGTTTATTATAATTTGAGTAATAAATAATTTACTTACAATTTCCTAGAGCTAATTATATAAAGGTTATTGGTAAATGCCTGTATTAACGATGCTCGAACACATTAATATTTGTCCTTAAACATGTATTAATCCAATAATTTATGAAGGTCATACTTCCTTTCATAATAGTGACTATTTTCTGAAGTGTTGCTCCTAAGCAACGTTATATAAAAAAGGGCCATAAAACTAATTTGAGACTTTCATAATTGTCCATTCTAAACGATAAAGTGTACAAGTCGATTGTGAGTTCAACTTTCATAAAAGTTTTTATCTTCCTTTTCTCTCTAAAAATGCTTACAATCTACATCCCATAGTCAGTGTTGACTAAATCCAAATCTTTTATGTTTAAAACAAAGGTGGTTTTTTATACAAAGATAAATTATAAGAAAAGCGGAAATTGTTTTAGTTATTTTCCTTTTTTTTTGTAATAGGTCTTCTACATAAGCATATATCCATGCATACATGTAGTATACTGATGATATACCTAGCTACCTAATAATAATAATAAATAAAACAAAAATGTTTGAACTTTGAGGCATTAAATTGCAAAACAAACAAAATTGAACCTTTATATATATATATATAAATTCTTTTCTTTTTTGGAAGGTTAAAGGAACGCTTAGGCATGTATTTGCTTAGTGTAAACATAATCATCACTGTTCTTACTTTGTTTGATTAGTTATTGATTGATTTCCTTTACCCATAAAAAAAATATTATAGTTATACGCTTTTGTAAAGTATATGTACTAGTGTTGGACTATAGTTTAAAACAACTAGACCGGTCTGAGACTAGTGTTGCTATGTTAGTCACTATTTAGGAGGAAGTACTTGCAGTTCCAACTAATTCAGTCTTGGTATAGCTCACTCTTAAAACTTATAATATTATTCTTTGACATCATTCAACTTTATTTCCTTGTTATTTCATAAGCCCCAATACTGACAGTCTGAAAAACTCATGGTCTTAAAGACCGATCCCAATACCTCATAGAACCCGTCCTAAGAGTCAAATTGACTGGACCGAAAAAATGGGACTGATGGAGGACTATCTGCGACAGTTATTATTTTTAGGGGACCAAAGTAATTATGTTCTGCAATCAACAATCAACAATTCATCTATAGAATAAGTCAAGACCAAATTTTTAATTAGACCAATTTTGACTGTCAAACCAATATTTATAGGGTATGGAAGCAAAAACTGGATTCAAGGGGATAGAAAGTATTCATTCTGTAAGAAAGAGGCGGATACATGATTTCATGTTTTTTCACTTATGCCAAATGGTTGAGTGTGGTGTATGCCACAGAACAGCGCCACTTCGAACTTAGTTCAATTGACTCTTCGTCACGTCAATGATGAGTGTCTCTCAATCCACAACATTATTTCCTAGGTCCATGAATGTTGTACGTGGCAATGCACCCGATTGAGATTATTCAATGTTACATATCCACCTTGATTAAAATCATGGACTCCTTCTCAGCTGGAGGAACACTACTCGTCACATAGTAGTTTTTAATGATACTATACTGAAATATTAATACATTAATTTTCAAAAAAAAATAACCTTCATTCTTTTTTAAAATGTCAATTTTGTTTATGAAATTGTTATTTTAAAAACGGATTAATTGTATACCCACATAAGAGTTAAAAAAACATAAAAAAAAATTATTCTCAATAATAACAAAAAATAATAATTTTCACAAAATTTATATACAAGGCCTTTGCAAACTTGGTCACTCAATTCTGCATCTATAAACTTTTAAATGATGTTGACACTGAAGTTTATTTTTTCTTTGTTTAATCCCGTGGACAGATTGTCTGAAGAAATTTTTCTAAGAGTAAAGTGAAACCTTATAATTTTTTAGTGGATCATACTAATTCAGTCCTTTAAAGAAGCTCAGTGTAGCATTATCATAGAAAAAATCGATTCTAACTTATTCTATAGATAAACTGTTAGTTAGAACATTAGTTGTGTTTCAAAATCGTGAACATGGGCACAATAACGTCATATGAAGTTAAATAATTTTATTTGTACAATGATAAATCAGGTGGTTGTCTTATCAATAATATGCCAGAAAATTGCTCCATAGAAAAAACGATTTATAGATCACGGGTTGAGAAGTCCCAGGCTTTTTTTTTAATTTACCATAATGTCAGTTATGAACAACCTTATAAAACAGTTTTCAATTTTTTTGATACTAGTCTTAGTTAATCAGTTATTGTGCTATGTTTGATGCTTCTTTTTACTTCCAAGATAATGGATCAAAAACCTTTTCAAGGTTTTTTACATTGTTTCTTTATGGGAAAAGATACTGTTTAATCTAAGCAATGCATTGAAAAGTGGTGTGGAGACTCTGCTATATATTTATTTTTTATTTTGCGTACCGAATGGTCATATTATCTACAAGTCCATTCATGAATATCATCAGATAAATTTCCTGTCCGTTAAAGGTATACATAGATAGATGGGTGTAAAACCATTGTTATTCAACCATCAATAACTTTTCTTTAGACATATTCTAATTGTATCCATCCAGTAACTGGTATGAATAAAGTAATAATTAATTATACATAAGTTGGATATTGTAAAATGTTTTTGGTTTCTTGCATACAAATATCAACTGGGATTCCTGTCTATTTTTTTTCGTAATATATGTTTAAACATAAGTTTTGGAAAAATATTATTACCTTGACGAATAAAAGATGAACCAAGTTAATGTTTTCACCCAGATTTGTTTGTAAGCAGGGCAACAGAAAAAGTTAACAACTTATTTTGAAAAAAAAACATGTAGGATGATCGTAAGTATTAAGAGTAAAAGATAATTAAATTTGGAGAGGTCCAGGTCATTTGTTAGTAAGGAAGATTGACGGAAAAAGTGACGGATCAATCTTGAAAAAAAAATTTTAGGGAGATTATAATTGGTTGCAGAAAAAAGAATTTCGTATTTTTCGCTGTATTTCAATACTTTATAAGAAGTTTTACCCTCAACTCATTTTTACAAAGTGAGGGCTGTTTTATTCTAAACTAAGTATTATTTTTAGTAAAGTATTGGATTTTATTTGCTAAGAGAAGTTGCTTTTTTCTGATTAATAAGTTAATTATTAAAGACCGATTTTCTTCTCTGTCTCCTTGAAATATGAGTTATACAAATATGATTTATGTAACTCATTGCTCATCATTCGACGTTATATTAATTTTTTTGAAACACAGATGAAATCATCAGCAACTCATATATAGTGTTGGTCAAAATTTTTAAATGAGGCCGATGTAGAATAGTGTTATATATGTTCTTATTTAGGAGATATGATTGCAGTTCAGTCCAGTCTGGTCTCATCTGGTCGTAATTATTGGTTCTTCAATAATGTAAAATCTATCCTCAACTGAAATCATCATCAATTCATCTAGACCAAACTTTAACTGATACCAATGCAGACTAGTGCTGTGTCGGTCATATTTAGGACATAGAAATACGTTCAGTTCCTGTCCGGTGCTATCGAGTCCAACCCCATTTGTTGGTCCTTAAACAAGGTAAATCGGAACACAACTGAAGTCATCAACAATCCTTCAATAGAATATTTTTAGACCATTGTAGGCTATTGTTGTATTGTTCCATATTTAGAACTGAAGATCGTGGTACTGTCCAGAACAGTCAAATGTAGTACACTACCGTCCCAATTATCTAACCTTCAAGAAGCTAAAATCGAAGCACAATTGAGGTCATCAACAATTTACCTATATACTCCATCTAAACCCAATTTTAAATGAGACCAATGAACATTAGTGTAGTGTCGGGCCTAATTTAGGACTGAATACCGCAATTTAGTGCAGTTCAGTCAAAGGCAGTACAGTGAAGTCCCACTTATCGGTCTTTCAAGAAGATAAAGTTGATAAAACACAGATCTTAACTACAATTCATCCATGGAATCGGTTATGCCCGAATTTTAAAAGAGATCCATGCAGACTAATGTTGTGTTAGCCCTTATTTAGGACTGAAGACTGTGATCAACTTCAGTGCTGTCAAATGCAGTACATTCTGGTCTCATTTATCGTTCCTTAAAGAAGGTAAAATTGAAACATTACTGACATTTTAAACAATTCATTTATAGAATCGTTCTGGACTGAAATTTAGATGAGACTTATACAGAACAATTTTTTTTTGTCTGATCCATTTGGAATTTCTGTTCAGGATGGAGTCAGACGGAACTTCTTTATGGGACTAAATTACATAGTTTGGGTCACTAAAAATCATAACAGTCTAAGGTGAATCTTAGATTTTCAAATCAAAACCCAACAATTCTAACTACCAATTAATTAGAGGGCTTTTTTTCTGTTTTTCGTAAGTGGAATGTTTGCAGGATATACTGTAGGTAACGCCTTGACATACCAGATACGATATATATAAGTTTTATTAGCTCTGTTAAGCCCATGTATGTACATACAATTTGCACCCTTATTTAAAAAAAAAAAACATTAAGAGAGCATGGTAATTTATGAGCTGAAATGTATTTATTTTGGTATGTCTGGAGTTTCCTCTTTTTCAAATGACAGGAAAAGTATTTTGATGAAAAGGAGGGGAATTAATGTCTAACTGGATAAAACTGTGGATTTCGACTACTGCTTCAAATAACTTTCTTTCTTTTTAATTGTGGGTAAAGGAATCTAAAAAAATAAGCATTCGCATAAGATTGAAACTAAAGAAGAGTACTATCTATAGAAATAATGGTTGGTCCGTCATTCCAATAACTATAAATGACTTTTATACAATAAACAATTTCATGAAACATGGATAAAATATATTATTTATTCATTCAAATGTCAAATAAGCAACACCTGCTTCCTATATATCCCAAAGTATCAATAATATCCATGGATCGAGATTCCGTTTCTTCTCACTATTAAAGATTTATAAAGATGACATTTCAAATCCAATAATACGTTTGATATGAAATTCACCACTAATTAATAAAGGGTTCATTGAAATTTGAGCACATACAAATTAAATAATTAATAAAGGTTGAGTTATTGAAATTAATTAATACTCCGTTATATTAAGGTATAAATAATAAATAACAAAAAAAAAATGATCTCTCTAGCTTACGTACAAGTCGATAAAATACACTTCAAAGTGATCGTCTAATTTCCATTCGCGTACTCCTTGATGTTGGGGACTCCAAGACCTCTGTCTACAGGGTCAGCAAGTCCAAAACGTTAGAGATGAACAATGTCTCTTTCAAAAATACAAAACTGGATCCGGATAAATTAAAGAAAACAGCGAAGCAAATCCCCTCAAGTCCATGAGGGCCCAAGCCAGAAATCTCGGAGTTTCATACCTGACTGTCATGAGAGCTATAAAAAAGTTGATGAGGCTTGTAAAGGTGGTGATTCAACTTTTAACAGCAGCAAAGAATCCCATCCCCTCCGTTGCAAGTCTTTTTTGATTGAGTCTTTTAAGTTCTTCTGATCTCTTCTTTGACCATTTTGCCCCCTTACCGACCTGATGCCAAATCTCTGGACCACACATTTTGGGTGCATGTTGAGGGGAAGGCCTGTAGTGCCCTTCATACAAATAATGAAGCCCTCTTCGCCAACGTCAGTGAGCACTGGGACGCCATGACAGAGGGCTACATCCGCAGCGGTTGTCAGACCTTCTACCGGCCCCTGGAAACCATCATTGCCGCTAAGAGTGATTACATTAATGATTCCGAGAGCTCAGATACACATACATATAATTAAACTAATAATTTTGTTAAAAATATATATTTATAATTAATTAATTATTAATAAGTCTTTCAAGTTTATAAGCACTCTGTATGTAGAACTATTAACTATACATGAACTTATTTATTAATATTAAATCTAATTAACTTTTGTTGGAAATATATTGTGCAAATGTTAAGTCGACAAGGAAAACCTCAAACAACTTGACAGAAATCTTGCCAATTATTTTTAACATACACAATTTTTTTCTGTTAAAAATGTCCTTATGAACAAAATGAAGTTTAAAAAACTAAGGATACACAAAATACCAGTAGAAATTAAATAAATGTTTGTATATGTCAAGATACATTATTAGAATGGATATTTCTCTTGTTAGTTTTAGCCCGAGAATATATAAAGTTTTTTCCCTAGTTTTTTTGTTACATTTATATTTTTGTGTCTTTAAAAAAAAAAAAAAAAAACGCAATACATATTTTTTTTAAAACTTTTTTGTTCGCATTTTTTTTTTGTAATGAAATTAAGTAGAAAACTTGGGAGAGTTTTTATATTTTCATATCCATCTGACAAATACCAAAAAACCAAAAAAAAATTATTAAAGAATCTTTAACTGAAATCATCTCCTTCATATTATGTAAATTTGTATATATTCAAATTTTAGACGCAACAAATTTTAAGCATAATTTATAATTTGACCTTGAATGTAATGGAAGGGCTTTCCAAAAAACTATGATTAACAGTGAGGGTAAGAAGAAGCATTTCCGGCATATTACAAAAAGAAACCAAAGAACAGTATGGTCACTTGACAATTTGAACAATGTTTTGGGGAGAGATGCTTTGATATTTTATCAGGGCTACGAGAAACTAAGTTGAATCCAACAAAAACTTCATACTTACTGTTATCTCTTCAATGTATACATAAACTTATGTAAATGCTTAAAAAAGATACAAAATGGAAAATAATCGTAATTATAATAATGGTGTTTACCTGTTTATCAAGTAATTAAATACCTTTTTTTTTTGGGGGGTATTTTTAACCATTTTATTAACTACATTATTATAAGGATGGTCACAAAGTGTGGATTAATTTACAAACATAACTCCACATCAAAGTTACACTTCGTTTTTCAAGTATTAGCGATTATTTTATTTGACTTTGACACTCTGTCTTGGGCAAATGCGGTCACTAAGACTACTGATTTATTTACTGTTTGACAGCTTTTTTAAACCTGCACCAGTTGGATCAATGAATAGAATGAATTGACGAATTTGTTGTACCAAAAAATTTAGAAAAGACATGGAGTCCTCCTTATAATCTGTACCTAGAGCAACAACCTAACAAACTAACTCGAACTTTGGGAGTCTAAGATGTGTTCGTTTGCAAATACATAAGGATATTTGAAGCCTCTAAAGGCGATTTTGAAACAACACAGAAAAGCGGGCTGAGTATTAAATGGCTCAAAAAAAAAAAAAAAAAGTCGACTTGATTTCGTTGGACTTTTGTCCCCAAAACTAGCCCGATCTGAATCCGATGGATTTTTTATGTTGGCCCAATTGAATGACAAAACAACCAAAGGCCCAGCAACTCCAAAAAGGATCAAACGGACCAAAGAAATAATTTCAAGACTTTCTGAGGGACCAAATGAAAAAGGCATGCTAGCACTTTTGTCATCGTAAAGAGGCTTTATTTGTGGTTGGAAGTGATTTTATTAAGTATAATAAATCAGAATCTATCAAGCTTTCAAAATCTGATTACTAGTTGGAGTGAAAATTGTGTTTGAAAAAAAATCCTTTTCCGGCACGGATAATTTGTTCCCTCTCTACAATAATTTCATATAGTTAAATGTGTTGAAAAATCATATTGTACAGCTTACAAATATACAATTATTTAGATGAATATTTTGGGGATGTTAAAAAACAAAAGAGGAACATGTTAACCTTGGAAAATTTGTAGAATGTTTTGAAGGTGATTAGTTTTGTGGTCATGACATTTCAGTAGATCAGCTATAAGCAGCTGTGAAAGGGGGGGGGAGGGAAGATGGAAATAAGCCATGACATTATTCCTCATTTAAACTCTAAGTCTTTGCTCTTTAAGACTGTATTATTATCAATTTGTTAACGTTAAGTAATGTACTAATGTTTTTGTACTGATTTTTGCCAGATATTTATGGACTAATTTAAATTACTCATAATAATCATAAATAATAATTTTTATTTCGACTTATCCATAAACATTTAAAATCATATTCACTTTGTTCTTTTTTGTATAGGTAAGATAGCATTTCATAAATACAAATCTAGATAAGGGAGTACCTATGTTCTAGGAACTAACAGAAAGAACTAAGGTATGTTCATTTCAATTCTTCTCCGTTTATTATATTGATAATATTTAAACTTGATGTGCAAAGGTTTTCCCACTGGAAAATTACCTTCTCAAATATGACAATATGCAATTAATTACATGTAATTATAGTACATTGATGAAATATTATATAACTATTGCTTTACGTAGTTATATGGGCTTTCAGGATAACGATATTAACGATTTTTTTAATTTTCTGGACAGGGGAATATTGAGGGCTCTTTTTTTCTTTTTTTTGCCGAAATATGTACTCAGTAAAAAAATTAGGCTAAATTGTTTGATCATTTTCTTAAATTAACAACCCCCCCCCCCTTCCTTATAGTTTTGAGTGACTTAAATATCTATTTATAAACATAAACAGAGTCAAAACTGTCCATTTTCTGTTTAGTGAGACATCCTCATAATAAAAGTGGAAAAATATCTAGAATGAGATAATGAAAAAGATACAAGAACAAATATTTTGCAAATATAAACGAGGGAGAAATATCTTCATGTTACGATGTAGGCATAAAAATATAATTTGCCAAAATAAATTAGTATTTGATGCTTCAGTTTTGATTGGACAAATTAGGCACTTATCAAACTGATTGGTCAAATATCTATATACACAATACATATGTAAAGACGTAGACGTAATTTTTGCTTTGTTTTGAGAGGCCAAATACCCTAAAGTTTAGCCATGTTTGAATTTACTTATAAATTAAACTAAGCCCTTAACTGATTTTGAACAAAATTGGTTTAAATGAGTGTTGGTTTACTGACTGAAAATCCTAAATGTGTCTTTGAGCATTATGATTTTGAATGGACTGAACTCATTTGGTCCCTTTATGAAGTTCGACTTGACCGGTCTCATAGGAAAATTCGATCTGGATCGCTCTCAAAAAAAAAAAAAAAAAAAAAAATTGGTCTAAATCTGTTTCATTCAAAATTCGTTCGGGAACTTTTCTAAAAAAGAATAGTTCATGATGTCAGTTGTGTTTCAAAGTTCTGATTATCTCCCTACACATAACGAAATATTGTGTTAGAAGAGATACAGGAGTGTCCTAATGTCCATACACCAGCTGTTTTTTTACAACAAGCCTTGAGCACCTACAACAACAGCTAAACATTTACGCAGGCAGAACGTCGTTTTTTGTTTTAGAGTTTAGCCAAAAGGGTTTGGTGTCAGTTAAAAAGATGACATCAATCCAAAGACAGAGTGTGCTTGTTGCAATCGCCCCACACGGGGTAATGTTGTGATTGCAAAGTCTTAAGCTTGAGCGGGCCCTTTTTTGGCAGAGTCAAGAAGGAAGTGGAGGTGATAATGACTCATATCCATGACACACTATAAAGAAAAACCTTGACCTGATCATGATATTTTCTTGTGATTTTGTTGGACCCCATGTTTCGCCTCCAAACTCATCAGACATAACCCCCATGGACTTCTTTGCGTCGGGCACTTTTGAGCAACACACCAACAAATCCTACTGCAAGACAAACTCTGAGTTTATTTCCAGGATCCTGGAAGAATTCCAGAATCTGCCAAAGGAGATTGCCATTATAAACTGCTCCTGTTTCCGAGGTCGAGACGACAATGTTATTGACCCCAGAGAATTATATTGAATAATAATAGTATTTTTTGGATTTAGCTTCTATTTAGTAGTGGCTTCGTTTAAAATTTTGTTGATAACTTTAAGAGAAAAGCCATTTTCAATAAATAACCATATTGGTTGCAATGTAGAGAAAATAGAGACCTGGTATATTATTTAAATTTAGGAGTTGTATCCTATTTTTTTTCACTTATTTGTTATTTTTATAATGATAAAATCTTACCTTACGAGTGTTACTTTTATTAAAACTAATATATATTTTATTTAGAATTATTTTATAAATATATACTAAAGCGAAATCACTAATGCTCTTCCTATATCCCTTTTTTAATTCGTATTTAATAAACTAAGACAAACTTCCTAAATTCCTAATCTGAGTGACATACATACAATTATCATATTATATTATGGAAGAGAATTATAATGGAACGTTATCGGGGGCGTCTGTGGAATAAGAGATATAGATATATATACTTTTTTTTGGGGGGGAGGGGCTTGATTTTGAGAAAAATATTTGAATAAATAATTTTTTGAAAAAAAAAAATGACAAAAAATATTTCAAATATTTATTTTTTCCAAAAAAATATTCCAAAATCTATTCTTATTCCTCAAAACTTTAATCTTTTATTAAATCGACAGCTCTTTAGAGAAAAAAAAATGATACAAACTTCATATATTGAATTTTATAGAAAAAAAATTGAAAAATTTACAACTGTTCATACAAAAAATGAAAATGAAAATTGTTTTGGAAAAAAAAATTAAAATTAAATATTTTGGACAAACATTTGAAAATTAAATTAAATTTAAAATATTTAATTTTTTTGTTGAAAAAAAAATTCAAATATGAAATTTTCCAGTAAAAACGCAAAAATCCATAATTTGGCGTTTACAACCCATCTATAACCCCCCCTGCAGACACCCCCGGTTGTAGGCATTGACTATCGCCACTAGTTGAAATAAATGAGGTAATGACAACCCACTATTTTTATTGTATACCCTTTATTGTTGTCTTATAGAACTATATTTCTCCTCTTAAATTGGCAAGGTCATATACAGGTAAGATCTTTTTTGAAATAACCATTTTGAAAAACAAATTAAAAAGTGCTTATTACACTATCATTAGTCGCGTTGACAAAAAGAGAGAAAAAAAACATTAAGAAATTGTTGGAACGAAAAATTAAAACTTTTATTTTTGTAACATTTACTATTTATACGATGCAATTAAAAATATGAGATAAAAATAAAAATTACAAAATCTAATAGCCTAATTTTAGATTTTTTTTTTTTTTTTCAATCTTTTACTTTTATTTTTAAGGATCAATAATAAATTTTCTCATCGATTTAAAGACCTATTAAAAAAAGAAAAAAGAGTTGTACCTTCTTCATAAATAAACGATAAATTTTACACTCTGATTCATTTCTCCTTTTAAGTTTGAACACTTTTATGTCCGTATAAAGAATATGAAGATAATTGAGTGACTAACTAAATATATTTATTAAATACATTGTTAGTTATTAATTGGAGTCACTTCCGTAGATATTTTATTTCTTTATTTTATACCCCTTCCGGTTTCATTTCATTTGACAATGGTTATGCTCTTTTTTTTTTTTTTATTAAATACTTATTTAATATAGTAGTATAAAATAGTACTTTCACACGCGTAATATTTTTTGTATCTGTTAATTTGAAAATTGTTTATTACTTTTAAAAAATGTCAACAATTATTAATGCATTCTTTACAAGAGAACATTGAAGTATAAAGCGTAGCAACGACTATATGTTAGAGTGTAGCTTATATTTAAAATTTGAGAAATGTTGGGCTCCGACGGTTGCAAATTTTTCCCTCTAGACAAAAGACATTGAATATAAAATGCAAATGGCTTTGTAAAATATTTAGAAATAGTGCAAAGATTTAAAATTTGACGCTTTAAAAAAATAGAATGTTTTGACTTAATATCAAGTAAATTCTTATTGTTACCATACACCTATTAACACAAGAAATTCTGCTTAATAAATTTAAAATAGAAAACTTTAATAAAAAAATTATAGAATGCTTTCCATAGAAAATTTATTTAACTAAATTACTGGTATTATAGGATTTGTTTGTAATACAATGTGCTTGGATGATATTCAGGTCAAAACATTTATTTTTGAAAAAAATTGTAAACTGTAAAAAGTTCAAACTCTTTAAGAGTCAAAGATCCAAGCAATATCCGTTGCAACTACAAAAAGTCTTGTGCACTTGTCAAATTTCATATTTTGTACCCCTGTTTTTGCTGGATACAGAGTAGAATTAGTGTTTATTGTCTTTATCTAATAGTAGCTTATAGATAATTTTACAAACCTCATGGCAGATAAGCTTCTCTTTTCCAAAATATTCTTTTGATTGTTACCATGGAGTTTTTCTGTTTCTTTTCTTTTTTGCATACCGCCAATGTTTATACTTTACAACTCTTGCCATTGGCTTTTCACCTTTTGAATGAGAAAAAAGCAATGAAGAGTGGCGTGATTATGTGTTTCATCATTAATATGACACAATTTTTTTTTTCAAATGAACTTTCATATATACATTGATTCTAAAGTTTCATTATTTCATACAAGTCGACAGAGTGATTTCGGATCACTAAATTATAAAAAAACGGAATATTTATAGAATCATACAAAAAGACAACTCATAATCAAATTGTGATATGTTTAAATATTATATTATAGTTATTTTTATTATTTAATATTTTTTCCATTACAAGCAGTAACAGACTTGACACGCCAGTGTCAATGACATTCAGCACTGTCATGATGGTGGCTTGGAAATAATCCAAATTTGGATGAGAGGTATTGCAGGCAATCTTCTCCAAGACTCTCCAACTACAAAGTCCAGAGAGGTGAGGTTAGGACTGGAATTGGGCTACAAGGAGGCAGGCCACAATTAAATCATATTGTTGCTTTAGAAGTTTAGTTTACTTCTTGGCTATGTGAGGTTGTAATGGACTTATTGATGATCTAGGCATTCCTGATAGAAATAACAACCGTCCTTGCAGCCTTCTAGGTACTGACAGCGTCGCTGAAAAGATCGCGTAGGCGTTGCCTTATTTGTTGTTGTTCTGGCATAAAACAAAGCAAGATAATCGTAATTAAATACTACGCAAGTTTTAGGTCAAAACTGTGCATTATGTGCTAGGTATCAGCCATAAAAGACAGCACCTGAAAATATTTCTTATTCTTTTTAAATAAACAAATTTTATGTAAAATAATAAGACTTAAAAAAAAACGTTTCAAAGAAAACTAGAGGGATATATTATTTACTTATATTTTTGTGGTCCTTCTGTGTTATGATGTGAGATGGATGAGAGAGGAGGAGAAGGAGCTTTTACTCTGAACACATCGCAACTCAAGAGGAGGACAACATACGTATGAATAATATAAAAAAAATAATAATTTCTTTAAAAAACTTGTCAGATTAGAGTTATTTATTTTCTCCTCTTTTAAAGAATATAAAATGTTTTATTTAAAAAGAAAATATATTTTTGATACGAAAAAAGGGATGGTTGAGAGAAGTAAAGAAATAAAGTTGACTTGTAAGAGGGAGTAATATAGCACAATTAAGTGGGGATGGTAATTTTGTAGAGCAGGAAGAGAATGATTAAAACTTATGCAAACATAATCTTCCTGTTATTTATTAATTTATTCTTTTGAAATCACAACTTTTAATTTGATTTAAATTGGATAAAAATAATTTAAAATTATGCAAACTAAAATATTTATTCATAATAGCAAATCAGTAGTGACATATGAATTAATTTAATGAAAAACTTAGCTTGAAAGTAATATGATTTCAAAAATCAACCTGAGTGGTAGAATTATAGAATCAAGGAAGTTGGCATGGTGAGCAATTAATTCTGATTATTAGGAGATTCGGCGTTATTCCATTTTGAAAATGAACCTTATTGAAGTTCAATATTGTTTCTGAATAAGTAGTTCCTAACCTGTGGGTTATCATTAATTTTGGTAAACAAATTATTCTTATCAAACCTATAGGTCCACCAAAAATTCCACTTAAGTTAATCGTCCCAGGAAAAGAATACAAAATTTCGAGATAATGATTTTTCCCCCACTCTTGTACAGACTCTGTGAAGGTGCTCCATCCTGAAAAAAAAAAACCAATTAGACCCTTCGCAGTATAGGATTTGTGTTTATTTCTATGATATACGTGGATATGAGATATATGAGGATATGGAGTTTATATATATACTTTATTCTACACAAGGAGAATACAGAATGAATCTCATATTAAAATATTATTATACACAGAATACACACGAAACATTTATACATAGTTCACTAAACTTATAGCTGTGAAGATATATAACAATTTCCTTCTTTTCATAGCTTCAAACAGCTGATGGAATGAGGTGTCAAGGCAACTAATACGTAATTTTAATTTAGGTCCTATATTATTGGAAGCTGAAGTGTTTATATATATAAAAAACATTTTTAGATTTTATAACAAATTATGCATCGATTCCTTGGTCAATATTTTTTAAATCTAAAAAAAATTATACCAATCTAGAAGCTATTTTGTTCTTTTTTAATAATTCATTGGAAAATAGTCAAGATATCACCATTTTGTAGCGGAAATATCATTCCTTTTGACTTGTGAAGGTATTTCCGAAGAAACATTTTTTGATAACTGGAAGGATTATGAAAAAGGACTTATTAGAGTCAATATTAGACTCATAAACCAAGTAAAGGTTGTATACTATAGACAAAATTCATGTGACTTTCACTTATCATAGTAATTAAAATAATAAACCCGAAATTGAGTCGTATAAGTCTCTAAAAAAGTAAAATGTATTAGATGTGAAGTAAACAAATAACTTTGTGATTTTCTCCTTTTTATGATTTTTGTTCAAGGTTGTTTTTATGTTGATGCACCACGTATATAACTATATTAGTAAGTAAAATATTAAAAAAAACATTTTTAAAAACATTTTATTAAAAATATCATATTAAAAAAAGGATACATCTCAGACGAAATGAATGAGTGAAGAAGGGAATTGCTGATGTTATTTTCATTAAATATTAATAAGAATATTCAAAAACCAAAACCGTAATGTTGTATAGGTATATGAACTTTAATTCTGATTTAAATAAAAGTATATACATATACAGGGTGCATAACGATAAATAGTGGCTTAGATCAATCAATTAAATATTGAATTGCGAATAATCCTTTGATGAATCAATTTATCAATGACTGATAAGAGATATACTAATGAACTTTTAAAAAAATGTAGATAAGAGTCCCCTGCCTCATTTACAGCTTTCAGACGGTTTTGGAAAATATGAACCCATAATTTGTCGAGTTAGATAGAGCCCCGCCCCCTCATTATGGATAATTTAAGCAAATAGAAGCTCGGTGGGGAGTTGGATTTACCTCATTGTCGAGGATGCCCCACAAAAATAGTATTAGTGTAATTTTTAGTATGAAAAAGGATTCAATGAAATACAAAAGCAAAGAGCACTAAACCTCGTAAAAAACGGCTAAAAATAGTAATAAATCGTAGAAAAAGAAATTATCAAGATGAATAAAGAATTGGATAAATTTATATTTAATGTACATATCAGGAGCATACTGAAAAAGTGTTTATGATAAACTGGTAGATTCGAAGGCATTAAGAAGTATTTTTATATGCCTTTGAGTGTGTAATATTCCAGTTTACTCATGGAGTGTTAAACGCATATCTTGCAGCCCTGCCTTTTGATCCTGCACACTGTGTAACTACAGGGTATAACAACTGAATTATGATATATCCACTTTAAATTAACATTTTTAAGATGTAATAAAAAACAACGACTGAGCAGCAAATCAAATTACTGCAAGTATACATCATCCAACATAACCTCCATTGACCTTAATAATAGCCTCCATTCAGGTCCTGAATCGTATGCAGGACCTGGAAACTAGAGTCCGATCAACATTCTCGTATTTTATGAAGATGTTTTTGATCAGGGACTTCTTAGTGGTGTGAAAACCGCTATTGGCCTATGACTCAAAGTTGTTCTGGACAAAGTATTCCATCGAATTAAGTTTGGAAGCCTAATGTCCTTTGATACACTTTCGTATCAGTGCTTCTGGAGAGAGTCTTGAGTCGCTTTGGAGGTGTGGTAGAGGGAGTAGTCGTGTTTGCAGACATATGAGCGGTCTTTCGCGACAAAGGGATCTCCACAGATTCCATCACCTTCAGGAAGAAACCAGTGTTGGCCATCAATCCTTTCAATAAAATGTGCGCTGGCATGAATTCACCCTCGTTTGAGACAACTCAAAACACCATGTCAGTAGCTAGGAACTTTATTTTCATAGCTTTTGGGACATCTTTGTTGTTCAAAGGTATGCTTTTATGGTGTTTAATATTATAAACCTGATATTGACAATAGCTTTATTAATAAGAGACACCATACCTTGGTTTGAGCAGTGGGAAGCTGGCCTATAGTTATCCTATAAGACTTGTACTGCAGATTTCCATATAAAAATCAACTAATGGTCATCTAATTGGTGTTCAACTCTTGTGCCTTATTTTAAAAATACTGTGTTGGGGCAGCGTTAATCATCTCCTGCACATTACTGGTAATCTACTTGGCCCAGACAATCCTCCTGCTGTGATCGTGTACCTACTTTCTTGTGATCACTCATCTAGAGTCCTAGGTCTCCATCTGGGCCTTCCTCAACTCTGCCATCCCTCTTTTGAGGATCTCTTTTATTTTTGAAACCTCAGAATCGCTAATATTTGCATCTTTTCTCAACAAATACATAGGGAAGATCTCTCCAGGATGTCATGGAGGGGAGGACATAATTTAAAGAGGAATACAAAGTTCCTGTTAATTTTGGAGAAGACAATTAAGGAGGATCTCAATAAGTCGATGAATCGCCTTTAACGACTTCTCTGTGGCTCCTTGGACCATCAGGACGGCTATAAAGTACAACTTGGGATTAGTTTCTTTCACAAGAACCTCAGACCACATTCTGACCTTCTTTGAAAGCCAGAAGGCTTGAGAGATGCAAAAAATCCTCACATGGATCAAGGCAAATGTGTAATTTGTGAAAAATTGATCCATAGCACAACGGCCTGAGCGACCATTGGCTTGCAGAAACAAAAGAAGAGTTCCTAGAGGGTTTACTACAGCAAAAATCCGGCCCTAACAATGGTCTTCGGTGTTATGACCTCTGATAGAATGAAGATGCATGCCTTTTTTTTCAAGGCTGGAAAGAAAAATTGGGCAAAAGGCAGATTATAAGGTGTTTAGGTACACCATCTTGCCATGGCTGAAGACCAACTACCGGAGGATAATTACGTACATATTCGGGAGGGCACTTCCTCTCACACTTCCACCAAGTCCCAAAAGTTCTGCGCAGATAATATGGCTCGATTCTTGTTCAAAGTGATATGGCCTCCTTCCTCAACAGATTTGAATCCACTTGACTTTTCAATATGGGGCACTTTTGAGAGTAAAACCAAGAGAACCTCACACCCAAATGTGGAGTTATTGAAGTCCTCCACACGTTCCGGACGGGGCAACTTGTCAGAGGAGTTTGAAATTTACTCCTTCACGGCCTACATGCAACGGGTAAAGATGTAATTGATATTGAATGTGGTCATATTGAGTGAAAATATCTTGCAAGAACATAGTCTAAATGTTTTGATGACATTATTTTTTTACTTATTGTTGAAAATATAAAATTATTGACGTATTTCTAAATCCATCTCTGGTGTCTATGTCTTGCTGTCCTCTTCTGCATATGCCGGAAAAATCTGGAAATCTGAGATACAGATTTCATAATTGCACCCTGTATAAATACAAACTAGAGTAAGGAAATGAAACATCATTATTTCTTATATATAATTCATTAATGATTCGCAAAATATGTATAATATATGTTACTTAGATATGAATGTGTTTATTTATGTATGAAAAATAAAAATCTACATTTTCTTTTCCTTGCTTTTTCTATGCATGCCATATCAAACGGAATTGTGAACGTGCATATATTGGGCCCTATTACTACTACTATAAAGCAAATAATAGTTCTTCTTATTAAGAAAAAAGAAAATTGCATATTATACATATATAAAAACATAGGCTAATAATGGGAAAAAAAGGAAAGAGAGAGAGAGAGAGCGCGCGACAAAATGGCGTTGGGTAAAACATCGATAATTTTTTTTGTACTTGGATGTCTTTTTATTTCATGTTTTTACCCTCTCCTCCCCCCTTTGTTTATCCTGAACAACTGTTGAATCCATCCTATATCATTTACGTCCATGCTATAAAAATATATGAGCTATAAGTAGAGTTGACTTGTTTGTAAAGAAAAAAAGAGTGCGATGAGAAAAGGGGAATTAATAGTGTAGTCAAAATATCATAATTATATTCAAGTTCATATATACATATATATATTTTGTGATGATGGAATTTTAAAACAATTTAAAGCAAGAATACTTATATTATAAGTTGACGTGAACACCAGGACGACCAATTAAATAATGAACAACTAAGGAGAAAGAGCACAACCTACAACTGTTTTTTCTTATTTATTTCGAAATTTTTTTTCTTTATAAAATATTGTTTATCTTCTTTACAGAGGAATAGGGGTCAATTAAGAAACGGGTGGAGGAGGATTGGAAAAATAGTATGGAAATAAGTTTAAAAAAACTTAATTAGATCAATTCAGTAAAAATATAGGGCTAGGACAGTACGCTAAAGTCATGTCTATTTGAATTATACCTCCACCATAGTCCACTGGGGTGTATTTTTCATTCTATAAGTCATTGTCTTTTTTTTTTTTTTTTTTTTTTTTTTTTTTTTTTTTTTGTATAAAGGAAGCTAATGGATTAAAAATCTTGTGACGATGTGTTTAAAAATTGCACCAAGTATAAAAAAGTACGAAACCGTAAAGGTCATACAGAACTTAACCGCAGTACAACTCTATTACGTGCTCACCCAAGTAATTAAAGGGGAGGGGAAATGCAGGTTACCACATCTATGTTAACAATATACACCAAACCTTTTTAAAGGACCGAATTATTCTGTTCTAACAAAAATCATAACGGTCTAGGATTTTTAGATAGACTGAAATCCAACAAGGCTAGCTGGGCTCCGCTATCTAGGCCATCCGGACGACGGACTTTTACTTGGCTTCGCCAATTTTTAGACAAACTAATTTTACATTTAAAAATTCATTTGTTCTAAATTAGATTAACAAAGAGACTTGCTTTTTCAAATTCTATCTCAATATCTTGTTTGTTTTTTGTTGTGGTCATTTTCTCAATTTTTGATTAATTGAATTTTTTTTTCTCAATAAAGCCATTACAAAAAAAAAGTCCGCTCATAAATACAGTAAAAATATTAGGGGTACATTGGGGGAGGAGGATAGGCGGGTTATCATATTTATATTTCTTGTACACACAATTTATATTGGATCGTAATAATAATGAAATTCTATAGACATAGAATATTCAATTATTGTTTTCTTTAAATTCACTCCAGCGTTTTTTCAAACAATATTACCTTATATATTCTTATCATTTTGTGATTATTCCAAGTCTGTAGAATACGATGGTTACCAATATGGACAGATATTGGTAAAAAGTGTCTCTAGAATAGCATTCATGTCCAACCTACTATAAAACAAATTGGCTATAGGGACCTTTACAAGCCACGTAGTCACATTTTTTGTATACACGTAATAGATGTTGGATTAACAGAAGTGTATAAATTTGTCCTAAAATGCCAATATTAAGTCCATTGATCTTTCCTGGAGTTAAATATATACTCGGATACAGGAAAAGTCAGAAGCCAATCAAGAGGATTTTGGGTTATGTTAAAAGAAAAAGAAATAGAATATAATAGGGCAACCCTGACAATATGAAGGATGTTTTTGAAGAGAGCAACTTAGCTGTAATGACGTTTCATTAGATTACCTACAATCAGCTGTGATAAGCGAAGAGGGTGAGAAGGGAATAAACAAGAACATTGACAAGAATTACTCCGACGTCCATCCTCAATTCCGGTCTAAGTCCAACAAGGACTTTAAATTGTAACTTCACAACAATTCCTCAAGTTTAATCTTCATCTACTTTGAGCACACACAAATGTTCAATCCGGGTTCGTGTTTTGTAGATAAGGAATTTCAACCCACTATAGTTTACTAATATTGAGAGCAGTATTGCCTCGTCTGCGACAGACGAGGCAATGTTAATACTTCAAATTTCTTAAACCTAGACGGTTCCTTTGTTTGGAGAGTCAGGAAGAAACTCTGCACATACTGCAAAGAAAATGTTAAACTGGTCGTTATCTTTCGTCTAATTTGCTGTACCCAGTGTTTGGCCTCTAAGCTCACTGGACCTTAACCCTATGGACTGTTTTGTCTGGGTGTAGTTACGAAGCACATCAACAGATTCTCCTTCAAAACAAAATTCTAGCTGAAATCCACATTCAAAAAGGAAGTCTGGAATTTGCCAATAGAAACTGTCATCAAGACTTGCTCCCTTTTTCCTAGGTTGAGTGAAGGATGGACGACAAAGGAGATTATATTCAATAATAACAAAGAACATTTTTTTAGCTTACGCTTGGCATTGGCTTTTTATTAAATTAAAATGTTATGATTAGTTTAAGAGAATTATTATTTATTTATTTTCAAAATTGTATTTGCTCTTCAATGGAGCTCTTACCCTGCAAGGAAACATCGTTCATGCTCCACTGTCCACTATTTCAAAAATATTTTTGAATTGAAGGAATCTAATCGTCATCATATTAGCCACATAAGTAGTAAATATTGTTACACACAAATGAAGACAAATGAGTTGAGTTTTAGAGAAAAGTCTATCTCTTGTTATTTATGAGCCCCCCTCCATTGCCTAACAAAACTGCATCTTGATAGTCTGTTAATTTATTGTCGTTGGTTTTTTTTTTTTTTGTTAAAAGAGGCCTTCAACAATATCCCAAAGTAAAAGTTATATCCATTTCATTTTTAATGCCTACTTTTTATATATGGTACTTTAACATTATACGTTCTTCCTGTGGTCATTGGTTCATTTTTTTTGCAATGTATCAAATTAGAAGGATCGAACTTGACTCATAAATCTTATTTTATACATAATGTAAATTCTAATTATAGCTTGACCTCACCTTTCAAACAAATATATATTTTTAACATACTGTTTCTTACCTTTAGCCTCTATCAGACTTTGAATAGATATGCATTTTGTGGGTTCATTTCATTTTTAAGGATGTAAAAAAGATTAAATAGATTTTGCAAAAAGGAAAAATCATGCATAGAAACAATTTTATCTCTATTCTATAAGATTTTTTAGTAATATACCTTTAACTCATCATTACAAACATGATGACAAGGTAGGGATTCGGATTGTCAGATTAAAATCTTATGTCTGCAGGAATGAACGTTAGCTTTACCAAAGAGTAGAAACAAAGAAGCAGTAGATTTAAGTGTGCCACAACATACTAATTTTACAGTTTAACTGCAAAAGCGGTACAAAACCCAGATTTAATGAATTTAGTAGAGTTTGTTCCCTTGATTCCATGCATGGATTTAGTTTTTATGTAATAGACTCATCCCCTTCGGAAAGATGCCATAAAGTTTTACTTGTTTTTTGCTATTCAAGATTATAAAACTGTTAAATTTTTTTTTCTGAAGGTGATGATTGTAGTAGAAAAAATTAAGGGCTTTTTAGAATCAATCTATGCCATTCATGTACCTAAAAATAGTATGACTTTGTTGGATATTGTTATTATTAAGATAAGAGCTGATCAATAGTTAACGAAAAAAGGCAAAAAATAGTTGATGCTTAAATTGAAAATAAATAAAAGATTAACTTTGGGAAAAATTGCTTTGACTTACAACCTAGGATCCAGGAACAAATATAGTTCGTATATCATGCTATATATTATTTTATCTCCGGGTATAAGGTCTACAGTGACGTCATCTGTATTCCTAATCTAAATACCGACATGTTACGGTGGGAGAAATTTAAATCAACGACCATGTATCACATTCAAAAAAAAAAAAAAAAAAAAAAGTAGAATAAGCCAAGAAATCAAAAGGGAAAACAAAGGAATGATTTTATAGCAAAATAATTAACTACATATTCACACCTGTATTAACATTAACTAATGCATTTTTAAGATAAATAAATTAAATTTAAATTTAACGTTTTAGGAGCGTACTTAAAAATATGGCGATATAAAGGAATGTAAAGCTTTTTAAATAAATCTCTCAATGAATAATATCTCTCACAATCCAGAGGGGTTTAATATTAGAACGTCAACATACTTCTTGCAATCCGTAACTTTTGATGGTATATTCTATATTTTTCAAAAGTGGGTAAACAACAAAGTCCTATTCTGTTGATCCATTTACTTTAAGTTAGTATAAAATATTCATTCTGTAAGATAAATTTAAAAAACAAAAACTAAGCAGGAGATACAATTATTGTAAATTTATCTCATTCAATATAGCCTCTGTTTGCCTCAATCATGTGCCTTGAGTCGGGTCCTGAACTGTATTCTGCACCTGGAAACTCGAGTTTAATTTAAATTAATTCATTGTCAGAGGACGGAGTCTATCAGGGACTTATTGTTGGAGTAAAGACCTCTGTTAACCTATGACAAAGAGTCTGAAAGCACTTCTCATAACCTGCATTTTTGGATCCTGCACCCTGTAAATCTGTTTTGATCCATCCACAGGGGTGCTCAGATAGATTGGGGAAATTTTTAATGGCTTATAAGGAGAAATTTAGATAGGGTTCTACATAACATTTTTTAATATTTGAAAATTACATTTTATGACAACCAATTTTTAGTAATGATATCTGCCTGCCTTGAAAACATCGGTCATGACGCGCCAGAAGCTTTGGCAGGGCCTCCATAGATCCAGCATTGTCATTATACTGGTTCTGTTTTTGCACTTTTAATTTATATTCCCTAGAGGGTTGGAAATAAATTAATACCCTTCTAATAAGACACTGCACCGGCCCTCAAGGCCAAAAAATTCCAGAATATCTTGGGCACGAAATGCCCTCATTTTTTGGACACCAAATTTTTGGCCTACAATGAGCATGATCCTGAACTCATACAATTTCTATCTCTGGGTGGTAGGTCAACATAAGGCGTGCCCCCAGTATCATTTGTTTGTGAAGGACCAGAAGAAGTCCATAACCTGTGCAATGGGAAAGTTGGATATGCACAAGGTCACCTTGGCCTGCCAAAACTTTTGTTGTAGAGTAGCGAGGGTTATCAAGAAAGATGGATATCATTATACAAAATTAAATTTCATTAAATGTAACTTACAAATTATATACAGTAATATGATTCCTTCATTTTTAGCCTTTAAAGATTTTTTCTAATTTATCAGGATCACTCTGTACTTTAAATTACCATAATATTGACTTATTTAAAAAAAGGAAAGTGTGCCCCGATCAAAATTCTTGCATTCTGGGACAATCGAGTTGATCTGGGACTTGCTGATGGCTTGAGGACCGTTGTTGATCTTTGACTCAAAGTATGTGCAAACAAAATAATCCATCAGATTCAGGCCAGGGGAGCTAGGAGGCCAACTATCCTGTAACACCCAGTCGTAGCAGTGCTATTGGAGCCAATCCCGCGTCCTTTTTGATCCCTTTCAACCCTTCTCCTGTAAATTCCTGTCATTTTTCCAACCTCAGCTTGGCTAATACCCAGATTGTTGTACACCAAAATCCTTAAAAAAGGCACCTGCCTTCTAATTCCAATTCTAAATATTTTGGGAAAAGTTAAATGTTATTCACTTCTAAAATCTGTAATTCATTTTTTATAACTTCAAAAGCTAGAAAAAAAGAAAAGAAGTATTTACCACCATAAATGAGATCAAAAGCGCCACCTTGTGTAATTTTTCTTGCACTATTTTTTACACTTACCTACCAATTTTTTTAAGGAAAAGGTAAACAATAAAACGTGTCTTGTTACTAAATTTGGAAATGAGCCAAAAAAAGAGACGAACAAAATAGATTTTATTTCTTTTTCCAAGTTTTTTTTATAAAGTCCATTAATAGCATAATCATAATTCATAGACAGTAATTAAAAACATTTGCTCGTAATAAACCTTTGTAATTGTGTATATACACATATACACTTTATGAAGAAGAATCTTCCCTTTTACATACTTTTCTGTTACGAAGAATTTAGGGGAACGTAAGGAAGTTGCTTTTTTTTTTAGAAAATAAAATAAATAGTTGTAAATTTCTTGCTGCTTTTCACGAGTAAAACTTTTTTGTGCATTTAATGTGTAAATAATTGTAACAATGTCCATTAAAAAATAGGAAAACCTGTTTTTAACACTATTACCACGGCTGTGAATTAGGTGTTGTATTCGCCAATTAAATGTGCAAATGAGTCAAAAAAATGGAACGACGTAGCTCAATGGACAACGGATTCGGGGGAATATCTTCTCATGAACTCAATGTGCGTAGGTTTACGCCCTGGTCATTCCTTGAGAGGAAAATATACGTACAATTTGTGTGTATATGTACTTCAAAGAAGATTCCTACGTCAGATGGAATAAATGTAATACTATAAATTGTACATATATTTAATCAGTGCTACTCCATCTGACGAATTAAATGAAACATTAAAAACAAAATAAGATTTGTCATAATTAATGGCCAAACTACATTTATTAATAGAGCTAAAATATGTTTAAATAAAAATATTCAAACATTATTGGCTTATATTATGTTTATATTATTGATTATCTCTGAAAATGAAAGCCAAGGCTTCATTAGTGTGGCCCGTGAGAAGATTTCTTATATGTATCATGTAGTTATGTATATGTATATAACTACATATTTAACAGGTGTTAAATTTTGCTAATTTATGACGTCTGCTAAAAAAGTTGAAGTGCAAATCATTGAAAAAATCATATATTCCTTATTAATATAACGACAGTGGTATAGTTCCTCCCTTTGAAGACTGCCGGTATCAAAGAGATCCAATCTGTTTTTAAGCGATGGAAATGAGTACATTTGAATACAAAATTATTTCAAAAGTTAAAAAAGGGGTAATGAACATTCTAAATTTATTTTTAACAAATAATAGAAACCCATACAAAACTTCTTTAAAAGACGGAATTAGTTAGTTCTACTTAAAATTATAAGAGTCAATGACCTCGGATCTTATGACCAGCACCCAACATCAATAACTCGGTAAAGGATTTTTTTGGGAGTTATATATATATATAAGCCCGGAGTAGAATGAAGGATTGATATTGGATTAATTCTTGTCTATATGTCCTTGCTAAAAATTACTTTGTGGGATTTGTGTTTATTGTCTTCCTAAACCTCCGTACCAGTGTCTGTGCAAAAAAAGGCTGTAGAGAGCATTTGCATCCCCATCTGGACTGTCTATAACATCAAGACTTCCTTTTAAGACTTGAATGGTGTTAAAATTTCTATTCTAAAGATAAATATTTTAGAATATGGCTTGCCTTCTTGTGCCTCTCCTCCAATCCTAACTTCAACTCCCAGCAATTTGAAGTACAGTTAGTCTAAATTTGGATTCGCTCTAAGTCGATCCTAGGACAATGGGGTACGCCATGAACACGGTCTTCATCGTGAAGAATTGGCAATCTGTGAATGAGGACGTTTGTATCAAAAATATTGTTCAATCTACCAAGTTTTAAAACGATTAACATATTGGTTTTGAGATTTTTTTTCTTGATTCCATAAAAATCACGTTCTTCATAATTCAGTTAATAATAATGCTTGTTTTGGGACGCACTGAGTACATTTTTGAACAAATAAAAATGAATGAGACCAAAAATGATTCTACCATCCTCTGATGTAGCATAAACTGCTTTTAGGGGTAATTGAAAGGATGTGGCACCAAAATTTCGTCATGCTTGATAAAAAAAAATTATTATTATTATTTTTGAAGACTACGGGGAAAATATAAGGGAAATAGGTGTTACTACGTCAATTTTCGGGGGATCAACTGGCAAAGCATTTCCTTCCCCCTTTGTCTTAGAATTCCATTCCTCACTGTACGTATATAGATATATATTCTTTCTTGGAGTATAATTTCATAGTTCGTCAGTGCGTCTTCGTCCGATAATCTCCCAATAATCGATTTATAGGCCCAATGAGAAGGATTAATTGGGCAATGAGCCATATCTTTATTTTAACTATTGTCCCACCAAAAATTGACCTAATCATTTACAACAATTTCAATATGGTATCAAAAAAAATAATACCAACGTCGTCTCCTGTTCGAAAGCTTTCTGTAATTTTTATAAAAATATATTATATAATTCCCGAGTTTCTAAGCCCTTTTGTTAGTGAATATAACCATCTATCTAATCTATTGAAGTGAACGTATTAGATCATACATACATTATACGTTACATACAGCGTAGAGAACATAATTCATGCACTGAACTCATAAATCACTCAATTCAGTCACTCCCCCCTTCCTCCTACTACTCAATTACTTAATGATTTTTCAGAGAAAAAAGGCCTTAATGTAATTAGTACATATATATATTTATAATTGAGAAATTTATTCTATTTAGTGCTTTGATAAAATTACAATGTGAAGAAAATAGATTGTACAGAAATGATTGAGATAGGTTTGTTTGTAGAGAAAGGAGTTGAGTTAGCAACAAAGTTCCAACATGATCCTTTGACTTATAAATATTATACAGGAAAAACATTGGATAGTTATTCAGAGACAAAATAGCTTGTGCGTACAGACTACATTTGAACATATTTCTCCATTCGTAGCTTAACATGGACACTCACAATTTTCGTTCACACTTTTTGATACTCTACAATCTGATCAAAACAAAGATTATGATCCAAACAAACCTCATTATCATTTACCCTCATGCCTGCCCATGGAATTCTAGAGACATGAAAGACTCACACTCTTTTCCCGCGTTTTTTCCCTTCCTCATTGAGTGCTAATATTTATACTTTCATTCAACCAGGTAAATCTTCTCTCTGGTGTTAATCAAACTTTCTTATAGTTCATCATTATTCATTACTCATTACCTTCATCATCATCTCAGAAAGAGAAATATCTAATATAACCGGATAACTAATAGTTATTTTTGAGAAGTTTTGTAAGTAAAGAATTAATTAATTTGTTAAAATGGGCTTTTTAAATACTCTTTGACATCAGCTTTTCTCTTTATAATAAGGATCGTATTATTAATTATTATATTATTATTGTTATGAAGATGATGATACTAAATTTGATGCCATGTTATAAGTGTTTTATAAAATCATGCCAGCTTGTTGTTGTGTACCCAGTTGTCAGACTATGGGTTCTCTTCACTCCTTCCCACATGATGAATTCTTAAAAAGTACCTGGCTAAGGGCTGTACATATGAAAACTGACGGAGCTTAGGCACCTTCTAAGTATTCAGAAGTTTGTTCCCTCCATTTTCAAGATAAAGATTTTATTACAAAGAGTCAAGATGATCGTCGGAGGAGTTGAAAGAAGCAGTTGTCGTCTATGGATCCTACACTCCCGAACCGTAATTTAAAACCATCTACTCTTCCAAGAATTTTCCCTAATCTTCCAAAATATTTATCTACAGAAAAATTTGAAAGGAAAACAACGAAAGCTTCATCATCAGCAAGGCTTTTTGCTGAAAATGTATCCCTTATCCAGGCGGAAGAAAAGTTATTAAAAATGGATCTTTTAGACAATTTTGAAGACTCATGTTCCAAATTTGTCATTGAATAACTTCCAGAAAATGTATTTTCTAAGAGAACAGAGGACTGCATTCAACTTTACTGCTTGTATGGTTCATCCAAAGTATTCCTTGAAATACAATTCACTTTAAGTATTGAAATTGATCTTTTCAAAATTCGTCATTCGACATCAACTCTCAGCTACGAAAGAAAATAACGATCATCGTTGAACAACTCGTCCTTCTAAAATCGAATATAATCCTCAGACTCTTTTCTCCTACATATTTAGCAACTTCTCTCGTTTGGCACAATACAAGTCCTGTACTTTATAAACAGATGTCAACTGATGGGATAACTTTGCCATCACCAAACCACTTGAAAAAACTGTCATCGTCTTTTGCTGTGAATATTGGACTATTTTGTTCATCTAAACACTGCTTATCTACAAGAGCCAAGTTTATTTCTGATAATGAGAAAATAGTTGTGCTTTTGGTCAATTAATTTTTTACTGCACAAAGAGTGGAGTTATTTGGAGGAAGATTAACAAGGCAGGACGGCAGTCAAATTACAAAAACTCTACTTGTTTTAATGATTAAGTCAACGTGTTCAAGTTACTGGGATACCATTGCACTTTATGCTATGGATACCTCAATTCCGAAACACTTTTTGACTTGCCCATACAGATAAACTCAGAGGTTTTTAATAATGGGTTTAATGTAATAGCTGTTTCTATGTACAATGCTACTTCTAACAGGAAATTTTACCTCAAGTATTGTTGTAATGGATCCTGCAAGCCACAAATACCAAATCCAGCAAAAATATCTCAAAATTGCACTCAAGTTAATGTCAAAAGCGGTGTATCCAACTCTTATTGAAAAAGATCAACTTTTTACTGGCTGACAGCATTTTACATGAAAGCACAGTTGCAGCTCTTCAGTATTACTCCTCAACGTAGCCTGCATGGAAAGTTACTGAAAACTTTGTCTCTGTTGTAAGAAAGTATTGTAATATCGTAAAGTGTAAGACGACTTCTGCGGGAGTTAAAAAAAAGGATACTTCAAAGGAACCACTCAGCGAAGGACACGATAATTTTGAATATCTTTCGAAGTTCAAGGCTTGGTTGATTCTATGGCAGGAAGAAACAAAAAATCACCAAATGAAACTTACAATGGAAACGTTTACATTCTTGAAGCAAACTACAAGTGCAGCCATAAAGCTTGCTCAACATTTATTTGGGAACTGGGAGTTTAAATACTGGTGAAGTACAAAGTGATTTGATAGAATCCAGATTCAACTGGTAGTGTCAGCTATCTGGAGCAAACTAATATGTTTCAGTAAGATAAATACTTGACGCTGAGAAAAAAAAATAGAATTCTCTCACTTGCTAAATTTGATGGGCTTAATATGCGACAAATAAAGAACATTCTTTCAAGTGGATCTCAAATTCAAGATGTGGACATAATCAACTTCAAAACAATAACAGTGGTTTCAATCGAGCAAAACGAGATGACTTAGGAACTTGAAAGAAGTGACGAAGCTCTTCTTTATGTAATTTCTGGGCATATTGCACCGTCACAAACTTCAAAACTGAAATGTGATGATTTTTTCGACTTTCTTGTATCTTCAACAGATTCCCCTTGGTAACTTTCAGTGACTCTGGTCTCGAAGAGTCTAAACATCAACTCTTGGAGCAAACAAATAGCGATTCTGCAACATACTTTGGTTTCAAAATGATTACCAAAGTATTTGTGGTGTATCAAATTATAATAACAAATAAAAAATAGAAGTCTCCATTATTTCAATGTCATAATTTAGGAAAACTATTTTCTACTCTATGTTGTGAACTTGTTTTGACTTTAATAACTATTTATGCTTTAAGTGTTATTTTAATCTTTCATTACAAAGTTTATTTTCTCATTATTCGATTAAATTAATTAATATTATGACAAAAAATTATAGTAGAAATCTTAATAGAGACATTAGTATGAAAAGATCAGCTAGACAAACCCCAAAAAATTGTAATAACATTAGAAAAATTGTTAAGCTATCTTCCAATCAATAATAAAATTCAAGAATGATAATTCATCCTCTTATATTTAATGAATTTCTCTCAGATCAAGAAAAAATGTTGATACATTATTTACAACTATACGTGGTTAATTGATATATATTCCAACAAAAGAGTGTATAAAGAGGATACCGCCCTTCCCTGAAGTGGTAACAGATAGTCGTGTGTATGGGATCCCAGCATTCTCTGGGTTTCAAGTAGGCTTGATGCTTCATTTGAGAAAGCCTAACCATGTCCTTCCAACCAATGAGTAAGTAACTAATGGTCGTGGGATGGGATCCCAATTTTTTCAGGGATCGAATCTAAGCCTCCTTTTATGGACTCATGTCTTTTGAATTGACGTTTTGTGATAGTTAGACTCCGTCAATCAAACGAAGCGTTTACAGAAAACCCATAGGATAAAATCTTATTCCCTCCGGAGGAGTGACGTTAGTTTGTTCCTTTCTCCGTGAGAGTCCGGCTCTGTCCATTTAACGAATTGGCTCTTGTGAGCTGTGAGAGTTCAACTGTCAACCAAGGAAACGGCTACAGAGCGCCTTTGGTATGAAATATCAATCCTTTTCTATAATCTAATGTCCTCTAGGACAACATAGAAGCCAGTGGTCCTGGAGAACAAGGATTCTCGGTTATAACGATACAAATCCCTGATCATAAACTTTAAACAAAGAGAAACATGTAGACAGTAGGAGCAGAATAATAGTAGTCTGTCTACTTCAATTCTGTAAAAGAGAAGAAGTAAAATTTAACCTTCAACGCAAGTCTTCCATGTCTCACGAATTCCATGGCTTGCCCCAGTCGTACAACCATCTTTTGGTGGGTTAGTGAGATCCAGGATGGTACTTTTAAGCTCGAGAAAGGGATATTATCTGCACTTTGCCAGGAGACTTGGAACAAAACAATATCCCCCCCAGTCAAGGACATGGTAAAGAACCGACCCAATTCAGCGTTCGACAGGTGTCAGTGGAGCATTACCTACCAACAACAGCTGTTTTTAGACTCCTGACTGATGATCTACGCTTCAGAAACCTCCTCAGCGTGTGGGTACACTATTCTCTCTCTCAGGAAAACAAGGATTAGCGAGGCCAGTTCTTAACGCAGAAATACGTTGAAACGAACAAACAAAGTTCCTAATGCCCAATTCCCAATTTTTGCCCAATTTCTACACTATAAGCTGCCTGCTCTGGGATTACCATTTTGATTGCTATGAGGAGCTCACACGCGTCGTTCAGTAATGAAGTAATTGAACGAAGAGAAGCTCTCCAGGTAGTTGTGGGAGTTGAAAAACCATTGCCACGGCGCTATTCGAGCCAAAGGAGACTATGTGACTTGATTGAGTACTTTTTTTTTACAAAGTTTTAATGTAATTTCTCGTCTTACTTGGACAGTCTCAATCATTTCGTAACAACCTCAATATTGAGTTTGTTATTCATTCTTACATTTTATAATTTTGCTCCTTTAGTTATTTTCAGTTTGTCAAAAATCTACAAAAAATATATATAATGGCTGTTCGAAGAGAATTTCACTACTTTCTTTTTGCTATGTGATATTTACATACTCTATTTGAAAAGGACCATATCGAGGTCAATATAAGCCTCTCAAATCAAAGAAAGGTTCACATATATAGAAAAAACCTTGTGATACCTTACATCATCTCAATAATTTGAAAGCAAAACCTTTAATTTGCTCAAATTTCTCAAAGAATATTGTACTGTAGGTATTTATATATGAAAAAATAAAAATATATTGCAATTGTCCCTTTGTTTTTATTTGTAGTCAAGATTGTTTTTATGTTGACAGACCAGAAATATGTCTATTTTTGTAAGTACTATACTTGTCAAAATGATATTTTTCAATTTCCATAAAAAAATGTATTCACATTTGCAAAAATCAACTTAAAATTCGGATTTTTTCATTATGTTTCACAACTAACTATTTATTCAAGTAATTTACATCTCAAATATATGCATTAATAACGTAGTAAAAATTCCTTAATATGATTCCTCAACATAAAAACAATCCAAAACTAAAAGTTAGAAAAAGATAAATTACCAAATTATTTTTTGACTTCATAAATATATATATATACCACTATTTTATGAATTTATTTAGTAATTGATGAGTAAATTTTCGAAATGGGTAGAGGAACCTTTAGGAGTATTAACTATAATCTAAATTAATAGTATTATATAAAAAAACTTTGTTGTATCTCATTATGGCCATTCAAATCTATATTACCTTTTTTCTACATACATCAGTGAAATAAGTTGATCTTGTAGTGACAATATTATTACTCCTTTCTTCTTCTATGTGCCTACATATGGAGGGATGAAGAAGAAGAGAAAAGAAAAAAGTTTTTCTTTTCTTCCGTTGAAAGGTGCACAATGTTCTAATTTTAAACCTATTTCAATTAATTACATTTTATTACATAATAATTAGTACATTTGTATTTTTAACCTTTTAACAAATTTTAGAACCTACTTCTAGTTAATATTATTTGTGAAATTATATTTTAAGAGTAGAACTAAATGTGTGAGTCCTAAATGTTTTATGGTAAATTGGATGACAATACTAATGTCTTTTTATATAAAGAAGATGTTTTTTTATCAATAAATAATTCATTCACTCCATAATTGGAATAAAAGTTAGATCTTAGTTCATTTCTTTACCTTAAGATCTACAATCATCAATAGCATTTGCGGCAACTTCAAACGATTTATCGAAATAATTTATTGATAAAATGTATGATATTCATTCTTAGAATAAATATCTTATCCAGTCTCAGTTTTGAGTAAAAACAGTATGAAAATTAATTTTATTGAGAGATCAAACTTAATTGTTACTGAAGAGTGTATTCAATAAATTTTTTTAACCTAGTATTTAATATTTTATAACTGACTTTGTTATAATTGAATTTATATTCGATATTAATTTTTTCCCCCATTCATTTCTCTAGTTGTAGTATGACATTCCTATATTGTGTAAATACCTATTTACTTGTCTTTAAGGATATTCCTGGGTTTTTTATCATCTGTTTCTATGATTAACACTTTGCAAAAAAAAGGAACAAGGCAGCTAGAAACTTGAAACTAACATACATGTATGAAATTGATTCCACGCAACCTAAACAGCTGGTTATATATATTTTTTTAAATAAATATTATAAACTTATTTGACCATAAATCAATCAAAATCGACCTTTTTAAAAGGTAATTTTTTTACATTGAAATATGAAGTATATTCTATAAATTCAGCTATGATATAAAGCATTTGAAGAAAAATAAAAAAAATATAAGCATCTCAGTTAGGTTCTTCATTTTACTGGATTTTTTGTTGGTTATATAAATTTTTTATGAAATATAATCAAGATAACTTAATAAATAATTCGTTTTTACATGCTGAAATGTTTTTATCAATTTACTATTTACTGTAATTTTCTTTTATATCTCTTTTTTCGTGTCGAAATATGGTACTGAATCTTAGTTATACCCTAAAAACTTGATTTAAAAAAAAGCTTTAAAGGCCAACCCTTCATGAATTGAAGGAATTAATGGTCCTATTTGTATTCTACGGATTAAATAACAATAACAAATGAGAGTTTCATTCTGCAGGCAAAAATGCTATTGCATTGTGTAATTTGTTTACTATTGACTCAAGGATGTCGTTGAAAAATTGGCTATATGCACAATATAAAGTGAAATAAGAAATTCAGATTTTCTTCTTTTCTTGATTCTTGTTCAAGATTGTTGTCATGTTGACACATATTAGTGTACATTATACAACAAACATATGTGTAAGATGATTGATGAAGATTTGTTTACAATGTGTGCCATGTTTTGACAGATTTCCCCCTCTCCCCTATGCTTAATTTTGGAGACAATGCCTATATGTAATGATGTATGTATACATAGATAGATTACTGTTGAATGTTGTATATCATGCCATAAAATCGATTTTTTGGATCATTTGGACAACTTTACCTCACTTGAACAACAACTTTTTCATGTACCGGGTGATCCATTGAAATTTGAAGACTTACAAATTCAATTATAATGAAAGTTGAATGATTGAAATTAATTCCTATTTTGAAGCATAAACAATTAGTGTCAAAACAAAACAGGCTTTCTAGCTTCCATACAAGTCGAAAAAATGACACTTGAACGTGATTCACGAATTTCCATTCGTGCACTTGAAGCATTTGGGCCTCTCTAGGGCCACTGTGTACTCCATCAGCAAGTCCAAAATGTTAGAAAAGAAGAAAGGCTCTCTCAAAAAGTCCAAACAGGAGCCCAAGGAGTTAAAGAAAAATGCCCAGGCCAATTTTCTCAAGTCCATAAGAGCTTACGCAAGAGATCTTGGGGTTTCACACCAGGCTTTCTGGAGAGCAATAAAAAAGTGGGTGGAAAGATCCTTAAAATTATTAATAATAAAGAAACCCATTTATAGGTACTTTCCGTGGGTATAATAAAAAGAGTTTAGACTAACAATTCCGTTAATTAATAAATTAGGATTTTTTTATTTCTCATTTATAATATCTATACTCGGCCAAGACCGGTTTTTCTATTTATGAACTTCTATTGATGATGTCAGTTGTGTTTCAAAATTGAGAACATTCACCTAGAATTACGACATATCAAGTTCAATGTGTGTCATAAATCAACTTTGTGCAACAATAAAATAAAATATAAAATTTCATTACCACAGGAATTTTTTTTGGCTCTTGCTCATTCTCAATTAAATCTTTAATTTCCTTCCCTTGTCTAACCGGGACATTATCCTTCCTTTAAAATAATGCTTCTTATTCCTTTGAATCTATAATTTATCCGCAATACTTTTTAATATTGATTACATCAAATATTATACCTCATTAAATCCAATTATTTATTCTTCTTTTTTTTCCTTTGTTTTTGATAAATATATGTATTTAACAACTTTTATTAGAGGTTTATAAATCTTAACTACTTACTTTTCCTTTCAATTTCTTGGGTTCTTCTAATTTTTTATAATTTGAGAACTGCGGTGTACCGCAGTGGTTATAAACACTTAATATTGTACCTATTATTTTATACAATGTACGTAATTTATTATTATCGTTCAATTATTAAACATTTAATGGAATACTGCTTATTTTAGAAGTTTCTTACAGTATTATGAAAAGATATCTGAGGATTAATGAGTTTACCAATATTAAATTTTTAAGCCATCACAATCAACAAAATCATGATGTATCAAGTGCGTCACCGGATTCTATATTTTAAAGATAAAAAAATGTATAAATTAAATTTTTTGGAAAAATTTTAGAAAATTTTTCATCTGTGACTTTTAACTTATTTCGATTTTTTTCAAAAGTCTACACGTATTCTCAAAAAATAAATTCTTGGAAAAAAAAAATTCAAATATGAAATTTTTTGAAAAAAAAAATCAAAAATTATTTGTAAGTTATAAAATTTAAAAAGAAAAATTCGAAAAATATATTAAAATATTAAATTTAATAGAAAAAAAAATCAAAAAATCTATAGTCATTACCAGAAAATGAAATTAAAAAAAAAAAAAATGTATTAATTAAATTTAATTTCAAATAATAAACTTTCTTGTAAAAGCTGCAATTTCTTAATGAAGGGCCCCCCACCTTAATTAAAACTAAAAACCCTCTAGCCCACCTCTTACGTACCCCCAATGGAAATAATGCCTTATATATTACAACCCAATTTTTATAAATAATCTATTATAAAAATTGGACTCCAATTTTTCATAAATCATACCTCATATTAATTTTGGTATAATTAATTTAAAACTAAATATTAAGAGACAGCTAAGCTGATTTCCTTTTAAAATATAATATTAATTATCAGGATTACTATGTTTTTTTGGGTTTTTTTTTTAGAATAAGTGTAGGTCATATTATATTCAACACTAGTTCTAACTGAAACTCTTTGGGAAATATGACGGCTTATAACATTTGTTTTTTTGTAATATTGAATCCATTTGTACATGTATTGACCATTTTTCTATTAATTATGTTATTATTTACGTCTTAGTGTTAAGTATTATCAATGTTTTTTTACACATGTGTGCCAGATATTTATGGACTAACTAAGATAACTCATAATAATCATAAATAATACTTTTTATTTTTACTTATCCCAACATTTTAAAACATATTTTCTTTGTTCTTTTTCGTATAGGTAAGATAACATCTCATAAATACAAAGCTGGACAAAAGTGTTCGTTATACTAACTGAAAAAACTCAGGTATGTTTATTGCAATTCTTATCCTTTTATTATAATGAGGATATTTAAACTACATATATTATATCTGTTTTAAAGTTAGAATACAACATATTATTTTACCTGCAATTTAATAGGTCCATATTTGGAAGAGGAATGGGCAATGTAGTACTTTACATTATATCCCTTTGAATATTTCTCTAGTGTGTGTAACGTTGTTCGTTGAATTTGTGGAGCACAATTTCTTAGATCTTCTTTGCCTCCTTGCTCAATACTCCAACGAAAATCGACCTAAAAACTTAACAACAAACAATGCTGATAAATTGGAATGATCCATAAGAAAATGAGGCAGGGGTAGACTTTGCCCATTGCTCTACCCAAAATCGACCAATAGACTTTCATTAATATAAAATTAAAGTAATCATCCATATTTGCATTGTATTCAATTTGTTTCTGAGTCGAGAAATGGTCAAACTGCATAATTCGAGGATTAAAAACCAATCTATCAATTATCATACGCATAACGTTATGTGTGGGATTCTCAACAGGCGGACTACCGGCAAGCTCGGTCTGCAATTGTATTTCATGCAACCTGTAAAATTAGCAAATTAATACAACAAAACAAATTGCATTTGATGCTGGTATAATCAATCTAAAATTATGTGTATTTGATGATAAGACGTTATTCATTATATAATAATATTGGAAGGGGTGAATCAGTTGCAACCACTTGCTTCTAGCATTGCTAAATAATCCTCCTATTTTTCAGTACACACCTTTAAATCAATCAACATTACCTCCAAGCAAAATTATTCACCGGTAAATTTGATACAAATACCGATTTGATTATTCCCTGGTTTGATCGTATACTTATTTATCTATTGTTTGAACTTGAATATCTGTGTGGGAGTGTGTGTCCAGGAATCATGACCAAACTAATGAATTGGTTTTGCAAAAAAAACATTATGTAAGTTTTTAAGGCTCAAAAATGGTTCTGATAATACTTTTTTTGGCGTTCAAGGCCATGGTGCCCTAAAAATATCATTGTTCTACTAACGATTTATTGACTAACTAACGATCCCTTCATATAAAACAAAAATAAAGACTGGTAAATTCTTATAATTATTTTTACTTCATGTTGGAATGCATTTCTTCACACATTTTTCAATTTAATGGTTTAAAAGAATACAATGGATTACAATGGACAAACGATAACATGAAAGTTCATCAAACGACACTATTCAACTTGAATATTTTGTCTTCTCTAAACCGTATTATCTCCTTTAAAAAATTGTACAAATATACATATCAAAATGGATATCTATACCTATCTATATATTTTCTTTTATATGAAGTATAAAAAAATACGAATTAATTTTAATTTCTTAATGGACCGGACAACACCGTGAAAACCTTCCCTAGTATTTATGGTGAATGTGAGTCCGTTTTCTCTAAGAGGAATGTATGTAGAGATAAGTAAATGCTGTACTAAATAAAATAATGATCACTTCGATCCCAAAATTTGGATTTTCATAACTATTCTGGATGCAACTTTTAAAAAGAGCAACATAGCCCAAAAGACAACACCTTTGAACTTAAATGTATATAGGCTAGCGCCTGTGTCGTTCCTAAAGAAGGGAATAAACTTAATCTATATGGAATTCAAGGACAATTCCTAGGTTAGATGATTTAAATATAATACAACAATGTTAGCGTATACTTCATAAGTGCAACTCCCTCTGGCCCGTTAAAGGAACATTAAAAAAAATTATTTTAGAATTCACGGGCAAATTATAGTCATTGATAGAGTTTACATACCTTTCAATAAAAATATTTACAATTCAATGTCTTTTGTCATGGTTATATTATTAACTGTCTAATTAAAATGAAAGCCAATTTTTCATTAGTGTGGCCCTTGAGAAGATCATTTCATCTCCTTATGGCTAACACCGACAAAAAAACTGTTAAGAACCCTTGTGGTACAATGTCAAAATTATTATTTTTTACGTATATAAAAGACCACTAATAATAGATTATAATATATCAAGTTTTAATATAGATATTGATAGATAAACTGATTAAAAGATATGCTATTAATTAAGGTACACTAACATAAAATGAAAATTTTTATATTATCTATTTGAATAATATATCACTTTCTTAAAAAAATGTATTGTTTTAAAAATTAAAGATGAAAATAATTTCATGTACTTTTTAAAGGCCTATTTTTTAGTTCTTGGACCAATATTATCTATTCTAATAAAATTTCACTTTGAGTCTACGAAAATTTATTTTGTGATTTTTCTCTTTTTTTAAATACCTAAATGCAACTATATTTCATACTATCATAAATCACAGATAATGTGGAGGTAAACTTGTACCTAAAACATAACAAAAAAAAGCTAAAAAAAAGGAACTTATTTTCTTAAAAAGATCTTTCAATATATTTATTAATATTTTGGCCATAAATATCAGGCAATGGTGTTCTAGTCGTAATAGAATGCTTTAATATTTTGTAATTTTTTTTTATTGATTAGGGCCAATATAAAAAATGTCTAATCTTTAGTATTTAAAAATTTCAATAAAACCACACATTAAGTGATCCCAGACATTTGCCGTTTCCCTTCATGTCTGATAAAAGAAGCAGCATCGTTTGTCATTAGTCTTTCTACCCCCAATATTCATGGAAAAGGTGTTTGCTACACCTCTTCTATGAATATTTTATCCAAAAATTGTGAATGATCAAGCAGAGAGTTCTCCAGACCTTTTTCTATATTAGGAGTATACCGAAAAGTATTGGTAATAAAATGTAAATACAGAAGTCTAAAAAGCCATTCTTATAAATATTGGGTATATTATTTTTAACGGAAGTTTTACACAAAACCTCTTTTTGATAGTTATAAACATATTAAGTGAGTTTTTTAGCTAATTAAAAGTGAGATTTAATGTTTGCCATAAGAGGTAAATAAAATTAATTTTTATATAATAAAATTCCAATTTATTTTTACTAAAAGCATGTCAAATCACCTGGCATCATATGGACAAAACGACGTGTTAAAATAAAAAATACTAAAATAAATGTACATAATTTATTTAACAATGGTATTCATTTTGGCAAAGTAAATCTTTGCAAAATAATGGATAAAAGATATAAGAAAAAAGGCCTTTAAATCTTAGTTACCACAATATTTATTTAGAAATAGGAATTACAATAATATGGAGGTTTTATTAGTGTTGAGTTTTGGTACTGGAATCCAAGACTGTATTCAAAAATCCTAATGGTTTTAAATAGATTTAATTAATTCTTTCCTTTAAAGTGATTTGGGTAAGACTAATATATAAAAGCAATTCGGTCTAGATCGGCCCAAAAGAAAAACCAGAATAGTATTAGTCATACCAAAATATCGGATTGGTTCAATCATATTTAAAATTCAGTCAATAAAAATTCTTTAAATTTTTGTATGACGTCAGTTGTGTTTCAAAATTGGAAACATGGACCTACAATAACGTTATTGAAGTTAAATGACTTGAGTAATTCGTATTTGTGAACTTATAAATCAGGTACATAAGGGAAGAACATCAATTAATAGATTACGAGTAAATAAATAGTTTGAAGATTTGCAAAAAAGATTGCAATACGGTCTATTATCGCGGGTTGGACCGAAATATCGAACCTAATTGCACATGAAAAAGTATTAGGTAGGACGAAAAAGTAATTTCGTATTTCCTGCCCTTTTTATTTAAGTATATCTTTTTGCTATTGGTCACATCAGATCATACTATAAAGTGATTTTTAGATGTAAGTGTATTCTAGAAAAATGTTGTTCCGACAGTATTGCGCTTGACCAGTTCGGTCGTTCATGCGTCGAGTATGGAGTGTCAAAGGAAGACATTCTCAATATTTTACAATTTTTTCTACATTAATGGAAAAAAGAGCCCAAAACAACCTACAAAATTTACTATGTATACGGGGCCGATACTATTTGGGTTCGTGTTGCCCAATAGGGGTTCCAACAATTTTTCCCGCTCAATTCTGTCCTCTACTTGTACTAATACAAACGTTTAAAGCTGACAATCGATCATACGCGACCCACATTGGTGAATAGGAGACAACATCAAGAAACTGCCACTATTTAATTCAAAATTGTGAATATCAATCTTCAATGACTTGATGTAAAATTAAATAAGTTGTATTTATCGATCTTTAGATTCTGTCAAAATAAATATATTTATGATTTGAAATTGATTAAATTTTGCTTTACTGTCAAATATCGCGGTCTGGAACCAAATATCGATCTAATTCACTTTATAAAAAATAATTATAGACCATTTAAGTAAAATATATAGGTCTTGTAGAGAGTCTCAATCATCCTTTTTATTTTTTCTATTTCAAATTATCTTGTCGTTCGATAGTTAAAATCCCATAAATAAAATTGGCAATGGAAATTTTTTCTTATTTTTTATGTATCTAAGTAGGGATATAAATAGAATCCTTTTGTTTTGGTTGAGTGGATTTAGTTGTGGAAAATGTATGAACTTAGGTAATACTGGATATAAATCAGAATATGGAAGTCATAAATCATGGAATGAAAATGATAGGATTCAAGTTCAAAATTCAGAACCTTTTCTTTTTAGAAATTATATTCTTTTAAGACGATAACCATGAAGCAAATGCTATTTATTATTATATCAAATCAATAGAATTTTGTAATTTCCTTTTAAAAATGAGTAAAATTATTATCTTCGATCATATTTGACAAGTAACGGAACATAAAGTTCAGAGTTAAGTTGTCCTAAATCACAAATACTACAATTTTATGCGGAATAAAAATTGGAGTCAGATGATTGCATCAAATCCGATTTTTATTTGATGTATTTACAGATAGTTCTACTGGTGGTATATTTTATAATGGATATAGTCAATTGAAATCCATTTTTTTTAAATGAATTTTATTATTATTTTCCGATTAATGTCTATCTCCTTGACAATCAAAATAATGCTTATATGACGGCCGGACTTGGCAATTTTAATTATTTTATGAACAATTGGCCTTCGAGAGCGTGGTATATATTGGACATCAAAGTATTTGGAACAGAATCAATGAAATCAAAATACCACGTTATAGCCTGTTACAGTATCAGGACCATAAACGATACTCACATTTTCAGCCACTTGGCTTGCGTTGTCGCCTTGTTCAAAGAAAACAATCTAAAGTATACTGATTTTGTCTTTGGCGGAGTCTATCCTTGACGTGCACCGAAACACGACCGAGTCAAACAATCACAAAACTGTTACAGAGACGTTCTTTTCAGTACAAACTCCAATCTTTTCAACACCGTCTTGCATAAACCCATCGCAAGTATTCAACGCGATATACACAATGCTAAATCTATCTATTGGAAAAACTTTGAATTTTTTTATATCACACATATTATTTTTATTCAATAAAATATATTATTTTGATTGTAACCCCTAGGACTTTTTCTTTCCTGACCAAGGAATATGCTATAAGGGAGACAGACCCCTTTAAAATTAAAAATAGCGTTAGTGCTAAGAAAATAGTACAATTATATATAAATTTTCACTGTTAAATTGAAAGATTGACCAAAATGTGACGATTAAAATCAAATCTATAGTTGGACTTAAAAAAACTGATTTATGTAGCCATCAATTGAGCTGCTTTTTTGTAGCTAATTAATAAAAAAACACGTATTGATATATCTGTTCTTCATAAAAAAAATTACATTTAAACAGACAAACAGATATTCATTGATTAACACCGTTAAAACAGATAAAGTGATGAACAAAATGGTAATTAATAATTTAGTTAAAATAATTGGCTGTTTTTGATAATAGGTGATAGGGATTCGTAACCAGAATGACCAATAAGTAAAATAAGACAATTTGAAATATAGATTTCAAAGAAAGCTCATTCATAAAAGGTGCATCAACTTTTTTTCCTTTTTGATTATGCGTAGAAATCAATAGGTAAAAGTACCAGCAGGTTTTTTAATAAAATAAAAGTACATTACAGTTTTGTTCACAAAAAAAACACTTGGTATTATGGGTTGGAGAAGTGAGGAACGTGTGTTTGCCGTCGAAAATAAATACTTTCAAAAAATAATTTGACGGGGTATTCGATAAAATTAAACAAATAACTATGTAACTCCTGATTTTTTTTTCATGCATTATTTCAAATAGTAAAGTTATTTAAAAGTATATGAAGAAATTTGGATGTCGATAAATTTTTAAAGTTAAACCCGCACTCAAATGGCCTTAGCTTGTATAAATTTATTTCCACCCTACACTTAACCTGTAACCTAGCCCTATGACAAGTAATGCTAGCAGCAATGGAGAGGGCTTAGCATAATGGAAAAGTTATCAGATAGGAAAAAAGACTTATTCTTTTATTTTCTTAGGTTTGTGTTATGGAAAAATTAGAAAACATGCCCATGGTTTTTCACCTAAAATATTTAAATGTTGGTTGTCGTTTTTGTTAAAAACTTAGCCATCTGAATATCAAACAATTATAATTATTTTTAACCTTTTTTAAACCCATTAGGTTTTTTTTTGTGTGGAATGTTGATCTGTTGAGGTCTTTAGGATCATAGTAATATAATTTCCTTTTCTTGAAAAATATTACATTTGTCCACGTTTGTCAAGAAATTTATAAACTATTTAAAATGAAGTTTTTTATCTTTAAATTATTTAATTTTTCCAATTGACAGATTTTAAAGACTATATCTCGTTTTTAATTTCTACTTTTCTTGTCGTCAATGCAATATCTCTTCTTAACAGAAAACGAATAAGGAGTCCTTGATATGTCAAGTGATTAATTAATTTGGGCGGGGCTAAGAAGAAAAAGGAAGTTATTAAGCTTGAGGGACTCCATGATCGATGTGAATCCATGACTATGATGAACTTAACCCAGTTGAACGATAAGCAATCTTCGACTTTCTTAAAGGACTTAGCCTTCCCAGAGGATGGATCCATTTACTCATCTTACACCTATGGATTTTCAATTTTGTCACGATTCTTCTCTCGCAGCAGATTGATGATGATTCCACTGCCCTCTCCAAAGATTCAAATATCGAAACCTGTCCCTTAGGAATCACAGCCTACCATATTTGTTTACATTATTTCAGTCCTGGATATTTTACAAATTATTAATTTTATTTTTAGAATTTGCTTTCCCGAGAAATTGATATGGATTTGAAAAATAGTTTAATTTATTTATTTTTTTGGTTTCAACTAGTGGCTAAAAAGAAGTCCAATAGTGTCGACTCATGGTAAAATATAATAAAAAATTATGATAAAGTACAATAAAACAATATGATAACATCTAATGAAATAGTATGGTAAAATGAAATGAAATAATGTAGTGTGGAATTAAAGTAGATGTGGATTATTGTTTAAAAGACTCTTAAAATCGCAAAGTGAATATTCTTCCCACTTCTTCGGGGAGGCTGTTTCATATCCGTATAGTTCGATTAAAAAAGCTATTTTGGAGGTAATTAGTATTTGCCAATGGCTTATCTAGGTAAAAAACGGAAGACAACCTAGTGTTGTACACCTTACTAATACATTGGGCTTGATAGTACAATGCGTCAGTTCATGAATAACTATCAATATATTAACCACATCCTGAAGTTTCCTCCTTTTTTCAAGTGACAACAGCCCTACTAGATGTAATCAACCTCATAGGATATATCACTGCATACCATCTTAATAAAGCGTTTCTGTACATTTTCAAGAGCTCTGATTTCCTTTCTATACATTGGATTCTACAACTGAGAAGCGTAATTTAAAATAGGCATAACATATGCTTCATAAAGCATCTTTATCAGCTTCATATTTCTGGCTTTAAAACGCCTTTTAACAAACCCAAGCACTCTGTTTGCTTTTGTAACAATATCGTTTTATGTGAGTGCTGAATTTCATATTAGAAGATGTCAACACTCTAAGATCCTTAAAGACACCTACATTCTTCATCTTTCCATGATCAATAGCACCGCCCCGAAAAATCATAAAAGAGTTCTTCACAAGATTTAAAGGAACTTATTTAAACGATCGCTCTACCTCAGAAATTCTCTAAGATCATGTTTGGCCTCCTCTTCTGAGTGGCAAACAAGCTTTGTGTCGTCAGCATATATATATAATTTGGATCTGAGGTTGCCACAAAGGTCATTAATATAGCCGTTTATCAGAACTCACGGTTCTTGATTTCTGAGCCAAGATGAAATCCACTCCAATAGTTCACCCCCAATCTCAATGTAATATAGATTGTGTTCGAGCCCACTACGCAGCACCTTTTCCAACGCCTTGTTGAATCGAAGTATAAAACATATGTATCCAGTGAGGATTCCCTCATACTTCGAGTGACATCATCCCAGAATGATAACAGGTTTGCAACACAAGACATTCTAATTCGGAATCCATGTTGTCTTGGAGATATCAAATTGTGTTTCTCAAAATAATTTACCACTTCAGAATTGATTAGGGGCTTGTGATGGAAATTGGTCGGTAATTACGAACATCCTTATGGCTTCCTTTTTTGTGTATTGGGATAATATTGGCGCATTTCCAGTCAAACAGAACCACTCCCTCCTGTATCGACTTGTTGAATATCATTGCAAGGGGGAAGTAAATAACATTACAAAGCTTCTTCAAGAAGAAAACACAAATACCATCAGGACCCGACGAGAAAGAACTGTTGAGGGAGGAAATGGTTTTTAAGACAGCAGATTCTGCAAAGAAAATCTTGGATAGGGGTGGACGGTTATCTGGGACTGGTTTATCAATGTAGGGAGTCCCACAATCTGTTGAGTAAACTGATTGGAAGAAGTCGTTAAAAAGGTTTGCAATACATTGGTCATCGGTAATTCGAGTACTGTCATCCAACTCAAATTTGTTAAAAGTCATATTGAGTGTCCCGATTTGTGTTTCATATAAGATAAAATAGGCTTGAGGTTATTTTTACTAAAGTTAGCTAACAATTTATCTTCAAATTTACGTATACTCGAAGACACCAGAAGTTTAACATCATTTTGGAGAGTATTATACTTTCTTAAGTGTTGAGGACAGGGGGAATTTGTTCTAGTGACACCAAGCTTTTCTTTTCTTCTTATATATTTATAATATTATTTCATATTCTATTTGACAAAAAATTAAAAATGATATTATTCCATGAAATTAGTATATTTATTTCATGGAATAACTAAGTTACTAAAACTTTTTACAGGTGATATTTTTGGAAGTAATTGATATCATTTAGTTAATATAAAGATATATACAGACACCAAAAGTTATTTTTTATTTATCTTTCCTTGCACAATATTCACATTTTGTTTGGTTTTATTGTAAAGTTATTATGTAACTACTAAAAAATTAATACATTTTATAAATTTTATACATGTAAAAAAAAGATTCCCCTCACATCCAGAGGGTACACCAGTGCCCAAATAATTCAAACATGAATAACTGCTGATGTATTCATTTTAACTAAATAAGGCTTAAAACATACACATCTGAATATATCAATAAACATCAATTTGATTAAAAGATCATTTCTTTCTAAATTAAAAAAGTTATAAGAGCTTATAGATTGTTATTCAAATGGTGAAAAATGCTGACTGACATTGGTGGCTTACAAAATTATGCAAAACTAACTTTTTGATGAATCATTATAAAATATCAAATATATATTAATAACTAAACTATCAAAAAAAGAAAAAGTAACTTTAATGAAAAAATAAGCAAAGTATGTATAAGAGTAAAGTATTGGAATGAAGAACAATGGTGTTTTTTAAATGATGTATTTATATAGTAATAAAAAAGAAAATTTAGTTTAATCAAAATACAAGTTGGTTTATCGAAACGTTAGCAAGTTAATAAAAAAAACTTAAAACACTGCTGTTACTTAACTTCTAAACCGATTTTATTAAAGTTTAAAAAAAAAACAACAATAAAATATAAATTTGACAGTCAATCAATAAAACATAAATTTGACAGTCAATAAATAAAAAGTATATTAGCTCGGACCACACTTTCATAACGTCCTAATGACTTCTTCATCGTCTTGCTTAACATTGCCAAGCCATAATAGTCATGGGTTCAATTCTAGCGAGTTAGGACGCCAAGAGCTCAACAACCACATTCTCGAAATTAAACAAATCGAGTATTTTTTGCTGGTGACAGGGTACCTTGCCTTTCTTCCAGATCTAAAGTCGGTATTTCATGATAATTCAGATCCACAAGAAAAGCTTTGGTGAGGAGAACACTAATGTGGAGCTTGTTGTTGACCTTCTGACCCTACTTGAAGATGAAGGGCGGCATAACGTGACCTTTGCTACTAACAGCGCCAAAAACAATAAATTCCTGCGGGAATATTGACCTTATGATCCAAGTGATGTTATAAGAACTTTCTGCCAGGCATTTATTTTCTCTCGAGCTATGCTGCTGGATTTGGCAGATATTTTTATAATCTGAGAAGAATGAAGCAAAATGTGTCATGTAAATATTCTGTTATAGGTTAATAAAAGCCATGGTTGGGGTGACCCTTTCCTCGCTCTTTGATGACAGTAAAAGTTGTCTCTTGTACTTATATTGCTGTAGTACTGTATTTCTTTATTGATGATACTATATTGATTGAACAGGACGCTATCTCAATGCCAACATCAAGGCATTGATCGATTGGTCGGGATTATTTTACTTGGTTTTGTTTACTTTTCTTCACAAGGTTAGACTTTGGACGATTTTGGTCGCTTCTGGGTTATAAAACTTCCAAAAAAGCATTGTCAAACCGTCTTTACCGTCTTGTTCGTATTGTTTTGGGAATTTTTGGACAAATAGAGCAGTTTGCCTGACCGCTTTAGTCAGAAAGGCGTCTTCTATTTAACTATTTAAATTGGACAAAATGGGAAAAAACTACACAACGTTTTTATTCCTGATCAAAAAAAGACAGGGGTATTTCGTTGTACGGTTTACGTGGTTGAGAGATATTTGTACCAGACTTTTTCTCCATTGGTATTTATTTTTTTAAACCAGTTTGTAGGGGGATGGGTGAGGTCTAAGAAAATTGGGAACGTTTAAAAGAACTACCCTAAAGAATAAATCTACAAAATAAAAAGTACTTTGTCATATTTTTTTCTAATTTATTGTTGGTCATCAAATTTATTTTGCTTTCAGTTCAGTTCCCGAAATGTACTTACACACATCTGTTAAAATTATATCCACTCATACTTAAAGGAAACATAAAAATCAAAATCATGGCAGATTTTACATATTTTTTACATAAAAATATCATGAAAGAATAAAACGAAACGTTGCTCCTTTTTCCCAAGAGATGTTTCGAATTTCCATTTCTATGTAAATATACTTTTTATACAAATTTTACCATTTTAAAATGACTCAAAATATGAAATACATATCTTTAAAAGAAATTATCAAAGTCAATTAAGCAACTGGGCTGTCTATTTTATTACAGCCCTAAAAAAAAGTTATATAGCTCATTTTTTCTTTATAAGAGAAAAAAAAAAATCGATTAAAACCCACAAATTAATCTATAAATAAAATATAAACATCAAAACGTGAATACAATATGTTGTTTGAAAAACTTTAATATTTTTCTATTTAAAAAAATAATAATTTCAAAAAACATGTAAACAATGCCTTTGCAAACTTTTTCAAACAATATGGCTACCTTGAACATCAATCATGGGCTTTTCTCTGCCTAGTAGTTGATGACCAACTCCTTTGACAAGATATCCTACACAGCCACTATTTCGGCCATTAGTTTTTTTGGTTTCCCGCTCTAAAGTACCCACACAGCAAAGTGCAGTGGGTTCAAATATGGTGAGGATGAGGCCCCATTTATATGCTTTTTCAGCCTCTTGGACTTCAGGACGTCTGTCAAAAGGTGGGTTGGGATACTCTTATATGAAGATAATTACATGATGCCTTTCAAAACCGTTCTGATAGTCCTAAGAGCCTTGGAAAGAACTTTGGTGAGGCGATTCATCGATTTCGTGGGTTACTCTTTAATCTTCTTCTCCAAGCTAGTCAGAAATACCAAATCCTTTTTGAAACTGTCCCCTTCCCTCTTGCTTTCCTGGAGAGGTTTTCCCTATGATTCTTCATATTGGCCATCTTAAAAACCAAGCTCCTAGAGCACTTTACATTGGCCATAATCCTCATTATCTCAAATTCAGCAGATAGGAGATATGAGATGCGCTGCTTTTTTGGCTTTTTGCTCACGCATAACGACACAATGTTTATGAAAAGTATTTAAGCACTCAGGATGGCTAAGCCAAAATATCATAAACCTCTCTATATGAATGATAATATTGTAAATAAACATTTATAGTTCATGTTTTGTTTCCCACTCCTTTATACTCATTCAATTAACAAAAAAAAAAAAAAAAAAAATGGGCAAGTCAGTCATGCAACTAAAACTGTTTATTTTTATTTCAGCCTTGTATTTGACTTTGGGAAAAATTTTAAGTCCTTATTTTCTCCTAGTATAAAAGCAAAAAAAACAAAAATCTGCAATTAAAAGTAAAAAATTCTTTATAGATAAAAATGAATATATATCTTTCTTTAAAATACCTATTTTTTGAATGAGGGGTTCGTTTTATCTATCTATCCATAAATATTCAAAGCATGAGACATGATTAATGGGACTTGAAAATGAGGAGAAGAAAAGAAAAAAAAAAAAATATCTATAGCGAAAATTGGAAAGGATTAAAAAATCTTTATTCATATATGTACACAAATAGGTATGCCCATTCGATAAGGATGAAGGGAGTTACACTATTGAATATAGGCAATAAATTGTCTAGGCAGTGCAGAAACCCAGACGTAGAAATAAAAACAAATATAAACTATTTTGAAGTTATAATTAAAATCCGTCATAGTGAAATAGTTTATTTGTGAGTTTTTATGTCAGCTTTTCCCCCCTCTCGTGTCTTAAGTGTAAATGTTGTCAATGAAGAGTATAAATTTGGCCCGTTAACGCAAAATCAAGATTATATGATAATTTTTTATCAATAAGTTATTCCTATGTATACTTTTAGTGTGTTGCAAATAAGTAAGAAAAAATGATCGTAACAAAAAATACGAATGAGAAATTGATCAATTTTATGTTTGAAATGGGTCATATCGGGATCAATATGAGCCTCTTAAAACTACATAGGCTTTGAACAATAGCTAAAAGTCATAAAAATCTCAATTCATACCAAAAATGTGACTACTATGTCTATAATTTGTTCAAATAAATCTATGAATGATTGTGAAGTGATAAGATATATTTGGATTTTCTTCTTTTCATGATTTGTGTTTCAGATTGATTTAAAGTTGACTAACTACAAATTACCTCTTATTTATGAAATATATTTCCTTCAACCCCTCCTCGCTTATACATACATTACAAAATACTAAAATATTTTGCCCGTCTAAATAAAAACAATCCCTAAAAATAATGCTTGCAAAATTGAATCAGGATTACATTTTTAAAAAAATATAAATTTTCAATATCTAAAACAAATTATTCTAATCAATCCTTTGAAAGCGCTGCAAAAAGCATTCAAAGTAGTTAAAAATGAATCATATTACAGTAAAATTATTAAACATTTATAGATTTGATTTGAAAGGATCCATATCGGAGGCAATAGAAGTATTTTAAATCCGATAAATAATTTGAACTACAGATAAAACCCTTGGGTATCTTAAGTTGTCCCACAAATTTGAACAGTAAGCCTATAATTGACTCAAGTATGTCAATCAAATATTAGCCTCTGCGTATGCATATGTGTCGTAAAAAAATGAATTCAAATTGTACTCTTTTCTTGTTTTTTATTCAAGGTTAATTTTATGTTGATGAACAATTTATGTGATAAGTGTTGACTTTCTAATAGTTGTAAAATCCGTGCTTGAATATTATCATAAAAAATATGGTAACTTTGGTCAAGATACTAAATGAAAAGTTCTTTCAGTCATCCATTTTTTTCAACCATGCCAGAAATTAAAAAATGATTAATTTATTTTGTCTTCATCCCTGTGCTGAATGTCCGATAGTGGATGTAATATATTTTATTTGTAATGTTTACGTCACATAGTTGGTTGTGTTATTCAAGAGTTTTTTTATAAAAATAGTATCTTTAATAAGACATGTTTTTGAGTAGTTTGTAGAGCGTTAGTCCGCTCAATAAATCCTGAGAGCACTACCACTGCCGCTCAGTTACTAATTTTGTGAGCGCGCTCCCGCTTGTTTTGAAAAGCAATGAGCGTGCTCCTGCTCAAGGAAAAATTAGCAGGCGCTAATGTTTTTGCTCGTATTTGAACTTTAAACTCTTTATGTATGTATGTTACAAAAAAAAAAATCCATTTTAATTTTTTCCCTTTTAAACATGTTTTATCTAATAGATAATGGTAAAAAAAACATTTTGATACCAAAATCATGTCTCTAACTTCTATATTAAGGAAGTTATGAACACTTTATTATCGGAACTTGACGCCATTTTTTCTTAGAGTTAAATCTGTTAATGTTATAACCTATATACGCCAAAATCTGTGATAGAATAAAATATGATATTTCAATAAAACAAAACAAATTTCTTAAACATTCAGAGAATTGAATGAAATTTTCATTAATTACAGAATACAGTACTGTATAAAATGTTTGAGCTTTTTTTGAAACATAACTTTAACTGTCTTTTCTCGTAATCTTTAAAATTATTCTTTAACTTTCAAATTTTTCGATGTTATCTCATAAGATGTAGAAAACTGAAAAAGTAATACAAATATATATGAATGAGCCAAAATTCGAGCGATTTTTTTGATCCTCCAAAATGGTGAGCGCACTCCCGTTTTTGCTAATTATACAAAACAATGGGCCCACTAACGCTCTCGCTCAATAATTTTGAGCGGCGCTTACTAATGCTTTGGTAGTTTGACACTGATAAATCGGTAGACATAGATTACTATAAACTGTAATTAGGAATAGGATTTTTGTTAAGTGTGAGGGAAGGCAGGAGCAAGACTTAAAGCATTATTGAATTTAACCCTTGTTATATAATTAGTGCAGATAAAAAAAATATAATTCGATTCAAACAAATATATTTTGCTTTATGAAACACTTTTTCACTATTTTCACCTCAAATAAGGGTGAATTATTTTTGTTATCTTCACATCATGACGATCTATTAAACACTAAATAATAAAAAAAGATAAAAAAACACAAGCACAACACCGTTTCTCCTATTTTTGTATATCTAAAATCTCGGCTTTCTCTAAGAAAATCCTTCCCCTTAATTAACCCAAAAGAACTGTACGTAAATTATATAAAAAAGAGCAATTTAGGTGGATTTTTTTCTATAAGGAAGATAACATTCCACCTTTAAAATAACATTGCTACAGAAAAAATAACATAATTATATTTAAATGGATATAAATTAATTTTATTATGCACTTTTAAAACACTTTACACCAAGGACAAGCAAGAATATTTCCTTCAGAACGTTAACTGCACGAAAACTTATTAAATAATGCAGTAAAAAGGAGGACTTTTTCTCATTTTCTATTCACGAAACTTTGTGCTCTAACTACAAAAATCCAAATACCTAAGTATTAGTGATGGGAGCTTGTTAATAAGTTTACATTTTCAAAATACAGAGGAACATCTCAAGACAGAACTAATATCTTGTAAGTTACAGGTGTACTTTTTTTAAAATTTTTACGCATGCCGGGATTTCCACAGTTTTCACATCTCCTATGACGATTTAGTTGGTTAACATCACTGTATCAAAAATACTCATAAAATATGCGCATATTTGACCAACTAGAGGCTATTATTTTATTAATATAAAAGTTATGCAATCAAAGTAATGATTAAATTCTAACAATTGTGTAATGAATAATGCCTAGAGGAATAAAGCTAACTTTTTCAATTATATATTATTTTTATGAAATATAATAAATAGTTCTAGCAAAATAAGATTCCTCAAGACATGCATTAGTAGACTCTTTTAATAATTTTTTCTTTGCATTTATTAACTTTCTTAGTTAATCATTTGTTGGTCAAGAAAGAAAAAGATTGTGCGTTTTATTTATACGATATTCCGTATTCATCTCCTCCGGAGATCTTCCTAATATATTTTACCTGTTGTGAGTGATTTGGCGATTATATGTATGGTTTGCTTTCCAATAAAAAGAGTAATCGAAATGCCCATAAGATAGATTTTTTATTATTGCGGATGCAGACATTGTTTCACACTTTCTCTCCATCTGTTTAAAAAACTTCTTGATTGAAGTGTTTGGAATATAATAAAATCTATGGTTAGTTATAAGGGTAAGGCTTTGTTGGACTCGGAGTATAATTTGAAGATCCACATCTTTGGAATTCTAGTCAATATCAATGGTAGTTAAAGAGTGGTGTTGGGTTTATTTCCATTATCTAATAACTAATTGTATGACAGCTAAGCATCTCACTTACCAAATATTCTTCAAATTGTCAGGGATACCAAGTTTATTTTACGTTTTTTTTCCCCCATACCGATAGATTTTTTTTATCCATCACAATAGGTAAAGAATAGTCACCTGTGCGTGAAAGACGAAGCATAACAATGAGGATTTGTTTTTGTGTTGTTAGTGTAAGTTCCAGGTAGACTTGTAGTAGAATGACATCGTTGCCATTCCTGTCTGTATCATTTCTAGATTTAAAGCAGGGTTTGTGTTCATATCACAGATATTTGCAGCTATTTTAATTTACTCTTCTCTTTGTAATTGTTTGAGTGACTACGTTAATTTTTTTTAATATTGCTCTTATTAGTTAGATGGAGCTGCACTAATTAAGTATAAGTTAATATTATAGTATTACATTTACTCCATCTACCCTAGGAATCTTGTGTGAAATCAATATTAATAAAGTTTGTTTTATTCTCTAGTAATAACCGTGTCGCGAACTTAAGCACATTAATTTCGAAATAAATGTTTTCCCTTAGGCCTTTGTCCATGAACTACGTCGGTCCCACTCAATTATTTTCGACTTTCCATAAATTCTCTACCGTGGTCGTTTCAACTGCAGTTATATAGCATGAAAGATTGTATGCAGTTAAAATTGCACCCAATTATACTAGATTTATAGTTATTCAAGCAAACAATCTGTTACATCTACAGATAGGTTTGACCAATCTAAGAATCCGTTGATAGTTATAACATCTGCCAAATCCACCAATTGCACCATAGACTTACAGGATTAAAAACAACCAACATTACTTCAATAAACTACTTATAAAATCACTAATACTCCCGGGTCAACTACTGTATTAGGTTTGTCATTCAAGAAGATAAAAACTAACCACTGCCACTTAAAAAAAACCAAAAAAATAATCCTTTCTAAATTCTCAATACTTTTTTACCAGTGCATATTTGGCAGTTCCTATCCTTTTTGAAAGTATTTTTTACAGATGGGATAAGTATCTACAGTTTTTTAGGTAAATAATTATGTTTTATAGATGATAATTACTGGCAATTTTTCTGAAGGCATTTTTCTGATGACATTATTATGGACGTCAATATATAGGCAAAAATCTTCCTAAAAAGAAAAAAACATCTTTGAAAACAATATTTTAAGATTTGCTACTTTAATATATCAAAGTTTATTGACAGTTTATGGAATATAAGACTCTTGTAGATACAAAAGCAGAAAAATCCGATTAAATAAGTAATTTCAGGTTTTTATCGGGGAAAAAAGTTAAGAACGCAGTATGTCAATCAAAAAGAAATCCTTTTCTTATTAGTGTTATTTACATATCTACATTGTTTGATTGTCTACAATAATTTAGACGCTGATGACTATATAATTGATTGTAAATTTATTTTTATTTCTAAAAAGCAATTAGTTTTGGTACAAAATAACATCTTAAGAAAACATTCGAATGAACTACTTGTTTTGCAAATGCATATAGATCCAAATTTTTCAATTTCGATCTGAATGAGACATGTTTTAAGGGATGGGTTGGTAGTTCCATAATAAAGACATTTATAAAAGGTATTTATATATTTATTCGGACAACTCATTAATATGCATTGTCAAAGACGTGAAAATGTGTTTTTACGCATAGGTATATGAAATAAGTTAGCTATTTAAATTTAAGAAAATAACACATTTAAGAACTATTAAGTAATCATACACCAAAAAAAAAATATATTAATAAAGCAAAGCTTTGTATTTTGGTCTGTAGAAGAACTTATTTTTGGGCGCAAAAATAACCAATAAAAACGCATAATCTACATTCATTTATACATTCAGGCAAAATACCCTTGAAGTAAAATGGGCTTGAGGTGAAATGGTTGAAGGTGAAATGTTCGGAGGAAAAACAATTTATGACAAAAGTACCGGATCCCCATTTTTTATCTGCTCCTCTTATCTTAGAACTGCATAACTACTCGATCCAAGGAAAAACAATTTAGCAAAATCTATGTCTAGCTTAAAGTAAACCCGTCATATTAACAAATAGAAGATAGGGAAGATATATTTCGGTATTCAGAGTTGTTGAAAATATAACCTCCTTGTAGGTCAATATAAAAGAGATCATCAATACATACATAGGGAGCTGAGTTTTTTTAGCTTTTTGGGTGTTACTCTTTAATCAAATCATTTAATCAATTTCCTCTAATCATCAAAGTAGGATAACACTGAATATTCAAAAATATGTCTCCCCCCACAATACCAAACAGCTGTTGAATTGTCTTTAAATATGTATTACCCTAAGTTTCTACCTGATATCTTGTTCGTGATACAATATCTGACCAATTGTGAGTAAGGCTATTTATTTTCTTTTTATTTAATATATTATATTGTGTTCAATTCAGAAAAAAAAGATTTTGAATCTACTTAGTTTTTGTAGAAAATTTTGATTTGTTATATAATATGTAAATTTTATTTTTGGTTTTAAAATATTCATAAAATGCTTCTAGTTGTTGATGAGTTCGTTGATATTATGCCCATGTATTATGATTATATAAGTGTATAATTTTCCTAGGGGTATTGTTCTATAAGTATTTGATTTGATACCTAGACTTAAAACTTTTGTTTATTATTCATTATACAAACATGTGATTACAAACGTTGCTGAATAAATATTTGTTAAATTCAGATTATTTTAATTTGATAGTATTGTAATGACTGGTTTAAAAATCAATTACATACCCATCAAGATCTTGTCTGACATATATTGTTTCAAATAATTTATGGTGAATCAAATGTTTTTATTGGCTAACCACACTAAAAATAAAATAAAAATAGTAAATAGGTGACATTGAAAAATAGTTTCTCACATTTTCAGGAATTTAAAACTAAAAAAGTCCTCGTACAATGCAGATTTTATATATTGTGGTTCTTTCTTGTTAACCAAAACCGTGACAAGCAGGGAACCTCTTTAATTGAGAAGGTAAGATTTTTAATAATTTGAACAATAAAGACAAAAAACGAGTTGGCTTCTTAGCTTAAAACGTATAACAATAAAAACTTTTGTGCCGCCATATTGTTTTTGGATCTTTTTCTTTATGCAAGTGGAAAAAAAAAATAATAATAATAATTTGAATGCAAACTCTTCTTCCCTTCTTTTTCAATATTTATTAAATTATGCAAAAAATATTATTATTTTTTCATACCAAAAAAGATTTGCACAAATAAATTTATTCTCAATATTTATTTTTTCATATGGATGCAATCGTAAAATATCATTACTTGTAATGTAGAGGCGTTATTAAAAGATTATAACAATATGTAAGCCTTTTAAAATTAATCAATATTTATTTAGTTACTCTTCTAAATATGTTAAAGTCAAAGTATTTATAAATAAAAATGACAAGATACATTTTGCGTACACACAACTATAAGAATACTAACGCAGTTGATGGGACAAGTCCAAACATTTTTGAACCTTTTTTGAAGTAGAAATAGTATTTTTTTATATGATAGCTAAATGAGTTTGTTTTCAAAGAAAAAAACTATGCAGCAATAGAGGGGGGGGGGGGTATTAAAATCAAATTCAACTTCAGCCCTACTTTTCGGAATTAAGAATATATATTTGAAGCCCCTAGAAAATTGATTTTAATGCTATGATGCAAAACTATTGTTGACAAAAACAGTTTAACTATTGTACTAACAATATTGTAGTCCTGATTTCAACTATCAATGTTGGAATTAATTCAAATGAATTTAAACAGAATTTAGTTTGGGGAATTACCCTTTTGCTCTGATTTTATCTAATAATTTGAACATGTATCGTCATTAAAAAGAGTTGACTTTCACTAAATTTATCGAGTAGTGACTTGTATAAAACGTCTATTTACTCAACTTTTCTTACGATTAACAAAATCCACAAATATTTAATACCTTGAATGAAGGAACTTTTTCTTGATTTGAAAATAATAAATCTTTGTGATATTCAAGATTTGCCAGGCCAGATTACCTTTCAATTAATTCAAGTATAATTGCAATAGTAATGGGGTTTCTCAAACTAATTGAGTGATTCGATCGATACAGGATATATGTTTTGGATTGGAAGACTGATCATATATAACCAAAATAAGTTCCCAAATGAATCAAATGATTTCTTCAACAAAATAATGTAAGCATGTTTAAATACAATGTCAAAGGTTATTAAGGGTAATCGTCATAAAAAGATGCAATTACAATAATTAAATGCCGACTTTTGTTTGTTAATAATATATTTCTACTGGAGATTGAAAGTTGAATGAATGAACATCAACTAGAACTAATCAATCATTCCGAATCATGTCTAAAGTGTTGAAGTGTTACATTTTATGAATTTGTTGATAATGAGCAGTTTAGTTTCAATGATTAATATAGCTTCTATTAAAAGAAGAGTATAGCCTAAATAAGTCAGAATTTATTTTATTGTACCAAGGAATGGGATTCTTACATTGTACACTTTTACTAATATTTAATCAGGATGCCTTCTGGGAAATGAATTTGTATATAGCTACATCGATCCATAAGTAACCAAAATATACATTACACATATTATAATTACTAGTTATGGTATATGCATTAAAATTTTGATACCCTTTATTAAAAATGAATTATTTTTTTACGAAATTTATATTTTTATTTCTCCTTTTACTTGAAACATAATTTTCTTTATTATCCGATGTCCAACTATCTGTACATTTGATTATGACACTCCACATCACATTATTTTTTATTTATTTAGCAACTTGCACTAAAATTTAGGAATTATAGTTATATGATTCGATTTGGTGGTCAGTTCAGTGTTTGAGTATTCGAAGTCGTTCATTGTGCTACAATATGATTTCTCTTCAAATTAAAAAATATTAAATATATTCGTATCTATCACTTGAGATAATGAACTTGAATGAAATTCTTAATAATTCAGCATCATAACTTTAAAAATAAAACCTTCTTTATACCTTTATTAATAGAAAATGTAGTTGAAAACGTCATTTTCAAATGAGGTCAAAAAAATGGGCCAATGAAGACAAAAAATATACAAACATCCCATTTCCATCAAAGTACAACAGAAAATCGAATAAAGCTGCCACACTAAAAACTAGAAAATTCTATAAGACAAACTAAAATAAAATTTTATAAGAAGTTGACCTTTGAACTTCTTATGGCCGTAAAATTATTGCTTTAACTACAAAAGGGTTTGAACGATCACGACATTTGCAAGCTTCTTCTTATTACTTTGAAAATAGTTTAAAAAAATCCGGATTCATGGTTGAAAAAGTCATTTTTTTGGCAATCAATTTTCATAATCTATGGAAGCACCGGAGTGAAACGCTCTTTGAAGAAAGAGGAGGGAAGTAAAACTATTCAATCAATTCCTGTTCCTCTTTTTACTAGGGCTCCTCTTTATAATTTTTTTTTGTAGAGTTATAAAAACCAAAGACTTATATTATTTATTAAATCGTTTTCTTAAAGTCAATTTTCCCTTTATTTATTTTTATTTTTTTTAGAAAAAATACACATAAAATGAAAGACTGTATTGGGAGGTTGTGTAGTGTACAATATGACCTTTTTCGAAAATGAATCAAAGAAAATTTTTCTTGACCCCCTAGTAGTTTGATTGTAAATGTATAAAGTCTATAAAAAAAGAGAGAGAAATAAATCATGAGGGAAAAGACGTGACTAGACTTCCATTTACATATGTAGAATTCCAGTACTCATAGACAGAGATGTATAAAATATGTCCTTATGATAAAATAAAATAAAAGAAACTGAAAATTAAAGTTGTCACCCATTCAACAGCAAACCGCTCCAAGAGGGAATAATTAAACAAAAATCCATCTTCGCCAATAGCAAGAACACACATAATATAACTGATAAATACATACGAATTATGATTTCATTTTGATGAATAACGAGGATACTGCAGTACAGTTAACAGCCATAAATGAGAGGTTGAGAGTTGAAGAAACCATTTAGTCCGTGATATCCCACGAAAATATTAACAGTAACCAAGACATCGACGTGATAAGCGAATACTGCCGAATTAACTGGAGCAGGTACCGGCTCTATGACAATCATTGACTCCACTGGGTATCCCAGAACGACCGTCTACGATGTTCTTAAGCGCATAATTGAATTGAACGACTATATATTATATTCAATCCCATGATTGCCACACTTCAGTGCTCCAAGTTACCAACATTTTAATGACTTCAAATCATAGGTACATTAATACAATGTTATCCTATAAAATATGCCCTAAAAAGTTTGTAGTCACATTTTTATATTTATCATATACTTGCAATAGGCAATAGGACACAAAAAATGCTTTAACACTAGAAAAAGACGATGGTATCATTTTGACTTCGGCGCAAACTAATTATCAAAATATTTAAACCTAAACCTTCTGAAAAAATGGAAACACTGCGTCTAGACTAAGTTTTGAAACAATATTTGTTTGATGATGCCTTAAATAGTTTATGCTACCTCAGGATTACATTTTTTTCCAAATTAAAAAGCTAATTGGCAAGGTCTATAGCCACCTTAATAGCATAAAGTTTTTGTAAGAATTGAAAATATCGATTTTTGATCTTTCTAATACACTTACTGTAGATATTTTAGCCATCTTAAGTTGTAATTCTTTTTATTAAAACCACGGAGAAAAGTTTCAGTGTCAGTTTAATGGACTAGTAGACAAACTTTGTCTACCTTTTGGTGGTATTAGGCCAAATGTAATGGATCCTTAGGAATGTTGTTCGTGAGATTTTGGTGAATTGCGTCACCTTATTTTCTCTTTTTATCCCCACATCTGCGTCCAATGATGAGTTCCGAAATGGGTATCACAAAATATAATCCAGGAAATAATAATTAAAATTGTGTTAAATATAAAAAAGAAATAAACTAACATTGCAAAATTTGAATAAAACCAAACCAAATGAATTTTTATTTTAGAGATCACACGCAAACGAATTGGTATGTGCCATGAGTAGGAGCAAGAATAATTATACAACACAAGTTAAATCCCCTGTATACCACTATTGACGGGTAATTTCGAATTTTTATATGACTGTTTGACTAATTATCTTAAGTGATAATTGCGCAGAGTATATATTTTTGTATAATGGAATAATTAGGGACATTGGTTTAATTGTTCTTTTTTTGTGTGTTTGTCCAAAAATATTGACATATATGTGTAAAGCCCTGCTCTCAGCTGTCCATGTGTTATATTAGGCAAAACAACAGACTCAAACATTAATCATTTATTGATGCGCAAAGTTTCTAAACTTTAGTAGGATAATTTTTGATAGCAGCAGTTATCAACGGGAAGTACTATAGTATTGTGCATTGTTCTATAGTAAATTCAAATATCTGCAAGTTGTGCATTAAACATTTCCTTAATTTTTCAATAACTTTTGTAGAAAAATTGACTGATCCGCTTTACTTAAAACTATGTGGGTTTATTTTTGCTCCTAAAAGTCCACAAAAGGATATGGCAGTTAACTGTCGTTTCAGTATAATTGCAATTAAAATTAAGTGAGGCAGTTTAAGTAATTTACACCACCATAAAAAAAAAGCCAAATCTTTCCTTACCTTATTTTAAAGGTTTTATCAATTCGTCAAAATTTCTTGGTAAAATAAAAATAAAAATATTAAGTAGGCAAAATTTTATGTATGTCATTTTGATGCACTTAAAAGCAATTACATAAGATGTTTGCATCATTAAATGCTAAATGATATAATAAATTTTGTAAAATGCCTAAATTGTGGCTATGTAGAATCAAAGTCACACACTCAAATTATTCCGAGCCGTGCAGAATTATTTACTGATTTTTGTTCAGAACATATTGCGGACAATAATGACATTTCGAATGACTTGAGAAACAACTTATTCATACATTTTTAGAATAATAAAATAGTTTGTGATCAAATTTAATCAATATAGCCACCATTTGACTCAATGACACTGGTCAGGCGACGTCTGAAGCTGCCACAGACTTGCTGGATGTAATCGGCGTCCATGGAGGCCCAGGCCTTGTTGACAGCAGCCCTTAAGGCATTTATGTTCTTGTGTCGTTTTTGCAGGCCTTGGTCTCCACGTGCGCCTAGATAGATAAGTCTAGTGGGTTCAGATCTGGGCTCCGAGGGGGCCAGTAGTCCTTGGGCCAAAAGTTCATGTTGTCCTTGAGCCACTCCTGAGCATTCTTGGAAGCGTGGGTGGGTGCTCCATCTTGTTGAAAAACCCAAAGAGAGTTGCCGACTATGGATTTGATCCACGGAAGGACCTTGGACGCCAGAATCTTCCCATAATCCTCCGCTGTTAATCTGTAGCCAGTGGGGAACCATACCGGCTTCATGGCCTTCCCGTTGGAGGCCACGAGACGCACCCTCATCACCGAAGCAGGGTGCTTTGTTGTTGCCACATAGCGGTGCTTATCTTGCACATCTCCAAAGCTCACAACACGGTCATTTTACCTGTTGAAAACAGGATCGACCGTAAAAGTTTTCTCATCTGAAAAAATGATGATGCGTCCAGATGAGCTCTTGATATCATTCAAGATTTTCTTGGCACGCTCAAGTCTGATTTCTCGCTGACGTTCAATTAGCAAAGGGCATTCAGTACGCCTCAGGGACTTTCCTCCAGCTCTTTTCAATGCCCTTGAAACAGTTGATCTCGACGTTCCCATCTTTCTGGCCATGTCGGTAATGGACCTGTTAGGAGTCCTCTTGACCTTGTTGAGACAGTGGGCTTCCTGCCAGCCCCAGGGGAATGCTTGAGATCACCGCCAGCTTCCAAGTGCTTGGAAACGTTGTAAATTTTCTTCAACGAGGCCCCAACCTGTTCCTTAATGTTGTTATGAGGCACTCCCGCTCGGAGGAGGGCTGCAATTTCGATCCTCTTTGTTTCCTGATTGGACATGGTCTCACGTGTGGAAGTTGTTACGCTCTCACAGAAAGGATTTTTTTTTATTCTAACAGTAAAAATACGAAACAATCTTAAAAAGTATATTTACATTATCGGTAAGTAATTTTGCACGGCCCGGTATATACAAAAAACGTTCTTACCTCATTCAAAGAAACCTAATTTTTTTCATCGAAAAAAATAAAACTTAAAACAGTTCATGATCAAATGTCCGTGAAGCCTCTTTTTTCTTACTTAATAGAAAATCAGCTTCATAAACGATAATTTTTTTCTTTTAACATTCCAATTATGCAAATTGTGTATCTAAATAGGATATATAAATATTGTTTATGCTAATTTATCTCAAGTTTCACGTCTCAAAGAGGTAATATAAATATGTATATATTAGGTAATTATATAAATAATTACATTTTTATATTTGAGGCCCGTCAACACAAAAGCCAGTTGAAATAATTTTGATAACAGTTCTTTTAATTTGTTTAATAAATTTGCACTCACTAAGTATAAGTAAACATTATAGTATTACAATTACTACATCTGGCCTAAGATTTTTCTTTGAAGTCCATGTAGATATAGAATGATTTTTCTAAAAATTGAGTGTGGATATTATTTTTATACTTGTACAAATAATTATCGTAAATTTCTATCTATAAAATATTCACCTTTTTGGTGTACCCCTAATTGAAACTGAAGTAGCAAAAATTAATATTTACTATAAAAAAGGAGAAATAAAAAGATCTTATTTGAAAGTGGACTTATCGTGGACAATGAATGATGTATCTTTTGTTATTATTTTTTTTAAACAAACACATTCAACGATATTTGAAATAAGTAAGAGGTTTTTGTTTAAAATTTAAAATATGTAATACTTAAGGTTCAAATTTTGAATTAAAATATGTACTTTATTGTCCACAAGACTGCTCCGGTTTAAACTAATAAATTATCACATAATATCTTATTGTGAACATTCCGAAAAGTGTGTTTAATAGTATTTTTATAATTTATCACAATTTCGATATGAAGTGATGAAAAACAAAATTCGTTGGCTTTGAATTTGTCCATCAGCATTCAGGAAGTTGAGGAAATAATGCTATGCATTCAATTACTAGATAGGTAGATTAAATTACTTAATCCATTCAGCACACCATGACGACGGAGAGTCCTTTCTTGAATTATATAAAATCATTTTAAATGCCAAAGATGAGACACATTGGGTAACTTGGCATGACTAATAAGGAGAAAATTAATGTTTCCGTTAAAAAAAACCGAGTTAACACAAATATCATGCACTGATACCAGATTTTTTGTAACTGCCTCCTATTCCAAAGATAGAAGTTCACGTAAATTCTTCAAAAAAAGTTTCTTGTCAAGATTCTTATGAATAATATCTACAGTCGTTCCGCAATCGTAAGTGGGAGTCCCTTTCCAAAGATCCCTTTGTGTTGCCGTATGCAAAGGGGAAAAGTCGTCGATTTATCCATTTATAATATCAATTCCAAGTATAACACATTCATACCATGGACTTGATGTTATCACATATCTCCATTCCATATTGGAGTTCTTCGTTATACCAACCAAAAAACTTTCCAATACTTTTTTTTGATTATGTACAGCAAAAAATTTGAGCATACGGCCCAAACTATTTCTTTGTCTTTTTAAAGCTGGATTGTAATTCCAATGAAAAAGATTCTCCAACCAAAATTTTTCCTCTAATATGGCATCCTCCGCCAATGTTGGTAAATAGATAGCCTTATATAAAACAATTGGAAAAACAAAAATGTTATGAAGGTCTATTCTTCTTTTAAGGTTAAAATTGCGCCAGCCTTTATAAAATTATTGACTCTGGTTATTAGTTCCTGCCAGTTTAATTCCAAGGAACAAGAACCTACGCATTTAATGCTTAAAGCAGTTATCATTTGGTAGAACAATTTGAAATTTTCAAAAGATCATTATTGGGGTATTTCTTGCCAATGTTCTTATTTATTTCGTTCTCTCTCTTTTTTTGTCACAGTTGATTGTGGCTGACTTAATGGAACGTCAATGTAGCTAAGATGCTCTCCTCTAAAGCATTCATTAATTCGATCGAGTGACCTTGTTGATTTTTAGTTTCTTTTTTTTTTATCTTGCCCAAAAGGCACACGATTTTCATCTCTACCTATGTACTTCTCCTCGTGACTGTTTTTGTAATACAAACATATTTAATGTTTTAAGGTAATACCAACAAAGCATTAATGTATCTTCACATAATCAGAGTCACTGACTTAGTAAAGCTTTACGTTGTAAATACCTAAACTCTAATTTTATTAATTTATTTTCTTTGTAAGTATGCATCCATAGGTATGTAAATAGGAAGGATTAGTAGAAAGGAATTGGATAAATTTACGCAGAGGATAAGGACTATTGAATTAATAAGATATAGGAAATCTTTTAACTTAATTGATTTTCAAATACATTTATCACTATAACAAACTGTAAAACTTTTATCTACAACTACTCTCCCCCCCCTCCCCTTTCTAAATAGAAAGATCGTTAATCACACTTTGACTGTCTATTCCTTCTTTACTTTGTAGCTTAAAGACCTGATTACTGACAAAAATAATTGTCAATATTCATTTTACTAAAGGAGCAAAGTATCTTATCTATCAAAAATCATTGACAAAAAATGTCAACAACTGTAAATCGTAAGCTTTTTATGCCTTATACAAAAACGAATATGGTATCCGTGTAAATTTTAAGAATGTTTTAGATTAGATTTGCTGAACTGTCATGACGTTTTATTAAAAAATCTAGTAGTGCGTTTGAGATGAACGAAATAAACAAACACCCCACTCTGTGTCTAGTACCGATATAAGCAAGAAATACTGGATGTCGATCCTCAATTCTACTCCGAGTCCAACAAAGACTTACAATTATAAATCCACTTCAAATCCTTAAGGTTACAAAAAATTAAAAAAAAAACCTATTCAGATATCAACTACAAAACATTGTTTCCTTTTCCATTATTACTGTAATTATCATACTAAACTGCCTAGGAAATTTTGAGACGCTAAGATCAAGAACTCGTTTGTTCAAAAGAAAAAAAGGAATATCAAGTTATTAATTGATATTTATTACAGTCAAATTTATAAATTGATCTATAATTTGAAATTCAGGTATGTTAAAAAAAAAGAGACCAAAAATTAATGTGGTAACCCTAACAACTGATCGAATGTTTGGGGCACATAATCTTAGTTGTCATGGGGTTTCATTAAATTAGCTGCAAGGATCTATGAAATGAGAGAAATACACACAAATTTCATTCTTTATCTGTAGTTTCTAGAAAATATCTAGGTAATATTTTTTTTTACCGTGTGTACCTTTTAACAATTTATGCATTCCTGTTTATACATTTGATCTTGTCACTCCCTTTTTAACCGTGGGTTGGGTCACTCTCTTATAGTTTAGCTCCACTAATATTTCCCCTAGGAAATTTAATATTACCTATTAATTTATATTACCCGCTGGGTTGGCAACGAGTCTGGATATTAATATCTATTCATTATCTCTTAGGTAAGAACACAACAGTATTTATCAATTTGAAAAGCAGGAATCACTTTGATGGCGATACTCAATTCTACCCTGAGTCCAAAAAGGACTTTCTTATCAACCTATCCTTAGTGTTACTATTGTTCTGTCTTCAAAAATAAATAATAATGATAACAGATTTTGAAAATATAAAAATCCAATTCAGATTGCCAAATAGAAGGTACTTCTGCATTGTAGGACATATTTTATACACCTCTGTTCATAGTATATAAAAGAAATCAAAAATAAACGTGGTAACCCTGACAATTGGAAGAATGTTTTTTTTTTTTTTTTTTGGGGGAGAAAGCAGTATAGGTATTATGACGCTATTTTAAGTCACCTTCAAGCAGCCATTATATTAAGGAAATAGATATAAAGCTCACTCTGTATATATCAAGGACATAAATATAAGGTGGAAATACTCTAATATCGATCTTCAATTATTCTCTAACTCCAACAATGACTTCACTAGTTATAAATTCTTATAATTCGATGTTTTGTCTTCAATATTACCAAATAACTAGTCCTATTCAGATTACCTACTAGAAAAAGCCGCTCCCACAATCTAAGACATGCTTTAGACCCTTGTAAAAATATCAATGTATCAACGAGCAGCTTAAGCTCATCACATCCTATTAAAAAAGAAAATGAAAGGGAAGTACAGATCTTTATTAATAAAACAGAAAATATCGAAATATTATAAAATATACTCTTTTTGTTTTTAATTTATGCCAAATAAGAAACCTCCCTACACATATTAAGCATTTTGGACCAAAGAAACTGTTTGACTTGTGTCATTACGTATAGATATAATATAACTTTATTATGATTGCATAATGTGAAATGATGCAGTGGTCTTGTGCAACTTGCAAATATATAAAAAAAAATTACATTAAGGGTGCACAAGGTATCTATGATACCAAAGTGGGAGCATTGATGGGGCAAATGCAGGCACTTAAGCAGTTGGTTTTTGTTTAGATAGATTGATCAAACATGGACTAGTTTGAAGGAAATAAAAGGAATTCGTTAGAGCATATATTTGGATAAGGCACATGGCCCTACATGGAATAAGCGTTGGGATCGACAACATAATAATGCTACAAACCAAAATAAAGGTATGGATTGATATAATGGCCCATGGGATACCTCATATATGGCGGTAGTACTCGGCTCTTGGTCATACCCCCAAAAAAAGTATTAAGTGGCTCCAAGGCTATTTTGATTGACTTTATCTTGGCGGACTTTTGTCCTCCAAACTCGCCAGAATCTGATGGACTTTTTTTTGTGGGTGTGATCCAACAAAAAATCAATCAAACTCTCTACAACACTAAAAACGAACACATCCGTCAGATTAAGAATGAATTCTAGGTTTTACTAAAGGATTAAGTGGTTGAGGCCTGCTCGTGCTTTCGGCCTCATATAGAGACTGTAATTGAGACTAGAGGAGATTTTATTAAATAAAATAAATCTAAATACATCAGGCTTTCATATTTTAGATTTATTCTTTTAATCTCATTATTAGTTAGAAAGAAAATTTCATTTTGAAAAAGATCCTTATCACAGCACGGATAGCTTGTGCACTCGGTATATTATAATACATTTTAGTTCAAACAAACAAACATTTAATGATAGAAGGAATCAGGGAACAAATAATAAAAATATGTCTTAAAGGAAGGGGAAAAAAAAGGAATGCATACTGCATGTATTAAAAAGCATTTGATGTTCCTTAAGTTGGCCTTTATCAAGACGATTATAAACCGTTTATATATCTCTTAAAATGCAGACCATTTTTTGTCTATTGTTTAAAAGAAGGTTGCTGTTGGTATTATTACCATTATTTTTATGTCAATACTGATCTATGAATATATATTTAAGCACCATATTGTAACTTGGGTAATACATCCTTAGTATACTTGTAAATTCTAAGCATTTTTGGTGTGCGAGTTTTTTATTGTTGCCAATCTGAAAAGTTCTTTTTATTTTTTTAAACTATTATAACACTGTCCAACAAAATCAACTTTTTTTAAAAATTAATCAAACACTTAGTAGAATTTGAAACCTCGATCCAAAATATGGGATATTATTTCTCTGCTGTTCTTATGGCCTTCAGAAAAGGAAAACAATGTTGTTGGCTATTTTTAAGGTTCAAAGCTTTTTTAGGGAGGAATCTCTGGCAACAAAATCCCCGCTGAACTGCCCTAGGCTATTAGGATTTTATTTTCTGAGGATTTTCCTCAAGAACAACATTGAATAATAGATTTTTGAAATCCCTCACTTACTACGGGTCTGCAACCACTCATCATATTTTCGATGGAGCTTAAAATATGCATACATGAGCACTATAACTCAAACTAGTGAGTTTTAGAGCGAATGTAAAATGATTTTTTTTCTGAAGTTAATCTTGGATCGTTGTCAGTGTTGATGGATGGAACTGTTTTGATGAAAATGAGGTGTATGCTTATTTGAAGCGCCATGAAAAACCGTATGGGAGTCTCCGGAGCAAATCCTCACAAAATCTAACCCTAGCTGCCAGTGGCTTTGCAAAGGATACTCTTCTTCATAACAGCTTGACAAAATAAAATAAAAATATTGCTCATGTTGCAACCAACAACAAAACTCACATACTCAAAATACTTATGATTTACACTCTAAATATTTATAGAAATAATAGGTCTCTTGGTAATATGAGACACCCTTGCATACTTCTATCTTTCATTCAAGAGTTACTTTATCATGATGTGTCACATCTTCTTTCAGTTCTATTTCATTTTACTTAATTGTGCAACCCATCTGAAAAAGATTTGAAATTTTTTTATATCTATTTTTCACAATTTTTTTTATTTATATGCGTTGTATAAATGCGATCAGTTTACGTTGAATGAGTTTGAAAGATAAGGTTTTGTAAAAAAAAAAAAAATTCTGAGGTTGGTTTTTTATAGTTTCACTCCAGTTTGTTCGAGTGCCTGTCAAAGATGGACAGATACAAAAAGAAAATACGACATATATTACAGTTTTATCTTTTAACAAGGGTCCAAACACAAGTCAGACGGTTGAAAATGTTTGTTGATGATCTTGATATTGTAATATCTAATCATGTAATATTTTGGTATCGTCGATTATTTTCTGGTATCTATGATGTCAAAGAAATCTACTATTCTGGTTGGCTAATTGTCGAAAATGTGGATAATTAATGGTTATCGTCAATTCTGACCATCATATATGCACTCTTTTTATTGCCAAAGGGATCAAAACACGTTTATATCCTATTAAAAGAGCCTTTCTACATTCTAAGCCAGACATCTTCATTATAAATGTCTGCATCATATACATGTTTATATATTTGCAAGGTCATACTCATTTTCAATTAATGATGTCCTCGTATGTAACAATGGAACTACTTAGATACAAAGAATGAACGCACCTGCAAATCGAGTTATAAAAATAATAATAAATGGATATTATTAGTACTGTTAGTAGATAAGCAGATAAGTAATTGGGTTTTTCATATTATCTTTTTTTTTCTGCAAACTTATTGTTGTGGAACACATTTTTATAGTTGCAAAACAAAAACAACAATAATAAGAAAAACATAAAGAAAAATAGTTGTAAAAAAAAAAAGAGTATAAAATCCAATAAACACTCAATTTCAAAAATGGCTTCTTTTCTTATAAAAGTATATATATTCTATATATTTAATAATTATTTTGATCCGATAGTTGCAATGTTCCTTGCAATAAAACTGCTATTGACACACATGCATATTTGCAAAAAATAAAATCCCAACAATAAGTATTGTTGTACTGTAAACTCAGATTTTACAGTACTCCCCAATACCATTTGTTAGTAAGGTGCTAATAGTAGCAGGCTCATTTTTCATATACGTAAGACGTATATACGTATATTGGAAGCATTTACCAAGCCGACCGTTATTATTTACTTATTTCTATTATGCAAATTTTGAAAAGTTAAGAGTCATTTTATTCCATTGCTCTGCATAGCAATGTTGAAAAGCACATAACTACCTATAAATAAATAAGATAAACATATTCTTAGTCACCACCATGAGCACACCTTAGGAGAATATGATTAAGATTGCAGCACTCCTCCGTACATGATTGTCAAAAAAGGTCATATGGGAGTAGATTGGGAGATCAAGGAAGACGATTTTTAATGTATCCATACGCTTGAAGGTCGGGAAGAATCTCAGACACTTTCCAAGAGCCGACAAAAAAGACTGTGTGTCCATCAACCACCTGAAGCCGGCCTTTAAGATAAAGTCAAATTATTTTATTGCTGATATGTCTTTATGGCGGGACGTATTGAAGGGTAAAACCACTTTTTTTTTAAATTAATAAATGACTAGTGATAAAAAGTTGATATGTACTTTTGAACAACAGTATACAAAATTTCATGTCTGAAAAATAATTTTAGCTGCTAGCACTCGATTTGAAATTTTCTATGTTTTTAATTTCATTAACATGTTGACTTTTTTATATCAAGAAATATTTAATACAATAAGATTAGGAATCTTTTTATGGGTTATTGCTAATTATATTCATAAGTAGATACTTATAAAATTATTTGAGTAACAAATAGAATCGATAATTATAAGGGTTTTAAGGCCAAATTTATCCAAAAACAAATATTTTTCAGTCTTTTTATAGTGGGGGGGGCCGAATTTTACTTCTCTCTTTCTATAACTATTTGCTTCTTTTTCTCTATCACTGTTCTCTTCATCCTCTTTCTATTTTCTTCTACCTTCATTCTTTGTTTCTATTCCCCTCCATTTAGCCCTGCAATTCGGGCACCCCCTCCTTGTACGTATATTAAATAAACCTATTTATATTTGTAATTATATAAGGGCAATTTTTGGAGCTAAACCCTCCAAAAGATGAATGGCAGCAACGCTCCTTCCTCTATCAATTCCTACGACATATTTTGTCCTCAAGAATGTTAAAATAATAAGAAGAGTTTGGGAAGAAAAAAATTATGTAATGACTGATCTGATGAGTACTTTAGTCTTTATTGTATCACAAACAAAACAACAACAGCATTACTCTTTCTACACACACTCGAGGCTACATACAAAATGCCTGCTAGAGGTAATTCCTTTTTAATAAGCATTTATAAATTTTTTTCATACTATTCAACTTTTGGCAAGGATCCATAAAACAATAAGGCATAGTTCTACTTTGCTCATATTCTTAACTAAAAATCGCTTGAAGTCAGTCACACTTCCTTGACAAAAGCATAGATGTACGGAATTTTGGAAACAAGTCGATTTATAATACAAACTATGCTTGAAAGTGTATATATTTGGTTTTGAGAGATATAAGATGCTGTGATTCGAGATTCTCCCTTCGTAGAAGAGATAGCCTTTGTTTACGATCAAGTGTGGAAGAGATAGGTTTATCTCTTTTTTAATTATGTCATACATAATGACAGGTCTATTATACAGATTGGTGTGGCCAAGTCTTTTGATTATGTCTGGAAAGTTGTCGTCAAGGAAACCCCTCACAAGCCTAAATAGCACTGTCTTCAAGGAGTTAATCAGATAGTCTCTGAAATTTTATTGTTTTGAATTGTAAAATTTAATTGAGAAGTTTTGATTGCACTTTTGATTTACAAAATCATCGAGAAATAGTGCTCGAAACAACCTATATTACATGTGTGAGCCCTCAGCTCTAATAATTGACTCAATAAGAGACCCAAATCCCTTAAAGACCTTGAATATATAGTTAGAATCATGTTTGGTTAACTCCTTCTTGATGGAATCCTCTATGGAATAGGCACTCATGTGAAAAGTTCCACTTACTCTCTTCTCCAGACGCGTCTCGATAGAGTAGTATAATATGTTGGCGTCTAGAGCGAAGGGCGGCCACATGTTCATCCCTACCAAAATAGGAGGGCAAACTTCGCCAGTGGTGGCCCCTGGATTCTTTGTTGCGAATACATGTCTCACTGAAGCTAAGCCATTCTTTGGATATTAAGTTGTGATTTAGTGGCTGTTCTGATTATTCACAGTGGCATCAAGTGTGAATCTTTTTTCATCAAACAGAGCCACACTTTGCTCAAATTTTTGTTGGTCTGGAGAAAATTAAGAACCTTCTTTGCCCTTTCTTTGTCTCCTTTTCTTAATTTTAATTCAAGATGGTTTTTATATGGACAAACCACAAATGTGGCCCGTTGACATAAAAACAAGGTAAAATTATTTTTCAATATTGATTGTTGATTATGTTTAACGAAGAGGGGGATTGGGGCTTAATTTGAAGTGTTTGGAGGGGGCCCAAATGCTCTTTGAAGTAGAAGCAGTGGGTTTCAACTTCCTTGGTGGCTTTGTCATTGGACAAAACAAGTCTTATAGTCTGATTTTGTTAGTAAATGACTGGAAATTTTCCCAGTAAAAAATTTCTCCCGGATGTTTTTCCCAATAAAAAAATTCTCAAGGGCAATTTTCACTCAAGCTATTTTCTGTCCATGATATGAAATTATCTTTTGACAGTCTTCAAACAACTTTTATTGTGGATTTTTATTCTTTAAATGACACATTTCTATATCGCTAAATCCATTTTATGGCTTTCCCGTCTCAAAACATACAATTTATTTACAAATGTCTTTATCTTTATGTTTTCCTGTCCCTCCTTCGATTTCTTCTCTTTCTCAAGTGTGTCACGCCGTTTCTATAATTAAAAAAAAATAATAAAAATACTCAAAGTTTATTTCCGTTGACATTTTCATCAAATATTGACGTTATTTACACAATTATTTTTTAACTTGACGAAAGAGTTCACTTTATTTCATTTCATTTTATTTAATCATTATTACTCAATGTATGCTTTGTTGTATATTTTACTCACTGGAGGGCAGTATATTACTATTACTTTGCTGCAGTGTTCTGAAGTTGTCATTCCATATATATAATGCCTCAACGTAAAAACAATCTTGGACAAAAAACTAGAAAAATAGAAACTCCAAAATATGTTATGCTTCGGTTATAGGCTTTTTATTAATTTTTGTGAGATGTTTTTAAATAGTAGATAATATTATCTCTAGTTTAATCCTTTTATTTGATTGAACAGACGTTATTGTCTCTCATATGACCCTTTTCAACAATCAGATTCATCCATTTATCATTTTGTTGATATTACCATCATATTTGAATACTTTACGCGCGATTTGTGGCACACCCAAAGAGTTAATAAGGATATGATGTTCATATAAATTTAAAAAATTAATGAGACTACAAATGTAATTTAAAATCAATTTGAAAAACATCATTGTTTAATTGGCAACAAATTTTCAGTATTTCAACTTTATATATACAATGACTAGGGGGAAAATAAAAGCGTGGTTTTTTGTATTTTTTTCTAAAAATTGAAGTTTTGAAGCATCAACATGAAAATAGCTTGCAGTAAATCAATAAAAAGTAAAAATCTAACTATTTGTATTATTATTTTATTTTATTGTGACGCTGAATATTGGCTAATTTAAGTGCCGTTTATAATACACCCAAGGGCTAAAAAGAATAATTTGTTAAAATAAATGGACGATAATAAGGATGTAAATGTATCCACGCTCATTCTAGAAAAAAGTAACTATCTTGTTTTTGTGTTGGTATTTGTGCTGTATCATATAAGATCAATCTTGAATATATATTTTTACTTCATTAAAACGTACAGACCGGAACTGCATATACATGTTGTTTTAGTAAATTATGGGTTTTATTCAAATTCATGGGATTAAATTTAAAAGACGGTTACTGGCTTCGATACGAGTCAATAAAATAAAAACAATAAGTTTTTATTTTTTTATTTTGTCGATCAATTTCAGTTCATTTCAGTAAAATTTACAGCCAACCTGTATAAGTAACCCTTTGAGTAAATTAAAGGCTTATTATTTAAATTTGTGCGTTGAGCTAAGATATTCAACATAATTAGCCCTAGCTTAAACCTCTTTTTTTTATTTAAGAGACTGATATTGGCTCCAATGTGAGCCTAGAAAAATAAATCAATTTCTTATAATTTTATTGTGTCCATCAAATTGACCTACTTTAAACAAAATACGCAACTGAACCTACACTTTTTGTATTGAGTAAATACAACTTAGAATTTTAACTATAATTAAGGTTTTTTTTTTAAAAAAAAAAGACAGATATTGGCCTCGATATGACCTTCTTAAAATATTTTTTTTTTGGTCCGATCAATTTGACCTAGTTTTAGTTAAATTTGAAGTATACCCAAAGAGTAACATATTTGTGTCAATTATAGGTTTTTTTTTAAATTGAGGATGATTGTAGATACCCAAAAATTGAAGCTACAGTTAAGGCCCTTTTTTTGATTTAAAATACTTTTATTGCCTCCGATATGACCGACCCCCTTTCCAAGATTTAATCTGCCAATTTCTAATTCTTGTATTGTGAGAATCAATTTTTCCTACTTTTAGAGTGCAATTTGCGACGTGTCTATTGGGTTGAAAATAATATTTTGTTAATAGTTTTAACTTTGAGATAAATCATTTTAGTTTGCATTTATATATATAAGTATATTTATTATTTATAACTTCTTAAGAGAGAAAAAAAGGCTGATACAATTATAAAACAATTATCTTTTTCTACTATTTTCTTCGAACAAAGATAACTTTTAAAAATAAGAAGAAAAAACAAATGAAAAGAATGACCATTTTGTATTCTGAGAGATAGAAAGAGAAACAGGAGAGGGGGGAGGAAAAACAATGACTTTCTAAGTCTTTTTTAATCTCAGTTATTTTTCTCATACAAAAAAACAAAAAAAAAAAACAAGAAAAGATTATGAAAAAGCCAAGAAGATTATTAAAAAGACAAAAATTCATTTTTCAATTGTATGTACGATAGAGCGGTTTGACTTTTAACTTTTTTTTTTAAATTTTGATAACAGCTAAAAATGGAAAGTTGTCATATGGTATGAAAATTACCTATGCAATATAGCATAGCTCCACAAATTCATGTCTAGGTTGCACATGTCGATCAAACTATGAAAAAAAAAAGTAAAAACTCTTGACTTGGGTAATTTAAAATTGAAAATATCATTAATAGTTATTTTGCATCAAATTATTTTAATAGACATTGGCTTAACCAATAAGAAACGTTAAAAAAAATATTTTAAAATCGTCCTATGGAAAAAAAAAAAAAAAGATGCTTGTATAACGCGCGTCATTTTTGTACATTTTCAGAAAAATATGATCCAAATTTCCTTATTTTCCTATACTCCATAGAGGAGATAAAGAGCTATAAGTGGAACGAGGAGCTTTCGAGGTCCGCTGTAGTCATGGCATTGGTTAATAATGGGGGTGAAATCTCCAATTCAACGATTGCTTCAACCTTAAGAGTGAATTTACGGACTGTTCAGCGTATCCGTAAGAAGCTAGGGGACACCTGGGATGTTGATACCACCATAAAGAGGGCACCCAAAGGAAGGTTAGGGACACCGACTTTGTCGACTAGGTGAAGCAGATGGTTGAGGATGACCCTAACAGGTCCATTAAGGCCATGGCGTGGGATCTGGGCTGCCATGAGAAAACAATAAGGGACTGTGTATCTGAGGATTTAAGGTGCAGAAGCTACAAGATGCAGGTGGGGCAGATCTTGACCCAGAAGGCAAAGCATAACAGGCTGATGAAGTCAACAAAATTGCTCAACAAGCTCAAGCACCCAAAGCAGCCCGGGATGCTGTGGTTTTTCTGTGATTAAAATAATTTCAGTCAAGATCAGAAGGTCAACAAGCAAAATAACAGGTGGATAGCCACCTTCACCAGCCATGTGAGGATGGTAATGAAGGCCAAGTTCCCTGCAATGGTAATGGTGTTCGGGGTTGTCAGCAGTGAAGGTCATGTTATGCCTCCCCACATGTTTGAAACGGGTCTAAAGGTCAATACAGAGGTCTACCTGGATGTTATGGAGAAGGTGGTTCTGCCCTGGATCCAAATGGTGGCCAGAAACAGACCCTGGTGTGACAACAGGACTCAGCACCCTGCCATGTGTCCAAAATCTCCATGCAGTGGTTAAACAAGAACTGTTATGACGTCGTAACCAAGGATTTGTGGCCTCCTAACTCTCCTGACCTTAATCCTTTGGACTATTTTGTCTGGGGCTATGTCGAGAGACACACCAGCAGACATCCCCATAGCACCAAGGCCAGCCTGATTGACTCCATCAAGGAGATATTCGGCAACATGGACAATGAGATGGTCAGAAGAGCCTGCGGCCGGTTCAGAGGCCGTATTGAGGCCGTTATTGATGCCAACGGTGATTATATCGAATGAATGGCTACTCTATACTTATATGCTCGTCATAGTTTTGATTTTCAATGAAAAAGTTAAAAAATGTATATTTTGTGTTGTTTGTTGTAGAAAAATATTTTGGCGACAATTTGATCCCCGCTCCCTGTACTTTGAGCTACCTCTTTGTAGACTTTTTCATATTTCCATGTTAACTGAACGAGATACATGGAACTTGTGTCTTAGTCAGATATCAACGGTGGTTGGACACATATAAAAAAAAATTGTGGGTATGAGTGTACGTATATACTAGGAAAATGGACCAAGTTATTTAGATATTCTTTAAAAAGTAACTGCAAAAGTACATATACATATTTAAATGAACAAGAACACTGTTGTCTAAGGATTTTACTATAATATTGTATTTAATATGTCCAACTATTAATTTTTTTTTTAAATAATAAGTGATAATATAGTTGCAAGCACGTACAAAAAGTGTTGTTTGGAAGCTAAAGGACAGCCGACCAATTAGGCAAAAACACAATCTACTCAGGAAATACTCCACATTATCAGTTTAAGCTATATGGTCCTATTGAACGACGTCTTTAAGAATAGCTATAGACAAGATGCTGTTTACTCTATGAATGTAAAGAAGTTTTTATCCAAAAGTATTTGTGCTAATAAAAGAGAAATAAAAAAAATATTTACTATAATCTCCCCTTGCGTCAATAACCGCCTTGACTCGACCTCAAAAACCAGAGGAGGTATTATTGACAGTTTCCATGACAGATTACAGAATTTCTACCGGATCCAAAGCATCAGCTCAGATTTTTTATTGGAGAGGATCTGTTGGTGTGTCACTCAACTAGACTTCACAATAAAAAAGTTCATGGAGTTGAGGTACATTGAGATTGGAGGCCAAACACCGGGTTCAAAAAAGTATAATCTCTCTGGTAGTCTGATCTCATCTTGTTATCAGCATGTTATGCCTACTCCAGATATCTCCAGTTCCTTCCAAACATTAAACCAAAGGAATTTGTACAGGTTTAAGAATGGTTGAATGTCAATATTGTCTTGTTCAGTGTAGATCGCAATCAAGGCACACGGCATTTTCCCACAATTGTGGAATACGAGATAATACTTATTTGATCGACGGCATGAAAGGAAAAGTAGTTATGCTTTAATTCATGATATGTGAACTTCTTCATCCTCATTCTTTAGTCCATGGATCGAATCCAACCCCACCCTTTGTATAATCAGCTCTTGATTATCTCGTCTTACTCAATACGTCATGGCTATTTCATAATTTATAAGAATACTATACATATGTTATGTGCCTAATAGGACATGAATAAATTCCTTGTTGATCCCTCGTAGGGTTATATATTTATAAATGTATTGAACATTTTATTGTTTCATATATAAATACAAATACATGCCTACGCTTTCAAGAAATAATACTTTTCCATATTGTAATACAGTAGCAGATTGTCATGAAATAATATTATAATTATAGTCTGGCAGTACTTAAGAGATTTTTAGAATTTGGTATATTTGACTTATTTGGCCAACTACTACATGATTTTGGGTCTTTTTTCTGATCTTTTTTATTTTATTTGGAAAGGTTGCAAGATATGTCCACTAAAGGTAACGACGTGTGAAAAACACCTTCACACTCTTGGCAAACCCTTTAGATAAAATATTATGTAGGATTTTAATATATTGAAATATATCTATCTACCTATATGAAATTCATTTAAAGTTGTTAACACGTCAATGATAGTCAGGTAGTACCTACAAGATACACTGGAGTTGTTATGATTGACTTATTTGGCCAACTAACAGATAATGATGTCTGGGTGTGATACAAATAAGGTAAGAGTAGGTGAAGAACGGCAATATTGCTTTAGAAAAATGCCAATTTTTAGTGATTTCTGTAATATATCTACTTTTGATTTATGCAAATACATTCTTCCTTTATTTTTTAGATATTGAGAGTTACCTGAATTGCCAAGAAACTACTTCATACCAAAGAAGTAGAGATATATGTTCATATGTACTAATAATACATTTACTCGTATCTATAAAAAATGGGAAAAAAAAAGTTTTTTTTTATTTCATTCAATCTATTTTCTTTCTTTTTTTTTTTTTTTTTGGTACGTTTATAAGATCCATTAAGAAGCAATAAATGTGTGTTTTTTATCTGACTTTAAATACATACATTTTGTCTACACAATGAAAGACAGGAGTAGGTACCTAAGCACTCCCTCCCTCCTTTTATATTCATTCAAATCCTTAGAACTATAAACAAAAATACAATGTGACCCGCCAACCAACACAAAAGCAAGGTAGTGTGTTTTTTTTCTCCAAATTGAGACTGGATTACATTTTTATTTCTCGTCGAATTATAGTAAATATTTATATTATATATTTTATTTATTAAAAAATCAATTGGGATGCTTTCCTTTCCTTGATTTTTGTTTTTAGTTGTTTTAACGTTGACAAACAACAAATGTAGTCTTTCAAAACAGAAGGAAGCTAGAATGATTTTTCTCGAAAAAGAGTGTGGATTACATTTGTATCCTTTTACGAATGATCGTTTATATATTTTTTTCAACTTAACATTCTTATTATCTCTTTTATTGTCCTGTAAATAGTGCTTGATGTAGCCACCATTGATCGTGACATTGAAAAATAAACATATTTAATGAAAAAGGACATGTCAGGGCCAATATAAGTCTTTTAAATCCAATATATGTTTTAAACTATATCTAAATTTCTTGAGTATCTTAACTCATCCCAAAAATTTCAATACACAGCCTAAGTGGTCCATTAAAATCTGAACAATTTGAATTTTAAACCTCAACATGATATAGTTGATTATTAACAATAAAATTTCAGCAAAATTAATGCTGTAAATCTGTCTCAACTCTCTTAATCATTATTGTAGCTGTCTTAAGCAGAAATTATGGCTTCCATGTGGCAGAGGAAGTCTGGTGTGAAACACAAAGAACTCTTGCATCGGCCCTAATGTACTTGAGAGGATTGGCCTGGAATGTTTTCTATAAATCCTGTAGGTCCAGTTTAGCCTTTTTAACAGAGCTCTTCTTCCTCTCCAAGGTTTCGGACTTGCTGAGAGCGTAGACGATAGTATTAGGGAAAACGAATGGAAATTCGTCAATCACGTTCAAGTGTCCTTTTCTTGACTAGCACGTAAGCTTGAGAGCTTAGTTTTGTTTTCTTTTGTAACTAATTGTTTATGCTTAAATATATCGAAATATGGAATCGTTTACATTATTCAACCTATATTTATTATTGAATTAGTAAGTATTTAGATTGGAATCGACCAAACGGTAATTGATTGAAATATGTATAAAATATTAGCCTTTGTGGAAACACCTTTGAAGTAAAAAATTATATTGGGATGTTCTTCTATTTTTGATTTATCATGTCAATGTAGTAGATATGTTATTGATAGTTTCAAACTATAACTAAATCTGCACTTATTCCAATAATTAACAATTAGTTCACTAAAAATATGTCTATAAAACATCGTACACTATATATAAAGTAAAAAAATATAGTGGGACTCTCTAGTTTGTTTTTAGAATTTTATTTTGCAATATTGTTTTTATGTTGTAAAACCACAAATGTGGGCAGTAAAAAAAACCCAACTAGAATGAATTTTTTTATTCGTCTCACTTATTTGAATGCAATGTTTATAATTATGTTAAAAATCTGTATTAATAGTTAAGCATTATGTGCAAAATCAGGAAAATAATAAATTAGGATTTTAATCTTATCTTGATTTGGGATTAAGATATTATTTTATGTTGACACAACCAAACCCAATTCTTTGTAGTAATTTAATAATGTGATATTTTATTTTTTTGTATATATCTGTGAATTTATCAACATATATGAATAAAGATTAAAAAGAAAAAATATTTTTTTCAAAATTGAGTGTAGATTACATTTATACTTAACAATGACAAAACATCATCAATTTCTATTAATTAATTATTCAATTATTATTTTTTTTTTTTTTGCAAATTGCAATTAAAGTGACCCAAATTGATTGTCACAGGAAAAAAGGAAAATTGGTTGATTTTATGGGTATAATGTGACATATTGGGACAATATAAATATTTCAACATCGAATTAAGGTTTTAATAAAGAACATATTATGAACTAAAATGTGCTTACCAAATATTGAAACGTATTTATTTATGAACTAAAAAAAAAAAAAATTGGCGCATTTTTCTTTTCTTGATTTTTTTTTTCAAGATTGCTTGTGAGTTGAAGCATAAAAAATACTACATCATCTTCTATAAATATCCTCCTCAATACAACTACTAGTGTTTTATAATAACTTTTAGATCTGAAAAACAAGGAAAACTTGGAGAGTGCCAAGCACTCAAAAACATGTCACATTCTCAAAAGATTTTATTAATATATGTATTAGCTCTTAAACTGATTTTTATTCACTCTCTCAACTTTCCCTTCTACAAAAAGAGAAAGGCCATGGATCAGTTGGTAGATAGCCAATTCATTCTTCCAAAGTGTTGTATTATTCATAATCTTATAGACTCTATAGAATGTTTCATATTTTAACAAGAGCTCTTTTGAATTAAACCAAGTATGGTTGTCTCATCATTTTTCAATTTGGTGGATCTTTGCTTCGAAATATTGCCCTTGTCAGAGGGCACATGAATACAAAGAATGAGTTGAAAAATAAACCTTCTTCCCTCAAGTGAATGGGTACAACATTGTGATTTTGTTCTGGAAGTCAATGGAGTATTCATCTATGAGAAAAGATAATAATCTCAATGGACAGTTGCTGTGGATCATACGTTAGAACCAGGAGGAAGCTTGAAGAGATGATTGCTATTCTCTCATCCGTGAGACAAAAAACTAAATAATGAATAATCGTCATTTTGTGGGATAATCGAAATTAACCAATAGCTAGCCCCCCCCAATCTGTTAACCGACAAACAGAGTTAATACGAGTTCTACAAATAAAATTTCACGATACACTAATATATTAAATTGAAAGCTGAACACATTATACATTTTAGAGCTTTTGCCTAATATCATGTTTGAAAATGTTGTTTCATCTTTGTTGTTCCTAATTTTGTTTTAATTAATAATTGCAGTTGTATTACCTATCTTGTTCATCTGCTACATTAAATGATCAGCTACTTGATATAATAATAAAAAAATAATCAAGAATGTTGACAAAACTAATCAAAGTATTTGTAGAAACTGTTGTATTATTTATTTCCTTCAATGTAACACTGTCTCAAAATTTTGCACAAGTCTATGCATAAGTAAATATTAACTGAAATTCTAAATTTATTTACTTAGTTTTAAAGAACCATCTGGGACCTATTTAAAAATAAAATTAAGTCATAGAGGGGTAAGACCAAGGCCAACTAATAGCCAACAATAATTAATACTATCAATTATTTTATTGAGACAATTCTGCCAAATCCTGCCAACGTAAGGTCCTTAAGATCGCCTTTATTAACATACAAGGTGTTGTATTGAAAGGTATCCGTCTATTAAATTAATGCTGGAAGATTTTGTGAATCTACAATTATTCATTTACATGTTTCAAAAAATTAGAGTCCTGGTAATTTCCACAGAGGTTACAAAAGAGACAAAAAACCCGCCAGATCTCGGTGTTACTTGGCAGAGATTTGTGCGTCTCAGTTTTAGCAAAAGAGCTGAAGTTTACCCGTAAGACCGTGATTCGGATTCAAGAATGAGGATAGACTTAACCCTACATTTCTACAAATCCTTTTTTCAAGTAGTTAATTAACATTAATCCAAATATGAAGCAAATTTTATTTCCTGATACACTGTTCACATAGACTCAAATTTATGCTATTTAATTATAAGAACATTAGGTTTGGGCATCAAGAAGATAAAATTCGTGATTATTACTGTTCAAATATTATAATTTCATTTGTGATAAAAACTTCAATTAAATATTGAGTATTTCTAACAAACGTTTGATTCTAAAAATGTACTTAATAATTTTGATGAGATTGAATGTTATAAGTGGGATGCCTGCTGATATTAAATTTGTAGTAACGCCCATACCTTAGATTGAGAAAAATAAAATATACTAGCAGGAGAACGAGTAAAAGTTAAACAATTCACGAAACCTTGATGAAAAATTGCAAAGTTTGTGAATAGTTCCAATAAAATACATTTTATCAACAACAAAAAGTTGCATTTATTCTGAACGATGTTTCAGGGGCATGCCAAAAACCTATTTAAACAGATTTTAAGCAATTTTGTCAAACGGTGGGTTACTAAAAAGTTTAGATAATGTAGAAAGCCAAAAATCATCATCGTGAGGCTAAAACGTGCAATTAACCTACTACAACTGGACGGGGTCCCTGTTCACACGTTCAATACCACCCAAAAATGATTAGAAGAAAATGTATTTCCCCCCCAAAGATGTAGCTCCCCTATAACCCAGATCTCAATCTTTGGACTTTTGTTTTTGACCTCATATACAGTCCAATGCTCTAGATGACTTCATCCGAATATATTTTAATGCTATGAAGCAAATTGATACCTGTCAGTGACGGGGCATGAGCAAAGAGTCGACTGTTAGTCCTTGCAATCACTTCAGAGGCTGATTAGAGGGCTTTATTGTAGTCAAAGGTAGATATATTAAATAAATAATCAAAATAATCCATCAATAGAATCAGTCAAAACAAAAATTTAAATAAAACCTAACAAAACCTAATTTTTCTGTGAGATCCATCCAGAACGAAATTACTTTAATCCATTCAAAAACATTACTGTCTAAGATCGGCCTCCGTTTTCAAACCGAACCCCAATACTGGTAAATAACTTTGAATTGTATATATCTATGCAAATTAGTATTATAACTTTATAAGATAATAAGACACTATGCTTCGATACGCTCAAAGTCCATTCTACTCATTAGGGTCACAGCCAATTAATTTATTCATGTAGATACAAACATAGGTAGGTTCTTACCATATAAATAGAAAAAAGTTCTTTTTATATAGCACGAGTTGCAAGAGTTACTTACGAAAGAAATATATATATATACTTAATTGCTTATTTCATAATTATACCCAAAGGATCCATGAGATTTGTGCAAGAGTCTATCCTTATTTTTAAATAGTCCTTCTCTATCTGAAAAAGAATGAGAATTAAATACAAATTTTAGTAATAAAATGCAATCTTTTAATGATGATATTTATCATCATTAAACTAGATTGAGCTTCTTATTTTTCCGACTTTTTTATTGACTATTTTTGACTCTGAACAATGAAGGTAGTGTCCCTGGCTTATAACACTTCCTTGATGGAACTTTGGAGTGACCCCAAATTGGGATGGGAGTTGTGGCAGACAGAGACACAATAAACTGAAAAGTACAACGGTTGAGCTCAGGGCTCGAGGAGGGCCACAAGTACGTAGACCAGAAGTCAGGCATATTGTTATTGCTTAATTTTGGATTTTTTTTGGGCTCTATGGGACTATAATTGACTTTTTGATGTTGTTGACAGTGACAATGGGGATGCCATGAGTCTTTACAGCCTTCTCAACATTGACTCCAGCGTGGGGGAATTGAATTTTTTGTTGTTGCTCTGCAAGTTTTACCCCCCTCTGTACACACGATCACGACCAAATAATTGAAGTTTCAAGTTGCACAACCGTGATTAAATTTCGTAATTATTGTTGATCACAATTTTTTGGACGCATGTTGATAGCTTAGACTCGATCAATAGCCATGTATAACTTTGAAATCAAGTTTTAAAGACTTAAAATCGGCAAAATCTTTCAGAGTGAGTATTTATAGCTGTAACAAAGACATCTTATGGGAATGTACCATAAAATTGAAATAATGAGATATCCCTAAGAATTTGAAGAATGTTTAAGAGGAGAACAGCTGTCCTGTTCGTATTGATCATTGCTATAAAATATTGTGAAATTGATGGATTTTATGGTTGAAAGGACCCATATCAGGACCGATATAAGCTTCTTACATAATAAATTAGGATTTTCTCCTTTTCTGATTTTTTTTCCAGATTATTTTTATATTGACCCAATTATTGTCCATTTCTATCAACAAAACTATTCTTATGAGCATTTTTAGTCTCCAACAAATTCTAGTTAAAGTAGCCAAAATTGATCGTCACAAAAAAATATTGGGTTTTTTGGTTGAAAAGAGCCCCTCGGACCCAATATAAATATTTACAAATCAAATAAAGATTATAAAATATAACCAAAATTCTGGGGTATTCTTTACTCATCCTACAAATTTGATTAATAAGCCTATAATTAACTTAAATATTTCTTTAAAATATTATGCTGTATAAAAGGTTGGCAGCAAAACGTGGATTTTGCTGTTTTTTTAATTTTACTTGTAAACAAGGTTTTTTCCAAACTTGATCACTCTATCTTCACCGTCAATCACATCCTTTACACGTCGCCGGAAGGCATTGCAGGAGTGGATGACAAACTCCCCAGACAAGATGTCCAATGAAGCCCATATGGCGGTATTTAGTTCAAATATGGCGAAGAAGAGGGCCAGATCTCTTTAAATTTAGAGATTCTTGGCTTTCATGACATAGTTCTAGAAAGTTGCGTGGGCTCTTTGTGTATGGAGACAATCCCAAGTCACCATTCATATTCCTGATGGTTCTATCAACCCTGTATATAATTTGTCGGGAAGATGATTTATCGATTTGGTTGGGTCCTCTGGATTGAACAGGAACTCTGGATCAATATGCCTTCCACATCCTGCTCTAATCAAAATATCCCTTTTACATCATTCTTCATTTTGGGCACTTTGAAAATCAGCCTCCTGTTGTCACAATATCCATAATCCTCGCCATCTCAACTAGTGCATGTAGAAGAAGATCTGATATGCACGGCCTTTTAGCTTATTGTTCCTTTATGATGACGAAATAATATTAATTTTTATTTGTTTATACACAAAGGATGGCTGAACCAGAATGTCAAAAAATAATCCCTAAGCCTGGCAATATGAATGATAAAATTAACATTAATAAGAGGCCACATTTTGCAGCCACTCCCTGGAGTATAATTAAACTATTTTATATTGCTTATTTTCTTGATTTATCCTCAAAATTGTTTATATGTTGACACTCATATTATCAAAGCCAACTGTTTATACAAATAAAAAAGTTTTTTTATTCTCTTGAAAATTTGTTAGGTGTAACAGCTGAAACGTAGTTGATTTATTATTACTTTTATAGTCATATAATCTACTCTGTATTTAATATAAGTTTTCTCTAAGGTACATTTATATCATAAAATGTGTGCCTAAGTTACGATGATCCAAGCTTTTTCTTTTCTTAATTTAAGTATATGTATCTCCAGATGTAATGTGTAACGTGTAAGAGATATTTTCCTTCACTCTTTTTGATAGTGTGCGTATTTAAGGAAAAGCTAAATACAAAAATTAATTAAATATATTAGCAAATATTAAACATAATGGAGAATAATGAGATGGGGAAGTAGAGTCATGCGTTTAATTAATGTTGAAACAAATTAATTAATATTTTTCAACAATTAACTTGATATTGCTCTCTCTCTCTTTACTTTTTGTATGTTTTTGTTTTGTATGGGAATGTGTAGTCTTCAAAAATGGTTTTTTATTCTATTGTTACTATTATGTGTTGTTATTGCTCAAGGTCACGTATATCCCATTACTCAATACATAATAACTAATTTAATTATAACAATGTATGTTATGTTATGTAATACTTCATACATAGAATTGTAAATCTCAAACATTTTTTGTATGATTAAAAAAATGAGAAAATAAAATAAAAGGTCATCTCGACAATTGAAAGAATGTTGATGAGGTGAGAAGCTAAGCTATCATAGCGTCTTATTAGATGTCTGACATGTATCTGCAAAAGGAAGGAAATGAAGGCAAATCCCACGCTGCATTTATTTGGGTCATAGACGCACACAAGTTTTGACTCTATACTTAAATATTTTCACTTCAAGAATTAAAAAATAATTATAACAACTTAAACCTCTAATAACATGTCTCTAATACTATAATTATACTTGTGAATTGTAAGTATTTTTGGTATAAAAAAAATGGAAATGAACATGTTAACCCTTGACAAATTCAATAATTTTAAGACAAGCGCACCTTAACCGTCATAGTATTTAATTAAATCATGACAAATGTTTCTTTTTTTATGTTCTTATAGTATTTACAGTTTTTCTATGCCTTTATTAGTAGACACACTTTAGCCGTTGTTTACATGCAGTTATGCATCAAAACTTGTTCTCTTGGTATGTAAATTTAAAAGCTAACAGAAAATGAACGTGGAAATCCTGACAATTAGAAGATGTTGGGGAGAGGAGGAACTTAGCTCTTATGGTGTTTTAATAGGTCAACAACCATCAGTTTCTACTCAAAGTACAACATGGACTTCCGATTACATCGGTGTAACAAATCTTCAAAATTATTGTCCATCCTTTATGACCACATGCAAATGTTTAATTAGTTTTCGAATTTAATTGAAAAAAGAGGAAAAGAATATCCTCACCATTTTTGAAACTAGGATATTTAACTTTTACTATAGCCATTGCCATAATCTTGTCACAAGATTTATAATTTTATAATGATTGATGTCTGATATAAATACCAAAGTTTTAAAAGTCATGTACCAAATACTAAATTTTTGCTGGAAAAATATTTTTAAGTCAGCGCTAAACTGTGCTTTCTGGTATGGATTATATAATTAAAATTATCATATCAAGGATATATAACTATTTCAATTAAATTGATAATAGATAATGTTTAAAAAAAAGAAGATATTTTAGAACAAAATCATGTCTCTAGCTTCAATATTAATTAGATTATCCTCCATTTATCATCGAAATTGTTCCTCTATTTTTGTAAAGTTTATATTATAACCTACACCAAAATATGTGATTTAATAAAATATGATATTACGATAAAATAACATAACTTTCTGAAGCATTAACAAAATTGAATGACATATTCAGGAATTACAAAATACAGTTATAGGTAAAAAATAATATTTTAATTTACAACAATTGAATTGTCTGATTTGAAATTCAAGTAAATAAATATCTTCCACTCTTTACAGACAATTAATAATAATTATTGAAAAAAATAAAGAGGTTAAAATTAAATTTGGATGTGCTCATGTCACGTTAAAAATTATACATTTTTTTATTAACAGATTGATAAAAAAAATTTAAAATATTAAATAAATACATTTTTTTGTAAAATTGAATTAAGATAATATCATAATTATATAAATTTAATGATATTGTACACCACTGCAGATAATAGTTAGTATAAAATAGACAAATTTTAAAATATTAAATAAATACATTTTTTTTGTTGTCCAATATATTTTTATTTAATCCCTATTTATATAATGAAAGTCCAACATTTCAATGAGGATTTTCAACAGTTAACAAATAAACATGTCCATAGTCGTATCTTAGGTGTATAGAAATTAATGCAACTCTGTATGTTTTACTCGCACCTTCATACAGATAATAGCACTAATATAATATGATATAAATAATTTAGAAAATCTAACTTTAATTATTGATGTGATATGACCACTATTTATATATATATATATGTGTGATCTATCAACACAGACGCAAGTTAGAATAATATTTGTCTCAAAATTGAGTGTGGTAAAACACAATAACTCACAAACTAAATCACAGATTGTCAGGGAATTTTGACACCTGCCTTTTGAAGGTTGGTACACACTGAAAATGAGGTAAATTGAAATAAATAGCGCCATCCATGTCTGAAGCATGGTACTTTTCAGCCCATGTGTTATGAAGTCAATAAATAAATTGGGATTATCTCTTTCTATTGGTTTGTTTTTTGTTCAAAATTGTTTTTATGTTCATACATTGTATGTCATAATGTATCCCCATTACATTCTCAACTCCAATATTTTTTGTCTACTCTCTATTTTTGTACTTCAATTGATATTCTCCAAATTATGAACTTTGATTATTGAACTAGAATCAACTCTTTTTAAGTAAAGAGCAATCCCCTTCTATCACGCATCGTTAATTTTATTTTATGTACCAAACTTTTCTCCTATAAGAAACAGAAAAAAGGCCCAAATATTGAATTATTATTCAAAAGTTATTACTTGGGAACCTTTCGCAAATGAATAGAAACTAATTCAAGTACAACCAATCAACGTTCAGAACGCTAATAAGGAGAAAAAAAAAGGAAATAAATAAACAAATAAATGCTATATAAAGACAATCAAACGGTGTCAAGGGTCAAGAAACAGTGTTCTCTATCAGGATCCTGTTTTCCCGGGATATATCAAATGTTTTATATCATTAATTTTGTCTGTTCATAATTGGTTCATCACTCAGAATGCGTTTATGCCCAAGTAAAGATCGTTTTTGAAGCCTTAGAGACTTAGCTTCAGCAATTTTTAGAACAGTTGACACCTAAGGCCTAGAAAAAATCAGCTCAGTCATTTTTAATCTTGGTTTGGCTTCAAATGCCTCTCCAAGTAGTTTCCGGAGTTAATTTATTTATTCGACAACTTCAAGGTTTTGTTCTCAATGTTATCTCTAGTTTTAAGCCGTTTCCTCATCGCCCAGACCGCCTGGTTGCTGACGGAGTGCATGCTCGTTATTTTAGCGTGAACGGTGCAAACTAAAACAGCAACCTAATTTATTTTGCTTTCCCTTTTCCACTGAATAGTATTTAATCAGAACTAAACTGCTGACCTCACTATCGTGCCCAGAGTTTGAAATGGATAGTTATAATTAAGGTCCAAAAACCTATGTAATTTTATTAAATAGCATTCCAAGACTTTACAAAGACCTGGTAATTCAAATGAAGAACTAATATACTTTACCGAATGTTAGTCAAAATGATGCCTAGTAGAGAGTGATTTAAATTTAGAACGACTTTCAAGGATCAATAATATGGAAAAGACAAGAATGTTCTAATTTTAAGTCAATTTTAGGATACATAAAAGACTAGTAAAGGTTTTTCATATTTATTTCATTTTCCCTGACAACAATAATGTGTTTTTTTTTTTGCGGAATCATCAAAATTTTGATAGAAATAATGGAATTCATATATGTTTTTTAAACACTCAACTGAGTCTCCAAATAGGTTCATCCATACATGTGTAAAAACAAACATAAATGGTCAAGTCATAAAATGTTATATGCTTAATATGCTGTATTGCCAAAAAGACTGACATGCCAAAAATAATAGATAAATATATATTCTCAGTTATTCCATCTCTTTAAAAAAAAAAAAAAAAAACCAGACATTTAAGAATAAAAAAAATCAAATCTGATGACTTGCTGCGAATCACATTTTTGTAGGGATGTATCGGTCTCAAATTGCTGGACTAAATCTGAAATTTACATCCAAATGGTACACAAAAATCGTCTCATAGGTTTGAGCTCTGTTAAATGACAGCATAATGAATGTTAGCCTAGGTCGTCATCATCAATCAGATTGGACCATTATGGATCAAATTTTCACCGACACTATTTGATGGACTTGTGTAGAAAAGATATATCTTGATGTATCATTTACTTATGCCTACCATCGGAGAGTCTGGAGGGCTCTAGGTGTTTTAGCCCGGGAAATTTTACTCTCATATCAGGTTGGGGAAAAAAGTCATTTCCTTTTTCCCACACCTTTTTTTTTTAACTAAGTGTATTTTGATTATTTTTGGTTTCATCGTATCATACGATATTTTGATTAAGTGCGTAGATAAAAGCTCTTTGCAAAGTATTTTGTTTGGCGGGTTTAGTTTGGAATTGTCATGCGTCGAGTCTGAAGGTTTCAAAGGAAGAAACTTGCCATATTTTACATTTTTACTATCTGAAAGGAAAAAACGCTTCAAAAGTAAATTTGAGATATATAGTGGCCCGATACTTTTTTATTGCGTGTCACGCAACAGTCGTTTGAGAGATTTCATTCTGTTGTAGTGGAGGTGAATGCTCCGCCACGTATTTTCAGAATCGGAGTAGTATTGACTATTGAGTAGTACCTAATATGTTTCTCAAAATAATATACGTATTTCTATAAATCCATTTTTAGTAGTCTATTCCTCCGTCTTGGGTTCTTTTAATTAGCTTAGTTTGTGTCGATCACACTCGACAAGACACAACAGATACAAAAATAAACATGTGTGGGAGAGGAATCGTGTTTCATTACGACAACCCCCGGGAGGATATATATTTCCTGACGAACCAGTAGCTTTTATGGGAAATTCTTATGCATCCACCCTACAGTATGAACCTTGCACCAAGGGACAAGTAACTATTCCTGTGTATCACCAACGCGTTTAATAGTACAAATTTGACCTTAAGGGATGACTGTGAAATTGCTGTCCGAGTTTTTTGCAAATAGGGACAGATGATTCTTCCAGAAAGACATTATAAAGTTGTATTCTCGTTGGAAAGAAGTTATCAAACTGAACGGGACATAGCTGGCTTAAAGCAGATAAGTGTTGTACTTCTTACATAAAGCATCGAAATAAGTTTTAAAAAAAACAACTTTTTAGCCAACCTATTATATATATTACTATAAAAATATGTTTTGATATATATTATTTTTATATATGCAATAACTTAAGCAATAGAGTAGAGATGATGCCTAGGCATGATGAAAGAGGAGAACTTGTGGTGAACTACAGGGGAATCCTTGCAGATCACGTGAGAAAAAAATCAAAAAACTGAGTCGTTTTTCAATCCTTGAAAAGTGTAGTGGCCTACGTCTCTTTCACAGGTTTAATGAGCTTTACCCAGAGTCGGAATCACAAAATTCCTCAAAGTAAAAAATAAAAACTGACTCTGTTTATTCAAATTTATTTGCTTGCCTTCGTTTTACATAATTCTCTCAGCTCCAGTAGGTACACTGTAAAAAATATGGTTCAAATTAATCATGATCAGGAACAAAATTAATTTAATATGCATTTATACATTAAAATTGAATTGAAATACCCTCATGCGTATGTTATTCCATGTAAAAAAAGATTACAATGGACTTCAACCCAAAAAAGCACAAACAATATACGCAAAAATATATTTTCTATACATATTAGGCGAAACTTCCCAGGGCGGAAATTCATGGAACGAATCCTCTGGTCGCTAGTCTGGATACTCGATACAAATTTTGTATGACTAAGAATATCCATCGGTATACGATGAGAAATACGTGTCACTCTTATGATTGCTGCCTATGAGAAAAAAACAATCTGATAAAACATACATTTATAGTATGAATAATTTAGTAAGAATGGTAAAAACAGAGCATAGTAGCTACGACTATCGTGGTACCTTCTCCATAGATATTCTTAATCGCAACTATGTAGAGGCCTGATATGACAATATCAGAAGGTTGTGATCATATGAAAGACTGCACAACGGAAGTTCAAAAGCGTTTGATTATTAATTTACCCAACTTTCGCGTCGAAATCATCAATAAGGCTGCTAAAAAAAAAAAAGTCTAAAATCTATTTTGCTCGAAATTGTGCCTTTCCAGACATGAAAATAAATGATTATCTTTATTATTTTTTAATTACTTTTTCTCTTAAGAATATTTGAGATATTTTAGTTGCAAAAAAATACTCTTTAAAAAATGGCAAGAAGATTTTGGAGGACAGCGTATCGTTATAAAATTCATTTTACCCCTTTTTCTATATCCTGATTGTCAACCTTCAAGATTATTCCTTCTGGCCACAAAATAAGAATAAATCCCGTGGACTTCGCCACCCAAATATTCATGCCCTGGATGTAACCGTCTATGAGCAATAGGCCATTATGTTCTAACCCTATATCAAGGCTGTTTACTAGGATTTCAAGAAGGGATTAGATATTCTTATATAATCTAATGAGAACTATTTTGAGTACATAATTATTGATAATATTCCTGTTTTCCTGACTTTAGCATATCTATTTATTTAGAAATAATCAATTCAAATGTATTTTTTTACAACTGTGTGTTGTTCCTGATCAAACGCAAGTGTGTAATTTTTTTCGTGTGAAATTTGAATTTGTATTATAGACCTTTTTTATCTTCCCTTCCTTGTTTCTATTTATCAATAACGCATCTATTTTTTAATTCATTCCCCATTCTTTTAAGTCACTTTTATGTTATTGTGTATTTGTACATTAAATGCTGTCCTTTAAACAAAATAGCGGAATGTGTGCATAATATAACTAATTACACATTCCAAGATAATTATTTTTTTCTTTAAGCAGTCACAATTAACGTTACATTCATATAATTTTTGCAAACAAACAATTTTTATTATAATATTTAATATTCCTTTTTTTTTTGTATTTTATAGGTAAGAAAGATTGAGATTTTTGGATTGAACCGAACTATGGACTAGCTTTTTGAAACCTCAAGATGTGCTGTATTTTTATTACAGCTGCTTTAATTTATTTTCATAAGTTGGAGCTCGTATGATTTAAAGGAATAGACTCTACATTTTATGAATTTGAAAAAGATACACCATGGAATTTGGAATTGTATATTAATTTATGTAAAACCAGGGCCTTATTTAAAAATTGTATCATTTTTTATTAGTTTATTGATAAATACTAACAACTATTCTATAAGTAAGGCTTAACACTTAGGAGAAGAAAATTAAGGATACATTCATTTTCCCTTTTGATAGTCGAGGTTGAGAGTGGATAAAAAAACTAGTCGTGAATTCACAAAAATATACTTATCTAAATTTTACTTGTTTAACGATACAAAAGAAGGCTATCAATTCAATTGAACTACCTTTATTGTTCTTCTAGTTATATATAACAATGGAAAGTCCGGGGATAACAAAGTTAGCAGGGGTTATTTTTTCGTTCAAAATTATTTTTGTTTTTTAAATTATTATTTATTTATTTAATTTATTAATTTTATGGACCAGAGTACACCGAAAATTATTAAAGCCATTGCTATGTTTAATAGTATTTTCTCTCATGTAGAAGGAGTGTAAAATTACATGACAAGAAATTTTTATTGATCCATTTTTTTTTTAAATAACAAAAGTCTCTCTTACCACAATAACTCACAAACTAAAAAAACAAAATCGTAATGAAAATTTAACAGCTGCCTTTTGAAAGTTGGCACTAACTGAAAATAAGACGAATTTAAAAAAATAGCACCATCTATTTATGACGAACGGAATGTGTTCAGCCCATGCGTTATATTATCACTGTAAATACAACGTATTCTCTGTTCCACTTTTTCCATCGGTTGACCCTTTTCTAATTTATAGAAACCCTCGGTTGGTATAAGAATTTTATTTTTGACAAATTTTGGAAAGATTGTTTGTGGTTTGCTATGAATGCAAAAAGTGACGTATACAAGTTTTGAGTTATGACAAGAGTTAAACTTTGACCAATAACTTTAAAAAATATTGCGTAATTTTAAAGTAAAAGTCGGGCTCATATTCTTTTGTTGTTGTTCATTCAATGTACCTCACTGTTAAACACCCTCCCAACCCGTTGAGCAAGGGGATGGACACATTTTATCTAGGAAGTGTTTCGCTGCTAAGGAAAAATGACAACTCACAGGATTTCCGTCCTCCAGCATATCTTAGACGACAACTTCCTCCCCTCAGGACAGGGTAATGGAAATTGATCTTTCAGCATGACAATAACACAAAACTACAGCAATAGCAAGAAAGGAGTGGCTCAAACAGGACATTTAGGTCATGTAGTTGCCTAACTAGTCTCAGGAGCTCAATCCCACAAAAAGCTTTATGAGTGGGTAAACTTACAAAATTATCACAGGATCAAAAACGTATTTCCTTCACTCTACATATCAGAAGGGATTTGATTTTTGGAGAGGGCGAGGAGAAAACGGGATTGAGAAGTAGGTTACTACTCAATTAAGACTTTTGTTACCATCCACTGCCTGTTATATGATTTTAATTACTAGATATCTTTTTTTGGTGGGGTGGAGTTGGAAGAAATTAATTTACTTCCAGAAAAAAAGAGCCTTTTAGATTAAACATGAAATTAGTCCAGGACAAATAATATAATTATATTTAAATATATATAGCGAGTATAACAACGAAATCCGACACTCTGGATTAATCTATTTGGAATTAAAATGAAATTTTAATTTTTCTAGGTTTATTCAAAATACAAAAACTGAAGAGCAAATACCATCATGGAGCCCATTGGCCTCAATAACAGCCTCAACTTGAGTCCGTTAAACCGTACACATGCACTGAAAACTATTACACGATCTAAATTCTTACATTCCAGAACGATGGAGTTAGGGACATCTTAGCAGTGAGAGGAACTCCATGTCAGAATTTTGGGTACTGTGTGAAAACCTTTATATGCATATTTTATTAAAAAAAAAAAAAGTAGTACGCAATTTGGTCATTATATATCCCATAAAAATAAGGAAATCTAAAGTGTAGGATTAAGTTGTTAGACACAGTATATATTATTATTTTTTAATTGGGGATATTAGCAATATACCGACGACCTATTAATGAATGAACAAAAAGAAAAATAGTCCACCGTATTTTATTTTCTCATTGCTAAACTCTATTTTTTTTCTACATAAATCACATCTTTACAATTAACACATGCGCAAATTACTTTTTTACACGCCCAATTATTGTCAAATAGCAAAAATTAAATCAAATATCGGCAAATCTATTTTTTACGACGCTCTATGCAAAGACTGTGGGAGAACTTTTAATTCTACCATTCATGCCTTTGTTGATTGTCTTCATGTTCGGGTTTTAAAGGAAGCCATATCATTGAATGTCAATGAGGAGGAAAACATTGAATCGAATTTATCAAATATTTATATTATTTGGAGTATCAAATACTAGGACTTCCTCTGATAATATTGGGGCATTGGATATTGCTTTGTCTAATACTAAAGCCCTTATTGCAAACAAGTTATCAACCACTGGAAGCTACAGAATTACGAACAATTTTTTAATCTGCAGTAGCGTGAAGTTCAACCTGGTTTTTAACAGTGTTTTTTTTTCTAACGTTATTTTATTAATGTTCGTTTTACTCCTCATATTTTATTTTTATTTTTATTTCGACATCCCATAATGTTTTATTAATTGTTCGATCTTTTTATTGCTGCATATCAGCAGGTACTGAAAGGTTCTTATGGAGGGAAATAATTTTAAAGTAAAATGTTTATTTATTTTATATAAAACTCAATTCCTTTACCTACATATTATAAAATATAAAGGTTTTTGAGACTTAATAAAAAAAAATCATAATATTAATGTTAAATCATTGATTGAATCCCATGAAAAACTTGTTAAAACATTGATTGAATCCACGAACCAACCTTTTTATTTATTAACAACCCACTCTTGTGCCATTCGATTTTGCAATAAACACATTATTTATTTATTTTGCATCAAATATCATTCAATTACAATGCCATTTATCTAGAAAGAAGAAAAGGGATGAGGGAATAGAATTATCTTTAAAAAGTTTTATACTTTTATTTTTATAAATAAATTTATTTATAGGTATGGCTACAAAAAGTGCATCAACCCTTTATCCATATCGTTTTATGATTTTCGTTCCTATTCCTCCATTGTTAGTCAAAAATTATCGTGTTGCATTAATGTTATTCTCCTTTGAAACATGAGTGTGCATTATGCATTCCGAAGTCCATAGTGCTATGTCAGTCACCATTTAGGACGGAAGACTGTAGTTCCGTCCAGTTTATTCCTGTATATCAGTCCTAAAAACTTGTTAATTTCATGTCCATGATCATGTCACTCAAATTTATTTCTTCTTTGTTTAATTAGGTATATTTTTGACAATCTTAAGGACCGACAGTATTTAGGATAGGCATAAGACTAGACTAAACTGCACCGAATAATTAAGGACCTATACACCACTAGTTGTACCCATCTGAAAATAAACTACCTTTTTGTTGACCTGGACTATAAAACAACGGCATAACATGTAAAAAAATATGCTCACTACAGGGAAAAATTTCATTTACATATAACACTACATATGAGTATGAATTTTTCAATCTATTAGAATATTTACTAAATATTTCTGCTTATCTGTCTTCCGGAATATTTTACTCAATCTATATTAATAAAGCATAGTTAGGACTTATGTATGAATATACGTATGTACAAAAAAGTAGTGCCCCCATACGAATATATATATCCTGAACATATTTTGATCTTAGTTATAACAATGTAATCGTTCAAATAAAATTTACATCCGTGCACATATAGCGTTGAACAAGTATGAAGTTTTTGCTTTTGGTCTATAATGTATATCATAACTCATATGTATTCTCATTATGTGTACAGATGTGAATAATATATACACGCTGCTCTGTAAAAATGAATTAACTCCCGCAAGCGTTTTGTATTTAGAATACCAGGATCACTGGTTTTTTTTAATGGACACACTAGATGTCAAAGTACTCTTCATATCAGAAAAAAAAATCTCAAACTCTTTCAATTATTTTGTTATTCTTGAGGATAGAACACGTCATATGAATTATTATAGGTTTTGAATAGTTACCTGTGAGTGTGCTCACGAAAAATGTAAAGTAACCTTGATGATTTATTGGGGAATTATCTTCTATATTATTAAATAAATTTTGTCTAATAACCGACCCACCCCTAAATACTCCAGGTAATACTGCGTACTACTGACAGCATAATATAAAACAGAGTAGTATAAACTATTGACTAGGCTCCACCTGTCACTAGAGTCTGGCTTGAAAAGTTTTGTTCGATTCAAAGTAAATGACTTCCAGGAAAAGGCATATCTATTTTTAAGTAAGAGATATTAAGTTTGTAAAATTATTTTTTGGGGGACACTTGATATTGCTTACGATCAATTATTCATCATTTCCATTCACTCATTTTTATTTATTAAAATTTAACATTTCGTTAGTGTGGTAAGCATAGTGATTTCTGAGAGGATAGGGTTTTTTTCTGAAATATCTTCAAATTAAATAAAAGTTACAGACAATTTTAAAGATATTCTATTTTCTGAAGCAAGGAATATATAAGCTCCCAAACATTGATGAAACTGTGAGGGTGACATAATTAATAAAGATATAGGTAAAGAGACTGAGCAACTATTTGGTTCCGATTATTTTTCTACGAAAATATCAACAACAAAAATGGAAATGACACTCAAACATGTAAAAGCACCAGTATGGATCATGTGTGTGGTGGTTAAAGGTGTGTGAATCGATTCAAGTGTAACTTTGATAAAGAAAATTTTTGTCTTGATGTATCTCTTGGACCCTGAAGTGACATGCACCAAATACATTTCCAATTGATAACAAAAATACCCGCCCCCCTATTTAGAAAAAAACTAAGATGTAATGACACATTTCTTATCAATTTAAAGATTCCCTACTTTCAAATGTCAAATTCTTCGAATGATCATCTTGAGAACCGTTTGCTTAACGTAGTTTTTCACGCAGTAAACAATCATAATCTCCAGGCAAGAAGACTGATATTAGTAGTGTGCCTTTCAACGAAATGGAAAACACTGGTTCTTCGATTTGGCAGGTAATTTTAGTGCAAATTTCCTACCTCAAATATGATTGAAATGGCTAGACAATGTTTTGATCAGACGTTTGTGAAATACTAAAGGTGTTGAAATTTTTGTGCCAACACTCATTATCTGACAAATGATGAACATGTTTTTTTATAGTTAAAAAATGTAATTGCTCATGAAAAATACCTGGATCCTAAAGCTTGTTTACAGTGACAAATTTACTCCTCCCCTAGTAGGGAATAAGAGGATGATAGTGTACCTTTTTAAAATAAATCAAACCACTTACCCTACATTGCGAGGCTTTTTTTAAATGAATAATATTTAAAAATGTAAGTTGTGATTCAACACATGAACATCAATAGTATATTACCTCCTTATGCTGTCTACAAAATGACCCTACCCAATTTTTAAGCAATTGAAATTAGTCTATTTGTCTACAAAAATAAGAAATCAAATTTCAAGAAGTATTAAATGAACATTCTAAATTAATTTTTAACTAATCATAGTAAATACCCACTAGAACAACACACGGTACCATAACCATTAGCATTAAAAATGATCCCACCAAAGTTTAACAACTATGTTAAACAAGAATAGAATGTTTTTGAGTATGTTCTTATCAATATAATTACAATTCCAGTAACAACTTATTGCTAAGAATCAAAACTATTAATCAAGAAACTTCGGATTACACGTTTGGACAAGTAAAAATTGATGTGTACAAAAATTATTATAAATGAAATAAAATCTGAAAGTGCGGTAAGCATAAACGGTTAAAGAGATAATTTAAAGAATATATCGCTTACAAACTTTGTATAGGCGTTGTTTTAATATGTCAAATAAAATACAATTTTTTTGGAGGGCAAGGGATTAAAGACGAAAAATATTTATAAATTTTGGGAGTTGCATCCATACTCGTAAAATAATTTGATCAATTTGTGTGTCGAAGTTGTAAGTTGTATAAACAAATTTTATCAGTTAAACTCCAAATGTACTCATTTGTCCATCTTTCAAGTGTAATAAAAAGATTTCCATAAGATTTCATCATTACGCAGATTTCTTCCTTTTTTTTAATCACAATATAAAAAAATACAACATCGTTCTTAAAACGTTGCTGTTCAGACAAAGTACGGACTACCATATCACGGCCACATAAATGTATGTACCAAAAAATTGAAGATCAGATTATCAATCCTACAATCACAAATACAAATAAGAAGTTTGTGTTAATTGGAAGAATTCTAGGTATGTAAAAAAAATCAGATAGTTAACCTAACCAATTGATAACTGCCTTGGATGAGAGCAGCTTACCTTTTACGACGTTTCAATAGATTAGCTACAAGCAGCTGCGACAAGAGTGAGAATGAATTCAATTAGTCAATATAGGCAAGAATTATTTCGATGTCGATCCTCCATTCCAAGCTCACTCCAACAAGGACCGACAAGTTACAATTCCGTAAAAAATCCTCAAAGATCTTTTATAATCACACGTAAGTGTTACGCAAGCGTTCAATCTCAATGTAGTATAGAAGGAAAATCCCTCCCTTGGATTAAATAATAAGGACAAAAGCTTAGAAAAAAAAGAAGCCCTTTTTTGGTTTGCCAACTTAAAAAATGTAGCAGGCAAGCTCAAAAATATGATTTTAATTACAACATATAGACTATTTGAAAAGAAAAAGAAATATATAATTCACTAATTTATCAAGAGTTTTTGATGATAAACGTAGAATAATTTTTCCATCTCAAACAAAAATAGTATTTACATAATAAATATTTGTATGAATAAAAATATAAATATGGCAAAATGAAATTCTGGAGCTTACATAAAAATAAAAAACAAACTTTTTAATTTACCTTTTATAAAGAGAAAACAGTTGAAACTCGTAGATTTTATTTTCAAGGATTTAAAAAAAAGCAATTAAAACAAAACGGAAGTAAAAAAGTAAAAAATAAACGTGAGTTCATTAATTAAGGAAAGACAAAAACAAAAAAAAAGTATTTAGCTCTGGTTTTATTATTTAATTTTACATTTTCTTAATGTAATTTCTTATTTACCGACATTTAAATATATTAATTGTCTTGGGGTGTGTTTGAGCCACCATTCATATCTCATTTATTATTTACCAGCAGGAGAAAAGACCTTAAATGAAATTAAAAAAAAAAAACATAAAAAATATTTAATATTCCACAATTAGAAACTCTGAAAAGAATGAATTTATACTATGATTACATTAAGATAGTCTTTGAATGTTTTCATACAAGGGATTTATAAACGAAATTACAACATATTACTTTATATTTTGTCATTTAAATAGCACAAAAAAAATATCTTTTTTTAAAGTGGATTTTCACCTAAGTTAATCATCCCCTTTTCGTTTAAAATCAATTCCAAATAAAACAAAATCCTAAAACAGATATTATTATTTATTATAATCACCTTTGGCTTCAATAACAACCTCGAATCGACCTCGGAATCCAGATAAAGCCTCGATGATAGTATCATCTGTCAGATTTTAGAATTCCTCCCGGATCCTGGACATCAGGTCGAATTTTATAATGTAGGGGGATCTGTTGGCGTGTCATTGAAGTGCATCCAACTTAAAGGCGTCCATGAGGATGACTTCCACTAAGTTTGTAGGCGAAAAAAAGTGTATAAAAAAGTATTTGTAAAGAAACAAGTCTTACTGTCACATAACATATTCTTCGACTTCCTTTTTGACACTACAGAAAAAGGAGCTCTCCAAGTTTAAGAAGTTTGCAATCCCATATCTTCCCGTCAAGCGCGGGCACTCTGCCATTTCCACGATTGTGGAATAAATACTTCATTGTCCTCTTTTAAAATGACACCAAATACTTCTGGCTAGTCGCTAAAACAACAACAAGGTCCACAGCTGTTGCAGAAGCTTAAAGTTCGTCGTTAAATAACAGACGCACGATGTATGTGAACATCCGTTTCTATAATGACAGTTGATAACCGTTAATGAGCAGGCTTAGAAGAAACCTCCAAAATAAATCGTATGTAATTACATGACAAACAGTTGAACGAATATATTAATTACTTTTTTGAAATTTTGTATCATTTTCAACTATTTCATTCATTTTGACATCGTAAATATCAATTTAAATCCTAAAAATATTTTTATAAATATAAGACATTCAAAAATAATAAACTTTTATTTTTAAAACGATATTAATAATATAAGTTTTGGGTTTCAAACGAGAAATAATTTAGTATTTTTAGAGCAAAAACATTTAATTATTATTTTTAATAACAATTTTTATAATATTGATTGGGTATCATTTTTCAAAAAGTTAAAAAACAAACTTTATAAACCGAATAGTTTTTTATTTATTTCATAAAATAGTACATATTTTAAAAAGATTTGTTGAATTGAAAATCACATTATACAGACACTGAACCTTAATATTGTTATTGCTTGTGATCTATTAAATTTTTGTGTTTCTCTTTAACTAACTTTTCATTAAATAATTATGGGAGAAAAATATTTTATTAACAAAAAAATGGCAAAATTTATTGAACAATATACCATACATTAGAGGGATGGATAAATAGCTGATGAAATAATAATTATTCGTCGTTTTAGAAAGGTTTGACACATGTAGTTTTCTCTCTAATAAATCAATTCTAATATTCCGATTTGAACCAATTTAAAATTATTCTACATAATAATAATAGCTAGCTGACGGTATAAAATGTAGCTATCTTACATAATTAAATGTTGAGTTTCATGCATTCAATTTTTTTGTAAATTTAAAAAAAAATATTTTTGTATATTAGAAACTGAGGCAATTTGGTGATTTTCATCAATTACATGAAAAAATACTCATAAGCATTATTGTAATTAGTTTACTTTCATAAAATATTATGTCAGACCTTATTATGACAATATTTATTCTCAATTGCAAACACACCTTTCTCATTACTCCAACGGATAATAGAGGAACTCTGTATTTCCAAGAAAACTACATATATAATATTAATTATAGAATGAAACCACAACAACCCCACAGTTTACTTCCACAGCTTAATTATCAGTCATTATATTGAATCCGATTATCCAGTATTTGTGATAAAATATACCTAGAATGAAAGGAGTAAGAAGCATTTTATCAATCTCAGAGTACTTATTCTATACGTCATATTTCAGTTTACACGGCAGATTGATTTTCAAACTTGATTAAAAACTAGTATTTGAAAACAAATTTAAGTTTATTCACCCTCATCTTGAGGTCATGGGCAATCCATGTTGGGATCTTTTGACGGCCTAATATTTTTAAGAAAATAATTCTTTTATCTTACATTTTGTTGTCTTTGAAGATATAGCCAATATTTATATATAAAAATAATGGCACATTTCTTTTGGAATTTTTTTTTTAAAAACATGCGCATTGAGCATTTCTCTAAGTAAAAACATAATTATTAACATTCAAGAGAGTCGTCGGAGAAAATCCTACTGGTGAGGGTTAGTTCAGTAGGGATTGCTTCCTGCATATGCATTCTTCTCTATTGGTAAACACCAATCTTGAATTTGTAATTCTACTCTCACAAAGGATTGCCTTTCATATTTTTAACTTTTCCCCCTCCTATTTCTTTTTCTCTCTATTTTTTTCTATCTCTTTTAGCAGGGGCTTACATATAAATATGGACTTTTTGATATCAATTCACAAATGAGTTTTATCCTTGAAATATTGTCGGGCTCTTATCTCAATTGACAACAATATGGATAATTTTTGAAGAGTTTATTTTCTTAAAATTAATATTCTTACTTTTAGCTATCAAATGAGATACTTTTACACTTTCTCAATTTATTCTTCTTGATACTATGAGCCTCTGAATAAAAAGTACTTATTTTCTCCTTTATACAACGATAACTTGAGTTATTAACCTGATGTATATTTTTTAAAAGTGGGTTTAGACTTTATTTAAATTAGTCTTTGGAATACAAATAAAAAATTGTCCAGATCATCAACAAAAAGCGAGTAAAAGAAACTTTGAATCTTAAAAATAACTATACCTTTGTAAAAATCTATATACATGTTGAATTTTAATGTATGTGTGTGTTTTTGTTTGTTCTTCAATCATGGCCAAAGCAATGGATATTCTTTGATAAAAAATTTCATGTAGGCTCTGAATGCTCCAGAAATGGTTTTTAAAATTTTTTTTGGACTTTAAGGCCATGGCAGCCTTGAAATAAGATTTTTTAGCACTTATCTGAGGACTGGGGTGTATTTTGGATATTAGAAGTGTTTTTAGATACTTAGGAAAGTGAAAGCGGAAGAAATTATCTTACTTCAGAGACTAGCAGTCTACAACCAGAGGAATGGGGTGCGCTATAAAATATTAGAAAGGTTCCTTGCTGCATGGAAACACTGCAGCCGCAAAAGAATAAATTGTATTTTGGCCCAGTGCTTCAGCTGTACTCCCTGAGAGCTGGGGTGTATTTTTAAATGTACAGAAGGTTTCTTGATTATCAAGGAATCCGCAAAGAATAAATTAAATTGTCTCGTCCCCATCAGTTCATATACACAACCTATGGGCAGGGTTATATTAGAAGGGGTTCTTGGTTCCTAGACACAAGGTAGCGGTAGAGGGTAAATTGTATTTTGGCCCAGTAATTCACCTGTACAGCCTGGCAGGCAGGCTGTATTTTTTATATAAGAAGGTTTCAGTGATGCTTAGGGAAACGGCTACAAGGCTGCAAGTTCTGTGTCTGCCCCAGAATCATCAACTTCTTACTCATCTTGTAAAACAAAATGCGTCTAAAAAAATACATATATCAGCAGAAACATACTTATAAAACCAACAAGAGAATAATTCTGAAAATCTTACAGTCTTTATTATTTTTTTTTTTATGAAGCATGACAGTACTTAATTAATTTTAAGTTCTTAATGTCCCGCAACACCTGACAAACCAACTCTAATTGTTATTATAACTCAAGTTGTGAGCATTTCCTTAAGGCTGAACTTAAATATGACGTATGTTCACCAAGAGGAGTCTTAGGATGCTAGAGTTGAGAAAGATATTACATCACTCCCTATTGCTCATATGTTAAATGAATAATAATATTGGGGACATATTGCAGTATATTTCACTAGCTTTGAGACTCCAACACTTTGAGCATAAATGTATGTGTATACATATATGCTGTGTTGCCCTACGTGACTCAAATAATTATTCAAAAACTTTTTTTATATTTCTATATAATAATAAAAATAATAGTATAAAAAGCAAAAATATATAAGTATAAAAAAAAAATGGAGCCTTTAACTACTGTATACATATTATATAATCAGAAAAGACCTCCCACTCCGCCACCATCTTGGAATTACATACGTACATATAAGCGCAAATGCTTACTACATCACTATTTCTTCAATAATAAATATGAAAAACGATAAATACTATATCTTTTTCAAGGAAAACATTCTCCATTAAGTGTTTTTTAATTAATTATATATTCTACGAAGCAACAAAATTATATACTTATTTATATTATTAATAAAGCAAAGTTTATCTGTATGTATGTATGAAAAACAGTCAGAAGGTACACTATTTAGTATATGTACTGTTTTTCCATGGATATCATAAGCATAATTTGACCTGAAAAGTAGCAATATAGTTGCATTAATGTAATATTGCAGGTATGCATGGAGCATCAAGCTCGTATAAAGTTCACATTGTTTATAGTACTCACTGATGTACATTTGAAGAAGGTACTCAATTGAGGAAAATACTAAGTTTACCAATTTGAAGAAGAAAAATTGTTCAGATGTTTAGTCCTTCTTCTTTTGTAGTTTATTATTTAATCAGCGTCGTGAAGATAACTTTTTTCTCTAAAATGATAATCCTTCCATATCTTTGGGCGTGATTGATTTGAAAAAATTAATAACAAATAAATCAATTATATATGAGTTTAACTATTATTCAATGTATTATTTTCCTATACTAATACTAAATTTAATACATAAAGTTCTTTTCTTTAGAGCAGCAATAATTGTTTGTCCCCAAATCATATAACACGAAGCTGATAAAAAGAAGGGTCTTATTTCAGAAGTATAAAATGTTTCGCTTACCTCTTTTCCTTGCGTTTTTACAGAAAAAAACATCTCTGTGTATATCTTATTTTTGAACTTGGAAGGGGGTTATAGTGTAGTTGCTTTAATAAGGAATTGCTGGTGTGTGTGTCTATACAATGAGTACTGTGTCTAATCTATTGTTGTTATTGCTCACTAATATATATATCAATTCATATGCATACACAGTATATGCTAAGATTTGAATAAAATATAAACGCTCCAAAAAATCAGTAGTGAGAGCGTTTTTCATGATCTCACACCCTTTGAACTACTCAATACTTAAATAAATTCATATGGTGTGTTCTGTCCTTAAGAATGAAAGAATAATACTGAGAGTTTGAAAGAAAGAAATAATAATATCTTGGGATGACTAATGACTACTTTAGTTCCTTGAAAACAATACAATGGATAAAGGCTAATATTGAATTGATTACAAATATGAGTAAGGGATGTCTTGTGAGTGTAAGAACTACAATTTGTTTCACAAAAATAAAATTAGATAGTTACTCAATGACGAATCCAATATTTAGTTTGATATCTGGACATTTCTGTATGATCCACAAAGTACAGCAGTTCTCAAACTATGCTATATGCAAACTTCTTCTAGTCCAGTAGTATTTTAACTGGGACAAATTTCCCATTATGCACATGATAAGTAAACAAAAAGAGCGCCAACCCAAAAAAGGAAAACTTAATTTTTTGAAATTGAGGTAATTTATATGGTAAAGGGTGCCAGGGTGGCGTCACAACCAATTCAAAAGAAGGGAGCGGGAATGTTTAAAAATAAGGACATTACAAATTAATGAAGACAAAATTCACAATTCGTAAAATTTCACTTCTCTGTTATTACAAGATATGCATACGTATAATAATAGAAACCCAGAGGCAAATGCCCATGTGCATCAGCTACAAATGGGGAAGAAGAGCTTAAGCTTAGCATAAGCTCACATCACTCCACATGTTTCTAGTACTATATGGAGTATGAATCTACTAAAAAACACATAGGCCTGAATAATATGCCGAGATGGCATAAATGGCATCAGAGGGAACAGGGAACAAAAGTCTGAAAAAATAGTTTTATATATTTACTTATTTTTTTAAGCTATCAGAGTAAATGAAAAAAATTGGGTGTGAATCAAAGTTTTCATAAGAAAAAGGTCATTAAACTTTTTTCTTTCATATAACAAAGTAATATCATTCTTTTTGCATAAAGATTTGTTATACGGCGGTCAGTGTCGTGAGGTTAACTTCTTTCTCTGAAATTATCATTCTTGCCTATCATTGGTGGTAATTGATTTAAAAATAAAAAAACCAATTATATTTGAGTTTAAATATTATTAAATGTAATATTTTTCTATACACATACATATTATCTTTAAAACATCAACAAATACATACTATGTTTTTAAGTTAACCAGGTAACCTAGTATCAACAATAAAGGCTGAAGGTAAAGTTAGCACCGATAACATAAAAAGTAAGTGAATTCGTCATGCAGCAAAATTTCTAAGACTTGAAAGTACAAGAAGCGAAAATGTAGGAATCCTTACCTACAGAACCAATTATTCACTAGGAAAGATTACTAACTACAAAACGGTTTTTGATCCTAATCAATCTTTACCCCACACACACTTGTAACTACGTTGTTATTTCATCGATCAAATAAACACGCAGTTCTTAACGCACTCTCAAAAATCAGTCCTCCACAGAGATACTTACGTATGTATATGTTGGATGCTAGAGAGTTGATTGAATAACGATGCGTTTATCCAAACGTAAGTCAGAGTACTAAAGTTATTTTTTTATAAAGCCCTTCAGTATCTGTTTTCGCAATTTTGCATACACCATTGATTTTTAAATAACTCTGTCCTTTCTGACTATGCCCAAATTCCTGTACGTTTTGGCCACGAAATTTACGAAAATATTGGCTATATCAAACGAAAAAAATTTAAGTTTAATTTATATAACAGTTTGATCTTTTTCACACAAGGTTATCCTTATCAAAAAATTTATATTTAATTTATCAACTAATACATATTCTAAAGGACTTATTTCTCGCCTGTATTTATTCAGTCCAATCCAGTCATCTTTATGACCGGTTGTTAGGACTTGAACTGATTAAAAAAAGAACAAATGAACTTAATTAACCTAATAAAGAACCAAGCTTCATAAGTTTATAGGACAAATATGCAGGACTGAATTTGACAGGACCTCAGTTTTCAGTCTCAAATAAGGACCCACAACAAACTAGGTACTTCTGTCTATATGAATATCTGAATATCTCTATATATGAAAACTAGTCACTGTATTAAGATCTCCATAACGTCAGTTATTAAGATATTTTGATCTAAGAAATAACAATATGAAATAATTCAGGTCTGTGCCTATATCCTATATACACAGACCTGAAATATTTATGTTATTTATTAATATAATATATTGTTATGAATATGGACATGAAACAACATGGAAATTATTAAATTAGAAGAATGTCTCCTGAGATATCAGCTGCAATTAGCTGTGACAAGGGAGGAGGGAAATAACAAAATAAACAGGCATTTGTATACAATTACTCCGATTTCGATCCTTAATTCTACTCTGAGTCCAACAAGGACTTACAATTCGGCAACAAATTTGAAGGATCCTAAGAGCCCACACGAATGATCAATCAGAATTTGATAATAGTTAAAAAGGATATTCACTACACAGAAATAAAATAATAATAATTACTGCCAAGGAAGTTAAATTTTTAATCCTCAGATTACAAATTCCAAAAAATGGGTAAGTTAAAAATACATTAGTGTATGGGAAATATGACAATACATTGGAAAAAGGAATGTTAAAAAAATAAAATGAAACTCAACATGGTAACCTTGAGAATTTGAAGAATGTTCTCGAAGATAGAAAGAATAATGCTCATAACGTTTCATTAGATCAGCTACAATCTACTGTGACAAGAACGGAAGGAGAAAAGAATATAAATAGAGAATAGTTGAAAGAATTAATACGATGTCGATGTCTAATTCTACTTTGCCTCCAACTAGGATTTACAATTATAACTCTGAAACAAATCCTATGTTTTTCATTAGGACATCCGAATGTTCGATGAGGTTTTGAATATAATTGAATCTTTTCAGAAAAGTAATTTCCCTGCTCAGGAATTAAATAAAAATGGCAAATACTAAGGGAAAAAAAAGAATTCAAAACATACACGACCATTCATGTATGCTCATAAAACACGGAAAGTAACCTTGGGGATTGCCATAGGAGTATACAGGGTGTCCACGATAAATTGGAACTACTTTAAACTTCATCTAGATCCATAATGTGGATATTTGGGGTTAAATCATACAAATATAAAAGATTGCATGAACAATACACTATAACTTCCACCACAATTGCTTTGACAACAAACAATAGTCATCATGGAACAAGCAAGGAGAGACGCCATCCTCGAATTGGCTCTCGCGGGACACAAGCCCTCTGCTATCTACAAGCTTCTTAACTACCCCAAGACCACGGTGTACCGGGTCTTCAATGCCTGGGAGGTTGAGGGGAAGGTCTGCCGCAAGGCCCACAACATGAGAAGTGACCGAATCCACACTCCACGCTTCTTTGAAGGCCTCCGGAAGTCCATCAAGGCTTCGCCGGGACTTCCTTGTCGAGGTTGGCCAAGAACCGTGGAGTGAGCAATCAGATGCTCTCCAAGCCTGTGAATGAGGACCTCGGGTACAGGTCATACCGAATGGCCAAATAACACATCCTCACGGCATCCATGAAGGCCACCAGGCTCACCAACGGTAAGCGTCATCTCAATGACCTGAAGAGCCATGGAGGAAGAATCATCTTCTTCTCCGACGAGAAGAACTGGACTGTCGACAGAAGCTACAACGTCCAGAATGGCAGGTGGCTTGCCAAGGGGAGAGAACAAGTCCCTGCAGTCTTCACCACAAAGTTCCCCGGCTCCATTACGAAGGAGTTGAATGCTGTCGATTCTGCAGAAGTCATCTGGGCATGCAAATCCTTTAAGTGCAGGATGGAGAAGATAGTGGCTGCTGAGGAAGGACATATTGAATAAATTTATTGTTTAATATCATGTCTAACTTTTTCATATTAACAAATACACTCTAAATTCCGTTTTTATCAAGTAGGTTGAATTTTAAGATAGTTCCAATTTATCGTGGACACCCTGTACAATACCTCCTTTCTCACAACTATTTATAGCTAATATGCTCCTAAAGGCTCTTCAAATTCTCAGGGTGACCATGTTAGCATTCCTTTTTTTTAACATACCCATTACACATGATTCTCATCACTAGATGTCAGTGCTATTGTATTGAGTAGTTACATGAGAATGTACTTATGAAAATCTTCTACATTATTTTCAAAAAAAATTGTCTTGTAGCCGGTAACAATTACTAAGGGCAATGTCAGGTACTACCTCCAATATCTTCATAAGTTTAACTTTTTTTTTTTTCTAGAAAGACTTCTCACTTATAAAGAAAGAAGAAGTAACATGCTTCGAAAAGAAGAAGAACATAATAAAAAGAAGGAATGAGAGACAGAGAGAACTTCAGAAAAAGGAGGGGAAAAGAAACGAGAAACACATAATGTAGGATTTAGAAGCTTAGAATTGATAAGATTGTTTTCCCAGTTTTTTTATGTACATTTATTTTTATATATCTATATTCCTCTTTAAGTCAATTTGATTATAATACACATTGAACAATAACAACAGAGTCAGCTGAAACTTTTATTGTAGCGGGTGATTTATTAAACTGCAGATTTTCTTGTTTTTATTTTCTCTTATCCTAAAAAATGTATTCCACGAATTCTATTTTAATAAAAAGTATTTATTTTAGTGACAGACTTTAGTGATACATTAAAGCCATTTAGGTGGGAGGGGAAGGGGGGAGGTACAGGCTCTAATGTTGGATCGGCCCGAGGATCAGTCTTCCCCTCATTCCTTTGAGCCTTTTTTTAATCAATTCGATCCTTTTTGTCATTCTTGCTCCCTTTAAATTTTCTTCTCTCATAGCTAGAAATGAAAAATACAAAAATCTTGAAAATTATAAATGATAGCTTGAACGTATAATAATACATTTCCGCCACACCTTTCCTACTTTACTTTAACCGTCATTTTCAGACATTTTGACTATTGATTTAGAAATAATAGCTACAAATAATATGGTAACATGATTGATATTTATACAAAATAGTATAAACATAAAAAAACAAAAAAGCGATACACAAATATTTTTTGCCTCTTATAATTGATCGGATGGAGTTGTAGTGATTAACTATTAGTAAACATTATTATATTACACAATTATGACCCTATTCTGTTTGTTTCATATACTATACTTCACAAAAAAATATATATATACAAAAAGTATCAAAACGAACCAGTTAGCTTGAAATTATGATATTTCTTTGGCTACTAGAAAAAAAAAATCCTGGCTAGGCTATACTTTTGAGATAGAGTATAGTGTAAACTCACACGAAAATGTTGGCTATATTTTGTCGTCATCAGTCGGTGTATTTTCTCCTGTTTCTCGTAATCAGTCTTTTGAACTTTCATATCTTCTCCTTTTTTCTAATCAGTGTTCTGAACATTAATTGATAGATCTAAAGATGTGTCCTTTTTTTTAAAGTTATAATTTGTACAATTTAAGTTTAGTACAATTTGTAATCAGGGTTGGAGATCCAAACGTAGACTCTAGAGCCTCCTGGCCTTATGACTTCAGTCAGAAAGTTGCATGGGTCTTTGTGTATGATGAAAATTCCAAGTCGCAGTGTATATCCCTCCCGATTGTCCTTGCAGCCAGAGATAAGTTATCGGCGAGGTGATTCAACGATTTGGTAAGGTCATTCTTGATTTTTTCACCGAACTGGATAGAAACTCCGGATCGCACTTCAAATTACCCCCTCCCCTCCACTTTGTACATTCTAGGAATGATATTTTCCATCATTATCCCTCTTGGAAACCAGGCTCCCGGTTGACTTTACAATGGCCACTATCCTTGCCATCTCCCTTGGCTTCTTTCTCGCTCATGATAATGAAATGAAGAAATTTATTATACCAGATTTCCAAACCAAATTGTTGTTAATTATACAGTTTCAATTCTCGCGCATTTTTTTCCTCGTTCAATATCCTTCCTGTCTATACTCATACTTATATAGGTATTGAAAATATATATGCCTAGTGCCTACATAATTTAAGAAATATATATGCACCATTCATATAAGATTAAAAAAATCATAAAATATCATAAATCAGTGGCTATGGTTATGTAGAACAGAACTAGTGTGTGCCAGGTAAAATCGTGCACCTGATTTTAAATAAGCCTGGATTACTAAAGGGAAAATATTTTAAAATACTAGTTTCCGTTATTAAAACTAGGGACTAGTCCTTAAAAAATATAATAAAAACAAACATTTTTAAATGCATAGTTGTCAGCATGGAAGTGAAAAGACAAAGATTGGCTGAATTTTTCCATGTCCAAGTGAGTGTCGAGACGATCATGTAGGTTGTAGGGTGCTTCCCCAAGATTATAAGCACTGTGGCTTCGAGGCAGGGGTTTGAGAGGTCCCCTGGCAGTAATAGACATCGGGAAATCGGTATCATGGAGGACGTGCAAAATAAGATCCCCAGAATTACGGCTAAGTCGATGAGACAGCACGACACGGCTCTCAATATCCATGAATGGACCAAAAGTACATTTATGAAAGATTATGTACGACGACGACATCGGTTATTCTTTCAACAGCAGCTGAGGCCAACTGGGTTCAGAGAGACCCTAAACTGTTGACTTGGTTGAAGCATAATGGATCGATTTGACCATTGTCCTCCCCCAGCTGTTCCCCCTTCGACTTTGTCATTTGAAACGTAGTCAATAGAGAGCCCTTTCTACCCCTCACCAAATTGGATGACCTCATGACATCAGTATAGCAGCAGTAGGTGGTCATGTCCAATGCTTTGAACTCCCTTTTTAGCTTTAGTCAATTTTTTTACCCAGCCAACTCACTTTAACAAAGATTCTCACTTAAAACTCCTCAGTACTACTTTCTCGAATTCTTGGACACGCTCGTGGTTACTCTTTATGCTATGATGTTACATGTTACTTCCTTTACCCTCCATTAGTGAAAATCTTTTGTAAAATATTTTTCTAAACTGTTGGTCCTTGGAATTTATTTTAAAACTATCGATGTTTTGTTTTAATTCAAGATAGAATATATGAGTTGTTCAAATTTTCAGAACATTGAATATATCCAGCAAAAATATTTCTTATTTTTCAATATACTAAAAAGTTAGCAAGGTTAATTATTTTATCTTAATAATAGTATTTATTCCACTATATAACGGAATAATTAAGAAAGAAAATCATCCTTTCACGTAACGAGGATCGATTATAACTTCTTTAAGGACCGAAAAATGGAACTGGACATGAAAAGACCGCAGTCCCTAGTCATAAATATGGTCCGACCTAACACATATAGTAATAGTAGAATGATAACAGCCTTCGAAAAAAACAACTATTTAGTTTACTAACTAACATAAACATTATGGAGACTCTAAATTTTCGATTAGACCAGTTTATAAGTGGTTTCTAAACTTTCAGAGTGGTCATAAGTGACGCAGAACGTTTTGGACGCCCTAATGAGTTACTACGCAAGAAGTAATTGATAAATCCATGATATGGTGATGGAGGACAGAAGAATGAAGATACCTGAGGTTGATTGTGATGAGGGCATTTCGAGTTGGATCCTATTTTTGCGACCACAACCACTGAGGTGTGAGCTGATGAATTGTCGTGTTGGAAGGTTACTTTTTTGTTGGCCAATCATGGTCGTTTTTCTTGCAGCTCGGTTTTCAAGTGGTCAAATAACGATGAGTAAATCTGTTTGGCTCTTGTCCATAAAATCAATAAGGATTATTCCTTGCAAATTCAAAAGACAGTCGTCATAATCTTTCTGGCAGATTCCTCGATTCAAACGAAATGCAAAACAGAAAGAAATAGACCGATCTGGCTGATAGTTGATGTGTTGCTCTTTCAAAGATGCTATTAACTAAACATAACCTAGATAGGTGCCAGTAGTGTGGCCTCTCTCAGACTTTGCTAGTACTTTTAAAACTGTTCAAATATGTACAGAGGATTTATTTTGGAATTATTGGATGGAGAACCACTATATACTAACACTGGTATATAATATTATGATTGACTTTGAAGAAGTGAAGTAATTTTTTTTAGAATATACAAATTACATTTTAGATCTGAAAATTACACAAAAGTTTTTTTTTTTTCTTAAGAACTTCCAAGTAGGTCAAAAAAAACAAAAAAAACAAGACGAAAACCAAAAAACTTTTTCTCCTCCTCCTCTTTTTCTTGACTTTGATTATAAGTCATCAATTCAACGTGTAATCATCATCAGAATAAGTAATTTTAGTTTTGACCTCATGTGGATTAGTTTGGTGTACGTAGATTTTACTTCTCTGTTATACCAATATATGAATGGTTGTGCCTACTAACATATGTGTGCACAGTAGTATATAGAGACATTCTACCTAACATCAAAAAGTTTTTCCTTTATATAAATATCTGGGTCATTTTTTTTTTTTTTTAACATGGGCTTTTGTTTATAATTGCAAATCTCAAGGAGGGAAAATCAGATATGTAAAGATATTACTAGTGATATAAATCATGTATATTCTTAGCAAGCCTTTTTTTTTGCAATTGGTAATTTGAAGATTTATTTTCTTCATCTGTCGTCATTATTATTTAACTTCATTCTTTTCTGCAGTCAATTAAATTCAACACTTGATTGAACAGTCGTAGGTGTTTTTAAAAGACGCTGACTAACCTTGAAGATTTGTTGTGGAGTTATAATTGTTCGTCATTGTTGGACTCTAAGTAGAAGGGAGGATCGACATCGGAGCAATTCTTTTCTGCCTTCTTCCCTGCCCCTTCGTCACAACTGGGGTTAGCTAATCTAATGAAACGTCATGACAGTTATTCTGCTTTCTTCTAAAATATTCTTCAAATTGATCAGACTTAATATTTCGGTTTCTTTTTTTAACATACAAAAAATACACACAATTGCCATCCCTATATATTACATTTTGCAGCAGCATCCATTTACACACCGGGTAAAACCAACATGGATCTTCTATCCATTGACGACAAAACTGACTATTAGAATTGTGAATCTCAGTAAGGTTGGCCTTTAAATTACTTTTTTTAAATCACGTTTTTAATTTACCATATCGATTCCAAGTCATATTTTGAAATGAAAAAATAAACTATATAAATAAAAATTTAAAGGTAATAACAAATCATAAAAACTATCACCCCTCAGCATTCAAAAGATTAAAAAAACTATTCAGTTATCTTGACATTAGCTCCAACAAAATTTATCTGATTATACAGAATAGAGAAAAATGAAGGACTACACAAAGAAACTATTTAATAAATGAACCATTTTTTGAAAGACGGGCAAATCAGATGTCACCGTTTATAGACCTCTAGCATAACCAGTCAAAATCGCACTCACTCTATAGAATGCACTTTATACACTCAGTTAAAGTTACCCACTATTTTATATTTTTTAAATTTATTCACTTTTGTTATATATAAACGAACTAGGTACTAATGCTTGTTGCAAATTATTATTTCTTAGATTACAGAATTCTGAAATATTAAGATATAACTTCTCAGAGACAATGAAACGTGACCAATACAAGTAAAATTTCCAACACGTTTATTCAGAATTTCATGAAATGTTAAACGTGGTTTTAATCTTAAATATCAGTAATGAGTTATCCACCGACATACATACATACTTTGCTTAAATTATAATGATAAAATAATGAGCAAGCATACAGTTGACCTAGGTGATGTGCTTCAATTGTAATTACATGCCGTTCTACAAGAAAAAATCGATCCAAATTGGTCATCACAATTTTTTTGAATCGTTGGTGTAATGACCTTATAAAAAGTTCCAAGAGTTTCTCGATCCACGAATTTGAAAAAAGTTTAAACTTTGGTAAAAGGTATAATAAAGTCACTTAAGACCGAACCAGGAGTAGATTTGATTTTTCATCAGGTCTCTAAGCTTTATTGTCATCTCTTTTGAATGATTTCTTTTGCTGTTCACTTCTTTTCATATCCAATCAACTACCACCCTCAATTACAAACTTCATTATTGTGGTGCCATCAACACAACGTCAGGGTTATGTTAGCCACAGAATATTCTTCTACATGTGTGCAGAATCAGTGTTTCAGCCCGTTGAACCTGCTAAAATAAAATTGTTTTTTCCTCTATATATTTGAAAATGATTAGTAAGAAATATTTGTAAGCATTGTCGTCTTTTGCAATCAAGCAACTGATAGATAAACAAACTACTCAGTGCTAATGGAACGTGACCAATCCAAAGAAAGTTTGCAACACTTTTTTTATAAGAATTACTTATAACTTTGAACGTGGTTTTAGGTTTAAACAAACAACTGTAAATGGAATTTAGTTAAATTAACAAATTGAGATGTATTATAAATAGTCGATTGACCAAGTGGCAAGTTCTTTTATATGTACAGGGTTGTTGAGGTAACTCTGAATCATCTTTAACTACTCTTGAATAATAAGAAAAGTATTTATCTCAGTTTATTTTAATTTTAAATTGAGACTTTTAGTTAGTCAGGCAACTTTTAATTTAAACAAGTATTTATGGTGGAGAAGATCCAGAAAAACAACATCATCAAAAAAGAGCGCAGTCTACGACGTCAATAACCATTGAGAGGGTATATAAGAGAACAACCAACAACTCACGGACTGATAAGAAGTTCACTGCCAGATTCCTTGTAGCCCTGAAACGGTCCTTGACGATAAGTCATGTTACTCTGATTAGCCCTCTTTCCAAAAAGTGCATAGTAATCCATGTAAAAGTTTCTAGGTACATTAACGCTTACTTAAGGATGAATTCATACCATTTCTACAAAAGATAGTTTCTTACAAACAAAACGAAGGACACCCAGGCTTCCCAAGGAACCAAATTGCTGATTTATTTCAAATGGCATGGTAACCAAATCATCTTATATTCGGATGAGATACAATAAGCTTTCGACAGATTTTATAATATCCACAACGACAGATGGTTGACCAAAGAGAGAGCTGATGTCCCCACGTCATTTAATTAAAACCAAGTTTTTAGGACAGCATCATTACCCTTGGAGGTAATTGGGGGCAGCGGTAGTGTCATCCCTCCTCCATCTTCCTTGAAAAAAGGAAAGGGGGAGGGGGTCCCGACAGGTACTATCAACTTTTGTATGACCAAGTGATACTTTGGATGAAAGCTGAATCTTCTAATGTCCAATTCCTGTTTCAATAGGACTTGGCTCCCCCTTCCAAGGCCTGCAAGACACAAAACGTGTGCCTTGAACCATTTTTGGACACCAAGACCTGTCCCTCTCACTCCCCCGATATGATTCCAATTGATTTTTCCTTCAGGAAGAGTTAGACAATATCTGTGTAAGAGAGAAAAAGAAAAGGATTTTCTCGGAGGGCTCCCTTGAATGCCCGTTTTTCGGAATCCCTCACTCACTATGGAGATGCTACGAGTCATCTTGTGTCATTGAAGCTTGAAATAATTTATTTATACAGTTTGAGACATGAGGCTTAATGTTATAACAAATTATATAATATATCTTTTCTTTTTCTCCTTTTTCTCTCTCTTTGTTTCTATCTCATTTCTTCTTCTCTGTCTTGGGTTCTATCTCTTGTAGTTGGGCTATACGAACACTAATGCCCTTTTATTATCAGATCAACTCAAAAATGAGTTTTTTCCTTGTAATATATACATTGTAATATTGTTGTGGCCTTAACTCGAATTGACAACGATATAGAGCGTTTTTGGAGAGGTTATTTTTTTAAAATTCAAAGTTCATACTTTTAGCTATCCAATGCAATACTTTAAAACTATTTGAATCTATTCGTCTTGAAGCTATGAGCCTTTGATTAAAAGCACCTATTTTCTAATTTAAACAAAGATAACTTGAGTTATAAGTTGATGCAGACATTTCAAAATGGGTTTAGAATTTTTTAACATTCAACTTTAAAATATATTAATATAATTTATCCCTATCTTCAACACCGGAGGCTTAAAACAGCTTTGAACCTTAAAAATAGCCAAAAATAATAAAAAATGCACGGCCTTTTTCTGAAGCGCACGAGGCTATGAGAGAAAAAATAATACCATATTTGGAATCAAGGGATCAAATTTTACTATGTTAAGCATATGCTGTTCTTGTGCATTTAAAAAAAGTGTGATTTTGTTGGATAGTGTTATCACATCATACTAAAAAAATATCAAGTTGTTTTTTATATTATTTCATTCTTGAAGAAGAAACATCTAAGTATTGAGTAGCTTCACGTAAGTAACACTAAGGATCTGATGGAGAGTTTCCTCAATATTATTAAAGCAAAATTTGTCAGTTAGTCGACACCTAATAACTTGGGGCAATGTCGGATACTACCGTTATAAACCACCATTATATGGACGTTTTGGGATGCCAATGTATATATATATATATATATTGCATCAATGCAAGTCATTTGAAAGTGAAAAAACAGGCCTGAGACATTTTCTTAAAAAAAAGATTAATAAGATCTTTAAAAAAAAAAAAAAATGTAACCACTATATTTTGGTATCGCAATAAAATAAAAATAAAAATTTATTATTATTGATGCATTTTTCAGGAGAGTTATTTTTTTAAGCATAGCAGGCAATCATGTCTTAAAATATAATACTTGCATCCATCATATTATGATTTACCTCAAAAGTTCAAACAAAAGTAATTGACTATGGTTCTCATAATATTTGCCTGATGGGTGAATCTATCATATGTCAAAAAATATTATGCAAATATCATCAAGCAAATATAAAACTTCTGGTTTTAATGACTTTACTTTGACTTAAAGACTTTTTTGAATTGGTACAAAGTTGCTAATGATATTAAAAAAGAGGTAAAACTAAAATAACACCCTTAATTTTTTTTCATGGGGTTTGACCTTAGTTTACTCACAAGTAATAATAACAAAATCCAGTTCTCTTGATGTATCTACTTTAAATTTGTATAAAATGGTCATTTTATAAGATGTATAAAAAAAAACCAGAACAGCTAATAAAATTATTGCGAATATATTTCACTCTATACAGCCTCCATCAGTCTCAATAACGGCCTGGATTCAGATGATAGACCCTGTACAGATCGGGAAACTAGAGTTTGATCGAAAATCTTGATTTTCAGTACGAATGAGTCGACCTTGGACCTAGGGCTTGTGTGAGGGCATCTATTTACCTTTGAATGGCGGGAGCTCTAGACAAAGAATCAATTGTTTTCTTGTTCACCTAGGAGGCAAAATATTCTAGACACACAGTCCTGGCAATGCCCTTGGAGTTCCACTGGGGTCATTGATCTCCACTAACGTCTCCTCAACTTGACAACTCTTCGTTATATTTCCTTTAAGTTTGCAAGAGGGATAACATGGAAATTTTTTCATGATTTCGTCCCTCCTGGAGTATTCAACTTCAAATTAAGAACTTTTGGAGATGGATGCTCAAATTAAAATTATAATCCATGGTTTTCTTCATCTTCCCCTGGTTTTAATTCATGGAAGCCATATATATCCCAATTAATCTGGTCTAAATAAATTACGAACGCTCAAAGGCCTTAATAATTGTCAAATTTAAATTTCGAATTGTTCTATATCTTAGTTTATGGTTGTAATTTCATAATATATTATATCGATGGATAGATTCTGAATTTTATTAATTTACGAAGGTTATTTGAAAAGTGCGAGCAAAGTTGGAGACATGACATTACTTGAGCGTATATAGGAATTGCTTAGTTAACATAAAATGATATGCATGTAATTTTCAGCCAGATCAGTATATTTCTTTCTATTTGGTATTTGTTTGAATAGAAGAAGTGGAGTGACTTTCAAAAAATTAAAATTAATTAATTTCGTGTATTGATTCAACATTACTTTATGGAAGGCAAACGCCTCAGGAGACTATAAAAAAGTTAGATAAACATTATCAGGACTTTGTAGCTTCGATTAGAACAGTTTATGTATAAGTGCTTTCAAAATTTTCCGAGTGGGCATAGCGACACAAGTGACGCTGAACGTTCTGGACACTATGTTGAGGTTACTACTACAGGAATCATTGATAAAATCCGTGATATGATGATGGATGAAAGAAGAGTGAAGAGATGTAAGATTGGTAGTGCTGCTGTGGGCATATTGAGTTGAAACCCTATTTCCATTAATTTTGAAACAGCAACTATTGAGATCTGATCTGGTGCATTGTTGTGATACACCATTGTTGCTCTTTTTTGTGGGCCAATCATGGACGCTTTTTCTGGCAGTCTCGTTTTCAAACCGTCCAATTACGATGAATAATATGCAAATGTAATAGTTTTACCCTTTTCCAGATAATCGATCAGAATTTTTCCAGTCAAATCCAAAAGATAGGCCCCTAACTTTCTGGTCAATTCCTCGATTCAAACGAATGTCAAACAGAAATTAATAAAATTATTCGGCTGAAAGTTGTTGTGCGATCTTTCAATAGATGTTACTAAGTAAACATAACCTCAATATGCAGAGCAGGGCAATCTCTCAGACTTTGCACGGACATTTCAAACGACACTCCAGCAATTATTTTTCTACTTTTTATATTGCTCCAGTTATCCAGATATTTATAATCTATGTAAGATCTTTATTTCAAATAAAGAGAACATCAATAACGGTTGATCAAGGAATAAAATACATTTGTTACCTCAAAATATAAAATATTGAAAAAGTATTGGTCCATAGATTGAGACAAAAAAAAAAAGGTCCATAAAGAGAAACCAAAAATATCAGTTCATCGTATATACCGCTATGTGTTTTGAAAATCGTTTCAAAAAAATATGTTGATTAAATTTTGGATAAAAAACAGTTTAAAAAAGTCTGAAATAGTTTGTTAAAATCTTAGCATTGAATTGAATATGTACAAATGAGTTGATATCCAAAACTTATATTAGAACGTAATTACAATTTTATTCCAAGGTATTTCTAAGTACTATTTTCATTACAGAATCAAAATTTAGCTGAAACAAGATTTACAAGTGTAATTTTTATCTAATGATCATAGCATGAAAATGTTCAGGTGCAATATGAACGCAACGCGTGCATTTTCTCCTCTACGCCAGTGTTAGTGTTGAAAAATCTGCAAAGACCGTACAATACAACCAAAAAGAACCAAAATTATGTTAAAACTATATGGCGGAATTCTGGCCTGCTTCCAAGCCAAGGAGAAGAAAATTTACGCTACCTAGCATCCAAATTTGAATTTACTTCGATTTGTCATCATAACAGCGTGTTACGCCAAAGACACGTCCTTTATCGTCAAGATACTGCGTTTTGAGGCAGTTATTGTTTGTACAGGAGGACATATTCGATCAAAAATGTAAATAAATATAGTATTTAAACATATCACAAAACAGGTTTTGATTTGTCTTTTATTCATTCCATAAAAATCACATTTTTATAATGTATTCATGAATCTCCATCAGAGAGGTTTGTTTTTTAACTGTTTTCCAATTTCGATTACGGGTAGTTCGAAAATTTGTCATAGGGTAAAAATGAAATTTGCGAAATTTAATTGCTCCAAAAATTCATTTTTAGGTAGCATATTTAGTTTTGAAGTTTAAAAGGAGAAAAAACCTCTTTATTTCGTCAATAAAGATTAAATTATAGCATAAATCATTGTTTTGAATTTATTAAATATGATCCAAATTTATCAAAGCTAATAAAAATATGTCAAAAAGTTTCTATCACTTAGAGCAAAAAGGAAGAATAATTAAGGAAAAATTTGATATTTCCTTTCTGAAAATGCAATGAAAAATAACGCTAGGCGCAGATCATCAAATTTTTTTTTAACTTTATCAATATATTTTTGTTATATACGACAGTTTTAGAAAAAAAATCTTTTAACTATTTTTAGTTTAAAAAAATATCTATCAAAATTATTTTATGAAAAATAACTAAGAATGTCTTTTTAGTATTTAAATTTTCTTACAAAAAGTTTTTTTTTCATAATTTCATTCATCAGATGTACAAACTAAAGATGATCTCTAAGGACAATGCAATTTTGCAAATATAATTTTAGATTCCTTAGTCAAACTTTTCACTTGCACTTCCAATAATCGAAATTTGAAAAAAGTTGGCAATCAAACCAACCTAATTTGCATGTTTTGTGTCTCCACTCTGTTTGTACTCGATTGTGTGAGATTTGATATCTTCAGTTTGTTAAACTGATTGACTCTTTGGACAAATGACATGTATACTCAATAATATGTGTATACCAAAAGAGCTTTCTAATGTCTAACAAAAAGAATGAAAATTATAATACTTTGTTATTATAGAATAAGTAAAAGAAACAGAGAGGAAAAGAGGAAAGTTCATAACTTTGATTATAACCATAAAAAACTACTATTAACTACTACTAGAGTATAACAAAGATCTTCATATATATAAAAGTATAAATATTTATATATCTCTATGATTTCATCTTGAACAGTTTCCCTTCTTATGAAGGAGAAATCCACTTCCAAATACAGGGGTATACAGTGTGCGTAAGAAAATTGTACAATTGATTTTTTTTAAAACAATTTTCTCTCGAACCAGTTGTCAAATTAAAAAAATAAAACCAGATTTTTACAGCTTCATATGTTTTGATGCATTTTATTCCATAAAATGCACTTGCAGCCTGATTTACATTCTCTATACAAGGCCAAAAGCACAGCAGGCCTTTTCCACATAACGGAATTCCTTGATGATCTAACTAATGATGTTGCAGGTGGTTAGAATAGTTTGTTGTTCGATCGTTCCTCACACAAAAAATTATCCATGAGATTCAAATCCGGCGTGTTTGGAGGCTAAAAGCTGTCAAGATGAAGTTGTCATAATTGTCTTGGAGACATTTGAGAATTTCTTTAGAATTGGGGCATGGCGCCAAGTCCTGTTGCCACATTTACAGATTTCCACATGCCAATTATGTTGATCCAGACCTTTATCTTAAGTCATTTGTATGTTGTCGCTACACGGAGTAGATTATTCAGAGGGTTTCCTGCTTTTTCGAAATATTTGGGACAAATAATTTGTGAATTGATTCAACTTCTTTCCTACTGATGCAAATTTAAACAAGCTATATAACGTACAAAAAATCCGCTGCCTAATTGACAGCGTTTGCCTAAGAGAGCTCGCCAAAATGGCGACATAGATAGATTACACGCCATGTATATAAAATAATTAGTATACATTCAAATATTAATGTCAGTAATAATTGGAGATGTCAGCACCTTCCATCTCAACAGAAGCCTTAAGAGAATCAGCTTTGCGTTAGGAGACTTAGGAGACCTTGCTCCCCGTGAAGCCCCATTGAAATAGTTTGTTTGATGTTTTCTAATTAACTGACTGATTTTTACTGAATAAAGTACACATTTTTCCATCATGGTTTACGCGGAAGTTATATAGAATTATGTTCTGTATTTCCATGAAATTAAATTTTCAAATTTGTCCTATAACTTTCTAATTAGGTTTTGCACCCGGAGTCAACTACCTATTATTTATTCCAAAAAATTACTTGAATGGATCTTGTAATATAATTTTCACTTTATAGGTATACTTTATAATGTTTTTTTTTTAAAGTTGTTTATCGGTTTCATAATTTTATTTGTAGAAACCTTTACTGGAATATTTTGACAATTAGTTTATGTGAGTCTCCGAACTCACGCAGTGTATTTGTATATTCAAATGATCAATGACTGAGTCATTTGAATTTATAGTTTTAGATCTACACTAGTCAAGGAGATTCTTCATGTTGTTAACTACTACTTCAGAGATATACAATTAATAAGCATTGTGGCGATGAGGTGGACCACAAGTTGGTAGGCTAGAAACGTTTTCCTTTCATCAAGCTTGAGTTGTTATAACTAAGTGCTGAGTCATGTTGGCAACAGTAGTCCCCTTTGAAATACTTTGCATCCAACCAGGGATTCACAACCTCTTTCATTACCTTCTGGTTGGTGAGGCTATGATTTCTAAGGCCACACCTTTCAAAAGTATCTAATGACAATGATGTTGAGTCCTCCACTTCTTGTTTGTACTATATATAAAGCCTATCAACGCTGATGATAAGCCTCCTGACCTTTCGGAGAAGCTCAACAAACCAATTCATAATGACCGCTACCTCAGATACAGAATTGCCTTTTTATTTCCCTTGTCGTTGATTATTGACGTATACCATTCAATAATACTCCGGAATAAAGCCAATAAATGTTGAAGTAATTTTATCTATTGCAATTAAAATGACTTAATGGATCTTTAATTGGCAGGGACAGATAGATTTGCTGACACTCATTTTTACAACTAAAGACCTTATATTGTATATAAATATCAAACTCATAGATTTTTGTTAATCTCATAATACAATATATCTACTATAACGTTTTATTTAAAAAGTTTTTTTGTTAATACTCTAACATCTTATTTTCTTATTCAACTTTAATTTTTTGAAACTCTTTTTTCTATTTGTGTACATAATTAATTCTGACAAAATAAAGATACTGTTATTTTCTGACTACAAATTAAATTCTCAAATATTTAACAAATATATTTATTTGTATATCTATTTAAATATGAATTATTAAGGTTCACATGTCTACATTTGAATGTTTTTGACCGATACCAAGTGGTCCATTTAAATCTCAACAATTTGAGTTTTAAACTTCAACAAGGTATATTTTATTAATGAACAATGGAATTGCAACAAAATTAATAATTTAAATAAAGTGTGTCAGAGGTCTCTTAATGATTAATGTAGTAGCCCTTAGCGTGCAATGAAGGTTTCGGGGGAAGGGGGTTGATGGCCTGGCAACCACTGCGGATGTAGTCTTCTCTCATGGTGTCCCAGTGATGGCTGAAAGAGACTCTGACAGACACTGCAGGCCTCCCCCTTAACATGCAACCAAAAGGTTAGTCAAAGAGTTGGTATCACGGCCATAGGGCGCCCATATTTTTAAAAAAGAGTTCCAAAGAGTCTTGCAACGGAAGAGATGGGGTTCTTTCCTTGTAAAACTCTTTTTTGAACCTATGGGGCTCTGTAGCCCTGATTCCGAACCCCTTGACTACATAGTTGGGGCGCATTTCGAGGGAAATACCTCCAGTGTCTGTCATCCAAACACCGATGCCCTGAAAGTCACTTTTGTCCAGTGCCAGGTATTATGCCACCCTTTGGAACCCTTTTTATAGCAGTGCCAAAAGTGTCCTCTCTACCCTCAAAAGGAACTTCCCACCCTTTTTTTGATAGCTTTCTGGAAAGTCTAGTGTGAAACCCCATGATCTCTTTCCAGGGTCTACATGGACATCAGAGGATTGGCTTTGGCTGTATTAATTAACACTTTTGGGTACTTTTTTTTTTTGTCTGAAATAATTTGTTGTTTATATAGTAGCACATTACATTTTGGTTTTGATACAAAATTATATTCGAATTTTTGGAATCAAGTGAGCACCCATCAGTTTTAATTAGGTTTTGCATACAGTATAATTACTTTTTATAGACACCCATTGTCTTAAGGCTGAATATGATCCATTTAAAAAATATAGCATAAAATAACGTTATAATCTAAAGTTTATATTGATTATATAATACATAATTAATTAATAAACTAATTTTTGATGAGCCGTATCCTGTAACTCAAAGCAATTTGAAGGCAACTATAGTATATATTTGAAGATATATTAGTTATTTTAACAAAAGATTTATAGCGTATGTATATTTTCTCTTTGTTATGAAAAAAAAGAAGTTATGGTATGACGTAAGTAAATGGACAACTCGATCGGGAGAAATTATGGATATCGACTTAAAAATTATTCCTAGATCAAATGGAAAATCTACAATGTCTACATATACCGAATCAATTCCATTCTATCACACCCCATAAAAAAACATTATTAAAAAAAAGTAACCTAGATCAAAAAATAAGGGCAGGGCTATATAAGTATTTCATAACAAAAAATCAAAAAAAAATTACATCATAAGTTTTCTTACACTAAATGAACACTTTTCAAAGATTTCTATTGCTAGACAATCATTTCTTAGGTTAACAAGATATCACAAATCAGACACTCATAAAAATACTAATTTCTTCATCTTTAGAACCTCAGAACTCAGAGTTGGATTGAACTGCATACCCAAAGTTTTATTTCTGAGCTATTCTACCACATATAACTTTTTAATCAAATCGCTTTACTTGTAATAATTACTATTTAACAATTATATAACTTCTTCATATTATTTTAATGCAGGTTACTACATTTATCGTGCGTGTCCACGCATACGCGTATTTATATAAATAGATATTAAATTTTGTTAGTTGATTAAAGAAGAATCTGTGGGAGCACCTTCTGTTATTGCCTGTATTATTTTTGCCACTAAAAAGAATACTCTGCTGAGAAGTTGCACGTGCATATATGCCAGTAAGTTCGCCATCTAACCCCCTTTTACCCTAGGAACGATATATTCTTGTATTGTTTAAAATTAAAATGTATCACAATGACTAAGGTTCTGCACTTTACTCTTGAAATATGAAAATGCATGCCTGGGTCATTAATTAAAAATAAATAAATAAATACTCAATTAATTCAATTACCCAAATAAATTTTGTTTATTTATACCACTATAATATGAGACACTAAGTGTATGAAAAATGAAGCAATATTTAACTCTCATTCCATTTGATAAATATTTTTTTAATTAAAATAATTAGAAAATAATTTAACAAATAAATAATAAAATATTTTTTTTAAATTTGCTAATGCATTTTTTTTTTTTTGAATATGAACTCACAAAAATAAAATGATGGGGAGAATATAGGCATAAAATGCATAGAAAGATCTCATATATATATAATATTAAACATCTTCTTATTTAATTTATTAGTTTTTTTTTTATAATTTAGCAGTTAATTTAATTCCTCATTGCGTTTAATGATAATGTTGCAATTTTTTTCATAATTCAAATTATTTAAAGTACTTGGATATTTAGTGGCACTTAAATGAGAATATAGTGATACATCACTTGGAAATTACATCCTTTCAGACGTAGCAATAGACTTAATAAAAATGTATTTAAATGAAATGGTATCATTTTTTTTTGAAAAAACATTCAAGGAAAAATTAGATTATTACTTTGTGAAAAACTTAGACTAAACCTTCCTATTTTATTTTTAAGGGTAATTGATAAATTACTTGATTATTTCTACGAATATTTTTACACCCCACAATTTTTTTTTATTAACCCCTCCCAAATAAACAAAATCAAGGCACTGTTTAACCATTTTTTTTTTTTTAAAGAAGAATATTTTTACTTTTTTTTTTCTTGGCTCGGAGTTCAGGTATACTTATTATTTTCAAGGATAACACAAAAGTTAAAGCAACTTAATTACCCTCTAAAATAAACAAACACTCAAAATAAGCAACATACAGATGTCTAAAATAACATAAATTTTAAAATGCTGAACTAAAATATTTATAAACATAAATTTCACAACAATAATATTAGGTCTCATTAAGTCCAATGACTTGTAAATATACTCTTCATTAACAATTTATAAATATTATCTAATTCTTATTCTTCTATTTTGTGAATAAGCACACTTCAAAAATAAATGAATATCATCCTCTTCTCATTGGAAAGTCTACAAACAATGGTACAGTTATTTTTCACTCATTTGTTTGTAGATAGCAAATTTTTAATGAGCTGATAATCTATCCAACGTGTAGAACGGGAAATCAGAGGGTTTGAATACTCTTTAAAATCACCTTGGTACATTTGTTGATTCCCTCTGCTCTCGAAATCAATATCCTCACATATCCAATAAAAACTTTCAAAAATTATTGAGTTTCAATAATTTGATAATGTAAATTTGTAAAACAGAATCAAATGTTTTTTCGAAGTCAATTTATACCTCAGTAATTTATTTTTCATCTAATAATTCTTACACACTTGTTATTTCGTCCCCTATAGATCTACGAGGGACAAAACCTATCTGATCTCGATATATAATTTTACATTAAAACATTTTTAATCTTTAAGTGAAAATTCCCATCGTTGTTTTATAAATACTATGTATTTAAAAGATTAATTCGTCTGGGATCTTTTTCCCCGTTTTGTATTTTAGAAATTAACGTTCGGCCATAAAAGTTGGGAAAGTGTCTTTCCTCAAAAAATTCCTCATATACCCTACTCAGTATTGGATCCAGAAATTCCCTTAAGGTTATGCAGATCTCCTTAGGGAATCCTGAAATTCCAGGTCGCTTATATTAAATTTTGATTTTTCAAACATAACCAAATATTTCTTTAAAAATTTTGGTATCCATATTTTATTTGTCTGGAAGATTCAGAATTTTTGATCACTACTATTTGTAAAAGTTATATTTTCAGGAAAATCTGCTGTATTGCTCATACCTTTTAGGCATCGAAAATTTTAATAAAAATCTATACACTAATAAATGTTTCCATTGTAATCTTTTAGAGTTTGAGCAATTTCATTTGAGTCTTCAGTGATCTTTCCTTGTTGATTGAAAAGAGCCTTTAAACTTTTTTTTCCTTTGTTTTACATTCTCTGAAGTGGTTTCTGCCTCTTAAAATAATAAGTTCTGATCTTCAAACCTAAAGTGGATTATGTTCCTTCTTGTATTCTCTCGCACCAAGTCTTCAACTTCTTTATAAATTTCCATTCCGGCATTTTGCTTATGTATGAGGCTTTCGAGATACAAACAGCGTTTTTTTTTCTTGGATCTTTGAGCCCTGAATTCAAAGAAAAACTTTGAATCTTTTGAGCATTTATTCCAAATTGTCACCAGGAGCAACACTCATTTCTTATTTTAACAATTGTTCAGAGCTTTTTATTTTAATTTCTATCTCGTTCTTCATATTGTTTTTTTAAAAAAAAAGGCTCACATTCAGTTTCTATACCTTTTTAATATTTAGTCTTTTGATACTCAAGGTCAAATAAAGTTAATAAAGGTCAGAGTAAAAATTCAACAGCAGCGAATATTGTTTTTTACTATTGCCTTTCAAATCATTGAAGACCAAAATTATGTCAAGTCTTACCGATTTTTTATCCTGATCTTTCGATTTAATTTCAAATGTCTGCTGTTTCTAGTGATATGCAACGTCCTACACTTCTAAAGTAGTAATCCATTCTTTTTATTTTGATTACAACACCGCCATTATTTTCATTGTGCTCTCAAGAAAGTTATTCACGGTATTAAAGTCACCCATTTTAATTATTCTCTCTTTTAATATAAATCATTCTATATATCTATGTTATTGACGGGGCTTACCTGATCGTTCAACCTGAAACCAATCTTAAACAAAAATCAAGAAAGACTTCTTATCAGGTTAAGGAAATAGTTATTTTGTAGTTTTTGCTGTATTTCAATGATTTATAAGAAGTATTACAATCATCCGAGTTAATCCTCTTCTGTTCAATAATTTTCCCAGAGAGAATCAAACTTGAATAAGTATTTCTCGTAGAAGACCTTTTCCCTCTTGTCAATAAACCTGGAAATCCAATTTTCACAGACCTCTATTATGACCAAATTTGTACCTTCCAGCACATTGGCCACAGACAGGGACAGATGCTAGTCACTTGTTGTACGGTTTGGAATGTAGCGTGGCTATAATAAGAACTTTCTGTCCGAGCTTCCGATGCTAATGCCACGTCATCAAAGATGCGTTTGGCCTGGTGTTGACTTGATTAAACACTATTCGAATTTCTGTTTGTATCCAGCCTTTTGTAAATGATTCAAAACATTTTGAGGATTCGATGTTCAGCTCCTGGTTGATGCTACAGCTGATGAAATGACGGTCTTTCTTGATATTTTTATGATTTTATCTACATTTTCGACACAAACCAATCATTTCAGTGCGTGGGTTATCATTCATCTCTACTACAATAGTACCAATTCCCTACAACCACTGTTGTGCAAGACATACCAAAAGATTATCAGTCCGGTATACATTGCAAATTTTATTTGACGTTTTGGACGCGTGTTTCACTCTCAGGTATTAAAAATGTAAAATAGGCGAATTTCTTCCTTTGAGACCTCCATACTGGATAATTCACGACGGATCCAGCTATGTACCATACAGTCCAAAAATTATTTTAATATATGTAAACCCTTTTAACACACTTTATCGTATAATCCGATCTGACAAATAACGAACAAGATGTACTTGGATAAATAAAATTTAATAATGGCGTGAAATACGAAATTTCTTTTTGAACAAACTATAATATAAATACAACACAATATTCCCAAGACCTATTTGAGTCAATTATAGACCATCAATTTATCTTTCCTTTTTTGTGACATTTTGTCTACTCAAAGTACAATTTCCAGTACACTCAAAGTACACCAGCACACTAGTATGATTTGTTGATATGATTATAACCTATATACATTTAATTTTCAAAAAGATGCTACCTGATTATTTTTGTTTAGAAAGACATCATATGTACACATAATTGCCTATTAAAATGAATGTTGATCCTGAAAAGTTTTACTTCAAGTAAATTTTATGGTCAAAAATTATACATCATGAGACTTTTATGTACATAAAATATAAAGTGCTTATCATTAAACTTAACAATTACACTATTTTATTTTATAATAATGTACCTATGTAAACAAAAGAGATATTGATTAAAAAATATTACTTTTTAAAAAGAAGTGAATAACCGCAGAAATATTCAAAATCATTTAACATATGAACATAACAATATAATATTTGCCAGGAATTACTTTAGATCGCTGCTAAACCTTAAATAAAGGTTTTTGTTTTTGTTTTAATATCTTGTAAGATTTCATTCATTTATACAAATAAAGTTTCTTCTCTCAAAATTTTGAAGTTCATCTGAATTATTTTGAGAATATATATATATATATATACAGATATAATTTATTTAATGCTCTTTTATCAATAAATCCCGACATGAGTAATTAGACATTCCTTTATTATCCAAACTGTTATTTATTTATTTTTAACATAAAATACTATAGTTTAAACAAGGATTTTCATTTATGTCGAGGTAAAAGCCCTCAGAAGTACAAAAAATCTGAGAGAAAAACATTGTTAACAAATGTTGTTAATAGTCAAATTGTTTTAACAAAGTATGTAAATTTTTAACTATAGCCTATATCTGGGAATTGTTCTTTGTTCTTTCGAAGAAAGGGATGAGACATTACCGGTAGTTGCATAAATAAGCGGACTATTTGTGGCAAATAATTAAATATGTAATAAGATTCGTATGACGTATTTTTTTTGAGAATTATATATTAGAGAATTTATTCTGGTATAAAATTTCATATAATTACTGAATATAACCACCATCAGCTGCTATGCCACCCTCAAAGCGCCCGCGGAAGGCCTTGTACACATTGATGATGTAATGGTCTTCCATGGCTGCCCATTGCTCATTGACGCTGGCCTTCAATGAGTCCAAATTCGGGTGGCGGGTAGCACAGGCCTTCTTCTCAATTTGCCACCGCACACTGTAGTCAAGGGGATTCAAATCAGGTGATTGAGGTGGCCAAATGTTTTTGTGAAGGCCTCCTTCCCCTCATCCACATTGATTTTCCTTGTTCTTCCATTCCGAACACCTTCCTTCAGATATTTTCCCTCCTTGACAAGCTTCTGGACATTTAACAGTAGTTCTGGATAGTCCAGTGTCCTTGATTATCTCAATGACAGACCTACCGGCGCGTAGGAGAGTGGCAACCATATGACATTTGGCCTAGTCATTCATCGTAAACAACTTTTTTGATGCGAGTAAGAAAAACAAAAACAAAGCCAAAATATTTACCAAGTTACTTGTGCTAGAATTTTTTATTTCCGGTCACGGAAGATCGAGATATAAGCATTTAAAAATTAGTCCGCGTATTTTGCAACTGCCGGTTGTTATTATATAACATCCATTGGAATAATAATACAAGTATTATAACAAACTGTTGATGTCTATCAGTGTTACAAAGTTGGATTTTGCATATACATAAATGTTGGATTGAATTATAGTTTTGAAATACAAAAATATGATATAATTAGGGCTGGGAATTTTATAGAAAAAGAAACACAGTTGGTGCAGAGCTTTTTTTTAATCATTCCTTTATAGTGTTAGCATTTTCTGTGACAAAATAATTCTCCAATATATTTTTTTTAAATTGCTTTAAAAATTTATAATGAAACAAATTTATATGGATTCAAATATAATTATAAAATGTGTCCTATCAGCATAAAAACAATCTTGAATGATTTTTCCCAAAATTGAATTTGGTTTAGCTTCCAATTATTTGAGAAATTATAGTTGATTTCTATCAACAAATTATTCATATATTCCTTTGAATAGATCACAAATTTCACTTAAATTAGTAATAAATGATCGTCACAATAAAAGATTAAGAAATTAACAGATTTGATGGTTGAAAAGGGCCATATCAGAACCAATATAAGGCTCATAAATCAAATAATGGTTTTAAAACATAGCCATTTGGGTATTATACAATCATACCACAAATTTGATCACTAAAGGTTGACTTAAATATGCAAAAGAAATATTGGGAAGTATGTATATATTTTCTAAATATTTGTTCAAGATTGTTTTTATTTTGACACAAAAAATATTTTATTTGCCTTAAATTTACTAGTAGACAGTCTTTCTTCCCTTTGTAAAATATAACTTGCTAAGACATTAAAATTAAATAGACTAATAGAAGTATATTTCAAAGTTAGTTCAACTCTAGCACCGTTGACCTTACATTTTAATTTAACTTCATATTATCATATACTGCATATATTCTAAGACACATTGCAGAATGAAGACTTTGCCAAAAAAAAAAATATATATATATTAGTTGATAATTATTGTCAGATATGATTTTGTGATAAAATATATGCCGATTAGGACTTGAACAGGCAAATATACGCTTCAACACATTCAAGTATAGGGAAAATATTTCAGTACATTAGAAGAATTATGTTGACCAACAAAAAAAATATCAAACATATTTTTGTTCCTATGAGTATGGATGGCTTTGTGTTGATTTTGCCAGGGAACCTTATTGCCAAAATTTTCATGAAAAGGCTTGTCAGAATTTTGATAGAAGAGGATCCATGGATGACCCATTTAAGAAACACACCATATTTTTAACAACTTTTATTAGGTAAGGAAAATTTTGTCTTGTCGTTTGAATTGAAGGACGTGGACAGTAAATGAATGGAGTATTCCTTGCTATAATGAAACCCAGATTAAACCATATATTACATAATTGAATAAATAATAGACATAATAGAGTCATGATTTCTTATATTATAAAATTAGCATATCTAAATTAATTTCACGTTCTTTGCTTTTGGGTTCTTCTACATTTTTTTATAAAAGTGTTTATTTAAGATAACTAAACTCACATACCCCATCAAAGCAAAGATATAAAGAGCGATATATCCATGTTTATAATAAATAAAACCTTATTAAAAAATGATTAAGAGTCCAGTTTAACAAAATATATATATATATATATAAATATCTTAATTGATATATATTTTATAATACAATTACAACCATTAAGAGATTTTGTTATCATGTAATTAATTACCTCCACTTACAGTGGTTTCCTCATCCTCAGGGACAAATCATACAGATTATACCTACCATAAAAAATATTTTCTTATATATATAATAGGGACCATTAATATAAATGTCAGGTAAAATCTTATTTGTGTGCTTTCTGTGGAAAGAAAAAAAAGGTTGAGAGAGTTTTTCATTTTTTTGTCTTCTTGTATTATAAATAATAAATACGTTTTTTTTAGTGCACATATGATTGGCTGCAAAGAAATGGCAAACAATTTGCTGGTTGTGAAAAAGTTTTAAAACTAAAATAATCGAATTCAAAAAGGACGTAAAGGGTATAACGAAAATATCTCACAATTTTGATCTATCCAATTTAAATTAACAGTCATTTTTTGAGATTTATTCAAAAAATAGAAACTGAGCAGCAGATAAGAACATTGCAAATAAATTTCACACAATACATCCTCCCTTGGTCTCTATAATGTCCTTTTTCGAGGGTTGAACCGTGCAATGACCCTGGAAACAAGAGCTCAGGAGTATTACTGTTTGAACTCGTAGAGAGACTCCATCCGTCTCTTTGATACGCCTTGACATGGTGGACCTTGATAAATTGACATCGATGGTAATCTTTGACATTCATAGATCCGGATGCTCTTTAAAGGCATTAAATATAGTTTCAGTAGGCAAAATTTACTTTGATGTGTGTACGTTTGCACCCTGGCGATTCCTAGAGAAAGAAATATACTTTATGTATATGGAGTTCACCAAAAGATTCCTAGGTCAGATGGAGTTATTGTAATACTTTAATGTTTACTTATACTTAATTAGTGCAACTTCATCTAAAAAATTAAAAAAAGAAAAAAAAATCCTTGAGTACAGCTTCAATATTCTTGAACCATGAATTCTCTATAAATCTTCATCTATATTCATGTCTTAATTGGCATGGTGAATCATTAAACATGTTTTCCCTGTAACATCTTTTGTGATTTTAACACTGTACAAAAAGTGTAAAAACGTATATATGACCCATCAACACAAAAACATGCAAAAATAATGATTTGTCTCAAAATAAAGATTGGATAATAGTTGTATTGTTTAACAAATTATTGCCAATTCATGTCAAATATTTATTCTTTTTAACTTACTATATAAGTCGTAAATTGTGCTTAAAGTAGCCAAAATTGATCGTTTCAATGAAATCGGGGTCAATATAAGTACCTTAAATTTAATAAAATTTTCTTAGGTATATATTAACTAATGCCAAAATTTGAATAATAATTATATAGTTGAAATTAAATTTGTCTCTGGAATATTGGTGTTTATATGTATATACAGTAAAAATTATTTTATAACTTTCACCTTTTATTAATTTGAGTTTAATACTGTTTTTATGTTAACACACAACATAAGTTCCTATTTTATGTATCAAACGCATATCTAAATTGATTCTGGGAAGAAGGAAGAGAGATGTAAGATTCAAAGAACTTTATGAGCCTTTTTCTTTTGTCTAAAGTCCTTTTGCCTACAATAAACCAATATCAAAAAACGACAAAAAAATGTTTCTTTTTATATATCGGATTGTAATAATAAAATCCTCATAATATACTTTCCCAATATTTATTATGATTTTCCTATATGATATTGATGTATGAAGAACAGAAAGATGTTAATTTCGTGATCCTCTTTGAAATTGCTTGCCCATCTGGAAGGATACTTTCTTGTCAATCAATTTGTGTGTCCTTGAATAATACAAATACTCGTATCTGGATTCCTACTCACTTAATGGCATAAATCTCTTTATATTTTACAAATGTTATAATCTGCTTTAATAAAAATGCATAATAGTCGACATCATTTACAAAAACGTGATAAAGGTTAGGATCTTGAGTTTTAAGGCATTGTCACAAAACATATTTACGTTCCTTAAAATTCAAAATGTCCACTTTTGGCTTCAACTCCACCCTCTACACGAGATCAAAAGGCCTTGCACAGTCTGATAACATACGCATCAGACATGACCATTCCACTCTCGCCCAATGGAGGTATTCAGATCAATAGTATTTTTGTTGGGGACAGTACTATCCTTGTCCGAAAATGGGTTGTCCCAAATCTGATAGTGAAGTGGACTCAGATCTGTTAAGACAGAAGGCCACAAAGTATAAGTAGATAAATTGGCTAAATTCTTACTACACCTTGCTTCCTTTAACTTATGACCTCTTGTAGAGTTCATCCGTCCTGCCTAATTGCCTTGTGTATATTTACCCTCAATCCAGGGCTTTACAGTGGTCTTCATTTCCTCCAATTATCTTTCCTTTGGAGGGCATGGCGTCCAGTATCATAAGAGAGGTAGGATTTTTGGTTACATTGATAGTGGGGACGTTCTCAATGTAGAAGGGGAAGCACCTGTAAATTAATGTGGAGGTTACAGGCATGATCCACGGTCGAAATCTTTTTATTTGAGTTGTTGTCTTTTATCTAATTTTGGAGTTTTATCACCTTGGTCAATCTGGTGGCCTTTGCCGTTGCTGTTATGTTTTGGGTGGGTCTTGACCCTATGTCTTTCATGGCATTCGTAATGGTCATTTCCCTAAAGATGTCTTTCTTTTGCAAGCTTGTACATCGAAGTTTGAGACTGTTTCCCAAGGCCTTTATGAACTCCTCCCATCGGTTTGTGTTATTGTTCCCCCTCCCTTGCTTCCGTTCATGGCTGCCATCAATCTTAAAAACTTTATTAATCCTCTAAATAGTAGAACATTTCACTTTCAAAATATTGACTACGTCACAGACAAGAACTCCTTCGTGAAGAAAATCAAGCACTCTACGTTTCTTCGACGACATCATAATTTTAACTTTGTTTACAAAAAATTGTCTCTAATTTTGTGATAGAAAGATAAAGTATGACGCTTGGGCAAACTTGTACACAATACCCCAATTTATTATCATTGGCATTGAAAGGTTGACATGACCCTTCTTCAACTATAATGACGATACATTCTAAGATTAATTCGCTCATCCTCTTCCTTATTCCGTTTTTAAATTCTTATTAAATATACGTGTTCCCTTTTTCTGTTTGTAAAATAATTTGTATTTTTAATTTTTTGATGAAATTTTGAATATACAACCCGTATCTTTAAAAAATTTGACATATGGGGAATCGAATTTTTTTATGAAAAAAATCAACTTATTACAGAAAAAGCAAACTTTCCCTCCAGAGACAAGGAATCTGGTCTGATCAGAATAAAAAATAGTCGTTGGTATGTAACTTAATATTCTGAAAAACTTTAATTTTATGTCGTAAGTCTACAGCTCTCTCGGTTTTTTAAGTAAGTGCTTTTTTTTAAAGTTACATCCCACACACATCAATAATATTAACACTATGTAGTATAATGAATATGATTTTAGAATAGGTTTAGCAACGAGTATCTGTTGCTAAGGCATAGCACAAAAATTAATAACGAGGCTTTTATTTCTATCTCAGAAACAAGACATATTCAAAGTCACAGAACCTCTTCATTTTGACACATATGATAGTTGATGTTTGAAGATTATAATTTGCAAAATTCGTATAAATAAATAGACTTAAAAACTCGGTATGAAGTAGAAAATATTATTTTCTCTCATAATCAACTGTCAAACAACAATTAAACTCACAAAAAATCTTGAGTCCGACAGCAAATTGTCACAATTTGACCTCATCTTTGATATATATTTTTTTTCTCAAAGAATATCAAAATTTATTTTATATAATATAATCCTCTTTAGAGCATTGAAGCTGTTCGTTTTTTTTTTTTTCTCCGGATAACAATAGAAAAAGTTATTTTAAAATGTTAAATAACTTTTTCTTTAAATTTTGATTATGACAAATTGCTGTCAAATCAAATCAAATAAAAATTTATTTTTATAATTTGATATTAAATGTGGTTGATCGATGCTTTTGTACAATAACATGTTATGCTTCAACAAAAATAAATCTTCTTTAAAAATATAAACATAAAAATTGTGTCAATTCCTTTTAAAAAAGTTGTGAATTAAAAAATAAAACTCACTTTATTTCATGTTAAGAACGAAAATTCATTTTTGTTCAATACATTTGATGTATGTAAATAATAATATATAATGAATTTAACAAGTCAAGCCTCTTGTTAAACTTCATCAAAGAGGAAATGGACAAAATGAAGAATTTAGCTAATTTTGGATTGCATCATTATACTGTCTTAGCCTAAGATAAAACTTAGGAGGAAATATCAATCGACAGATTAATCGGACCAAAGATTTGTAACTGGAGTTATCCTGAAGAGATTTGCATTACTACAATAAATCGTTACACACTCGTAAAATGTCACTTCTGAAATTCCAGATATGACGTTTCCTTTAACAACTTTTCTCGTGGTGCAATAAGCATGTTTTATTGTTTTGTATTCGACTTCTTTTAATATAGAATGTCTTTAATAAATGTGGGCGTTAAAATTGATGAAATCCTCGTGAGCATTCATTAAAAAAAGTATGTATATGTAGTCTGTAGTGATGCAATGAACATCTCCTGCTGGTATGTAAAAATAATAGAGAACGAAAATGAATGTGGTAATCCTAACAGTTTGTTCAATTTTTAGAAGGACAGCAGCTTAATTGTCATTACTTTTCGGCTGGAAAATTTTTCATCCCTCAAATTATTTTTAGGTAAACTTACTAATAACCCAATAAACATTTCTAAGGAAGCTGGCTACTTAGAAACAAAATTTTTACGGCTGTTTTCCAAGAAACTGTCAAGTTTATCTCTATAATGGAGATCCTTGAAAGATATGGAAGGGTTTATGCTATTTCTATCTCATACCAGGGTCCCTACAAATGAAAATATATTCGAAAAATTTAAATCACTTATTACTAGATACGAAATTTTAGGGGCTACAACAGAAATTTCAAGTCTCCAGGACCATCAGGATTATCTTTCGCGTTTGTCTAAATTTTTGACGAGAAAATGGCACCAATCATTAAACAATCTTTTTTCTTATGGGCTATGAACCAGATTTTATAATCTCCAAATGTCCAATATGTCCATAATGTCCAAAATTCTAATAATTAGCGTCCCTGACGACTGATAAAACAAAGTGGCAAAACGGAAATGATAGATTTTAAAGATTTCTATAGTAAGGGTAAAACTTTACCCTCTGAAGATGTTCCTTCTGAAATACCATAAATGGTGTTTCCTTTAAGATTGTCCCTCTGAACGTAGTGCAATTGCGTCTCCCCTTCAGAGAATAATAAAATATATCTTGCTAATAATTTAAAATTACATTGATTAAAGAGAGGATATTTCAAAGAAATTCCGTGATTAGTTTTAGTGTAATACTTTTGACCTCACCCCTGAATTAAGCTATATAATATTTTATAGTCCAATTCACATCTCCTTAAATTTTGGTTCTGGGACACTTATTACCAAAAATCACAATTTTCCAAACCGAATTATCACTTTATACAGTAAACACTTTGCCGAACAAAAATAATAAATATGTTTGATAATTATAGTTAGAGACGATCCCGCGTTAGAAAGTGTCTATCAGGACGTGATCGAATACATAAGAGCCCAATACATTCCCCGTTGAATCTCAATCATTGATTGATTTATTAACCCTAATTTATTTCTTAGACGGTTTACATGATTTTCATTAATAGAGTTTCCAGCCAACTGTTGAAGCATTCTCATAAAGAAAAGGAATTAATTATTTAATAAATAACACTTACTTTTTGCATACGTAGCATTTAATTAAACATTTAATGTATGGAACATGAAGGGGAATCATAATGACATATTATTGAAGTATGAATCATCATCAAATAAATTCATTAATCAGCAAAGTCTCTGTGCAGGATAAATATCATATCATTAGATCCTGTTTATTGTTTTCTAACCTTTATTACAGAGCAGCTGTAGTTTCTCACTTATTTATTGGTTAACTCTCCTTTTGTCTCTGATCTGCACCAAGAATACTATATTGAGTTTAAAAAAAAAACGGTGGTGAGAAATAGGTTAAAAGGTTTTTAAGGGAGGGGAGGACAGAAAGCTCAAACCACACCTTCAACGTATTCTTGTATTCTGTATAATTAAGTACTTACATTATTATAGGTATATGTATAAAATGAGTACAAAAATAAGTTTGTTTTTCAGGGTGTAAATGGAACTTCCCTTATCAATAGAGACATTCATACAAGGGGCTTCTTTGGTACACAGAAAACTTTTGTCCCATTTAATTTTTTTAATGAAAGAGGTCGGTACAATTATTCCTAATTATTATTTTAGGGGAATTTTTTGTTCCAATCCTAGTCAATATACATTTATTTTTTCTTCATGAACTTTAAAGCTCTGTTCCTTTTTATTTTTAGAGCACGTCGAGTCCAATTACAGAGTTGATCTTATTTAGGGGCAAACTTAACTTAAAGTTTACTAACTCGGAAATTCATTCGTCAATTGTCTTTAAACTTGGTATAAAATGTGTTTTGTTACTTATTATTCCCAACTCTACAATTTCGACTCCACAAAAAACAAAAAAAAATAAGAATGAGAAAAATGGAGTAAAATTTGAATCTTTTCTCATGCGACATGTCCATATCCAAGGAGCTTCGGGGCAGCTATACCACTATTTATCATGACTTATACACCTGCCTTGGACGTTATAGTCAGCACAGGCAAAGTCTTTCCTCCCATTTTTGTGCAGAAAAAGGAGAGGCTCATAGCAAATTCTTACATTGAATGTCTGGATAAGAAGTGCTACCTTGGGCCAGAGAAAAGGCCGGTAAAAATGTATTTCCACTCAAGACGGAGCCTCGTATCATCTCGCTGCTCAGCCCCAGGTCTTCCTGAGAGACAAATTTATGGACAATTGCGACTTAAACATGTGGCTGCCCTTCTCTGTTCCACTAACCCCTTGGGCTACTTCATAAACATGCATTTGAATAAGAGGCTGTGTGCTACTTCTGACGTATTGTCCAATCTCTAGAGGCTTCCATCAAGAAAGAGTAGACCAAGTTCGAGTTTGACTACATAGTAAAGACCTACTAGAGATTGGGCCTCGTATTGAGGCGTTTCTTTGAGCTGAGGGCTCACATATTGAATAAAAGTAATGATGATCACTTTTTTTTAAATAATTGTTGAAATAAATGTCTCCACAAAACCTCTTGTTTATATTTTACTCATAAAAAATAATAAAATGTGTATCACTAGATAAGGTCGACCCTAAAGACTAAAGTCATCCCTAACTCATCACGTCTTATTTAAAAATATATATATCAAAAAGTGTTTCTCTTGTTTTAAAGTAACTACTCGTGAGTGTGCTCATGACTGAAGATTTCAGGGGGAAAACGGTCCAAATCTCTGTTGCTTAGTTTACAAACGAATATAAGTAATAATGCTCATATTCTTTTGTGTCTTTACGCCACAGCACCTCCAGAACTGAAAAATGTATTGTGTTTTCAATTTTGGACTGTTCTGCTACTTGCCCTCTTATCAGTATTCCAAACATTGAATTATTGTATTATAATTGTTCCTATTAAGCTATGAAACCATTTTTAGCAAATATTGAATAATAATTAAATGGTTTGGAACAATTATAATAAAGTTAATTTAGTGTTAACCAACTATTACATTAATAAAATAGAGTTTATCTGTATATATGTACATATGTCTTTTTGTATGTATGAATTTATCTACTAAGTACAATCATTTTTGATCTAAGAAATAACTATGTAGTAGTATTAATAAAATCCTGAATGCGTTTTGCATGTAGCATCGAGCGAGTGCATTATATAATATATAAAAAGTTAGTAAATATGTACAGAGTTGTATAAGAACGGAATGTAGAAATAAATTAAGTATGCAAATAATACGTCAACTTGATTATTTTCTCCTTCTACAGAAAGATCTAAGAAATTTTCTTTTTTTATCATGTTAAATTCAAAACAATTTGCAAGAACAACACAAACAAAAGATTGCAACCTTGCCTGCTGCTGGAATGTTCCCAAAAGCAGCTATCGCATCCAATAAAGTCTTAAAGGCAGTCGTCTAACGTGTCAAGGAGTGCATGGAAAAGTAGTGGTCCCAGAAAGTTTAATTCTGAAGAATTGGGGGAAGTTTTTGAATTTTTGTTCCTTTTTGTAGAGATCGACGAAAGATACTTCTAAATTGATCATTCATCTCATGAGATGACGAATCCGGATTCCGAGTTCCAAGAGGTACGACTGGAGTAAAATTCATCCAAGCAAAGTTACCGGAACTCATAAGGGAGTGGAGTGGACTCCTTTCTTGGGAATGAGATACCAGGATCGAAACATCGAAAGTGGAGAATTTAAATATTTCAAAATGGGATAATTTATAGAATACAAACTGGGACAAAAATCCCAGGAGTTGCATAACTTTTAAATAGATCTTTTTTCAAATTATACATTGAATACTTTCCCATAGTATAAGCTATGATAACCCTAATCACTATGTATTATGAATAAGTCATAAGGGTCTAAAGAGAAGTGTCGTATTCATCATTTTTTAGCCTCAAAAATAAAAATATATCGAATTCAGAGGAAGATACAAAATCAATGAAATCATTTTTTTATCATGAAAAAAATTATTAAGTTTTATTAATCTTACTTTTAATTTTGGGGATTTTTTGTAAGGTTAAAAACGACTCTGATGGATAATATTCCCAAAGTACTATTATCTCAGATATTTCAAAATTCAGATATCTGAGAGAGAAACATGTAATCAGTTTTGGATTCTGCGCTCAAAGATCAATTCTTTTTGGCTTGAGATCATTTGTAAAAAATGAGTGTTTCCTGGGTTATCCTTTTATCATAAAATGGTTTCGGATATTAAATGTAGGTATACAAAATCATACATCATTGATTAAGTAGTTTATTTTATTATTACAACTTATGCACAACCTGGTATACTCCAGAATAATAGTTGAAGTCTCCCATTTAACAATAAGCGTGTGTGGCTAAGGTTAAGTAAGGTAGCACTCTAGAGAATAAAGATGCTGTTATTATTATTCTCTTATTCTTCAGGAGAGAATGACTAACTTTTTGTGAGTGTATTCATGGAAACCAGAGGTTAACATGGATATCTTGGAGAATTATCTCAAATATTAGTAAGTTTATCTGTTCCAGGTAGCTAAATATATCTTAGCAATGACTGGGTCTATTGATAGTTTATCCTTATAAGACTAACTTATGAACAGGATTTTTCTTAGACACAAATGAAAAACTTTATCTATATTCTGTGAAATGTAGTTATTCATATAATTAGCCAAATAACAAGACTGTATGTATGTATTATTTAAAAAAATATATATAATTTCATTTTACTAAAGGACTTGAAGACAAATTCACGTTTTTGATATACATATACAGGATTTTAGAATATGTTTGAACAATGTACGTACATTTACAGAAAGATATTCATACTCAACATATTTCCCTTCTAGGGAAGGGGGAGTAGAGATTTTATGACGATCAATCATAGCTACAATGTATATAGAAACATACATCATTTTCATGTGGAAGAGGAAATTCAAAATGGCGTTACTTTCATTGTGGTATGGTTGTTACAAGGCTTTTATGTTGTATACATAACAGTCATATTTGTATAAGAAGAAACGCTCCTGTCTATTAAATAATTTAAAAATTCGTTAATACATAGGGTGTTTTATAAAATAACTGCATTTTTCAAATCTATATAAATCGTCAGTGTAACCAATTTTTTTTTTGCAGATTTACTTGAAAATGGCTTGAATCGTAGATATAAATGTACATCAAGGAGCTTATTTGATCTATCCGCATCCATCATTAATTGCAGGCTAGATAAGGAACTAGAAAGGAGGAGTAGGTGTTGACAAAATAATTCTTTGGTATTTTTGGTTTATCTTTACTGTTTTTTATATAAAAAATCATGGTATATTAAGCAGCATCATAGTCTTTAGCAGTCTCCAATCCTTGGCTTTATCCATAAAAAGCTTAACATCTGACATCTAAGGTTGTTTTTTTATATGCAGGCTCTCACTGTCACTTTGTTATTCTTTAACTCCTCAGTAATGGAGCTTAAGCTTCTGGATTGAAAACCATCGATAATAGTCTGAACTTATAGGATGAATTCGCCTATCCATACTTTTCTAATACTTTCCTAGCCTACTTTTTCTGACCCTTGCTAGATCTGGGATCATTAGTTTCTAGAAAATCCTTACCAATCTTCTGCATGGTCTGGATTGCGACGCTAGTTACATATAAGACCTTGTTATTCGTTGTTATGACAAAAATCAGCCTTACAGTGCAACTCCATTCTTTCTCTTTAAATTCAATCTTCTTTGTATCTGGAGTAGCTGTTGCCATGATTCTCAAAACCTCACTTAGTTTTGCTCATACAGCAAAGTTAAAAAAAAAAAAAAAAAAAGCACCAACCAACAGTGGTATTATAACAAAATTACAGGTGCACGCAAGTGTCAATGTGATCTTCAAGCCTTATATATTTTTTAACATATATGTTTACATAACATGAAGTAGTCTCAACAATTTGAAATTGAAATTTGAAAAGCTAGATTTTAGAGAAGAGTAAAAAGTCGTTTAATTCCATCTTCAGGAAAAGCAAGAACAAATTTTTATAAAGTAATAACTAGAGTTGAATGAAATATGACATACAGGTATGTAAAAGTGAAAAATATCAAAATATGAAATGGTTCGCTGAGAATTTGAAGATTTTTTTATTATATATAAAAAAAAAAAAGAATAGTCAAGTGTTTTGAAATTACTAGAAATTCCAGTAGGTCGTCGTCCTCTATTAATAAAAACCCAATTCAATCTCACGTTTTAAATACGAAAAGGAAATAGAATTTCCATGAGACCATAGAAATCAGTTGGTTTAAACTTCAACAAGATCTATTTTATTAATAAAGAATAGAATTTCAACAAAATTAATATTAAAAATAAATAAGGGTATGAGCTCTCCTTATCAATTATGTAGCCTACCTTAGTGGTAATGATAGTTTCCAGCCGGCGGTAGGTATAGCACCTACTGCGGATGTAGTCCTCGGTCATTGCTTTCCTTTACTGGCTGACAGTGGCGTTGAGGGGCTCGGTATTTGGATGAAAAACACTGCAGACCTTTCCTTGACATGTGTCTAAAAGATGTAGTCGAGACGGTAGGGATCAGGAGTGCAGGGGGGGCCGAAAGTGTAGAAAAAGAATTCAAAAAACTCAAAAGACCAATTTAACAGATTTTTACGACGGTTTCTTTCATTGCTGGTATCAAAAGAAGCCTCTCTACCCTCAAAAATATCTTTCCACCCTCTTTTTGGAATTCTCTCTGGACAGTATGGTGTGAAATCCTAGTTATCTTTTAGTGGCCATCAGGGACATGAGTGGATGGGCCTGTGCTGTTTCCTTTAACTCCGCCCGTTCCTTGTTGGCCTTTTTGTGAGATACTTTATTCCTTTCCAACATTTTCGACTTGGTGACGATGTCCTGGAGACGCCCACTGCTTGGAAAGTGTGTATGGAAATTCATAAATCACGTTCACGTGTCGCTTTCTCAATTTGTACATAAGCTACAGGGCTTAAATTTTTTTTAAGTTTTCTAAGTAATTGCTTACACTTTAATATTTCAAATATGAATAAATTTCAATAACTCAACCTGTATTAATAATTGAATTATTTAGGATTTAGATTTTAATAAGTTACCCAGTGCTCATAGAGACCAATATTTGATATACAAATTTGACTTTATTAGATAATAGATGTTCTAATTACTGGTATGAGTGTAAATACCTAAAAAATTAAGTATAAAAACTATAGATTTAATGTAATTTTGGCTACTTGAAGTGGCATTTAAGCTACACCCAATAGGTTCATAATAATAATTTGTTGATAGAATTTGACAGTAATTTGTTGATAGAATTTGACAGTAATTTGTTGATAGAATTTGACAGTAATTTGTTGAAAAAAAATGTTTAGCTTGAGAAAATCATTCTGGGTTGCTTTGGTGTTGGCGGGCTATATATATTCATTCATTGGTCATCTTACATATAAGTGCATCCATCCATTATAATGAAATCATATAAGAATAAAAAAAAGTTTTTGAAGACCTTTGGATGATTAATTACTAATGCTTTTTTAAAGATTTTGATTTTCTGCAATTGCACTAAGATACTTTAATGGAGAAAAGTAGATAATGACGCAAATACACTTTGACTTGATTCAAATGCATTGTCATTAATCCTGACTTATTTTTGAAAGCATGTGTATATATAAAAAATCATTTAAGTTAGTTTTTGTTAATGATTATGTACAGGGTTGTCCAGATAAATTGGGTAAATATTTAAATGCTTATAGCAAACCAGCTAGAGTAGATGGAACTGTAATTTTCCTTTATTACTTAAAGGGCACATTTAATGACAGACAATTATGCATTATAAAATTTGCATGTTTAGATAACCTTGGCCACATGGCTTTGGACGCTTTGGCAGTCAGGGTAATCTTGTGAAGATCCATAATTGCCGTTGTACAGTTAATTTACTTATTCTATGCCTCCAAAGACGAATGATTCTTAGAAAAGGCCTCACGGTCAACCCTCCCTCAGAGATAGAAATCAAATGGGTTCAGATCTTCGGTGTTTGCAGGCCAAAAATCGAGGGCTCAAAAGTGAGGCATTTTAAACCAAAATATTTACAATTTTTGGCCCTTGTAGGCTGGTGCACAGTCGTGTTGAAAGTTGTAATTTATGTTATCCATCTAGAGAATACAAACAAATCGTGCAAAATCAAAACCAATACCATGGCCAAGCTTGATCAGCACAAGGTGTTCAAAGCTTCCAGCGCCTTGTGGCTGAGGTCATCATGAGAGGTAAATTAAATTATGAATAATAAAATTTCATTAAGTGAAGCTTTCAAAGGATAAAATATTTATTATTTTATCCTGTCTAGTTTCCCCCTTACAGGCATTTAAATTTTTTTCCTATGTATCCAGACTACCCGGTACATCAATAATTAATTGTTGTTTTGCGGTCAATTGACTATCCGTAATACTTAATTGTATTAATCCAATTTAGTTGAGAGATAAATTAATTTAGTTATTTCTTAATTATTTTCTTTCTTTTGTTAAGTCAGTTATACTCAGTTATTTAACCACTAAAAATTTTATGCATATAGAGTTAGTGATGGCCTTTGGGCTTAATAAATTAGGAAAGGGGAAGAAAAAAAAATAAAAGGCTTTTGATAAGTTTGATGAAATAATTTCTATATTGAAACCTAATAGCAATAAAAAAATGGGAAAAAGTTCATATAAACAAAGTTGTACAAAATATGTTTTTAAATCAGTGCAAGACTTTTACAACCAAAATAGTCACTATTTTTTTGTTTCTAAGGATGTTATTACTATTCTTAAACGCTTGAGGGAGGAGGATCTGTGTATAAAGTGTGATGAAAAGTAACACTAGGGTTTTGCTCTGGAGTTTAAAGGGTAAGTCCTTGTTGGACTAACTAAGAGTACAATTAAGGATCGTCATTGTAGTCATTCCTGTCTATACCCTTACAAGATAAAGAGTGAAAAAAAGAGCCAATTTCCTTTATCTCACGACTGATTAGAGTTTTTGTAATAAAACCTTATGAAAAATAAGCTGCTTTCGTCCAAAATATTCTTAAAATTGTCAGGGGGACCAGGTAAATTAAGTTGCAAGTTCCCATCTTTCTATGAAGTTGTTAAAACTGATTATTTTTCAATCAAATAGTAAATATTTACATTTGTGTATCCCATTGGCTCACTAAATATTTTTTCAAACAAACTGTTTGACATATTATTTGTGATTATCCAAAGAGGAACAAAATACTTTAAAGCTTTAACGGCTTACACCTAAGTTCCTTATTTTGGCATTATCTGAAATAGACAGTAATCAAACAAAATGGAACTTAGAAGCCGCCTGTTAAAATTTTCGATCGCATCAAAATTTATTAGAATATCAACGGAGTACCATGTATACAAAATACAACAGAATTAACTTCTGGTTTGGGCTGTTCCCAAATAACAGTGAACAAGATAATAATGTGATGGACTACCTTGGCACCCATAAAAATAAGGCTATAGCTATACGAGCTATTTGAGACACTGACTGCTATCAATGAGAGTATGAACGAGAAAAGGGGAAATGCAATTGTCAAAGGCTTAGCCAGGAAGTTTGATTTGAAAAGGATCATGATGAATTATGTCATTAAAGATTATCCTGAAATTTCTTTCTTTTTTTTTTTAATTACCATTTATTTTGGTACAACTTTAACTAAATAAAAACATTGATAAGCCAAAGAACAGTCCATAATCCTTAATAAATACGTGGCGCTAAAAAAATCATATAAATATATCAAAAACTTTATGTTTAAAAACAGATTCCGAGACAAGATATATCAGTCATTGAAAGATTCAAGTTCTTACTTATCAAGCTCAATCAAAAGTGCATGATACTGTTACAGAAGTAATGCCCAGGATGGTAGTTAATTTAATACTCAATATATTATGGACCAGCATGTTCTTTATATAGTTATGCCATTGGAGACTAAATCAGTCACATCCAGTTTGAGCTTAAGTGTATAGAAGTATTATTGGAAGAGGGAAAAACTGTTATGTATAGTTTGAGAAACTTGAATGCTTGTATGGATGTGGGAGATAACTATTATGAGTATTTTTTATTTATTGACTAGAAAATATACTCGACCTCATGGGGCCACTCACAAAGACTGGATTTGTCATAGATTGACAGACCAACATATATATATATATTATATTTACAATTATTATTAAAATATTTTGCATTGGTAGACTATTACTTAATGTATACTTAATTATGCTGGTTTAATCATGAATAAAAAATTAGTAGAGGCTTCTAATATAATTACCTGCATCTGATTATATTTTATGATTATGTTGCAAAAAAATATATATATATATATGAAGAAAAAAAATAGAAATGTTCAAATTTTACTTAAAAAATGTTGAAAGTAATAACATAGTATTGATGCATAAATCATGACCTGTTGGTATTTAAAAATAAAATAGGCTAAAATAGAGTATGGTAATCCTAACAACTTGAATAATGTTTCGGGAAAAGAGTAGCTTAGCTGTCATGACGGTTCATTAAACAAGCTGCATGCAGCAGTAAGAAGAAGTAAATAAACATAAATATCACTTTGTAAATAGCAAGGACACATATGGTGGAATTACCTCGACGTAGATCCTCTAGTCCACTCCGAGTCCAAACAAGGCTTATACTTATTACTCCCAAGAATCCAACTTTCACATACTTTTCCATGAGTAGAACACTTGTTATTAATTTATAATAGGTCTGGGATATCCAAATAGTTTTGGATATCCCGCTCATTTTTTAAACGAATTATATCTTGTTTTTGATTGGTCACATAGGTTCATAAAATAAATTTGTGATTCTATACTACAAACGCTTTTTGTAAAGTATAGCGCTTGTACGATTCAGTGCTTATTTATTGCACGTCAAGTAGGGAGATCTACAAGGAAGAAATTTGCAATATTACACATTTTTACTACCACAAAGGGAAAAACGGGACTAAAGGGGCAAAGAAAATTTGTAATATATTGAGGAACTTACTCTTTCCGCTCGAATTGTGCAACAGTTGTTCGAGCGGTTTTGTTCCGGAGTAGTGGAGATGCATGATGCACCATGGACTGGCAGGCTGTTCGTCAAAAATGTTGAAAAAATAATTCATATTATCGACATAAAGCGTCATGTGAGGAGTTGTGGCTTTGCCTCGAAGCTGAACATCGATCATAAAACTGTTTTGAACCATTTGGATATAACAAAAGCGGCTAGTATTATTGAATTAGAGAGGAATTGTGTTTCATCAAATCAACACCAGTCAGTACACACCTTTGATGATGCAACAGAAGCTCTGGGAGATCGGATGGGAAGTTCTAATACATCCATCTTTAACCCTTTCAATACCCAATGAATTGAAAAGAAAATCAAAGATATTATATTAAATTCTTGATGTCTTTCATCCTATTGCAACTAATTGGTAACTTCAATAGGTTTTGCGGGAATTTGATGGGACACTGGTGTTCCTCCAGGTGTGAACGGAAATTTTTTATTACGTATAAACAAAATACTAAGATTACGCTATGGAGTTGAATTCTGAACATTTTTTAATTACTTTGATATACTTTTTATTTATAATACAATTAAGTCATAATTCTACTATAAAAAATTGATTAAATTAAATTTAATAACTGCTTTACATGTGAAACATTATAAAGCAATTTCTATCTTTTGCCAAGTATAAAGCAAGCCATAAAAATTGATCAAAGTTCGATTTTCTATACTTTTGGTTGAATAGTAAGCACATCTCTATTCTTTTTGCTCAAACTCCGGTAAATGCCCACTATGATTCTCAATTATAACAGATACATTTTTTTATTTTTGTTTTTCTAGACGATTGTGTTCCCCTCGTACACCCTTCATAATATTTCAATTGACTCACGTCAATTACAACTTTGAAGTGAAGGAACGATAATTTATTTGGATATTTAATGTTATCAACGATATAGCATTCTTTATCTAGAATATCGATGTCCCCAAAAATTAAATTAAAAATCTAAAACATAAAACTGTCTTGATAACTGAATTTGAGTGGTATGAAACAGTTCTTTGATAGATGAGATCGACTCCCCCATGTCTTTGTTGTAGAGCTTAATAATTGTAGAACCTTCTGTTCAGATAGACCCTTAGTATTCTTAATTCATATTTTTATCGCTCTAATCATCTTTGACATTATCATCAAAGGGAAAAAATTGTAGTATCATAATAATAAACATGAATGTTGGCTTCAAGGGTCAATGAAGCATCTCATGCATTCGTTTCTGTGGTAAACTCTTCATCAGCTATCACTTAAGTATTAGAGTCATATCAAGAGTTGTGAATGTTTGCTTCATCAGCACTGTCTGCTTCGTCTATAATACTATAAATGTGGTTACTAATAGTGCTTCTAAAAAGGTAAAAATATGTTATACTTTATGTTTTTCATTTAGGAACAATTCAATTATAAAGTATTTACAAAAAATATTTGTATGTTGATGTACTACTTTTTAATCCGTCTAGTAATAAAAAGTACTTTGATATGAATATTCTGAAAGGACAAAAACGAAAATAACTTGTCTCATCCTGAAAATTTATTAAAATCTAATCAAAAGAAAGAAAAATTACCTTTCAAACCCAGAGGGACACCAGTGTCCAAACAATTTTAAACAGATAATACTTGCACTTTTCGTCAAAACATTGCAAATATTTCAACAATTACTCCTTATTTTATAAGAATATTAAACCATGAATAAAAAATTTAAACTATCGATACATGAAAAGCTAAGTAGATAAGTAGAATGATATTTTGTGGAATTCCAAAAAATGGCAGTGTTCGAAAACTTATATAGGACGTATATAAAGTCCTATCATAAAATGTTTTTTTATAAATTTTAGAGATCTACTAGTACCCTTTTAATAATTTAAAAGTATATTAAATATAATGAAAAATAATGCAAGGACGAATGAATGAAAATACGGGACTCGAGTGTCCCGTCGATACGGAAGGATTAAGTCCACACCTGGAAACAGTTGACCTGTTCCTGTCCGTGGTCAATGCACTGGAGGGTACAAATTTGGTCTCTATAGAGGCGTGCGAAAATTGGGTCTCCGAGTTTTTTGCCAGTAGGTACAAGGAATTTTGAAAGAAGGGTATTATGAAGTTTGGTTCTCTTTGGGTACAAATTATCGAACAAAACAGGGCATTATTGGATTATCTCGGATGATTGTCATCCTTCTTATAAAGCATTGAAATAAAACAAGAAAGAAAATATATATTTCCGAACCTAATATTTAGAGATTTTGTCTTCAAAAATTAAATATTAGTGATAGTATGTTGCTCCCACTTTTTAGCAAATATTTTAAACATCTCTTCGTGTTATAATGTTCTCTCATTTTAGATAGATATACTTGTCTTGATTACTGAGTAGAACCTTTTGTGACACAAAAGTATCCCGTAATTTAATTTATCTATTAAATTAAAAAAAAAAATATTGATTGTACAGAAAAAAAATAAAGGATCAATTCAATTTAAAATTTACTTGTTAAATGAAAGCATCAACAATAAGTTGAATTGGACGACAAACAAAAGTGAATGTGTTTGATTACTTTTTTTTTAGTAAGAGTTATGTTTATTTTATTTAAATTGAATCAAGACAAAATCGTTATTTGCATTTTTATTATATTATGCCTTTTGTAATCTTGGCATATATCAAGGTGTTATATCCACATATCCCAATCGCAAAAAAAAAGAATACTTTAGAATTATTCTGCAATAATATGAAATGTACAAACCTATGAGCCGTATCAAACAGTTCTTAGAGAGCGAGAAACCCAGTGCCGAGAAATGAATATAGAACATTATCTTCTTTTGGATTTGGTATATTTTAACCAAAGAGGAAAATAATTTTTCATTTTAATATATCAGTAATTACAAGTACCAAATACGACATATTTAAGTTTACACATAGGCAATTGCTCATAGCTCGATTTTTGATAGGAATTTACTCAAAAGTGAATTTGTGTTATATTTTAATAATCATTTTAAATTGCTTTAATTTTAAAATATTGTCTGTATCTTCTATGACAACCAAATGGATGCCAAAGGCCTCAAGAACAGCCAAACGGACATGTTTGGGATTAGAAAGTGATTTAAACACTAGTAACAGTCGGTAGAAAGTGTGAACAAGGTCAGAAAGAACAGGTGATGGACCAATTAATCAGAATCAGGAGTTGGAGAATCATGTGCATTTTCTGGAACCTGAATCGGATTTGCAAAAATATTTTTGATACGGTACTACAGCTACTAACGTCAATAGAAACAGCTTCCGTATAATTATTCTTGGCTTGCGAATGCTTAATATTTTGAGTTGTGTTTAGTTATAAACATTGGGTCAATTGAATATTATTGGAATATTCAAGGAGTCTCAGATGCATTATACAATCTATTCAATAGTCTCTGAGAACTTAGGACATCCATCGACTCTGATCCGTTTTAAACTGTGATGCTCAATAAAAAGTCTCAAAATAATTGTCTAGATTTAGTCACAAAATAATGTGAGTAAAATTTTGTGTAGCAGCTTTATTAGTACGATAGATTTTGATGATTATAGTTGCAAGTTATATCCTATTTAGTTCAAACCTTTTAGGCCAAAAAGTGATTAATAAACAAAATATTATAAGTATTAAACAACTTCTTCAATATTGAGACAGCTATACTTACAGCTCAATATTTCATTGATATGTATGAGCCAATTAAAGGTACTCTATTTAAATTTGTAGAACGAGTGAAACTATCCAACAATTTAAATTGGCCTAGATATATGTAGTACCTTTTAAATAAAATCTATCAATATTTCCTTCCTTTATTATAAAGATCCAATTTGTCTACTGAAAATGCCATTTGAAGCACATCCAAAGGGATTCTTTTTTTTTACAGAAATAAAACACGCAATGTTCAAAAATATCTGTCTTGCTTTCTTTAGTGTTGCCAGGTCAGATATGTAGTCGTGTATTTATGTAATTATTTTCGTATAATTTGACATATAAAGAATAGAAAATGGACTATTATTAATCTAATTGTTATTAAATAATTACTTCTTGACTATATTTGTAACATTATAATACACGATGTTTTAAGGTTTCGAAGAGCTTCATTAAATAGATATGGCTTCATATTATTACTATTATTGTTTGATAAATACAACTTTATTCGTTTTCTTGGATGTTTTGATGGTTATTTTTGTACAAAAGACGCGTATTAAAATAATTAGACGGATTCTTACATACAATTTAAGATTTCAATGACTATTGAGAATATTGTTTTATATTAATGATGTGACCAAAATGACCTAATTTTACAATAGATTCTAATCTATTGTCAGCTATGAGACAACTTGTTCAATAAATGAATGCTTGAAGGAGACGTTCTCAGAACACATCCAGCGTACTGTATTTATCTATTCCCTCGGAGCATTGGTAATCAAATTCATTATTGTCAATAAAAAACAGTTGATACTACGAAATAGAGGAACCTGATTGTAATTGTGGGCGGGCTTAGTCAGCTTAAAAAATATCAAAACTTTTGCCCATTGTATGCCGAGATGTTAACCTAAACTACTTCCAACTACCATTAATAGAGCTGAAATTCTAAAATAAGGTCTTATGCAGGGTCAAAAAAGTTTCAAAGATTTGTTAGTAGAAAATAACTATAAAGGGTATAATCATGAAATCCGGCGCTACAGTTTTCCTGATTTTTATGGCTTGTTTAACCACAAAAATAGACAATGCAATTTTGGAATAAAATATATATATAAGTGTTTTTCTTAATAACCAAAACAACACCAAGGAGACCATACAAAAAGATTTTAAACCTATTATATTTCCAATGGAAGGAACCCAGGTGCGCTGTAGCGAGGATTTTGTTGAACAACGATCTGAACATAAGCACTTTAAAGATGACAGGGATTGATGGGAAAAAAGTTTGCAGAGTTGAGGAATGCCCTGGTGAAGACCACAGATCCCAGAGGAGTCATCACAAGGAATGAATTTCGAAGCACAGGCGGATATTTATTTTAAGAAGTCCCAAATCGACTCCATCGAACTGTAATGCAAATTTTTTGATTAGGATCTATTTTCCAGGGTCTGTGCAAGTTTTAGGACTCAAATCAAGACTGTTGTTGGGAATAAAGGATCCTACATTCATTGAGATATGCATTTTCCATGCTTGTATTTCCTACGCTATTTTTTTTTTTTAAATAAATTTTAACAAATAACCATTCTATGCTAATTCAAAAAGTAGATAGTTCAAAAGTGCCAGATTTGGTTGTTATACCATGTAGTTATTAAAATAAAGAGTAACCAAATGGTACTATACTTAGTGGTTTTGATTCAAACTTGAGTTTGGCTACCACTTGTTGCTGGGAAGCAAGCTTAACAGTAGAACGTTTTCAACTTTTTCATGGTCCTACAAAGTCATTTTTAGGTGGCACATCCTGATCAAAATATGAAAAAAGGCAAAACAGTTTATTTAGTAAATAAAGATACTAAGAAGACGTTTTTAGTTACTGGGCATAAAATAATTTTGATAGGCATTTTTTTTAGCCTACAAAAAGTGTAAACAGTTTTTTTTTAATTGTCCTATGGAAAAAAAACGATAGCAAAAAAAAAAAAAAATTTGACTATTTGCATATTGCACGTGTCCTTTTTATTTACATTTTCATAAAACAAAGTTGTTAAATTTATCTCTTTTTTTTCCCATTTGTTTATGTTTTCATTTTTAAGAATAATGTTTATCATACTTAATAAATGCAAAATATTTAGTTATCCTTTATTTTATTCTTAATTAACAGGGTGAATAAGTTTTGTGTCCTTTCACATTTAGGACTAGGTGGGTTATCTAAACATTATAGGAAAATAAAATTATGCATATGGTATTTTTTTCCCATACCAAAACATTTCCAAACTAGTCATAATTGAAAACTCCGGAAAAAATTGAAGAATAAACAACTATATTAAATAGCCTTACCTTTTGTTAAGTCAAGTCTGTAAGAATATACGGACACAAAAAGATCTGGCCACTATGCAACGGTAATAAATAGGTTCGAGGAAAAGTACTTGCATATTTTTACCTTTATTTTAATGTTTACAATCATCTGCTTTAAACAATTATGCCCCGTTATGTTCGATAACTTGTTGCCAACAAAAGACCAACTTCACAATACCATTTTCGTAGTCCTGATTGGCAAAAAACTAACACATTTTTAATGGTCTCTATTCAGACAAAATTTGTACCCCCAATCACGCTGTTTATAGTTATGAACAGATAGTATTCACTTGGTATTAGGTCTGCATAGTAAGGTGGATGCATAAGAATTTCCCATCAGAGCTTCCGTAGGTTCGTGCGTGTCAATACAGATGTGTGCAACCTTGGTGTTGTCCTGATGATGTCTTGTTATCTCACATTCAATAATGATGGCAACTTCTGTTCGATCCCCAATTTCGAAGGGTTGAGTTGTTCACAATAGAGGGCAGAATTGAGCACTAAAAAAAATAATTCGAACCACCAAAAGTACATCGGCCCCGGATACATTGCAAATTTTATTCGTCGCTTTCGACGTATTTTTCCCTTTCAGCTTGTAAAATATGGCCATGCTTTAATACTGTACCAAAAGCATTTGTACTATACAATCACTTTTTCACAGACTTACCGTATGATCCAATATGACTAATCATGAACAAGATCTACGTAAGTAAAAAGAGGAGATAAAATAAGAAATTACTTTTTCCCCACCTTATTTTCTTTTGCAAATAGTATATAACAAAACTATGTATGTTTTTTTACCTTCTTTATAAAAGAATTTGCAAATCTTGAGGTGATATTATGAAGTTTTTTTCCCCTTCATTCCTCTTTATTGGGTTTATATTATATTTAAAAATGAGGCTTGTGCAATGGGAATGCGCATTTCTTTTGAGTGGATTTTGTGGTATTATCTTATACCATCATCAAATACACATATCCATGGTATATAAAAGTACAAATAAGATGTAGCTTAAATCTATCAGTTATGATGAAAAGATGCATCAGATGATACATTGGTAATTATAAGTTTTGTTATAAAACTCAGCCGTTTTGAATAATAAAAAAACGTATTATGCGTTAGTCAAGTTCAAGTTTACTGTACAATTGATGACAACCATGCATTATTTGAAATAGCTTATCATAATCCAAATAATTGATTTTATTAAAGTAGGTGTGTCAAGAAATACTTATTTAACATTCGGTTTACCTTGTGCTCGAAAATTTTGGAAACCACTGTCTTAAGGAACATTTATTACGATGTTTCTTATCCTATCATCCAGTTAAGCCTGATAATTAGTTTGATATGGAACATAGGGGTTTCAAGTTATTAAAACTATGTTTGGAGAATGTTTTGATTTGTATAACAATTTAAAACATAAAAATAGAAGAAATACCCATTTGAGTTGGGAAAATTTGTAAAAAAAGAAAAAAAGATTTATCATTTATAAAAATGTGGTAACCCATACAAATTAAAGAATACTCGGGTGGAAAGCAGCATAGTGTCATGGCGCTTGAGAGGCAATGAGAGGACTGTATTAAACACCGTATTTAGCAAGGATATAGACAGGAAATTATATTATGCACTAATGGCTACTGTATATTTTGAAATAAATATCACACTAGGTATGATAATATTTTATACATTATACAACTCTACAAATATAGTTTAACCATAAACTTTAACCTTACTTGATGAAAAAGAGGTCAACGTCTTTTTCCCCTGATGTTACCAACATAGTACATATATACACTATACATTACATATATGACCACAGACGTGTTCAGGGTATATATATATATTTCTATCCAACCTATTTTGATATTCATAGTATTTTTATCCCATTGAAAAAATGGAAAGGAAAGGATTGAGATTTTAAATTAAATATGAGATGGAACAGATGTGTCTCTATGGATCAAGTGTATCATGGTTTAATCTTTTGGTGTAAGGATATTATCAATAGTTGAGCTTTTTCAAGGTCCCTCTTTTATCGTCGTAAGCGGCGAAGTTTCATGATCGGATAACCAAACTTTTGGATTCAGATTCGAGACCAAAAATACAGGAATACTTGTCTCAAACTTTATGAGCATTTAACTTGAAGCTTGTAGCATAATACAATAGAATCTGGACTACGGTTATTTTTTTTCTGATTACGGATTCCAAAATACGCCAATCTAATAAAATTTCATGACAACTGAGCTCCTTGCCTCCCAAGCATTCTTTAAACTGTCAGTGTTATCTTTTTTTACTTTTATGTTCCTTTAATTGGTCAGTTGAAGATGTACTGATTAAGTAAATGTAAACTATTATAATTACTCCATCTAACCTAGGAATTGTATAATAAGTAGAGATTGGATTTGTGTAAGAACGCAAGGATGAAGCGGGCAATGACAATACTGAATTAAGACCCTCATTTAACTTTAGAGTGTTTTTATTCAATTTTTTGTGAACGATAATGATTTAATATATCATGACACAACTTTATGCTTCAAAGGGCTCCTAGCTAAAATAGAAATAAAGAAATCAAAAAAAAAAAATAACAGGTGGAACATTGATTGAGCACAGCTTGTGTGTAAAAAAATAATATAAAATTAATCACACAATAAAACACGCCAGTGAAGTGTATAAAAGAAAGGTAATCATGCTAATATAATTTTTCAATGTTTTTACTAAGTAAGGCGTGAGATCGCTGCTCTCTGTTTATGTTGATAGTAAGAAATATGTCATTATGCAATCCAACTTCATATTTACATCCACTTTTGTTTAGTTTGTGAAGGGATTTTGCAGAAAATTTCCTTTATTATTTTCAATATGTTGGTTTGATGTAATACATAACTGTTCCAGACGCCATTTTATTAAACATCCTTAGTTATTGTCAATTTCTCTTCCAGAAAAGGTTCTCTTAACTCTTCTGCAACAATTATAAATATCTAGTTTATTAGACATTTTAAGACATTTTACAACAAACATGTGTGATAATTCTTAACTGCATGTAATTGTAAAGGTAGCCATATATCTTAAGCACCTACTGCTTTTGGTTTCTTTTTTTTAATCGGACGACAATGTCATCGAAGTGAGATTCAAGGCTTAAGGTATCAACTCTTCTTTTCGCGTACTCCAATGCAACCGAGGTGGCCAGGCTGACTAGAATGGCTGGTATACCATCTAAAAAGTTAAGTAGGGCCCGGACTACAGCCACACCATAGAGAAAAAAGAGGGCTCTGGAAAAATACCAATCATTAATGAAGATGCCCTCAAGGACGCCCCTAATCTGGTTCCCAGAGAGTAAAAGACTTACAGAAGCCATATACATCGACGTTTCCAAGGCCAACCTGCTCACCTGGGTCCAAGCAAATTTTCCCGATGTCAATTCCCTCCACTTTTCTTTTTGGACACACATCGAGAGGAGGGCCGGATGTATCCGTCACCCAAACGTTGCAGCTATGATTACCTCTGATGAGAAGGAGTGGGTAGCTATGGACCTGAACTTTATTTGCAATACAAACATTTCTTTTTGCAAGAGATTTATTGCACTCTGTGAAGCTAATGGTGACAGTAGAGTATATTTCCATTTCACATTGGCTATGTATCAGAAAATGATTAATAAAGATTCTTGCTAACTGTATAATTAAAGAATGACAGGTTATTTCTTTTTTCTTTTCTCATGTGTTAGTTTCATGTTTCTACGCTGTAAAATGAGCAAAAATGTAGGACAAAAAAGGAGGAACAACCATTTTTCCTTTTCTAATTTTGAAAATAGTTGTTTTTTTAAACGGCTCAACTCTATACCTTCGAGTTTGTCAGTCGAGGACTGTAGTAGACATTTATGAGAGGTTTATTAAATAGGGAAAGAGATCCATTTTTATATTTTTTTATTGTATTTTTCAACCTATAGCACAATACAGTGACAGGAAAAAAAAACGGAAATTAATTGGTAGTTGGCCAATTATGTCATTTTTCCTTTTTTTTTTTTTGCATTTATTTAAGTAACACATTTTACATAAAACTTTGGTAGTGACTGCTTTTCCCCCTTATTTGTGTACAACTTACTTCCTGAATCCCCTCCCTTCCCTTCAAAATTGTATATTCCCTTGCCAAAAAAAGGGGAAAACGCATTTGAAAAGCCTTTAGACGCTAATAGATGATTATTTTTGTCATTTTTTTCTTTTTTTAGAGAAAATAAAAACATGGTTTTGGCTATTTTTTTTTTTTTTTTTAAATAACTATTATATATTTTTCGACTAATAGAAATTTGCCATATGTACAATCAACCAAATTTTTGTCCTTCACCTTGATATAATAAGAATATTGTAAGCTTCAAAATAACCCCTTCAAGTTCTAAAAAGAGAAATTTATTTTTGTTTTATATATTACTTGCTGTAATGCCGGCCAATGCCGAGAAAGATTAGTTCTTTACTATAAAAAATATTGCTCTGAAAATATAGCCATTAATTAAACAAAGAATCTTTAGTGTTACTCTATGTTTTTCATGAGCACACTCACACGTAGTTACTTAATACTTGTATGTCCTCTCCCCAACCATGAAAGAATAATATTTTGAGATTGACAAAACAAAATATGATGTGATGCCCCAGAGAGTGTTTCTGTCTCTAGAGTCCCCAATGGTTGTGCCGTATCTACACATGCTCGTCAATAAACCACATTTTATTTGAAATACAAGGTTAGACCATCAAATAATTGGGATTGCTGAAGTTTTCAATTTGATTTATCGTACTGACTACTTGGCAAGACAGACAGGTTTTGACAAAACACGAAATCAATCATATTATATGACGTCACTATTGATAGAATTTTCAATTTAATGTATAAAACTGACTGTTAGGCCTGACGGACAGATTTTGACAAAACACGCCGACAATCATATTTTATGACGTCCCTATTAAAAAGTGTAGTGGAAGTCAAATATCAGTCTTACGTGCGTTATGGGTTTTTATTATTTTTCAAAGTTGCTACTATGATTATTAAATTCTTTAAGAGATTTTATATATGTAAAAAGTAATAACTATGAGCATGCTATTGAAATACGGAGGCTCTTGCTGTACTCAAAATTAAACTAAGGATCGACAAAGGAATTATGTGTGCACGGATGTCGTTGTTATATACGGAGTCGTAGTAGTGGATACGACCTTGCTCTTAAAACTACTTTTATATCCTTTAATATATATATCATATATATGCTCTGTTGGCTTTTTGGTTCATTCTTCAAATAGCATTTTATGACAAAATTTGTAAAATAGGAAATTTAAGTTAAACAATTAGCTGTTAAGGTATTTTAAAGAGCTAAGAGGAAGTTCGTTTTCCTTCTTTCTCTGCTCTGACTACAACTATAAATCATATTGGTTCAGGTCAGCGCTGAAGGAGGGTCACTCATCGTTTATATACAGTTTTATTACATGACGAGGCACTGAGTCTTGAACCTCATATATGGAGTGTATGTGGCTTCCGGCCATGGTATTACACTATTCATAAGAATTTCTTATTACACTGAGGAGATTAAATAAAGACCTTTTTTTTAAAATAAAAAAAAATAAAAAACTCGTTAAAATAAATAAAAATAGAGGAAAGAAGTTGTGCAATGCACAGAACTAAATCATTGACCTATCTTGAGAATCGAGCTAACAAATTTATCAAAAAATGTTACTTTTGAACGCCAACTTATCATATTTGTAGAATTGTAAAAAAGATTAACTGTGACAAGAACGACCTCAAGGACTGATAGTACTAGTCTTAAGACTCTAATGGACTAGACGGAATAAATTAGCACTGACACAGCCTTACGCATAACTATTCAGTACTTACAGGGAGCGGGGATCACATTTTCGCCTACTTTAAACCTTGATAACTTGAAGACGACATTATCAAATAAAAAACCGGTTACCAAATAGGAAAGCTATTCTCGTCAGCTAACGATACGTAGTTCAGTTAGCATCATGCCGTCAACATATGAGGAGATAAAGAGCTATGAGTGGAACGAGGAGCTTTCGAGGTCCACCGTAGTCATGGCATTGGTTAATAATGGAGGTGAAATCTCCAATTCAACGATTGCTTCAACCTTAGGAGTGAATTTACGGACTGTTCAGCGTATCTGTAAGAATCTAGAGGACACCTGGGATGTTGATGCCACCATAAAGAGGGCACCCAAGGAGGAGAGCGCCGACAGGACGGTCAGGGACACTGACTTTGTCGACAAGGTGAAGAAGATGGTTGAGGATGACCCTACCAGGTCCGGGGGTGGCCGGAGACGGGCCCTGGGTGTGGCAACAGGACTCATCACTCTGCCATGTGTCCAAAATCTCCATGCAGTGGTTAACCGAGAACTGTTATGACGTCGTAACCAAGGATTTGTGGCCTCCTAACTCTCCCGACCTTAATCCTTTGGACTATTTTGTCTGTGACTATATCGAGAGACATACCAAAAGACATCCCCATAGCACCAAGGCCAGCCTGATGGACTCAATCAAGGAGGTATTCGGCAACATGGACAATGAGATGGTCAGAAGAGCCTGCGGGCAGTTCAGAGGCCGTATTGAGGCCGTTATTTTTGCCAACGGTGATTATATCGAATGAATGGCTACTCTGTACCTATATGCTCGTCATAGTTTTGATTTTCAATGAAAAAGTTAAAAAATGTATATTTTGTGTTGTTTTTTGTAGGAAAATATTTTGGCGACAATTTGATCCCCGCTCCCTGTACATCTATTCATATGACGTGTTCTGTCGTTAATTTTGAAAGAATAATACTAAAAGTTTGTGAAAAAATATTAATATATTAGGATGACCTATGAGTACTTTAATCTCTAGCGTGCTCAATCATAAAAGCAACAAAATTAATTTTAACATTACAGCGATTATATTTAATTCAAATTTCAATATATACAGATAAATAACTTGAATTATGATTATACTTGAGTCGTCTGTAATGAGGAGATCCGCTTAGCTGTCATGACGTTATATAAGACCAGCTGCAATGGAAGGAAGTAAATAAATATAATGTTTCGATATTTAACTCCTTTTGGAGTCCTTCAGGGACTTTCACTTATAACTCCCTAACAAATCCAAAGCGTTACTCTCCGTCATTCATGAGTTCATAGACTTGTGGTTACTCTTTATACTTAAATGTTCTCTCTTCCAGAATAAAAAAATATTAATAACAACCAAAGAATGTATAAAACAAATTTGGTATTCGTTTTAAATTTGTTTGTATGGTTAAGAAACCTAAACTGTAATACATTTGTGGTGGCTTTGTCAACAACAACAAGAAAAAAATTTAAATTAATTTTTTCAAAATGAAGTGTGGATTATATTTCTATCCTACGATTAATTATTACAATTTTTTGCAACACAATATTTTGATCACTGCTTGGGAGTACAGCATGTTACAGTTAAAGTAGCCAAAACGGATTGTCACGCTAGAATAATAAGAAATTCACCTATTTTATTTGTATGAGTACATATAATAGTTTAAAAACATAGCTAAAATAATTGAATATCTTGATAAATCTTAGTAATTTGATTAATAAGTCAATAACTAACTCAAATACATTATCAAATTGTTAAGATTATTTTTATATTGGTATATCACATAAAAATAAGAGTAGTGGTTGCTATTTAGTTGAATTTTGTTTGGTTAAATATGTTTATAACAAAATGGGCAATTTTCATAAAATGACGTCACATTGAAATGATTTATTATGTAAAATCTTAACAAAATTTCCCAAATTTGTTTTGATATACAATAACTCTTCTATGTATATATACTAGGCGTTAAAAAGTATTTTTACAATTCATTTAATCATATTTTATTTTATTTTTTTGGTCCAAATCAGCTTCATGAAGATTAACATAGTTTTTTGTGCTTATTAATTTTATTTCACATGTATCCTCAATCGGTAATATGATCTCCATTGACCTCAATATTGATTTTCGGGTAGGACTGAATACTTTATAATTAAATTCCTTCTGAATTTTTCACCTCCGTTGTTGAAAGATTACTTCAGGTTTTTAATAGTAGTCTGACATATTTGACAGCCTCTGAACCATCCTCTTGTGATGTGAAATGGTTTGACGTTGGGGCTCTGTGGAGGGCAAAAGTCTTGTAATCAATTGTTTATACTTTTTTGTCCTTCACTTTTGAACAATATTTGCGCTATGTGAATAGACGAATAGACTTTCGCCACAGCTTCTTGATTTTGTAAATCCATGGGATAATGTTTGTCTCCAAGATAACCAAGCAGTAAACCGCTGTTATTTGGAAACTTTATCAAAACAGATGGGACGACCAACCCCCATTACTAATGCTGGATAGTACGTCCTTCATATGTGGCAAGTTTCGTTAGGGATACACTGGACATGATTAGTGAGCCAAATTATGACTGGATATATATAAATATAGATGGTAAACCGTAAAACTACTGCTTCTTAGCTGTTTCCTTTACGAGCGTTGATCCAAGTAGAAACTTTTCAAAATAATTTACCCGAAGTGAGCAATAAATATGCTTAAGGTCTTCTTTTCAAAAATGTACCTGAATTTGTGTTGAAATACTCTCTAAAAACGAAGTAGTATAACTAATTGCCTTTGCTAACAAATTTTTTGCCCCTATTTCTTTATTTATTTGTTAGTAACTAAGATTACGACAAAAGTTAGTGATTGATTTTGATCAAAATTGCTACGAACATTATTTTTGGTCACAGTAAAAAAGTCATTAAATTTTCAGAGATCAAGGTTAAGGTAACACAAAACGGTTAAAATGTATAATCAACCATAACTTTGGAACAAATTTCAATGCATTACTTAATTTGGTTATAGGAGAAGTTTTTGCACTTTACTGCATGCTAATTCTAGTAAGTATTTAATTTTATATTAAAGTTGTAAGAATTGGTGTCAGGGGGAGAAAAATATTTCTAAACTTTATTTACATGGATATGTTGTAGTTTAAGGATCAAGTTTGTCCGTTTAATCTAAGAAAAGGGAAACTAGGTAATTTAATCTCTTTTTAAGTGTTAATGGACATTCTAAATCACAAAGCGCCAGATCCCCAGATATTCAGTGATATTGGGGGTTCATTTGCTGGTGTGGATCAAAATAGCAACTTTTCAACTGCATTTTTTTTTCTAGGAGAACTACAAATATATTAAATACTTTGTACTACCGATGAATACATTGGTTCTTTTCATTATTCAAGGAAAATATCTTTTAACCTTTTTAAAATGCAATTGAATAGGTGTTAAAAACTTTTAAACACTCTGTATAAGCTGACGTTTTTTTAAGCATGAAATGAATATATATATAGACAAGAACTTTATATATGTGTGTATTTTGGTTCTACGATGTTTCTCCCCCCCCCTCCCCCGTTTCTTTCACATAAATGTATGTCTAGTGTATATCTCTGTATATATAATAGGGTGAATCTAAAAAGTCTGAATCGCTGGCTTTTATAGTTACACCCTCTAGCAATTGCTAAGCCGTAAACAATTATTGAATGCTTATTACATAGTTGAGAAGAATGAGTTAATTACCAAAGATTTTGAAGTATGTTACTGTTTCTTTTCAAATGAGAGGTTATGTAGTGCAATAAATATAACGACGACTTTAATGTTGCCCAAATGTTTTTAATTTTTTGTAACATGGAATATATTTACACTATGTGGAAGCTGATTGAGAGTGTGGGTGACAAAAAGGAAAATAACAAATAGGATTTCGTAATAACAGAATTAGAGCCACCCTAATGTACATTTGTACATATGAAAAGTGGATTCATAAAAATGTCTTGGAATATTTATTTATAGTGTTTCATAAGTATTATGCTATGAAAATTATATTTATTTATTTTTTGAGAAAGAGAGAGAGAGAGAGAGTTGAATATATAAATCTTTTTCTATTGTAGATTTAAGGGGAAATGACATATGTGTGTGCCGTGAAGGGAGAAGGACAAGTATATACTACAACATATTATTTAACAACATCACATCTCTATATAACTAGCTATAAATTTATTTATTACATAAGCATTGAATGTTTCCCCCTTGAAAAATAATTCATCTTTATTCAAATCCATAGCACCAATCATACAGCTAAATTGAAGGGGTTTTATCCTTTTGGGGGGAAAAAAACAACAACTGAAACTGAAAGGAAACTAATCATTCTCTTTGAGGCCGTCTAGCCTCACTTCTAAAAAACCTGACAATTTGATACTTGGCACCATTCGAAAAACAACAACAATAAGCTACAATTTGATGTTTGTATTGTTTTTGTGCAAAATAGACGAACAACAAGCAAAATGGCAGATGACGTGCGATCTCCTCCGTACACAAGTCCATCTCTGACAAGAATATCTTCACAGTGGACTCTGTTGTAAACGGAAGAAATGATTGTTTCTTAGCTAAATCAAGAGATCAGGTCGAAGGAACCTTCTGGACCAAACATCTAGCTTAGTCATGGTCCCTCCCAACTTTTTCAAAGCCAATGACCTACTTATCATGGACGTCAATTACAAACTCCTCAGGTAACATGTCTTGCCATGGTTGAAGAGCACGTTCCACAGAGTTAACTATGTGTTTACCCAAGACGGTGCCCCGGTACATACATCCAAGAAGGTACAACATTTTTGCAGGGAAAACATACCAGCTTTCTGGAAAGCCGAATTCTGGTTTTCGTCCTCGACTAACGTGAACCCCCATAATTCGCAGTTTGGTGTGTCTTGGAGAGTAAGACGAACAAAACTTTTCACCTGAATGTCGAAACCCTGAAGGCCGTGATCACAAAGGGTTGGAACAACTTGTCCTCAGACTTTATCAAGGCCAGCTGTGCTTCTGTTTGTTCCTGTATTGAAGCTATCATTTAGAATTGAGGGGGGTATTTTGAATAAAAAGTTTAAAAACTTGTTGAATTCCCAACTTTTGATTCAACAGATTGCCGTAAAAATGGCACAAAATAAAAATATGTAAAAATGAAAACAACTCTTAATATTTTCTCATTTTTGAATCCACACCCTGTAGATATAAATGGCTATTAGAGGAAGGAAATAAATAGAAAATCAACTCCGAGTGTTGCAAATCAGGAAGATTTTGGTTCAGTCAAAGAAAAAGAAACCAAATATCAGTATTTATGCTTGAAAACAAAATGTTGATAACTTCCCAAGGTGATGAGTTGGAGTGAAGCGATTCGAATTCTGAGAGACTCCATACGATACTAGAACATTTCTAATGCGGAGAGAGATTTAACTGTCAATCAAATATGTATTGGAGGTATCCATGGGATAAATGAGTTTATCTTTCCGAAGTGGATCTGTTATATTCCTTCCCGAGACGGAGTTGGATGCATGGATATAAACCCGATCCCTTTTACTAATTATTAATATGATTGATGTGGAGCGTGAGGGAGTTGAACGTACCGTACGTCTCTTCCTCTTTTCTTTTTTCTGATCAACAGCTATTAGAAATAAGATTTCTCTTCGGTATCTAGCTATTTATTTGGCTATTTAGTGAGCTATTTGTTATTTTATTCAATTAAAAACATTGTCAAATAGTATTAATTTAATAATTATTTAGTTCATATTATCAGACAGCGATTATTTCGCAAATAATATGACAAAAATTTAGCAAATAAATAGAATCCTACTGTCAAAACTCCTATTGAACTCGAACATGGGAATTTTGGTCTAATATAACCAAATGGAGAGGAAATATCTTCATATTATCACACACCATAAAAAATAGAAGTGTTGAATTTTGACCACAAATTATTAGAACCTCGAACTTCAGACTTTTGTTTCTCAAAAACTATAGCATCAATCGATTCGAAATTTTACCGGATTATTTAAAAATGGGTGATGATTATAAAACAATCTCTTTTGATATTCTTGGTTGAAGTAATAAAAAGAATTGTTGCAACTTAACCGTTAAGTGTCCAAAAATTTGAAACGTGCTACGATAAGTAACTTACCCTATAGTATTTTTTTTTTTAATGAAGTTCCTTATCCTTGGCCTTAAAATTATAAATATAATTGGCTCTCTAAAGCAAAAACAAACTAAAATGATTTTTATTCAAATTGATTGTGAATTACATCTGTATATAACGAATTTTTGTTAATTTCAATCAAAGAAATATTCTTATTAACCATATAAACAATCTATTTTTATAAATAACTACAATACAGTGTAGATCATTTTGGAGATAAGTCGCTTCCCTAAAGGATGAAAGCTAGAAAATTCCTTTTTTAACCCTTTGAGAGAGTGTCACTAATTGCACTGAAAGTTGCGTGAATTGATCGTCACAAATAAAAAATGAGAAATAATTTGATTTTTTGGTTGAATGACCCATATCGAGGCCTTTACAAGTCTTTTGAGTCAAATAAAGGTTTTTAAACTGTATTGATAATTCTTGAATCTCTGAATTCATATTACTAATCGGAATAAAAAACCAAGGATGGACTTAAATATTAATAAACTATGTAAAAAAATTGTAATTTTCTTTCAATATTGTTTTTATGTTGACCGTCGATACATATATTTTCAATTTAGTAACCTGCTCAGAATGAATTTCACTTTTATTAGCACTCAAAATAAAATCTTTTTAAAGTAATCTACAAAATGGTTTTTTATGCCAATGCTACAGTATATTTAAATTTCTATAATATATTATAGGATGATAAATTTAAGAAGCTATGTCATCACATCACCACACAACACCTATCTATAGGACCAATATTGTTAGTTTTATTATTATTCACACAGATAGTTTTTTGCTCTACATACTTATAAACAACCCATTATCAAATATGTGCTAAATGTCTTTTTTTATTATATTATTAAAAAGCTATAAAAAGTTATTTTAATAGAGTCTAGCAATTCTACGTTGTTGATCTGCACAGACTAGGCCGGTTTTTGATTTTAGCTTGTGTGGAAAAGTTGTCGTATGGGATAAAAATTACCAATCTAAAATTGCAGTGTCCAACAAGATGTTCCTTATGTCGTACATCTCGATCAAAATATGAAAAAAGACATATACTCTTACCTCAGTGAATATAGCTCGACTACTAATGTGGACGTCTTTTAGTTTATTTAAAACTACTAGTACCGAACGGAGGCCAAATTAACAAAGTAAAACCTTTCTAAAATCCTTATTTGTCTATATAATATATCAAAACTAATAAAACAATTGTTGAAACACTTTAAACAACGCTAAATACTTTAAATAACCCCATGACTCGGTATTTTTCATTAGATACAAATTTGCAATTCATTTTTTAAAATAGGGCAAAAAATTAAGAAACAATTAATAAGAAAAAAGTCAGAAATATTTTGCAAAGCGAAATTTAATCATAAGAGAAACCAAATATAAAATGTGAGTTACAAGGGCCAGCCTACAAACAACTTTTTAAACCTCTTTCTTTAAGAAACGAAGGAAAAAATACATTTTTATAGCCAATCCTTTTCCCTCCAAGAAAATGATATATAACGAATAAAAGCATTCATTAAATGCCCAAAATCCTTGCTTTCTCATAGTTAAAAGGTCATAAATCAGAATTTTTATAGGAATTTATATACAATATCGTGATTTTGTTCGTTAGTTTGTTAGTAACGGGGTGATTTAATTCAGTTTTCTATCATTCATTAATTGAAATGAATTTAGTTTGTTGCCTTGGATATACGTTCTTTATGGGCTGGATTATAGAAATTGCATTGATAATAATAATATAATGTAGTTCAATTGCAGTGAACTAAAAATATCCCCATTAATACATTGCATCATACAAAGTTGAAAGTATAAAATAAGATAAAGCATTAAATTTGAAAAAGTTAAATTACAGTTTTTGTATTTGGTATAATCAGTTCGGCATTACAACGTTCCATAATTTAAGAAAATTCGATACATTCTTTAGTATTATTATGACCAAGGTAAAAAGGCGAATGAAGCTGCCAAAAACATTGTGTTGTAAGGGACCCATTACAATATTGAAGGCAACAGCATAGCGGTGGTTCAAACGATTATGTTCTGGTAATTTGGACGTCCAAGGTTTGGCACGCTCTGGTACACCAATTATCGAAAATGTCAATACAATAATAGAAATTGTCAGTTGGACTTTAGCCAGAAAATTAAAATTCGGTAGAAATTCTTTTATAACGTCATCTAAATCAGATAATCCTAACTATGTTAGTTCCATTGTCATAATAAAGCGAAAAAACGGTCAGAACTTTTTACTTCATTCAATGTTCCAAAATATATTAATTTCAAAATTTGATAATTTTAAAATCAAAAATATGGAAAAAATGTTATGGAAGTATCCCCTTTGGTTAGTTCATTATGTTTACTTATGGGATAAATTAACAAGGGATTTGACATGGAAAATAAACAAATACATTGGTCGTCACAACAAACATAAATAGATATAATGTTGTGTATATACCTTATTTAGGACTGAAGACTGGAGTCCCGACCAGTTTGTCCCAGTCCGGTCCAGTTCAGTCCTACATATCAGATATGGTCAAAGAAGAAGAAAAATCGCCAGATTTATTGGAAATTGAAAATATTTAGTAAAAGTTTATAATAGATGTAAGTTTTTAGGACTGCCTAAAAACAAAAATAATTCAGTCTTTCATTACTTTAATCAACTGAATTTCTTCATTTTTAGATCGGTTTAATGTTTATTTTGTGGTACACATTTCATTACATTCAATCCGGGATGACATTGGTGCAAAATCACGGAGGATAACAATAAGATATCAATTTATGAACAGACTGACCTAAGATGATTAGAAAAAGCAACAAGATTCTAAATTTTCTTAAGGATAACAAAAATTCGGGCAAAGTGTTTTTTTCTGATGATTTTTTTTTCACTGTTGATGCCACTTTCAATAAGTAGAACAGCCGCTACATCACATTCAAATGTCCAGATAATGTCTCAGCTTACACTAGATATGTCTTCTAAAGAAAAAATCCAGCAGGAACCATGATCATGGGATTTGTGAAGTCTCCCCTCCCATTTCTTTTGGAGAGGAAAGTGCAGTTCAATGCAGATACTTATATCGAACTTTTGTTAGAGAAAGTGCTACCTTGGGTCAGAGAAAAGTTTTGGATAACTTTGTATTCAGGGCCTCAGCATGTAATCACCATCCCCTTTAGACCCAACCCATTTGTCTGTGCTACTCAATGCAAGCGTGTACAGTGTTTGGAGGTTTCCATCCAGAAGGAGTGAACCAAGCTCAAGTCTGACTACATAGTCGAAGTCTGCAAGGGATTTAGGAATTTTATTTAGGCAACGATTATAGCTGAGGGCTCATATATTTAATAAAGGTTGAGTGCAGTACTTTTGTCAGATGATTTTGTAAACATAATGTCCTCACATAATATCTTGTTTAAATTTTACTCTTGAAAAATTGAAAAAAATAAAATGTTCCACACAAGATCAAATAAACCCTATGGTATTGACAGTCCAAATGTTCTTAAGGACTAGTGCCAAGACTGGTCCTAAGACTGGAGTGGACCAAACAACACAGGTCTTAGACAACACTTCCTCAATAAGTTATAAAAAACATGTACTCGATTGTCTTTGTTGTTTAGTCTTTCCCAAACTTTCTTGCATGATGAGTTCCATTCTACTGGCTATCCAAAAGTGTTTTATGCTTGTCTCATTTTACCCAAAATTACCACTAAAATCATTATCTCTTACTTCAGAAGACATTAATCTTTCCTTGATGGTATTGAGGATAAAGGCAAACAAGAAATTAATAACATTGCTGAAGCTGGTGTCAAAGCACCTAAAAATATTTGGCTGAGGGTCATGTGAAGAAAGACTAAAATTATCGACTCATAACGTGCATCGTTTTCTTTTTAGATACACAAAAATACACACTACTTTTGGGAATCACAACAAAATTTTGTTTGCAAATCTATACTTATTTACTTCTTCAGCGCTATTTCCCAAGGATTTAGGTAGTAGCAAAACCTCAGTTAGTTGCGTTCATCATTTTAAATTTTATACATATTTTCCTTTTGAATATGAAGTAAAATTAAAGACGCCCGTTGTTAAAAAGGAGTTCTCAACTCAAATTTTACACAGTATAGAGTTGTATAAATTATGTACATAATTTGGGAAATACAGTTGAATAAAAGGGTTCCTTTTATTACTAACTTTTGTTTGATATTTTTATCCTACTTGTCAAGACAGCTCAAGTATAAAATGTCATTTACAGTCATTTTATAACAAAGGAAAAATAAAATCGGAATAAAGAATGGTGTTATATACGTATATACGGTCAGATTTTTATTCAAGTGTTCTTTTTGTAATGTTATCGTGAGACATATCTTTGTTTTTTAGACCACAAATGTATACACAAAGGTCTCCCAAGATGTTTCTATATGCTTCTTACCTCTTGGCAACTCCTCCCTATCCTATTTATTCCAAGTGATTAAAACCCCTCCCCTGTCCATTTACCAAATTAAATTTGACTCTCCCAGCCATGAAACTCACAAAAATTTACCCACTACTACAATTAATAGTGATCATAGAATCGAACCTTCAATCTTTTAAACACCCCACACACGTAAGCTTATAAATTTAGAAAATAAAATTAGGGATTAGTAGGGATTATCCAATTTAGATTGTTCCAAACGGTTTCTTGGCTAATTTTTAGTTCTTGGGTAATGGAAAAAAAGCTCATCCAACTCGTAAAACTCAATAATGTAATCGATATTTTCAACGTCCATATAACCAGAACATAGTCGTTGCAACCACCACTTTGCTGTTTTATTTGATTGTGTATTGGGTTTATATACAGCCAATAAACTTTTTTGGCTCCTTGCTCTGTCTTTTCACCTTGGCCGTAGTGTTACTTAAGAATTGTATCAAATTTTTGTACTTCCATTTAACTAGCTTCATTTTACAAAAAACTGAAATAAACTTCTTTTTTTTTAATATACACTTAATATTTTAGTATACTTCCAGGTTTTTCGATAAACATACAATCTATTAATCGTGAGATATAGCTCATGTAAAGACATCTATCGTAAACGCTCATATTTTTTTTTACCTTACCTAATATTTTGCCTGTGTTATTATTAAAAAAATGTTTATTTCAACTTGAAGTCGAATGATTTCTCCTATTCATGAAAATATTTAATGCTCATTTTTTTTCTTCTAATTAGTAGTTACAATTTAATTTTAAACTCAAAAGCATTGGTTGCTCAAAAAAACGCTCCCACCAACCGAATTATTCATTTATAACTTTAAACCTCCAACATTTACTAACTATACTTCTCAATAACAAGGACAGGTACAATATATAAGTTTACCCAGATGTTATACTTTCTCTTCCTATCTTCAATATTGCAACCTTTTAATGAGAAGGAAATAACTTTGTTGTGCAAATAATATATAACTGGAGTAGTGGCATGGGGATCTAGGCATTTTCCAGATATTCGCGCTATTTAGGGCCATGCAAGTAAATGGAAGGCTTCATTATCTGTAGGAGGCAGTGAGTTTGTCTTTTATTCCTGTTAATAACCTTATTCCTTGATTCTTCTCCAGTGGGAGAGGGCTTGGAGTCTGATCCATGGACTAAGGGAGATGGCGGGAAAAGATCCCAACGTATTAAGTATCTCACTATGGCTTTTTCTTTTTTTTAACCATGAACCATATCAATATAACTACAGGTCGGAAGAAATAGGTATCACGGAGAGGAAAGTCTATGTCATCAAATCAATTCACTCCTGAAATAAAAAATTAATACCTATATACATATTTAGAAGATTATAAACTTGTAGCTTACTTACTTGGAAAGAAAAAAAGAAAATAGCACACCATACTTTAATTTTACGTTTAAAAAAATATTTATTTATCTTTTTCTGATACGGAGGCAATTTCAATTGATTTATTCTATTGGACGCCATTGGCCTCAAAGACGAAGACAAAATTTGTACAAAATAATTCCAAGTATTTCACATGAAGTTTGTGTCCATGGTAGCCTACTCTGCGTCGAAGGAGGCCTTCATGGATTTAACATATGGGTGACGGATGCTACAGGCCTTCCTCTCAATTTGCAGCCAGTTATATAAGTGAGGGGGAAACATTGGGACAGTATACGGCCGATATTCTCTTGTCCTAGAATGTAATGTTGTTAGCTTAGAAAGTCTGAGTAATTTTTGCAGTGTGAGCAAGGTTGCTGAAAGGTAACGTTGCCGTCGGAGAAATTTACTTGTACCCAAGGGAGTAGGCTGGCCTGCAAAACTTCGTTGTACATGGCTGTTGTGAGCCTGTATCCTCCCTGGAAGAAGATCAGGTGTGTCTTTAAGGGCATTTGTATTTATGTTAGGTTTTTTTCCGAAGCCTCCTTCCTCGCTACGGTCTCATTATGACACTCTTCTAAACATTTTAGATGGTCTTACATTTCTGTCGGCCATGCCAACCCTTTTGCACTGTGAACCACACGAAACAGAGTTAATTCCCTACTCCTTGAATCTTGGTGCAAAGACATTACTCCTCCGATTTAAAGAAAAAAAAGCTACCTATTCAAACAAACACAGTTATTTTTTCTTCAGAGATAGTCTATCAAATCAATAAAAATACATGTGTTTGTTTCAAATTTCTACACAGTGGAATTATACCTTAACAACTTCAATGATCGTCTTATCTATCAAGCAGTTGTGATGGATTGAGTCAATATTCAACACCAACTACTAGTTGCATTATGAAGTTATTTCTTATTTATTGTGACGTGCAGGGAAAGTTATAGAATGTAACCATATTGATAAAAAATCTTCAGGAGAGGGGGTTAGATGTATCAGTGAGTGAATTTATTGGAGTTAAAATGAGGATATGGTGTCCAGGGAGTAGCCCCCCCCCTCCTCCTAACCTCTTATTCTTTTAAGTTAAAATGTAACAAATTACTATTTCCATACCTTAATTAAAAATATATATTTTACCAATTAATAAACTTTATTTTCCACTTTAATATTGTACATAATTCATATTTGATTTATTACCTTTAACATACATAAAAACTATAAATGAAAGTACTTGTTGTATGACTCAATTAAGGCAGTATGCATGGAACAAAAGAAGTGCCCTAGTTAGATCTTAATTATTATTTTTAACTCTGGTTTTGTATGAATGTGGTGGGGGTGGCCAAATATTTGGTAATTACATAAACAAAATGTAATTAGAAGGATGCACAATTATACATTAAATATGTATTTCAAAAAGTAGGCATATGAAGTGAATGTTAATTAAGATATTTAAAAATGTATTTAACCCCTTTAGGAGAATCTATTTTCACAGATAATTTAATTAATTATCTACTGGAAATAAATATATTCTCTGGAAATATAAGTTTAAGGATGAATATTTTCCAAAAAAAAGTATCGTAATCTTTATAACCTAAGCATAGAGTTAATCAAGTTCCTCTCGAAATCCTGTAAGTGTTGGGATTCACCACAGTCAACAGCCTATTTTTCTGATACATCCTGGATCATAACGAAATGAAAATCACTACTCTTGTCTGATTATATCCGTTTTTGTCAATCCATTTGTCTTTTCCGGAAGGAATTATCCATCATGACGAAGGATAGTTGAAAAAGATAAAGCGAATAGCAATTCTTTTATTCGAATTACTGTCGTATCTTTTTATTACTTAATTTATGACAAGCTCAAAAACGGCAAAAAATTTGAACTATTTCGATCCACATGGTACCATGCTGTTTTGATATTATGATTATAAGTCAATAAAAGAAATATTATTCTGGAAACAGAACACGAATTAATTTACCTCATCGACATAAATAGCATATGTGCATACAAAAACTACTTAACAAATGAGCTGAAAAATCCTGTTTTTACACATAGATGACTCAATTTCTTTTATTTTACTCGGCATCGTGAAAATAATGTTCAATTTGTGTTTCTGATTCTTATTTACTATTATTTATGACCGGTATTTAAATATTTCTTACTTTTTAAGTTATATAAAAAATATCGAATTTCGTCTAGATATATCAAAAAGACCGTTTAAATTTGTATTTTATAAATATATTGTCATAAAATAATTTATGATAAAAAAGGCTCAAAATGGAGAAGAAACAAGTTGAAACACAAACTAGACATGAACAAATGTGTTCCAAACCCAAAAGTTGGTGTAGATATTGATATTTTAGAGGAGAAAGCAAGTGAGAGGATTTGCCTTCCTTTGTTTTATCAATTTATTGTAATTCTTATAAGTTTATAGGAAAACAGTATTTTTAAAAATTACTAAAAAAATAAAGGATCTGCATCCATATTTTTTACTAAAACTGTATCGGTATGAAGATATTTTTTGGAATCGTACCAACAACAGTAGAAATAATATACTTAAGAACTTGCAAAATATATTTTTATTGAACATATTTTCTTTTTATTTAACGAATAATTAATAATTATATTATAAGTTTATTAGAACACTTTATAAAACTATGTTCTGAAGAACGCAGATGTCTGCCTAAATGTCAGTCTATATTTATTGATATATATTTTATGTTCCCTGTTCTCACTATATGAGTGATTCATTACCTTGTTTTCCTCAGAAACATAATACAAGATCATTACTCATTTTAATGATGCGTTTGATGATAATAAATAAATACACAAAAAAAGTAATAGGTGAGGAAGTTCATACGTCAAAATCTCATTAGTCTTCCTGGAAAATTAAATATAAAACAATTTTTCTCACTTCTTTGTAGAAAAATATTGAAGTACAAATTGTTTCTTTTCGTGAAATATCAGAAAAATATTGATGTACAAATTGTTTCTTTTCGTGAAATATCAGAAAAAGGTTGTGAGAAAATAGTGGAGTGAGTGTATGATAATATTATCTATATACACAAAAGCAAAGTTTGTCCCACTGGTTGTATGAAAATCAAGTGACAGAGTGCATTGTATATTTGAAATAACTGAAACTGATTTTTTTTTTAAATATTTTATTGAATTACTGTAAGAACTCCCGGAATAAAACTAATATTATTGTTATCACCAAACTATATATCATTTGACTCCCACAAAATGAATGTGATTTTGAAATTAAAAAGCAGACTATGAGTTATACAAAATAAAATGATAAAACTGATATTGGGTGCGATCAAATAATTTTCTTTTTTTCAAAAGACTATAAAAATTTTTTTATCAATGATTTTACTTTGCTTTCAAAATGGATGTACACATTTAAAGTTTTGTTTTGTAGAGTTTTAAAAATCTTGTCAAAAGGTGGGGGTCTCCTCTCTCCATTCACTGAATGATTAAAACTTTGTTTTGTTTTTTAATTTTCTGTTTAGCTTTCTATTTAAACAACTTTAACTGAGAGGTTTGAGAGAGATGGTTATTTTTATACAAAAAGATACTAAATTTAGTTATAAACATATCTTATTTTTAAATTGGGAACGATTAGTTGATTAAGTAATTATTTTTTGTGATTTCGGAAAGTTTTTAAAATGTTTGGGTTTTCCGTATTAATTTTGGTTCAAATTAGCCGATTAGTAAAGTTTGTCTATTTTTCGACACCGAATAACTCCAAACAATGCCAAGTACTTCTGCTAGTTGATCTATAACTGGAACAAAATACAAAATATGTTGACTAAATTTTGTAAATTTTATTTTATTAAACGGACACAACAATAGCGTCATTTATGACATCTTGGACTGTAATTCAAGTGCACGTCGTTTTTAGTCAACTCCGGTACCTCTCCAACGAGAATAGATATGTTCTTAGGTCCTTTAATGACTTTGTAGTTTGTGTATAGCAACAAAGTTGATTTCGAATAAAAACATTTTATATCATTGTAAAGCAATTATTGTGGCTACAATTTCATTTTGTATCTGTAAAAATAGCTACTGACTCAATAAAATAAAGGGTGCAAAAAAATTAGTATTTGATCAGCCAGGAAGTACTTTAGCTTGTAGCTAAACCTTAGCAAAACTAATATTATTCATTTTTTTAAGTTTAAAAAAAAAGTCTTCCTTTTATTTTTTTTTTTTTTTTTGGGCTCTTTAAACGAGGTACACTAAATGTCTGCAAGATTTCATTTTTTTTATACAGTGCTCCCTGTATATGAATCATTTTTTTCTTCTTTATACTGTATTGGTATATGAGTAGTGATGAAAATCGTGTGTATGGGCATGTCAAAAAAGAAGAAACCGAACATCAACATGGAAAACCTGATAATTTGAGGAAGGTTTTAGACATGATCAGCTACAATCTACTATGACAAGGGAAGAGTGGAGAAGGAAAAAACAAGCACATTGCCAGGAATATTTCTGATGTCCATTCCAAATTTTACTTTGAGTCCAACAAGGACCTACAATTAAAACTCCGAAAGGAAATAAAGGGAAACAACGCTCAATCTCCCATTCTAACTCCCCAACAAGTCTTACCCGGTTACTATCCGTCTTTTATAAGCACACATGAACGCCCAATCAGGCTGGTTTTGAATATGATTGAATCTACTCAGAAAAGGAAGTTCTATACATGGGCATTGAATAAAAATGGCAATTGCTGAAGAAAATACATCTTCTAATTATTAATTAAAAAAACAAAAAACAAGCCAGATAAAAAATAATGTCGATTTTCATCACAATATATGAATCAGAGAATACTAAGTACAGTGCTCCCAGTGACGTCTTTTCATACATACAAATAAATTATTTTTTTTTCCTCTATAGATATTTCTTAATTTGAGTTTGTTTCACTTTTTAGATACTTCTTCACAACAAATATCAAGAACAGATGTTGAACTCTATTCACTCAAATTGACTTAACTCACCCATTACTCATTTTTATATCATGGTTGTATAATGAAATGCCCTTTATGGAACATGCTTTTAGATCACTGGTTGTAACATAATCTTTAACGGATTTTGAGACGAATATGAATATTATGTGAAATATATTTATAGTTCAAATTTATATACAGGTCTTAATATATTTTTACCTTCACTCTAAATATAACAATTATCTAAGTTACTACACACAACATGTTTGGGTTATGTTTTGATTGTTGTTATTTTTCCCAACTATATTGCCAAATTAGCCGAGTTTTTTCTTAAATTTGCCATGGTTGGCTGCATTTGGGTGATTTTTTTCAATTAGTGGTTAGATTTTTATAAGAATACCATGTCAGTGGGAGTCAGGTGAAAGATATTCGAAGAGAGGCCATTGATGACTCTAAGGCATCACTCATTCCGTATTAAACGTTATAGGAGTATTTTTATAACCTCAAAGATCATAGCGTCAGGATGATTTTCTTCTCCAATGAGGAATCTATGGACAGTGAGTTATTATACTAATTAATAATATTTTTGTTGTAGAAAAAAAAAAAAATTATAAAATATATTATTTGCAGGGTTTGGCAGAAAAACATGGAGTGTTTATTGAAGTTAATTTTCGCATTATTATTTGGGATTTGGTTATCATTTTTGACATTCTGTTTCAACCAACCTTTTGTGTATAAACAATCATAAAAAAATATTTCGCCATCTTTCCATCATGAGTGTGCAAAAATCCAAAAGGCAGCACATGCCTATGTCCTTTATGCGGAAGTTGAGACGGCAAAAATTATGGGCATAGTCAAGTGCTCCAAGATCTTTGATTTTAAGGTCGGCAAGATGAAGAAGATCTCTCCTGGAAAGCAAGAGGTGGAGGGAATGATTTAATGAGGAATCCGGAGTTCCTGTCCAGCTGTCTTAGGACCACCAGGAGGGCTATGAAGGGCGACTTTGGATGGACTGTCTTAATAAACACGGACCCCGGACCACCTTCTGAGAGAGGTCAAGAAGGCCAGAAGGCTTGAGAGTCCACGTTTTTCTGCCGAAACCTGTATATAAGATATTTTAAAAGTTAGGACTTTTTTTGATTGCTTGTTTTAAAATAAATGGCTATATTTGAAAGGTTAGGAACTACTTGTTTATTTTGAAGGACGCAAGAGTTGTTGTTAGTACAAACCTCCAGGAGTGAAGCCTTGGTTGATTTATAAAAATTATGAATTGAACCAATGCAGATATGAATATCAAAAATTGAAATCTAGTACAAACATCTTCTTTTTTTTTTCTTTTTGTCAAGCCATTTTATTCTTCTTCTTTTTTTTCGATGACACGACATTTTTTCTTTTGTGTGTGTGGTTCAAAAAAAGAAAATGTAACTGATATTCCCTAATAAAAAATATGTTAAAAGAAGGAATAAAGAACCATATTATTAATATATAAATCATTATTCTTCGGCCCAGACGAATTATAAATTGCCATTTAATATTTATATATATATAGTTTTTTAAAAACTGTGAAAATATGAAGGTAATAAATCCTTGGAATAAAATAGAGGGGGAAAATATCCCTTCTTCTAAAGAGTTTCTTTATATTCACAATTGAACAAACAATAGAAACAAGAATATAAATTAGGAAAATGTCATGAAAATATATGTATATATTTGGTATTTGAGTGTACTCGGGGAAAAAATATATAAATTTATTTATTTATGTAGGTATGGATCATTGGCCAAGAAAGGGAGAGAGACGGCCTTCAATTGGCATTTTGATTTTTACATCTTTAGCCTGTCTACATAAAAACAATTTTGAACACAAAAAAAGGAGATACTCCCATTTTAATTATTTAACTTCATATATTAAGGACGTATTCCTCAAGCAACAAGAATTAGACAACAACTCCAATAATTTTCACTTTAATTTAAAATAATAATAATTTATAATTTAACATAATGAATGTTAAATAATTACTTACACCTAGCGGCTTTAAATGGATTTGTAGACATTGCAACATGCAAATTGTTTATACAAGTTTCAACTTGTACACAGCCAATATAAAGCAGAATATTTTTTGAAAATTTGGCAAAGGATTCGTTTATGTTGAAATGGGATGAGAGTTGACGTTTACCCAATTTTGTTGTGATCTTTTTGTTGCTTTAAAAACAGTACATATATAGTCACTGTTACATATATTTGAATAAGTTTCTCTTTTATTTTTATAGAGAAAACGTTATTTTGTTTCACGTTGTTTCAAAATTTATGGGTTTCCTTATCTGAATCCAACTCTGTTTTCTTCATTTCTCTCCTTCCAGAAATTTTAAATTTGGTATCAGCTTATTTGCATATCAAGTATGGGTGTACGAGTATTTGTATTGTATATGCCTAAGAAAGAAACAAGGGTGTGTCTGTATAATGTATGGTAAATTTCCCCTGTACATTTCTTGAATTTACTTACAAACCAAATATGGGTAAAATTAGACCTTGACAAATTAGGCGAAAAAAATGGAATATCTACAAAAAAAAAAAAAAATGTTATAACATAAACTTCTGTACAATGAAAGCTTTGTTCCTAATATACAATAAAGGTAATGGCAAAATATTTATAAAGGCCACACAACGGATCAAAAAATATTCAAAATTACATGTTAATTTTTAGTGAAAAATTACTTTAGGCAGAGATTTTAAAACTACCAAATACCCATTCTAGTTTACTCCACGTATCTTATGTGTTTAAGAATAAAAACAATAGTACATTTTCAGAAATTTACAATTTTAGTGGAAAGTTTACTAGCCAAGGACAACCACTTCTGATAAGGTGATGTTTTAGTAGAACAAAAATATACAGTATATTTTGTTGTCATCTGGTGATGTTTCTGCTCTTTTTGCAAAATAAGTCTAGATTGATTGAATTTTTGTAATGAACCAAATATGGTTTTTTTAATGTTGAATAAATTATATTTAATAATTATTATTAATAAATAAAATTAAAGTTTTGATATATTATGTTCCTTACAGTGAGATAGTGACTCTTCTGGAATCCCCGCCACATTGATCAATGTCGCCTCTTCTCACACAAAAGCTCTTTTTGAGAAAAAAATATGAAGAAAACAAATACTCATCGAGGCAACAAACAGATTCCGGATCCTTCATCCACAACCATATCTCGACACTCTCATTCCTCCATTCTAAACGGCTTCATACCCACCAACAACATCTCAAATTCTTCCTCATGTAGTCCCCCAGTTGTGAATAACAATAACAACAATTGTGAAACCAAATTCAAGGCAGAGCCTGACTCAAATCGGATCTACTACTGGAGGTCCCTCTCTTCTGCCAACACTACAACAGCTGCTACAGCAGAGACTTTGGGCCGGCCAATCTATGATGACACCACGCCTGCAAATCTTCCTCCACCACCCAATTTCCGCTTGAACTTTGTGAAAAAAATGGAGGATTCGTTAATACTTCGCCTACCTCAAGGTTCCTGCGATACGACTCCTGATACTCCAGACTCATTGGATGATGACTCTGTGGATCAGTCCTCTTTACCTCCAACACCTCTTCCCATTCCTGTATCGGATCTTCCTCTGCCGAATCCGCCTTCCCAACATCAACAGCATCTCATGCACTCAAGACATAGATTTCAAAGCACTAAGTAAGTTTTAAAGTTTATTTAATGATATTTACAACATGAACAGAATGTCAGCTTTAATCAATTTATAAAGAATAATTGGGGAAGGAAGACTGTAGACAAGTGTTATGGACCCAAGTTTGTAAACTCTAAATATATTCCAAAAAATAACATGAACAAAAGAGTTTATTTTCTCTTTCATAATTTGACAGAATATACAAAAGTTATACTAGTATATAAATAGTATACAACAAAACCTTCTTTTGACCCGTCTCCCATTAGTAGACGGTCAAAAGACTATGAGAGACAGGGGTCAGGACAAAAACCACGTCTATTTTCGTTGTAAACGGGGATCAATTTTAAACCACGTTGATCCTTAATGATTTGCCAAGATGGCATAAATGAAGGCATAGGGAACAGGAAACGAAAAAGGATCAACCTTTTCTTTTTGGAAAAAAAGTGACTTAATATAAAAATGATCAATTAAAAAAATATGTATCATTAGATAAATAAAGTAAAAAAAAATTTTTTTGCCTTCTTAAAAACAATTTAAAACAAGGCACTACATTTTATTTCTAAGAATTTTCATTTTTAGGGGGAGGGAGGGGGGAAGGGGGAAAAAAACACTGGTACAAAGGGGGAGGTAAAGAGTTCACAAATAGGCGAGTGGGATAAAAAATCATGTAAAAAGAACAACTTAGCTTAAAATTCCGGTTTGGTTTGTCTACAAGGAGTGTCTAGTTAAAGGTTTAAGTATAAGAGAATCTCATTTAAACATATGCAAAATTCTCCATACAAAAATATTTCTTAGAAAATCTTGTATTTACATTAATTAATAAAAAGTAGAAGACATTACATATATTCTAAATTTTCTTCAATTATAGTTAGCATTTGCTTTTCCAGGATTTTACTGGAGAGTAATGTCCTGGGATATTATTAATCCTTGCTGTGACAATGGAACCAAAAGGGTCATTGCACCCCCCCCCCCACCCCTTTGAAGAATTTGTATACTTATAAAATAAAAAAAAAGTTATGTCTAGTATAAAAATAAAATTTAATCCCATATTTTTCCGAGAGATAAAAAATAATTTTGTAATCATTATCTTGCCTTTTATATGTGTAGATTCGATTCATTTTCTGCTCTTGTAAGTTGACTTTAAAGACTATTTATAGGTCAAATGGAGTCATTATAACACTATAATGGTTTTTTTTTACTTTATTGCATACATAGTATATATAAATAAACATTTTAGTTTATAATTAGGTTTTTAGAAAAAAAAGGTATCCCATGACAACAATTTTGGTATTTGAGACATATAATGACTAATAAAGTTACTCGACAAAAATATATTTAATCTTTTTGAAATTATTGAAAAATATGACTTCAAATGCGCGGCTTTTAAAATGAATAAGAACTAATTTGTAAAATGAACTAAGCAACTAAAGGCTATTGGAAAAATAAAATTCAAAAACTAACAGCAATAAAGTAAATATGAGAATTTGATTTATTTTGAAACTTTCTAAAATTGTGAACCAATCGACGTAGGAACTTTAAACTTCTACTTGAACAAGAAAAATAATATTTGATTAAATCTCCAGCATAAATCAATGAAGTTAAACCAATATTATGAATTTCAATAAAAAACGATGAATTATGCCTATAATCATTTTTAGGGCTATTTAGCGGATATAATATTCAAATCTCACTGTTTATCATTGGTGTCAAGTAGTATTTAATGCAGTTGTGAATTCTATTTTATTAATAAACCCATATAATTAAATTTAATCAATATTTATTGAAATTTTGTCGACTTTATATAGTAAAAACATCTTCTTTTGTATTTTTTCTGATCAAACAAGCAAATCAATAAAATTAAAACATAAGCTGAGTACACAATACTAAAAAAAAGGATGGAACACGACATATGCCCACAAAAGGGAACTATTGTCTCGTTTTTCATCTTCTTTTGGATCTGAATGTTTGAAAGTCCTTCTTTTACAAACGTTGAAATATTCTTCCTTCATCATTGAAGAATTAATGATAATTGGTTAAATTCATGCATAGTGGAAAAATCTCAGAGTTAATTTTTTTTTGACGTAGCTCAATTGACAACGGGATCAAAATAAAATATTATATTTAAATCAATGTGCGTAGGTTCGATACTCAGACACACCTAAAGAAGAAGATATATATTATGTTGATGGACTACAAAGACCATTCCTAATGTCAGATGGATTCATTGTAATACTCTAATGTTTATGTATAATAATCAGTGCAATTTCATCGGAATAAGACACAAAAAATCATCCTATTTATAGGATACCCGTTGATTTGGAGGTTAAATAGTTAGAGTTTGGAGTTGAACATTTAATATTTTACAAATTTTCATCTTATTTAATATGAAATATGAAGACGTTTAATCTGATTCATTTTAGCTTCTTTTTTTAGTATATATATGGTTATGTACATATACCTATCTAGCCTATATATGATATTACATGAATACATGTATATATTTACAAAGATGAAATAATGTTGAACCAGCAAATTATAACATCTTTATCTTCCTTGCAAAAAGAATAAAAAAATAAAGTATAAATCATATCTATTATATATGTTCTTTTCCTTTACATATCCTCTCACGTTATGATCTTTAGTTACGTAAAATTAAATGCTTATACCAAAAAAAAATCAAAAATCAATGCTTTGAGCAATTTATTTATCTTCATATATTTAACTTCTTATATTTTTAATTCGGAGTATCTACTTTGGAATATTAGATATATGCAAGCTTATGAATGTAATTTTTTCCTCTCTTTCCCACTTGAGTAATATACAGTGATGGAAAAAATAAACAAACCCCAAAGTAAATGTGGTAATTCTGACAGTTTGAAAAATGTTTGGGAGAAAAGCAGCTTATATGTCCTTAATTTTGATTATATCAGCTGCAAGCAGCTGTGAAAGGAAGGACACACAAATAAATCCCATGCCATTCAGATTGAGGATCCTAAACTTGCAATAGCATTTAATTAACAAATTGTCGAAAAAGTCCGGGCCTTAACACAAAGAGGGCTTTTTTTTATTCACCTCGTTGTCAGTGTTTACCAATCTTCAAAAGGCAGCTCTAAAAATATTCTACTAACCTACTCTTTACTTTGTGAGTTGTTTTGCTATGTGTGACTCTACTTGCATTATTTCCAGAATATTGGATCAAAAACAATTTCGCGTAATAAAATTTTACAGAGCTTTTTCATGGGAAAAAATACAATTCAATATAATCAATCTGAATAATGTTAGGGTCATAGACTGGCCAGCCCAAAATCCTGACCTTAACCCTTATGAGAATATATACACTACATTGAAAAAGGAGTGTTGAAAAAACATCCAACAAATCTTGGTGAACTTTAGAAATTTTATTAAGAAGAGTGGGCCAAAATTGATTCAAGAGTTTACTTCAATTTACAGGGTTCGGAAGCGAGCGTGGACTGTCAATAAATGCTAATTATGTACTTACAATAAAGAGGTTTTGTGATTTTTTCCTGCATATTCCAAATTTCCTGTTCTTTCTGCATAAGTACATAATTACAATAAACATTTCTCAAATCTTTCATCATGAGTGAGCAAGAAGCAAAAAGGCAGAGGATATCAGACCGTCTGGATGCCAAATTTGACGTTCAGAGATAATGGACATTGTGAAGTGGTCCAGGAGCCTCATTTTCAAGGTGGCCAAGATGAAAAAGGATGGGAAAGACCTCTCAGGGAAAGAAGGAAGTTGGGGATACAACATGAAAAGGGATTCTGAGCTTCTGGGGCACCTGCAGAAGAATATCAAAGAGGACCCCACAGAATCCATGAATCACCTCTAGCAAGCTTTGCGTGGACGAGGGACAATCAGGAGGGCTATGAAGGAGGACTTGGGGCTGTCCTCTTACACAAGGACCCACGCTGCCTATCATATATTATTAAGTTCATGCGTGGATCAAGGCAAATGGATCCACAGTAAAAAATTTCTCTGACAACAAGATTTTCAGCGTTGACCAGGTCTACAACCGTCAAAACGACCGTTGGCTTGGGGATCGAATTTGTGTCGTGCCACACTTCAGACCGGACCAGGTCTCAACACTAACAACTACCTACAGAGAGCTTCTGCAGATATCCTTCCTTAATGATGTTTTATATTGAACAGATGCTATAATAACACAAATATACTTGCATCTACTGGGAACATATAATTTGTCTAATAATTAGTTTAATTTACTTTTGTTGAATAACTATTTATTTCTCTTCATTTCATGGTTGAATGCATGTGTACTTATACTGTATTTATAGGGCGGTTCCAGAAATAACCACCCTGACTAAAAAAATATCTTAGTTGATAAAAAAAAAGTATATTGGAGAGTACAAAATATGCTTCAAGTTCTAAGACGCCACGGCATTTAGTATTTGTTTGGCAGCTATTACTATTGAGTGTATGAAAATTGAGAAAATTTGTCAACGTTAAACGATACAATACTTTGATTTAAAATACCTTAGTCAAATAATTATTACTAAGGGTTAGAAAAGTGTTGAAAAATGAAAAATTTCATCACAATCTGTTCCATAGTTTATGAGTTCTTGTTCTAACTGATACACTACAATTGTTATTTTATATGTCTAAAAATAAGACTCTTTTACCCACAAGTATATGTGTTTCTTTTGTTGAGTCTGGTGCTTCTGGATCCTCCCTCGTATGTATATAGGTCAGGGATCGATCGAGATATTACACAGCGGATTACACAGGTCAAAAATTTTAGTTCCTTAGCTTGTGATGATATAATATCAATATCATCAAAAAAAAATCATGAAAAATCATTCTAGTTAACTCTCGCGTTGATAGACTACATATATAGAATGTCATCCCAAAGTCGTCCACCCCCTAATATAAATATATAGAGTTGCAAATCGTAAGCATTATCTTTATATAAAACAAAAAAATAGCTATGGGATTAAGGAAATCAACATAAATTCTTTCCATACTTAGCAAGTACATGGGCAGAAATTAATCAGTTTTTAATTCTCCATCCTACTCTGCGTTCTAGAGGGGCTTACTCATCAAGGTTACTCTCTGTCCATCATGAGGAGACACTTTAGTGATAACAGTTTATGGTTTAAACGTATATGCTGTCTCCTAGTCATTCATAATCAATAATGTAAATCCTTTGAATCATTTGTAAAAGAAAAACCAAAAATCAGCATGGTAATTTGAGCAATATTTTGTGGAAGATCAGCAACAATCATCTGTGACAAGGGAGGATGGAGACAAAGAAATAAACTCAAACATAGGCAAGAATGACTCCGATTTAGATCCTTAATTCTATTCTGAGACCAACAAGAACGTAAAATTATAACTCCAAAACAAATCCTCAGGTCTACGCTCCTTTGTTTATGATTACATAGAGATGATTAATCAAGTTTTAAATATAACTGAATCTCTTTAGGAAAAAAGGTTCATTGGTCACTACTCAGGAATCAAATAATTAATACAACTGCCAAGGAAAAAAAAATTCATTCTTCATATAATCATTTCCAAAAAAATGAGTCCACTAATCATTATGCGGATTTACATTACCGTACATAATAGATGTCCCGTTGGTTTCTAAAAGTAAGGGAAACAGAAAATTAACCTGCTCATTTTGACTATTTGACTAATGTATGGGAGGAGAGTAGCTTAGGTGTCGATAGATTTATTAAATTTGCCCCAAGGAGCCGTGAGAGTAAGGAAATAAAGACAAATTCTGAACCGTAAATTACAAAGATAAAGTGTCTGGAATTCATTCTATATCGATCCTCAACTATAATCCTGTCCAACATTGGCTTAAACTTATGAGTCCTCAGCAAATCCTCATTTTTTACTCACTGTCTTTCATGAGCACACGTACTGGTTATTAATTTATAAATGGCTGTTCTGCTCTCAAGAATTAATTAATAATGAAAATACTTGGAAAAATGGTAATTGATGTTCAGATTGTCAACTAAAAAACACACTCTAGCTTTCTAAGACAACCTTAGCACGCCACTATTCCCTCTTGAAGAAGTTACAATTTTCATATGAAAATACTATAATTTCATTAGTAATTGCAAAAAGCTCTTCTTCCATTATATCATTATTTGCATTTATGTTTATGGTCATAATGTTGTACCTACAGGAGGGCACAAAGGGACAGTGCCCTTTACAAACTCATCCCACTCCTCTCCAAATAAGTAAAGCTTCAACTTTGTGACCAGATCTTGTACTAAGCAATCGTTTATTTTTAAATACACCTTATCCCTTTGACCTCTGAGGGATGATACTATAAATTTAATATAATATTGTTCTTTTTTTTTTAATTAAAAAAGGCATTATAATTTAAAATATTCAGAAATGTACGTTGTTACGATTAATCGAAATAAAAACAGTCAGAATAATAATAAAAAAATAAAAAATACCAACGTATTTTCTTTTCTTCAAATATTGCGATATTTTGTAGGCATATTTGAGTTTTTAAAAGGCTTATTATTCAAATTACTGGGATGTGTGTAGATAATCGAGAAATTAAACTATTGTTTAGAACCTTTCTTTGATTTAAAAGGCTCACGATATAGCCCCTTTCAAATAATATACATCAATTTCTTAATTTTTGATTGTGGGCATTAATTTTGGTTTATTTAAGTAGTGCGATTGGTTGGACCGCCATAAGGTTCATCATGATAATTTATTGATAGAAATGAATGATAATTTGTCAAATAATAAAAATGTATTACACACTCAATTTTGAGAAAATCAATTCTACCTTACTTTGTGTTGAATGGCTTCAAATATAATTTTTTTTATATCAATCTAGTCAACTCCCCAACTAAGAATACCATGCATTGTCATATCCCCCTTCCTCTGGTTATTAGTGTCTTCCGACAAAAGGTGTGAAATGTATTTACTTTTGTTCTAGGTTGTGTGATTTAATGTATTTTGAAAAAGTTGCGTTTTTTAAATCATATAATCTTCATCGCTTTCAATACCCTTCTATTAATTAATTTTTAATCTCTTCATTAAATCTGTATATATTTAGAGCAAAATGATATTCTGCTTTAAATGGTATTATTTTTTTCTATTATTTCTATTTTCTTTACTATGTTATAAACGATATTATAGGGGAGATAAGGTCATAATTGTATGGGAGGAAAAATAAAAGGTTTTAAATATGGGGAGGCTTTATCAAAAAGTACTTAATTAAACTATGTTCTTATAAATGGCTTTGAATCATTCTAAGGGTTAAAAAGGTGGATAACAAAAATTATAAATTTAATGATTAATTTTTTGTTTATTTTAAGCTCCCCGGATCCCTGGTTCATGCAAGAGAATTTAATTGAAGAGATTAGTGCGCCCCCTAATGCTGTTTGTTCAAGTGCATCCTCTCCCGCAACACCTATTGGCTCTCCACTCGCCCAACAGCGAACCATGCTTCGAAGCATTTCCCAAGTTCGTCTGAACAATTCTAACAATAATAATCATCATCATCCAAATTCATCAATTATCCACTTCAACAATCCTCACTCCACGGCTCCTCCTCTATCCAACGGTAAACCCCCACGAACTTACTCCTCTCTCTATCCACAAATGATTCATCAAACATCATCAAACATTAAAACCGGTGCTAGACATGATGCGAACAACAACAATGAGTTTGAAGATCCGAATGAGACTCAACCTTTCAAGTCCCAAACATTACTCACAACAACGACCACCACAACGACCAAAGTAATAAAGAGCTCTACGACAAATGGGGATCAAATAAACTCAAACACAATCAAGGCACGGAAGAAGCAACCTCCTGCTCCACCCTCTACGGCCTCTCGCTATGCAACCATAGGCACTCGTGTAAAGCGCTCTACCATGATTAACAATAACAATCGAATCATCAATGCAAATCTATCAAGTGCGACCCTTCATTGCACAAAGTCGAATCGAGATCCTCTTCCACTCAAACCTCCACCCTATCAGGATCCACCAAAATATAGAAAACCTAAAACGACGATCTCTATGGAAAACAATCCGGCCAACTCATCCTCCTCATGCTTCACCATTGATAGTGCCATGAACTCCATCAATAATACAAACAACAATAATCGTCCGTGTGATCCTCTGGAGAAGAATCTTATTCCAAAAGACGTTGTGGAAACACAAAATGCCATATTAAAGGATCTCCAACGACACATGAGCTATGAACTTCTCGAAAATCCACGTCATGTAACATCCGAGGAAGACGAAGAAGAAGAGAACCATATTGAAGCAGATGTCCGAGTAACAACTAGTCTTCTACAAATCAAATCCAAATCCCTTCCGACCATTGCGCGCATGCAACAACAAAACCAGTTAACAAACGGTCACTGCTATAAATTAGGGAGCAGCAAAGAAAATGGGCCTGAGGAGAGTGGTGAGGATCCCATTCAAGAACGTCTGCGAAATGATAGTTTGTCCACATTGAATGAGGTCAACTCCTCAAAAATCGCCAATCTATCATCTGCTTCGTCCTCCATGATTGACAAACTCAGAACTGATACAAATCGAGATCATTTGGAGGTGCAGAAAAAACCTATTGATTTGGATTGTGGAGGGGAAGGGGGGCAAATAAAACCTGGGAGGAATCGTGTAGACTCCATTGTAGATAGAGACATCATTGAGGACAAGGATGAGAAGAAACGGAAAGTAAGTTTATATAAATAATATATTGATATATCATATGTGTCAACAAAAAAACAATCTTTCTTATAAATTAAGAACATTTTTATTTTTTGTTTTACTTCATAAACAAAGGGTCATTATTTTAAAATCTAATTATGGAAAATATATTCCTTTTAAATTGATCATTGAAAGTGCCAACAATTGTTAGTTGTAATTTAGAGCTAAGTAGTTGCAGTGTATATATAACACGGGTTAGTCAGCAACGATTTTCTATTCTCAGTCAAACTTTAATAGTATAGAAGAGGACATCATTTGAAGCCAAAATAGATGAATATATCATCTTTTTGGTGCAGCAAAACGTGGACTATTTATGTTCATTTTCTCAGTAAAATATGAAGGTTTATTGATTATTCTTTGACATTCTGGGTTAACCATATATTGTACATAAACAAACTAAATAAATTTTTCGTAAGTGAGCAAAAAAAAGCCGACAAGCAGCGTATCTCTGATCTCCAAGATGCTGAACTTAAGGTGGCCAGTATTTTGGAATTTGTAAAGTATTCCAGGAGCCTGGTTTTCAAGGGAGCCAAGATAAAAAATGATGGAAAAGATCCCTTAGGGAAAAGTAGGAAGTGGAGGGGGCAATTTAAATATAAATCCTGTTTTCATGTCCAACTTGGAGATGAAGACCAGGGAAAACCCCACACAACCCATGAATCCCATTTCTTGTCAAGTTTGGAGAACATGATCAAGGACGACCTCCATAACTGCTAGGAAGGGCCAAGAAGGGTAACATAGACAAGTGGACCCCACAAAACTTATCGATAGAAGTAATGAAGGCAAGGAACCTCTGGAATCCGCATTTTGCTGCCCAATCCTGTATAATTATAGAAAATAATTTAAAAACCTAAATATGGCAATAATAAATAATGAGTAAATTGTTTAAAAAAATGGAATTACGACATTTTTTACTTTTTATATATCATTTGCCCAAACAAAAGTGTCCAATGATGTTACAATAAACAGAAAGAGAGTTACTTATAAATCAGCCATGTTTGCCTTAAAACTTTCTTAGAGCCTACTCTTGTTTTAATAGCAATAGAGCGTTGGACCTTTGGTGGTCTATTTGATCTGAATTAGCTTGAAAAAATTGAAAAAAAAAAAAGATTTTTTTTTTTTTTGTAATTTTAATATAAGCCATAATTTGTAAATACTACTAAAAATACTTGCTAATAAAATAAAGTATAGATATGTGAGTCATACACACATTTATCTCCATACATAGTTCCAGTTTCGACCCACACGTTATATTTTTGACAGGACTGTTTTAAAAGTATTTATTTGTCACCGATGGCACTTATCAATGGAAACTCTATATATTTTTGAACCTTTTTTTTACTCACTTGGTATTTTTATAACTTTAATAAAAACAATTTTTTAGGATTTTAATCTTGAGCTCCTCCCGAAAGTATTACAACTCCTTGTAATAATCAATAAATGATAATGCTATTTAAGAGGAGCAGAAGGTGCAGTATTATTTTTGATAAGAAATTCCTGTTGGTAAACTCATATGATGTTTGTACACTTATATCACTATAAAACTTGTTGTAGCTGTAGGTTTTAAAATCCAGAAAATTTGTATTTAGGTAAAAGTGCATATTTACAAAATACGCTGTATACTTTTGTGTTAGTGAGGTAATAATCCATTGATCTATAAAATTAATCTAATGGAGATTCAACAGTAAAGTTCAAACCGATAATAAAAAGGAAGATGACATGTGGCAAAATCTCCTCGAGCCAAAATTACAAGGGCAAAAATCTAGGTAGCAAAATTACCAGTAAACAAATGAAATGATTATATAGTAATATTCTTGAAACCCTAACTAATACTGCTAAAATTAATTTTTTATACAAAAATATGAGTGATTTAGCAATATCTTGAACTAAAATAAGTATTTTCATATTTTTTAAGAAATATAAACAAAATACTATACACCTAAATATTGTAATTTCAGTGTATACTGACTGTGTTTTTGTGAAATAAAATCTATCTTATTTTTGGGATAATATTTTTACTCCAGTTGACTAACGGAATGTGACCATACAATCTGTAATTGCAACTTGAATTGCTTTCAAACGGTTACTTATAATAGTTGATTAATAGAAATTTAATATTATTCTTTGTTCATAGAATATAAGTATAATCACTAAGCATTTAGATTTATAAAAACTTTCCTAGCTTGTTTTTTTGTTGACATACCTCCTTCTATATTCATTTGCATCTATGTAATTTATATTATCTATTTAGTTACATAACGGAACTCTGAAATCCAAAGACCCAGACAGCAGTCAAATATCCACAACAGACGACGATTTTGAAACGACGGATGAAGATAATCACCGATCCCATCATCACCACCACCATCGGAAGTATCGGAGAAAAAGAAGTTCGCTATCCCATCCTGACTCTATTGAAGAGACTGAAGATGATGATGAATTGGATGATGATGACGACGACTTTAATGGTGAAACAGAGAGTCCGGAAATGGAAATTTGTGATCCATGTCAGTGCTATGGAAAATGTTGTCTGGACATGGTTGCCTCTTTCTTTTGTGTATCACTTTTATAAGGATTTTTGTAAACAAAATATATTAAATAGGCATTAAAAGTTGAAATATATATATATCTCTGTTTGGAAATAAACAAAATTAAGATTGCACAAAGCATTCAGAATATAGATTTAGATCATTCAAATTGAAGGAATATATTTCTTACCCAGAGATGATTATAGAAAAAAGATTGTTTTTGTTTATTTTTATTTTGTCCAAAAAGTGTCTTATTTTTACAAAGATTGACAGGAACACTTTTTACAGATTATTTTTTTTTCTGATTCATGTCTGAGTTACTCATTTGCCACCAAATAATATCAAATATACATCCATTGATATGAAATTTATTTAATTAAATAAAATAATTTTTTTTTACATACTACAAAACATTTGGAATCATAACACAAAGTTAATTTAGTGTCTTTAATTTAACTTTAAAAAGATTAGCTATAAAATAAATAATAATTATATAAAACTGCATAACAGTTGATTTATTTATTATAAAAAATTACATAAATAGGGCGAGTAGAAGGAGTCAGATAATTCCATTGAAAATGGGGAGTTATAATCAACACAAGCCAACTTTTTTCATTCAATTTGCATGAATGAAAATGAATTTCTCCAATATATGTTTGGATTTAATTTGCCCCTTCTCCTAAAAAAGGATATAGATAACTTTAAGACAGACTCCACTCAACCCCTAATGGACCAAATGTTTTGTGTACACCCCTAATAACTGAGTCTGGACAATTTATTAAAAACTATCATAATCATAGATGAAAATAATAAAAAAGATAGCAAAAATGAACGTACTCATTCTAATAATTTGAAACAAATGTGGGAGAAAAGAGGCATAGTTGTCATGGGGGTTCATTAAACTAGGTGCAATCAGCTTATAGATGAAGGAAATAAACACAAACCCAACTCCTTATTTCTAATAATTTAGACAAGATTTACTTGGATGTCAATCCTCCATTCTACTCCAAGTCCAACAAGCACTGACATATATAACTCCACAACAAATCCTCTGGCTGACTTTTTGTTCTTTCTTCAAGAATAAAAGAATAATGATATTAGCTTTTGAATAGAAAAAAACAGTTATTCAAAAGCCTCCATTATCATGTTATTTTCAACTCTGATCATGTTATTCTCAACTAAAATATAATATTAAATATTCTAGGATACAATAAACCTATGAGGAAGTAAAACACTGGAGTATTTAGCAATGCCCAGGAATTATGATTACGATGATTGATTTGTTTCATATAGGGAAGTTCTAAAAAAATTAATAATTGTTTTTCATTCGTAAAGATAATTGAGTATATAATCAATTATGACATTTAAAATTTCCCACATTGTCATTATTCGTCAACAACAACGTCTAATGGCCCTGCTAAGACTTTGATCGGAAAGACTTATGTTGACACTAATTTTTATTCGTTTTGTTGGTAATAGTCTGTAAAGTTGTAATTATTTAAAGTTAAAAAAAAGTTTGTTTATTTTTATAATTTTTTTTAATGCAATTATTTTTAAATTAAAATGTAAGGTGTATTTTATAACTTCAGCTAGGATATGAAGCACTTGAGAAAAAATAAAAAGTATATTCGTTTTTAAGCAAATTACTTTATTTTACTTGATTTCCAGCGGTTATATACATTTTTATTATTTACAATCAAAATAAATTAATAGATAATTCATTTTTCAGATACAAAACTTTTGTATTAATTTGTCATCTATTTTGATTTCCATCTATATAGACCTTTCATGCCAAAATATGGTAATGAATCGTAGTTAATGTCTAAAAACTAGAAAAAAAGAGTTTTTTAAAAGAGTTTTAAAGGTTAATCCTGGGCATGTTGAAAGTTTTAATGGTAATTTTTGTGTTTCACAGCTTTAAAACAATAATAAAATGTGGGTTTAAGCCTTTGCAAACAAATGTTGTAGCATGTAGTTATTCGCTTTATTCTCGGTTAATCATGGGCATACACCTATTATACCATTTTATAATTATATGTTGTCTCCACAAGAATTAAAGAATAATCGTAACAAAACTAATAAACGCTGTTCAGGTTACCAACCAAAAAATAAATATGAAAATCAAAGATCGCGCTCATTTGTAATTGCAATCTGTTATACATTTTTTAATATTTCAATCCTTTCATAATTATTATTTTATACTTGAAAAGAGAAAAATAAGTAGTAAGTAATCACGAGTGTTTGAAAGACTGAAAGTAACGGTGAGGATTCGTTGTAGAGTATTATGTGTAAGTCTTTGTTGTACTCGGAGTATAATTGATGATCAATAAAATTGTAATTCCTGATTTTATCATACCTACACCCGGACTGACATTAGTGTTTAGTTCTCTCATATCATAGCTCACATCTAGTTGAATGGATCCTCATGGGAGCTATATTTCTCATTGACAGAGGATTTGACAAAATAATATATGAAATATACATATTATTGGAACAATCCTTTGGAACGGGTTTGAGTAAATATATTTCTATATTTCATATTGAAACATCCTTTCTAGTATTTTTTTTATGATTTTGAGGTTGTTTTAAAAAGTAACATCGATTAAGACACTTTTGGAGTATATAAAAGTCTGTACTAAAATATCATATCCAATATCTACTTGTTCTTCCAAAATCTTAATATGGGTCATTCATACACCAAGTGGTTCTTTTTTATCAAAGCTTTTACCACAGTCATCCTTTTGTGGACTTATGTGGTCCTTTTCTTTAACCCTTCTTAAAACCATGTGCTCAAAAGAAATATGTACAAAATAAAAACAGGCCAATTTATGATACCATCTTCATCAAATAAGTTTTTTTTTATTTAAGTACTTTGGGCATAGAAGAAGTCATTCTTGATCAAACTTTTGTCTATTTTCTGTCCTCCCCTGTTGGCTAATGCCCTTTTGTTATTGTTTTATATTGACCTTTCTCCCCAAGGAAGATAAATGTAGTTTTAGGCCTGACTTTACTCCCACCCTAAATGCCCACTTAGTTTGTGAATATTCACTAAGACTGAACCTGAAAAAAACGAGTCTCAACACTTGAGTAAATGCATACTTAATTACCATTAATAATAATAAAATTTCACAATCATATATGAAAAGAAAATTATCTGCCGGTATGTTAAAAAAAAAAAGAACCAAATATGATGGTGGTCACCCTGATGATTCGAAGAATGTTCTTGAGAAGAAAAGCGAAATGAAATTTCATTAAATTAGCTACGAGCAGCATTGAGGTGAAGGATATAATGACAAATACCTCTCCTTCTATCTAATGCTATAGACATGAAATACTCCAATATCGATCCTCCATTCTTCTAGGGGTCCAACAAGAACCTACATTTATAACTCTGGAACAATTCCTCAGGGTTACTTTATGTCTTTTTTTAAATACCCTCTTTAAGAGCATAATAATAATGATAACAGCATTGCAAATTAAAAAAAAAAAACCCCACATATTCAGGCAGCAAACTCAAAAAGACTCCATTGTCATGTTATTTTCATCTGTGGTCATAATAATGTCAACTAAAATAAGATACTTAGAATTCAGGTAAAAAATAAACTTCTGTAAAAGTGAAAATTTCTAAAGTTTTTTACAATGATCAGGAATTCGGATTACGATGACAACCTGCTTGAAATATACTTTGGAATATTCTAGAAACATATTATTTGAGTTGCTATTATTATTATTTTTCATTGGTTACAATGCTTCAGTATTTTTTATATCATAACATTTATTATTTCTCATATTTTCATTGATTTTGATCAACTTCCTAGTGGCCGAGAAAGGAATTTGATCAAAAAAGATCAATTGGTTTACCCTAATTTTTTTTTTTTCTCTTAGTATTGGTAAGCAAAGTTGTAATTATTTAATTTTATAAATAAAGTTTTTTATTTATTTTAGGTCCCAATGAAGACCTTGAATTGAATATTAGAATCAACTTCAATGTTAAAGTAATAGTCCTGCTCAATAGATAAGGATAAAATAAAAATGGATTTTAGTTTTGAATAATGTGAAACTTCAGATTTTTATAATAAAAAATCCAAAAGTGAAGCCAATAAAAAGTTGCAGCCTATTTTTTAGTTTTTTTTATGCTAAAATTATAATTTTTATAACCAAGATATATTTCTTTTGCAGTGTTGAACAACTGCTTCATTTATTCAAATTATATCTGTAGACAATAAACATAAGATGAATTCAATAATTATATGTAAATATAAAAAATGTTTATTATTTAAGTCAAGGCTATAAAAATATTACGTAGAATTGAAAAAGTAGAAAGAGTAAGATAATTTAATTGAAAATGAACAGTCACAATGAACACAAGACATCTCCTTCATGCTATGAGCATCGATAAAAATTATGTAGCTTCGGAAAAAGTCTTCCTTTGGAATGAGAGAACCAAGAAATGAAAATACTGTCATCCTCAATTCGCCCAGATGGATTAGGAACAATATACTCTTATAAGGTCTCAAAAACTCGTTATCTCCTTTCTACATTAGAGTGTGTCCATTCCATTAAATTTAATGATTCAATTACTAAGATTTGAAATTGGGGTTGATGCAGGGATTCATGAGTTCGGACTCACGAAACAAGTACTGAGGAATAAGAATATTTTTGTCACTTTCCTAACTCATCATGGAGGAATCTCTTTCAGAGGAGGAGGAATAATAAGTCGATTCTATTCAGCTGAGGTAGTTCTGAGAGGAAGACGGAATCTCATGATTTTGGAAGAGGAGTATCTCTCTCAGAAGAATCGAGAGGAAGGAGATCTCATGGATGAAGAGAAGTCACTGTCTTGAAAGCCCATGACATCAATGACAACGTTGTTCTCATACTCGTAGCAGTTGACAAAGTTGTAGAAGAAGTATGGTTTATCCGTCACGAGGCTCATTTCCATGCGTCTACCGGTTCTGTTGTCCATGATGTAGAAGTATTTGCTTTTCTCCTTGCATTTACTCCATGCCATAATCTCCTGAGAATCTTTGGTTATTAGTGCTTCAATCCACATCTAACGTAAACAATTGCATCACTTGGTTAATCTGCACAATCTCAAAAATGATCATTGTATTTGGTTGTCAACTCTTAAATTGTCTTCTTCTTTTAATTTAACCAGTGGTCTTAATGTTGATTGGTCGATACGAATTTGTTCTTATTAATCTATCAACAATTATCGATTAATAATTCTCTAGTTGGAAGAATTGGCTAACTACTAGTGGCATTGATAGCCTCCTTTTTTTAAGGGTGCTACAGAGACTCCAGTGCACTGCCTGGGGATGCCCTGTTACGTCGTATCCAATGTTATCATGCTAAATAATTTTCATAATAGTTCAGAAAACTTTTTATAAAACAAGAAATACAAGAACTTATATTAAATAGATATTATAATTTTGTTGAAATAGAGTTGCACTGTTGTACAAATAAATAACAATAATAGTTATGTTCTAATAGTAATAAAATTGAGTTATCCATTGTTTTGTCATCAATAATCCATAAAATTGTAATATTAACCTGGATTCCATTTTAAATTAAGTGTGAACCTTGTTTAAAATTAGCTTAAAATTCAAAACAAGTAACTGTTTAATTTTGGTACCCAAAATTTACTCGAACATTTAAATCTAAAGATCCGAATATGAAAAATGCAGATCTGTCTTATCTTTAGGCGGGATGTAAAACAGATCATCTGGCATATGAAAAAACGGAGAATATGTTATGTTGATAGAACTTTCTATTTAATCTAAAAGATAGAGTTATAGGTACAGTGCATTAATGAAGTTTCTGCCGATTAAACTTATTTTTCAAATAACAAAAAAACACATAATCCTGAATTCAAGATAATATGTAGTTGAGGTGAGTGGCCTCTTTTCATCATTATAAATGTACTATACAGCTATGTTTCTTTAAAATGAAACATTCTGTTTTATACTGGATAAGAGATAATAACTTGATACAGGCATTGTGTTTTAATTTTGTATTTTCAATAGATGTAATCACCATTCCACCGTTGTTGGCAGAATCTTGTTCCAACTTGACCCTGAACATTTTACAGCTGTTCTTCTCCAAGTTGGGTCAATTGTAAATAAAAGCGGCCTTCTACTGGTCGTTTTTGAGCTGACTACGTTAGCTCTGTCCAGTTCAGTCTCATTCCTAAAAACTTATGAAGTTTGGTCCTTGTTATGTCATCTCCGTTATTTATTAATTTTAACCAGTTATAGTACTGACAGTCCTAAGGATCGGTCCGAAAGACTGATAGAAATGGTCCTGAAACTAGATTGGAGTGAATAAATGGGGACTGACACAACACTATGTATTGAGTAAATACGTGTGAGTGTGCTTATGAAAAAACATCCTATGACCAAACGATGGATTACACAAAGGACAATTTAAACATGATTCAGCTTTTATATTTTACATATTGCATTTGCTTTAATGAGAGAGAAGATGAAAATACTTTATTGACGACATTTTAAGGATCCTTTATTTGCAGACGAGGCATATGAAAAAATAATAAAAAGCTTTTGAAATAAATTTTAAAACTTTTGTACATAATATTATTTTCTTTAAAAATATTATTTAATTATAAATTATATTTAAACTTAATTATATTTTCAAAAGTTATTAAATATTTATGACTTTGTATTTAATTTAATTTGCTCTAATTCCTTAATCATAAGTGTAGTGAAAAGGAGGAAAAATCAAAGTTATTATTAATGTTTGCAAAGGGAAATAAATTTAAAGATACTACAAGAATATTACTACAATGGGCACTTTTTAAAAGACATGAAGATACAATCAAATATAAATTACGTCGATGATCAAACAAAATGTAAGAACTACGAAATAATAATTGAAATGCAAAATATCCAGCAACAATGTGTTGACTAATTGTTTAAAATAAGGGCTTACTCGGAATTAATCAATTAGATATTTGACTTGTACATAAGATGATGCTGACTGATGATATTTAATGAAGTTTATTTTTCTAATTTATATGAAGTAGAAATTACTAATGCGTTACAAATAATTAAATTGGAACGTCGGCTGGCACTTGTACCAAAGTCAATGATGTTGTTATTCATGTTTTTCTTCTCTGCATTAGTTTTGCTCAATCTTATTAGTCATTATTCTCTTCGTGAATTGTTTCACAGGAGCGTTTGAATTATCTTCGCATCTTTTCTGTGAGTTAAATTGCTTCTTCTTCATCTTTTTCACTGATTTGTCAGTTCGGGCTGGCTTGATCTTCCCTTCTATACAAAGATATACCCTTTCCTTGAAAATCCAAAATGCTAATGACACGTCCTGGATCCCGGCAGCAAAAGAAGTGAAATTTTAACTATTGGAATCACTCCAATATAAAAAACTACTTTAAGTCAACCCAAAAAAGCTTTTATACAATTTACGAATTGTACGTATCTAAATAAATATTTACTTTGAAAAAATATAAGTAAACACATTTTTTTGATGTTGTTATAATATTATTCAAAAATATAATATTAAAATAAGAATTTATTCGTTATATATTTTATTATTATTGCTTTACTTGACACAATATGAAATGTTTATTATCAAAAAATATCACTATAGTAAACATCCTACAGTATTTTATAGCAATCCCATAATAAATTCACCACTGACTATAATTCTTATTGAAAAATAATATATGTACTTTTTTAAAGGGCTATCTGAAACATATATTATCCCATTTAAATATTTTAATCAACTCCCCTAAAAAATGAACAACCTTTCAAAGTTATCACTTTTGAAAGGTTTCGAGATAGATAAAATTATATATTCTTCCGTTCTTTTTTATTTATCCGGCATATAATTCTTGTAGGAAAGTTTTTGGTATTTTTGCCCCTCTCCCATTTTTCTCTGGTATACCTAATCTCAGTACTATATTCGAACTGTTAAGTGTCTGGCACGACAGATTCTTCAGATATATTATTTATAATATACAATGTACATATCATTCTGTAAGCCGATTTTTTATTTGACTAACAAGGTCTTAAATATCATAATGCAGTAATAACAACCTAATGAGCACTTATTTCAATAAAATTTCATACAAAGTTATATCTCATATTTTTATTTCTGAAGCTAAGAGTAAGTTTTATACCAATACAAAATAATGTGGCTTAAAAAATTATTCATCTGCTAAATAATGTTTTAAAATTTGAAGTGATTGAAAAGTGAATAAACTTATTTTTCTCCTCGGAGTAAACGTACATAAAATGCGTGTTTCATCATAAAATTTGGAATAAATTAAATATATACAGTATATTTCCATGTCACTGAAATGATAATTGTATAAAGGTTAAACTTTCGATAACAAAATTAAATTATTAAATTTGGTAAGATCTTAGCACTTATAACTTCTATTTGCAAAACCTTTACTTTATTTATATGATACATTTATTTTTCAATTTTACTGGTTGAGGTTTGCATACGGAAGGATGCAATTCCATGATTAAAACTGTATAATTCCAATAAATATGGGAACTTATCGGTCAGTCATATTTAATATATTTTGAAAGCCTTTAATTTTTATAAGATTTGGTCATTTTGGTATTGTGGTCAATTATGAAGTGAGAATCTACCAAATTGTTTATTGGAAAAGTCATAAACAAATATAATATCAAGCCTTGAAGTTGGTTAGTGATTTCAAGCATTTGAAAAGTTTTTTTTCAGATTTCAGATGAGACATTGTGAAAGTTGAATATAACTCTGAATTAGCTCCCTAGAGTAAAGGATGGCTCCATAGGAGGATCATAGCCCATGATGGAAGTTACAAAGGCTATATAATTAGGACAACATCATAACATTCAACCTTCATTCTAATCAATTTATCAAGTTGGAAATTGTTTTAAACTAATTTTTGATATCGGTAGCGCTTATTTGAAAGTAGAAACTATGTGCTCTCTTGCATAAGCACTCACTTTTATTAATTATGAGGTTTATACAGAGTTTTTTGGAACAAGAAAAATCTGCGTTGTAGGAATACTTTTTACTTCTAAAAAAAAATCTTGTTAACCTTAATATCTAAGTTTTTGAAAACTATTATAATTATATAAAAAACGGGAGTCAGAATAATTCCAAACACCGTGTTATGCAAAATCAGTAATGTTTGAAATTACGTTATATATTTAAGATTTCCAGAGTATATATTATCTAATGTTATTTTGTAAAATTGATAATCTAATTGATATAACAAATTTTTAATTTTAATTATGAAATATACTCCAGTTTTAAAATTCAAAGAGCAAAGTTCTTCATTAATTCGAAGAATTTTCTTCAATTAATTAGATAACTGAGAATAATAGGTCAAATCATGGTTCCACTTTTCTTCTTCACTATTATCCTATTCCCTTTTTTAATTTTTGTTGGATAAACTCTACCCTTTTGCTCGATTGCGTCAGTTTTTGAGCCACTCACCTAGTTACACTGTTCATCCCTAGACAATGGACTCACATAAGAAGAGTTGGAACTGTGAAGAAATACATTTCATTCACATTATTTTTGATGCATTTTTCGTACGAAGCATTCGGATATGTAGATCCGCATCCACCCATCCTTTTCGTTCCCAAGGTATTCCCATTTGGATATCGGATATCCAATCACCCACCTTCTGATACCCTTCAACTTCATGTTCAATGGATTTTGTGTATTTGTAACTCACTCGGTGAATCTCATCTCCTTTAATGTAAGGATCGTTTATTGTACAGATGCTCAATTACTTCTTCTCCTTCAAGTGAGTAATAGTTATATATTCAAAACTGTTTATAATTTATAGGATCAATGATGTATTTTCAGGATTTATTTTTTGCGAAAGGTGTATGAGTTTTGAGTGTAGAAAAGTGATTTTGACTAATTTTATCTTGCTCATGGCCATTTCATGTCCTACAAACTACAAACTCACGATAATCTGACTTCAAGTTTGAAAGAATTAGGAGGAGCAGAAAGTCTCGTGGATGGAGACCAACCTTAGAGTAAAGACAAGAGTCATTTACTCAGCCTCGAGTGCTTATTTTTTGCAATATATTCAAAAGAAAACAAAAGCCAAACTTGGAGTTGATCATACCTGAACCTGTTCGCTTGGATGATTTGGTTTCCCTAAATGAATTAATTTAGAATGAGGAAGTGAGTGGGAATAAAGATGAAATGTATCTGTGGTGACGTCATCTGTTATCCCATTGAGAGGTTGCAGGGTATTGTTTTTTTTTTGTTTATGTTTAGGTACGATGAAAAAGAGCGGCAATTTGCAGTTAATAAAAGGAAGTTGAAGAGTAAAGACGTGTAGTTATTTATATACTAATTAATACAATGACTGATCGAAATGGTTGTCTACGGCTTATATAAGTAGAAAGAAAGTAAACGGATTTGAGTTTAAGTGGAGAGAATGTCGAGGTTGTCGTCGTGGATATTAAGGCGTCGAATGCATTACCTCAAAATTAGAAGTTTAGTTCGTATTAGTTGAAAACTCCTTTAAAAAGTACAAAATCACTAAGGACAAAACTATCTTTTGTTACCCTTTAGCAGCTTATCCTTCGTCTATGGTTTTGATGTTCACTGAAGAAGATTTGCTCTTTAATTCCTATGAGCGTCATAATAAAGTTGTGTTACAGCTATTTCATAAATCAAATACTGAGCTTTTTGAAAAGGTGTCTGAGCCAAAATATATGATAGGGAAGACGTCAGAATACCTAGATGAGTTATCGGAAAAAAGTTAGGTGTGTCTGAAGACATAATAAAGAACAAGTTTTTAAAATCATTGCTGGAGAGCATTAAAATGGGAACTGGGTCACAAGTAAGTCTACATTTTCTCTTATAGATGCAGGAGCAACCGTTTCTGTGATTCAGTGCAAAAGTGTTTCAAGTTTTTCAATTACTCCTTTACTCCTGCAATTATCAGCATCTAATGGAGCCTCAATTAAAGTTCTTGGGGAAATAAAATTAGAAGCGTATAAATTTAAATTAAAACGGACAATCTCCTGGCCTTTCATAGTGACAGACGGGCCCAGACCCATCATGGGGTTAGACTTTCTCAGAAACTATCAATTTACAATATACTGTGAAAAGGGGCTAATTAAAGAATCTCAAACTGGGCTCAATGCCATTCTATGTCTAACTGAGAGAGAAGAGAGTCCCTCATTCCACATAAAGGTGGAAGTTTCTAACCCTTTTTTTCATCATCTCTTAAAAAATTTCCCAGGTCTTGTGTCCCCAAAGCAAGTTTGTCAACCTACTAAAATTTCTTCTGAAATTCACCATTTAATCACTAATGGAGATAGTGATCCTTCCGCTGATAGAGTGAGGAAGTTTCCCCTGAAAAAATGAGAATCTGCAAACGAACTCTAGATAATCTGTTAAAAACAAGTATAATTACAGTCTCCATTCGCATCTCTTCTTCCTTTTGTTCCGAAAAAGGAAATTGGAGTTTGGAGAATTGTCGAAGATTATAGTAAATTAAATGATAGCCCTTACCTAGAATTTAAGATTTGATGGCCCTCCTACATGGATCAAAACTATTTTGTATGATTGATCTCAGCCGTCCGTACTACAACATTTATAATTTATAACAGCTACAACGACTCCATTCGGATTGTACGAATTTTGCTTTATGGCTTTTGCCATAAGGAACATTGGGGCTACCTTTCAGAGGTTCATGAATGTGATATTTCGGGAGCGTGATTGTGTAAATATTTATATGGACGACATTTTTATTCTTTCAAAATCGGGTGAGACTCATAAAAAACAATTAAGGAAGAAATCTGAAATCCGAACAACTCCTATAACTTTCGTTTTGCAACAGAAAAATGATCGTTTTTTAAAGAGGAGCTTGATTTTTTTGAATTTACCTTATCATCCAAAGGTATTCAGCCACCTAGCCCCAAAGTTGACGCAATTGATAATATATCTGTACCTGTGCAACCTAGTGATCTAAGGAGATTTCTTGAAATGGTTGGATATTACAGGAATTTAATTCCTCAGTTTGCTAGCATAGTATTCCAAATGACTTAAATGAATAAAAAAAGCGGATGGAAAGAAGGATTTATTTTGGTCGGAAGAAGCTTCATCATTTTTCAATGATGTGAAGAAAGCTCTCAAAGAGACTACATCTCTCTCATTCTTAAGCCATCATGAGCAAATATTTCATTTGGTTACCGATGCATTCATTATACAATGTCAGAACAGCTCTTCATCAACTTATTAACGGTCCGCCTATTCCGGTAGGATTCTATTCCAAGAAACTTAGTGAGGCTCTAAGGAAGTATTTCACTTATGATCGTAAATTGCTTGGATCATATTTGATTGTTTTACAGAGTTGTACAGATTAAACACATCATTGAGTGTCAAGCGGTCACCATTTTCACAGACCACCGTCCGTTAGCAGAAACTTTTCGAAGCCTAACGAAACGAAATCGGATCGTTTACAAAGACATGTGAGCATATTTACTACTGAATATGTGCAAGACATTCAATACATCAAAGGAAAGGATATTGTGGTCGCCGATTGTCTTTCTCTTCCAGTATCAAGTATAGGTGGTGTTAAAATGAATCCAACCGATCTATTATTGTTGGCAAAGGCCCAAGAATCTGAAAAGAAGGCCGTGGCTAATAGTGATATTAAATATCTCAATGAATCTAGCCGTTTTAGGGAGATTGAATTCAACAAATGGTTTCAATTCAAATGCGTACTTATGTTCCTGAGGATTTGAGGAGGGAAGTTTTCAACTCATTTTACTCGATATCCTATCCTGGTTCGAAGGCTATCAAATCGAGATGTTTTTGGGCTTGAATGAATCAACAAATAAAAGAGTGGGTTACCCTTTGTGAGGGTTCCCAGAAATCTAAATTCAATAGGTACAAAAAAGTTAAATTGAAATCATTTTACTCCGGGGGGAAGGTCTCAGACTGGAAACCTCGACATCGAAGGACTATTACTATCCTACCTAGTTCCTCGTCAGTCATGATAGGATGCATTTCGATATTTGTTGACTTGTAAGAATAGAGCAACCAGATGGATGGAGGCAGTTCTCTTGATTAACATCGAAGCTAAGATGATCTTGCATGCGTTTGCGGAAGCCTGCTGGATCTCACGATTTGGAGTTCCTCTGTACTTAGTTACGGACAGAGGAACCCAGTTCGAATCGGAGTTATTCAAAAGATTATCCATACTGGTTGGGTTTCATAGGATTCGTACAACGGCACATCACCCTCAAAATAATGGTATGGTGGAGAGGCAGCATCGAACCCTTAAGGCTGCAATTATGGCACAGTAGGAGGCTTAGACAACTACTTTACCTCTAGTTTTACATGGAATTCGATTAACACCAAATTTCAATAATATATCTCCTTTGACCGCGGTTTCTTGTAAGGACATGATGGTTCTTTAATCCCTAATAAATGCGTCGTTGGAAAAGTCTGATCATTTATCTTACGATCATTTAACTGAATTGACGAAAAGGTTTAATTATTTGAATTTTCAAATAATGTCTGAGGGCTCTTGTAATACATCAAAGAAAACATTCATTCCTTCGGACCTTAAAAAAGCTGAATATGTAAGGATTATAGTGGATCAAGTCAGGAGACCTCTAGAGGCACCATAAATCAGTCCTGTCAAAGTGATATCTAGGACTTGTCATTTTTATCTTGAGGAGTTTCAAAATGGGAAGGAAGATACCGTCTCTATTGAAAGGCTGAATCCAGTAAGGATAACGGAGATAGATTTAGTTGAACAAAGTAATCAGAATAAAATTTTGGACAAAGAACCGATTGTACAGAGAAAATATTCCAAAAAAAACACCTTAGGTATAGGAAGGAAGTTGATGATTATTATTATTAGTGATAAGTGTGCTGTTGTTCTCCTTGTTTATTATACTATTATTGTTATTATTATTCTTGTAATTATTTTGTTTGCTCTGCAACTTAAAGAGGGAGCTATGTGGTGACGTTATATGTTATCCCATTGAGAGATTGTGGGGTATTGCTATTTGTTTGATGTATAGGTAGGAGAAAAAAGAGCGGCAATTTGCAGTGAATAAAAGGTTGTTGAATATTAAAGACGTGTAGTAGGCACAGGCCAAGCTTCTCAAAGTGAAAGGTCTAACACTATAAATCTATTCATATGAGAAATTTTCTCCAACAAAAATCCCCAAGCTTCCATATGGACTTCATTCCAATCGAATGGAGGCACCCATAGTAAATAAGCTTTTAAGATCTACTCTAAAAGGGAAATAATCATCCCGTGTTATTATAAACAAGATCTATAATGACCATCAATATATACTTATATATATACTAACAGAGGCCTACTAGTGTTAAGTTTTTGTCTCGAAATCCTAGACCGGTCTGAAACTGTCATATTTTTTGTTGCACCGAATTATTTCAGTCCAAAAAAAAGCTCAGTCAAAGAAAAGTTCAGTTCAAATCGGTCCAAAGGAAAAGTTTGGTCTAGATCAGTCTAAAGGAAAATTTCAGTCCTAACGACGCCACTGCTTGCTGCAATATTTAGTGATCTCTAGTCATACAATTGTATCACCTCTTATGGATTAGAATAATGAAAAATAACATTTTTATAATTGATAAACTTTTTTTATTAGAATCGTCACATATTCCAAATTATATACAACCAAAAAAAAAAAAAAAACAATATTCACGACGTTACCTCACTAACAATAAAAATAAAATATACATACAGTGTATTTTCATGTCAGCTCTAGATTTTTTTGATTTTTTTTCTTTTATATGTGTTCTGAACGTTGATGGATTGGATTTATGATTATCTCTTAGTAAGGTGCTGTGAACAATTAGCAAAATGTATTGCATAATAATCCATAGTTGGGTAAAGGGATTGACTAATTGCTAAGTTGGTAGTGACTTTTTTCTTCTTTTTTGTAGGAAAGGCTGCGTGATACAATAGAAGTAATATTATGCTCAAACGATATTCAAATCTTCAAGGCAACAGAGGTTATTATTATATAATAATTAATTTTTACAAGTATTAAAATTTATAATTAGACATGGAACATAATAATATTTGATGGCGTTTGTAAGTGACTTTAAAGATATGAAAAAAATAATATATATATATATAATCAATTATAATTATAGGTATGTATGTATATTGATGAAAGATTATTCTTCATAGTGAATTTTTCTTGTTATAATCCAGTGAGGATTCCAGAGGTCAAGGAACATTATTTTTGTTTCCTTTTCATAAACTGGGATATAAAATCGATTGGAACTGGGAAAATGATGGTTGAGTTCTTCTCAGCTGCGATGGAATTGAGAGTCTAAAGCAGAAGGGAAAAAATATATATACTAATTATCATTGGTGACGCACTCAAAATTGTTTATTTTTAATAATGATTTTTGCTTATTAAAGTCTGCAGAGGATAAAAAAATAAAATGATTTACTACCCATCTAAAAAGTAGACAATTTGGTAATTGTGAAAATGTGTTAGGAGACATATCAAAGTACTTAATTTTTTGCATGGGGTATCTACTATTTTTGTGGCAAGTATTTATAACAACTGTCGCATATACAGAGATTCAAAAATATATAAAGACGACGAAACTAAGTGTTTAATGAAATAAATTTATATGAATGTAAATTTAATAATTGTATTTTCTCTGCGTTAATCCAATTTTGAATGTAGAAGCCATGATTAGGCAGCTGATATTAACAAAGGTATCGTCACAGTAGTACCAACTGTCTCGCTTCCTCCTTCTCCGTGCCCTTTTTTTCTTTACATAGACGACATCCCTAATTATCATAAGAGTGGACATTGCTATAAAGAAGAGTGCAAGGAAAAGGTAGGAGCTAGACATAGATGTACTTCTTAACCAAGACACTTTTTAAAATGAGCTACCTGTTTTATGACTTTTTATTTTGAGGGGTGGGGTGAGGAGGGAGAAATTGAACTATGTACTGTTATAAAGATATATAGAACAGTTTATTAAAAAATAAAGAAAGAGTCCTTTTCAAATTGGTAAACAAAGTGTTTTCTTTACATCAATCCTTCATTAAGTATAATTAAAGTGAACATTTTTGTAATGAAGAGCAGAAGGAAAAAGCAGAAACGAGACATATGGTACTACTTAATAATGACCCTTGGTAATGTGAGCTGCTTGTTATATAGTTTTTGGGAAGAAAAGTAATTATTACTGTAAAGAGAATATCCTTCTACATTTAGTATAGCATTAATTTAGGGAAATTATTGTCATTGTATTTAAATTCATTGATATTAGTTTTTTATGCATGTTTAAAAAAATTTACACCGAAGTTGGTCAATAAGGCATGCTTCAGTGAAAGAAATTAACACCACGACGACCCATTAAATAATATACAAAAAAGAATAAAGAGGACACGCGTGTCTGCTTTTTCCTTTTTTTTAATTTTTATTGGTAGTTTTCCGTAGATTCTTGTCAAATTTAGCTATTATATATGAGTAGAGCAAGTGTAGAGCAAAAACAAAACAAGACACAAATTTGAATACAGAAAATTTAGCAACGAGCTATGAGTATGGAAGCCTTTTAATACACCAGGTGGTGTATTAATAGCCCTGACTTTTTTCTCACCTGTAGGTATCTTAATTGGAGAGCAGACGGCGATTGTTCAATGATTATTGAGGCCTCTCGTAATGCCTTAGAAGCACGTTTTTCACCATCTGCTGCGATTACTTTTGCTCTAGCTTCTCTCGAAGCTTCGGCTTCAGCCGCCATTGCACGTTGTAGCTGCTCAGGGAGTCGAGCATCTTTGCTGAAAAAGATCAGAATAAAATGAAGCTTGTAAAAGCAAACCATAATTCAGAAGACTTAAACAACAACAAAAGAGTTGTTTATTTAAATCATATTTAGAAAAAGAAAAAAAAAGCAAAGAAAGGAAATAAGATTATGGTTAATATATGCATGGAGTAAAGATTTATGGCTTGTACCATTTTGATTGTGACAAAGGGCATAAATTATTACTTCCAGACAGCTAAAGTTACAAACCATTAATGGGTTCTCTTCGTTAAATCGTTATAAATTATCAAACAGTTATATTTTTTGGTTCTTAATTAAAAGTATTAAGATTCATTTCATTATAGTTAAATATTTCCGAAACTGTGGACATTCAATTCTAAATGCCTTGATTAAACATGTTTTTTTTTCCTTTCCCAAATGTGTCTTTTTTTATTTTATTATGTACAATCATTACTGACTACAATATGCCCCAAATTTATTTTTTTGTCTCATTTTTTAAATGTCAAACAACAAATCTAAGCAAACTTTGTTCTTTTTTATGCTTTTACAACACATTTTAAGTTTTACCAATTTTTTTTTTTTTGACAAAAATAATGAATAAAAAAATAACTACTTACCATGGAAATTATTTATTTCCAAAGAATTACCTACTAAAAAGTGTATTTTAGTAGAAATATTGTACTAGGAACTGTAAGTTTATAAAATATATAATATATGAAATAAGAAAACCAAATCTGGACCAAATAAAACACTGCTGAAAACAATCATCTGGAAATGAATAATCCCTGGATTAGGTAAACCCTAGTGTTGGGATTCGGTCTAAAAATCCTAGACCATTATAATTATTGTAAGACCAAACTAACTATGTTCAAGTTTGGTCTGAACCAATCTCGTAGAAAATTTTGGACAATTTTAAAAATTGGTTTGGATCGGTGTAAAAAAATAAAATATAAATGACTTTTGCTTTAAAGAAATTGTTTATAGAATAAAGGTCGTTTATCTTTGAAACCGAGAGGAGGCAAAATTAAAACCACTTTGATATGGATAATATTTCAGTATGTTATAAATATCGTCATAGGAAACAAAAAATTTGAAAAAATAAAAAAGAGATCAATCTGTGACCTTTTCTTCAGAGCTTTGTCACTTGAATTCAGCATTTTTAATGGCTTGAGCATTAAAAATGCTCAAGTCATTTTTGGAGAGTCATTAATAAATAAGCTTTATCACATCGAAAATCCTTTTGGTCGTTAATATTTAGGAAAATAGTGAACTATTGGATCATCTCAAACAGGCACCAACAAAGAAAAGGATCTAAACTTACCTCCTATAAAAAAACTATCCATGGACTGTCCAGTTTTATTATATAGTTTACCCTATTATAACAAATGGACTAAAAAGTCCCGGGCTTCACATATAGATAAACCTATATTTTTTATTTAATCTCATTTTTGAACTGTACCAACCATCAAAGAACGATTGTTAAAGTTATGTGACAATTTCTTATTAGGTTTGTGAACTTCATTTTTATACTACTTCTTGACGGGGAAAAAATATTGTTCAAGCTAAGCAATGGCTTAAAACGAATTCTAGGGACTCCACTCAATAAAGCAAATGAAATAATAAATAACAATAATAATTTTTTCTTTGTTAAGCTCCGGACTTTTTAGCCTTTTAATTACAAATCTAGCTAAATTCAGTACATAATACTTTGATTTTATTCAAACTTTCATTAAGAAGTATTCAATGCAGATATTAAGTGTTTTTTTTTTTTTTTTTTTCATTTTTAAAGCCATTTTATTAAGTTAAAAAAGGATTTATTGGAAATCGCCCTATTTTATTGAGTAAATTATCAAGATTAAGCCCCTAAAATGACGTCTCATTTTATGTGGGTATAAAAAGATTTACATGATTATACACAAAGTGGACAGGAGGTAGTAAAAATAAGGAATACATGGTTAATGAATGACCCCAAAGGTATTTTAACTATTTTTCTCCTAGTCAACAGTTTCCAAGGGAGTCCACACGGGTGAGCTAGAGGGGCTGTAGTCCCCAAAAAATTACAAATTTATGCTTTTCAGTAGAAAATTTAATTTTCTATGAATATCATGAGAATTTTTTTCCAAAAAATTTTGGGAACAGATACAAATTTTTGAAATTTTTTTTTCCCCCAAAAAATTAATTTTTTGATAATAGTTAAGGATTTATGAACTTTTGAAATTGTGAATTAATTTTTGAAATTTGTTGGAAACAGCTGAGAATTTTTGAATATTTTTTTCAAAGAAATTGAATACTTCAAATTGATTTTTTTTTGTTTTAACATTCTTTATTTGGTTTATATATTATATAAAACATACATATTTATATAAATAAACCGGTGAAATTAAGTAAAAAATTACATAAATAAACATAATAGTTTATACTTAATGCTTCGGTTGAATTTTAAAATTTCTTGTTAATAACTTTATTCTTGATATTTCTTTCAAAAAATTATTGGTTTTGGACCGTTATTTGTATGGTTATTTTGGTCCAGAAAAAAATCCCTCTAGATCGAATTTAAAAAAGAAGAAATATATCTTCTATATAACTGAGTTTCAACTATAATAAATAAATACTTTCATTAAAAGAAAGGCTATGACGCATAATTAAGGGATTTGAAATGATTTATAAACATTGCAGGTCTTGAATCTTATCGAATATCTCATCATCACTCAGTCAAAGCAGATTATGAAGTCATAACATTTTATATTTCCTTGCATAGCAATACAAAATTTGCAAGGAACAAACTACAAAATTCCTCATGACTAGTGTTGTGTCAGTCCTGATTGATTCGGTCCAGTCTGGACTCGTCCTATCAGTCTTTAGGAACAGTCCTTCATACTGTCAGTAATAAACCAAATTGAAACAAGAAGAAATAAAATAGAGTGACGTTATCAAGGACTGAACTCTATAAGTTTGAGGACTGAAGGGGAACTGGAATCGTCAGTCATAAATAAGGAATTCACAACACTACTCATGACCACATGTAAGTAGTAATTAAGAAAGTGGAAATATATATAATGTATATAAACTACAGCACTTAGTTTATGTCCTGAATAGTAAGTGATCAAACAGAAAGAGGTCAACCTACATAAAGAGAAATACTTCATTGATATTAGTTAGGTATAATTTAAAGAAGACCAAACAAAATATTCATACACATAAATTAATGACTAGAAACTTGTTTAAAATTTCGGAAAAATAGGTGAAAAACGAAAATATAGAGCCACGCAGCCTTGATTATATAGCATGTAGTTATAAATATGTTTTTTTTTATTTATTAAAATGCCATTATTTTTAGATAAGGATAATTAGAAATATAAATAAATATAGTTAATTATTAATAATTAATTGTATCTAAATAGTTAAATAGGAGGAGTAGTAATTGACTATGTATATATATATTATTAATAATTATCGCTTGTTCATAAAAGTTTGTAGGAAGTCGATTGGAACTGGAAAAATGATCGTTGAGTTTTTTTCGGCAGAGATGGAACTAAGTGTCTGGAAAGAAAAATGATATAAATGCACACTTATAGAGTGTTGAATTGTATAATTTACTTGTAAATATCTTAATTGAAGAGCAGCGGAGGATTCACTTATGATTTCGGAAGCTTCTCGTAAGGCACGACTCGCTTTTTGCTCGCCTTCTGCAGTGATGACCTAAGGTAATCAAATCATGGTTTATAATATAATAAAATATTACATTAGAGGGTTGAATGATGGGAAAATACGGAATAAATTGTAACAGCTAACGATATAATTGTAGGAACTATAACCTAAACCTGGCGTCATATCGTTGTCATAAAAATGTAAACTGTATTTTTTATTGTCAGCCTTGAAAGTTTAAGCTTCTTTTCTCTTAATTAGCGATCTGAAAGTCGATGGGTTATTCTCAAACCAGCCTTTGCAAATAATTCCAAACAATCATTGAACAAGAGTTCTACTTATAATTGGGGTAAATTGACTAATTGCAGGAGCGTCCACAAATTTTTTTTGTAAAAAATCAAATATTAAACTATTTCGAAATTTATTTCCAAAATCCACAACTATTTACTAAAAATTATTTTTTTTTTTTTCAAAAAATGCAGAGTTAAATTATTTTCGAAAAAATTCAAAATGTTAAAGTTTTTGGAAAAGAAAATCAAAAATTATCATTTGTTCACAGAAAATTAAATTTTTGCAAAAATATTCCATTTTTGGGAAAACATTTAAAAAATTCATACTTACTCACCGAAAATTGAATTTTTTCGTAAAAATGCTATTGTAATAAATTTTTTGAAAAAAATCAAATATTAAATTTTTTAGTGTAAAGTAAAAATTCTTTAATTTCCATTTTTTTTTTTTTTTTTTTGGGGCTATAGCCACGGTATATTTTATAGTTGCAACTTTAAGAGTGTTTTCCAAAGCTGTTATCATTATTTTATGTATGAAGAGAGAACATACAAGCATAAAGTAATCACTCGTGCGTGAAAGACGAAAAAAAAAAAAAAAATGTGAGGAGTTATTAGTACAAGTGCATTTTGGACTCAGAGTAGAATTGAGGATTGACATCTTAGTAATTTTTGCCTATATCCTTTCTAGATACAGAGTAGGTATTTGTGTTGATTTCCTTCCTCTCACAGTTACTTGCAGCTAATCTAATGAAACACTATGACAAAAAAGCTGATCTACTTCCCAACGTATTTCTAATTGCAAAGTGTCATATTTTGATGACTTTTATTTCTACATACTGCCAGGTCATATTTATACAATTATAGTTAAATGTAAAAGTCCTTGTTTTTATATCTAGCAAATAGAAATGGAGACAATAATTAATGATTGATTGCCTAACATATCATACATTCTAACCACACAACTCCTGCTTTAAACTTCAAGTATCCAGTTTCTTTAAAAGAGGTTATGATAAAACTTCCACTGTTGTAGTTACCATAAAAGACCAATAATGGCCGATCAAAGATCCATAGATAATGTAAAGATTTCTTGAGGGAGTCAGTGTTACGTAAGATCCCGTCAACTATTGTATGCCCTATTTATGATATACTTATATCACTACATTACAACGGTTACTTTTGCTGTATTTCCCTAACATGCCTCTCTCCTATTAATCTACACCTATTTTAAAATACTTTAATTAGAGGAAACCCTATTTTTAAAGTACAAAGTCAAACAAATTAATTAGTGTAACTCTTCAGAAACGCGTTCTAGGACCATAGTTAAGTTTAAATTGTTTGAGGGTACTAGTATTGGGGAAGGTCATGCCAGCTCTTGTAGTTACCATAAAAAACAAGTGAACAATAGGTCAAATACCATAGATAAGTATAAATTGCTTGAGGGTTAAAGTGTTGTGTAAGATCACGTGAACAGGTGTATGCCCCGTTCATTATATACTTCTATCGTTACTTCACAACTTTTAATTCTGCAGTATCTATATATTATATGTGAATGTTTGTCTGTGGGTATGTCTTGAAATTAGGAAATGAATTTTGTAAAAAAAATCCTGTATGTTTTTAATGCTCGATAAATGGTTTTGTTAAGAATTTTTTTGGCTTTCAAGGACATAGGTGCCTTATAAAAGCATTTTCTAACAACCAATTTTTTGATTAACAAACGACTACTCCAAATAAAACAAAACAAAACCGTTGAACTCTAAAGAATTTCTTGCTGCCTGTTGATATATATTTTTGCACAGTTTTTCTATAGGAGATTATAAGGTTAAGAGAAAAAAAGGAAGAATAAAAATGAATAATTTTTTACGACATTATGAAAGTTGAACAGACGATAGTTGGATTTTTAATATTTATATTAACTTTATTAAATCTAAAGATATTACATAAAATAAACATTTTTGTTTATAATTAGGTCTATAGAAGAAAAGTTTTCCCCATGAAAACTATTATGACATTTGAGACATATAATAATTAATAAAATTAATCGACTAAAATATATCTATACTTTTTTCAAATCATTGAAAAAGATGAATTCAAATCCACAGCTTTTAAAAGGAATAAGAACTAACTAACTTATCAAATGATTTAAGCAACTAAAAACTATTGGAAAAATAAAATTAAAGAACGATATATTAGAAATTGATTCATTTTGAAACTTTCCAATATTGGCAACCAATCGACGCAGGAACTTTAAACTTCTGTTTGAGCAAGAGGGGTAATATCTTATTAATTCTATCTAGAGCAATGCTCCACGAAGTTAAACCAAGTTCCTAAATCATTGACTCTGCAATAGCTAACTTTTCTGCAATCAAACTTGATAAAGTAAGTTCAAATACCTGATTTGTAGGATTACGACTTTTTGAAGGGAGTTCAAATAACAATAAAAAGGTGAGTTATTCTTTATAATCTTTGGAACGTGGAGTTTGATAAACTCTTTTACAATTTTGGGAGCCGGGCAACTGGCAAAAGCGTGAATTGTCGAATTCAACATTTCGACACAATCTTTACAGGGATTTTTTCAGCACTTAATCTTAAAAAAAAGGTTTAACAGTCTTTATTTTTGTTTTATATAATACAGAATAGCTCAGAATAATTAGTTTTCACTTCTTAATGTTCCGGATTACTCCGGGGAAATTTACTCTAGTATTCTTTAAATATTGAGAATAAAAGAAGTTTCCCTGCATTTCATACTTTCTCTCTCTATCTTGAAATTGAAGACTGAGTAGGTGGAAAGTTGTAATTCAATCGTCATAACTTTTTAATAATATGAAAGTAACGTCACCGGGTGAATAATATATCATTATTTGAGAAGAATCATCGCAATTTTTTCAAAATTTTCAGAAATTAGCCATTTGTAGGATATTGAAAGTAGATGGAAGATATTATTATGAGGAGGGGGAAGGCTCTGAGATTGTCTCGTATAGAATGATTTGTTGGGGGAGGTCTGGGATTTCGATTTGTTGATATAGAGATGAGGCCGTCCCCTAAGATTGTCTCCAATATCGAAAGAGAAAGTCTGACATGCAGACAAACTTATGCGTCAACTTATCAGCCTTATAGCAGAAATACTCTGACAGTAGCTGACGTTATCTTGAGTCGATAAAACCTCCTCAGTAAAAACTTTGTTCATTAATAGATTCTATAGGGCTGACAAAATACGGTCAGACTGGACTGATAGGTCTATTAAGAATTTAATAAAACCAATTGGATGAAAAGCTTCAATGTTATATATAATTACCTTTGCTCGGGCTTCCCTTGCAGCTTCTGCCTCAGCTGCCATGGCTCGTTGTAGTTGTACCGGCAAACGTACATCTTTTCTATATAATAGTTTTTAAAAAAGAAAGAGAAAAAAAACAAGGATTAGTTTCCTGATGAGCCCTCACTAGTGTCTCATTCTATCTATTGGGCCCATTCAATATTAAATAAGAGTCATGATATTTTTAAGGTGGACGTGTTAATGAAAAAGTAAAAAACAAAAATAAAAATATATGTAGGTTGACCGAAATTCGACTACAAAAGTAGATACTAAATTTAATAAAAAATGTCCCTTTTTGGTGAGATTTCATGCTTTACAGAACTTAAAAATAACACTTACATTTCAACCCGTTCGACTTTTATACCCCAGGGTTCAGTAGCTTCGTCCAGCGCCGCCTATGAGTAAAGAGAAATATATGTACACCTATAAGGGGAAAAATCACTTTTAATACACTTACTTGCATGGACATGGATATACTTTCTCGATCACTAAGGATCTCATGAAGATTTTTCGTTCCAAGGATGTTACGCAGTGTTGTCTGAGCTAATAGTCTAGTAGAATGATGCGCATTTTCCACATTGGCAACGGAAACTGTGGCATTTGAGACCCGATAATAAACGACAGCATCCACAGATACTGTGACTGAGTCCTTTGTTAGAACCTGGGATGTTGGGTGTGAAAAAATGTACCAATTAATGTCTTTATTTTAATATTATATTTATTTATTATAAATTTGTGATATATATATATATATAACTCTGGATTTCTGTTATCTGATAATTACCGGACTTTGATCAGTAAATTATGAAAAAAACAAAAACAAAGAAAAAAACATAGTTCAGTAAGTCTTCACTGGACATAAATTATAATATTTGCAATTTGTGTATTCAAAATATGTATTATCAGTTCTTGACGATAATGTCCATGTCCATGGCGTACTACACTGCCATGATGGCAGCAAATCCAAATTTGGCCGAGAGGTGTGGCAGAGTTTCTTTTCCAAAACACTCATACCTACAAAAGATTAAGGTCAAGGCTGGAGGAGGGCCAATGGGGTAGGCTAGAAGTCATACATATTTTAGTTTCAGAAGGTTTGGGAATTATTGACTGTATGGGCATGACTTCTTAGCTTTGAAGGCAGTCTGGATGGAGATGCCAACAGTCTCAACACAACATTACTTTTTTATTTCTGTTTCAACTCTTATTTGGTTGCATAATCAGATCTCGTAATTAAAAGTAAAGGAAAAAGTTTATTATTAAATGCTACTGTAAATTTTGAGTCCCCACTCACTATTTTGATGTCCATAAAAAACGTCATATTCATTAATTATTCGACCAAAACGTTCACCATTTACGGATCACGTCCTTTTTTGAACAAAAGACAAACAGAAACCCATAATCACATATACTCTACGTATATAAAGAAACTGGCAAAACACTCATTCACATCACGTGATGCCAGCTACATATATACAAAAAATATCCGGACTAGCATAATTAAATTAAGTGGATGTGGGATGCAGGAAAGATATAGGAAAATACAAATTAAAAACTACGAAAAAAATCATATTTTATAAATATATAAGTATACAGACACACAAAACACATTTTTAACGAAAAATTTACATTTTTTGTTGTTTTTTCATCCTAAATGTAACATAAATATATATGTTTACACAGCAAAGGCCATTAAAAAGCAGATACATATCGTGGAATCCCGTATATGTTTATGTTAGATAATATATAAATATATGTACAATAGACGATTCAATGACAGGGTATTAATTTGTTATTTGTGGTATGTATATTTATATATATATAGAAGAAAACGAAAGAAAGAGGGAACAACCCATGATTTTGAACAAAGAAATTGAGTCAAACAAAAATTATGAGTCCTATTTTTTTTTCGGAGTAAATCTTTGTAAATTTATGTAATTATACAATAGCTAGAGGTATTCAGTAAATGAAAATAGAAATTTGTTAAAAAAATTCTTTTGTAAAGAAAAGAGGAAAAAAAAAATATCACATGATAGATAGAAAAGAAAAAAGAAAAAGGAACCCGAAAAAAAAAATAAAGGAAAAAATTACCTCTTGAGGTGGAACATCTAATGTAATGGTTCTTAGATCAACTTTCTGGTAATTTTCGATGCAAGGAAGTACAAAGAATATACCTAAAAAGATGGCGATGGTGTGAAAAGCAACAACATACATAGCCTTATAAAGGACTAGTGAGTTTCCTACATAGATATCGTTTTTTTAATAGCCTTATGAAGGACAAGTGAATTTCCTAAATAGATATCGTTTAAAAACAATAGCCTTACAATGGATAAGTGATTTTCTTATAAAAAAACATTAACCTTTTGAAGTACAAGTACGTCTTCTATATAGATATCGTTTATTATTAAATTTTTATACATAAAACAGTGTGGATTTCATGCAGTTTATTATATGAGATGAGTGTATAAAAGGAAGACTTTGATGGCCTATATACAGCCTGTCAAAGCGAATTGTGAATGAAAATTAAAAAAAAATTCATTGCCTTTCTAAATAATTTACCAATTCCCCCCCCCGAAATATCAACTGATGAATCAATGAAAAGAAACACTTCTTATAAAACAATTTTTTCATCTAGTAACTGAGATCGAGGTATAAAGAAAGCGTGTGCACGCACTCCTTGACACAGGAAAGCGTATTGACAAGATATCATACATCGTTCCCTGCTCCCAAGGTCTTTATGCCAAGATAAAAAGGCTATTACCAATTATTCTATATTTCCCTTAAAATACACCAATCCAAATAAGGCATAATTTAATGAGGTATTTTCCATGGAACTGGTAAATAAACCCACGCCGCTAGGTTGAATACGAAAGAGATAAATAAAATGAGAGGGGGGAAAAAGTCTAATCAAACATAGGATTTGTTGGATAGAATTGCTACAATCATATAAATGTAAATATAATTTGAATAGAGATTTCTTTAGTCTCCACAAACTAGGATTTTTCATCCATACATATTTCATCTAATGATGTAAATAATCAAAAAGATAGATAATACGCAAGAAGGAGACATAATCGTACATTGATCCGCTTAAATCTATGCATTTTGAGCATTATAGTATATTCCATACTAGGGTGGCTCTTATTCTCTGCTTAAAACATCACCTATTGGATTACCTTCTCTCGCCCATTCTCTGAATCCCCTTAAATAGAGCATTTTTATGGTACTTGACAATTTTGATGGCCTACAAGACAATGTTTGATATCAATACAACCCCCAAATCACTCATATCAACGGAAATAAGCATTTTGTTTGATCATAACAACCGTTAAACGTTGGTTTGATGACTTCAAATATGGTTGAGAGACAGCAATGATACAAAACGTAGTAGACGTCCAAATGAGGCGCTAACAACAGACAACTTCAATATGTATTTTTGAATGATCCCAAAGTGAATTAGCATGAGTTATTTGGCATCGTAAAGCTATTAAAATAACGTGTTGGTCTTATATTGCATGAACATTGGTCCATGATAATAGTCAGTTTAAAGTGGTTTCCGCGTTGTTTGCTCACTATTGAGCCCGAACAAAAACCTGCTAATACTTCAGAATAGTGTTTGGGCATGTTTAATTATAACACAGCAAAAATGCTGCGTCAGTATGTTACAATGGGAGAAAAAATATCAATCAAATCACTCTGGAATCAAAACGATCATCATCTCAGTGAACAGCAACTAGTGAACCTCGTCCAATTCGACCAAAAGCACAATAATCAATGCATGGTATAATATTCATAGACTACCTTGAGTAGGGAAGTATCATTGGTATGAAAGTGAGTTTCGATGAGGGCTGGCAACAAGGCTGTGTAGCAAATACTGAGTGTGTCATATTAAGATAGAAAATAAAATCAAAGTATGTAGGTATATTAACAAGGAAAACTTTGTATGCCAAGAGATATTTCTGAGGGTTAGGACTTGATATAAAAAGTAACAATGTAACAACGAGCGTCTGTTGTTAAAGCTGAGCCTGACCTATTAAAAAAGAAAATAGAAAAGGACTAAAATATACAAATAAGAAATAAACTTTAGATGAGGTTTAGCTACAGCTCAGAGGGTCGGATTGAAAAGTAATAAAGAAGAAAAGTATAAATCTATAACATTCAAATAAAGTTTGTTTATCAGGATGTTTGCCGATGACTTATGTTTTTGTGTTACTACTTGATATGCAAAATAAGAATGTAAAGATGAGCGTGTGTCACAGAAGCTCAGCCTTTCATATTAAAAGTGAAAAGAAAAAGGTAGTACTATGTACAAATAAAAAATAATCGATGTGACTCTAAACTTAACAACGAATGTCTTAAGCACTCAGAATAAAACAGAAATGAAAAGTGGAGTTTATTTATTTGTAAATCTTAAGCACTTTTTAGCATCTGAGTTTTTTTTCATTTTTGATGTGATAATCTCTATGTTTTTAAATAACTACGTTTGAGTATACTTATGAAAAATGGAGATTAATAATAAAGTTTTCTTCTATTTGATTAAACTACAGTTTTGTCTTTTCGTAAACACTTAATAACTCCGTTTAATGTTGGAAAATCCACCTGTTATTTTTTAAGTTAGGGTTAATAATGAAAAAAAAAGAGCCCCTTCAATATTGATTTAATTTAAAGATATTTTGCAGAGAAAAGTTTCATTTAGATAAATAAGTGTAAAACATTGATTTTAAGGCCACCCTAATATGGAAATGTATATATATATATATATTTTTTTTGTATCACATCAATTTATTTCAAGTTAAATAGGGCTTAGATCATTAGTGAACTGCGGATTTATCATTATAATATAGAAATATAATATAAAGTGACAAAATAATAATAAAAATGACTTTTTGTCAAATGGTAATTTATTTTATTCATATTCTAGAAGAAGCATAAATTTAAATGCAGTTAAATTTAAAAGAAATAATATATATAGTTTTTTTTAAGAAGTCAACTTATAAAGTATAAATCAAATTCTAATCAAAAAGTTAAGAATCCACATGATACCATTTTTGATAGTATTTTGACACAGTAATATTATCTACTGTTCAAACCCTTGTCTTTCAAAATGTATTGTATTTATATTAGCTATCCTCTTTCAATTGAAAGGATCTTATAGGAAGTATTTTGAAGCACTGATAAAATAGTGGAATCGGGAATGAACGTTGTTTACTTGTAATAGTTTGACAACGAAGCGGGAGAAAGTGTCTCCTTCTTGCGGCAAAATATAATAACCCCCTGCAAGATAATACTTATTATAATAAAATATAGAGGGCATTGCAAATAAGTTAGGAATTTTTAAAGTGACCATATCTTGGGTCCCATTTTGAATTTCAGCCTAAAAATTACTTATGTGTGACTGGCTCAATTTTCTCTTTCATATGAGATTTGTAAAAAGAATACCAAAGCCATAAGAACTGATAACTATCCAAAGCTTCTAAACGCCTTGAACAACAAAAGTACTTCAAAGTCATTCTGCACATCGCTGTGACAAAATTTGTGTTGGACGCAAAAATTAATCAGCAAAATGTAAGGATCACCGCTTGTGATCCGAGTGATGACTCACCAGTTTTGAAATCCAAGAATGCCCCTGACGTCATGGTTTTTGATCTGTGACCAGTGAGTGTTCCATCATGCAGCCATACTTAATTAAAGCTGGATTAAAATCAATAAATCTGAGTAACTGAAGATTCGGAGGGGCGTCTTGCTACTTTGGGTAGAGGAGAAGTTTGGCCAGAACTATGTGGTATTTTTGAAAGTCTCTGCCCAATGCAATGTCTCCAAGGAAACCCTGTCACTCCTATTCAAATGTGTTCTGTTGTTTTTTTTGTAAAGGCTCAAATCTGGTTAGTTATAATCGAAATTTGAACATTCTTAATCACTCTCTATGGGACATCATTAAAAAAAAAGTCAACAAACGCTCCTACAGCCTGTTTGGCTTCCTTTAACTCTCCTAGATCTACACAATTTTCCTTGATTGTACAATCAAAACTGCTGCACGATTCAGGTAAAGGATCACATGGGTTATTGAGGCTGGAGGATTTGTTTATATCAAATGAATCAGAACAGCAGATCACTCGCAACAACTTTTCATTAGATTTCATAAGGGCTTCCATAGACGAATGATACTTGGGACAGGCCTAATGCATAGGTTCAGGTTCTGGCTGTACGCAGTATAAAAGTCTGGGCTCCTACAGTGAGGACATATTGTAGTCTTGACATTTTGAACTTTTTAAGCCTTGTAGGCCGGTGCACTCAATGTTAAAAGGTGTAATTTCTTTCATCCAGGAAATGTTAATTAAAAGTTCAAAAAAGAATTAGAACAATAAAAAAGCTGAATCCGCACATTGTCGCTTCCAAGGCTGTGTAGCTGAGGTTATCAAGAGAGGTGGATAACATTATTAATAATGGAATTCCATTAAATGTAGCTTTCAAATAATGAAAAAATTATGGGTATATGGCTCCGTCCACAAGGAAAAAGTTTTCTTGGAAGAGCTCATAAATTTGTATTCGTTTTTTGCGTTCTATTTGATCTGAGTGATGTCTTTTGAAAACGGCTTCCAGAGTGCAAGGCACTGGTCTATTTGTAATTAATTTGTACAATCAGGAGTAAAGATGAAGTTTGGAGATTTCAAGTCACAGTGATCACGAGGATAAAGAGTAAGAATGAGCAGTTATGTTGTTTGTGCAAAATGGGTGATGAGAAGAAACTTTGTAGATTACATTGAAATCACAAATCTTGCAAAGATATCGTCACGCACAATAAGTTATTACAAAATAAGAATTCGAAGAGTAGATTAGGTTAATGGTGAGGATAAAATATCTTCATAATTTTAAAGAAAGACACTATTCTCTTTATAAAATGGGCTATGGGAGTGCATTTTGTAGGATACTTCAAAATCACAGATCCCGTGAGGATATCGATGGCCTCTCCATAGAGGATAGGACGTGTCTTCATCAAGTAATAAACTATGAATGTTATTTTTAGAACGTAGTTGTAACTTGTATAAGTAAATTGTACAAATCAAGATGAATAACTAATATTTACACACCGAATGTGCCCATTTTTACTTCTTTATTAATTAACTACAACCTTTAATTCATATATATATATTAGAAACCGGTTCAAACAATTGCATATGCTCATAAAAGACGATAAGTAACTCTAAAGATTTGTAGCAGAGTCATAATTTTGAGTCCCAGTTGGACTCAAATTGTAATCGCCGTCAGAGTAATTATGGCCTTTCTCCTCGTTTATTTCCATCCCCCTCTTCCCCCTTGTACCAGCTACTTGTATTTGATCTAATAAAACGTCCTGAGAGCTGAGCTTCTCTCCTTCCAGAGTATTTTGCAAGTTTTCAGGGTTACCAGGTTGATTTTCTGGTTTTTTAAAATCATTATTATAATGTGAAATATGCACCCGATTAGTATCACTGGTTATGTCTATGAGTAGATATGTCGTCTATCAAAGTTGGCAACATTATACTCAGAAGGATTTCAAGAACTTTGGAATCCCTACACAATAAATACATCAACACTCTTAACCGGTACAAAACTTTTTGAATCCGAATAAAAGAAAAACAATATTGTTTTAAAAACGTTGTCGTGGTGCGGACCTTAAACATTATTTATTTTAATGGTGGTAGCCATATGATTGTAACTTTTTGTGAGGGCATTTTTGATACTATAGTGCGTGAGTTTCATGTGTGTTTACTATTATTTGTGATAAATAATAAACTTGGAATGTTTATTGAAGCAAATTTTAAAATAATAATTTCTTGTTGCCAAATGTACTTAATTGCAATACTTTGAAACATATGGTAATATTTTTTAAAGATCTAGGATCCCTCCACTGTAATAAGTAATATATATATATATTAACCATTAATCTACAACAACTGACTACTGACTACAATAGTGATACCTCGTAACTACATACTACTATTAAGAAATGGTGATAAGCGATTGATAATGGCAAATCTAAATACAAATATATTAACAACTATAGTTTAGCATAATGTAATGGCAACCCAAAACTCTTCAAATGACAAAGTCCCATTGGTTAAATAATAGTTATTTGGCACAATTTTACCTAATCAACACAAAAAATTTAGACTGTTAATTTGTTGTCAGCTATTAATTATCTATGTAGTGTTGTGAACAAAGTTGAAAGGTTGAATATGAATCAGCTTTTGTTAAGTTGTCAACAATTATCAAAGCCCTTTGTTAATCACTCAAAAATTGAGAAGAATTAGCTAATGATTAACTCCTTTGAGGTCTTTCGCCCTCTGTATGTCTTTTTTTATGAAAAAATTGAGAGATACAATATGGGTAACGGCTTGTGTTGGTTTTTGGTTTGAACATCTTAGACCAGTCAGTTATAATTTTGAGTGGGCCGAACTAATTTAGAGCTTTAAAGAATAATAATACATTGCTTAAATTATGTTTCTACACTTCATATATTAGGATATAAGAAAAAATGGGTCCATTGACTTACACCCCAAAAAATTGGGTCTATATATTAATAACGAAAAAATTGGTCCATCATTTGAAAACAGTAAAAAATTTTATATACAGTATAAGATTGAAACCGAAATATCGGGGGAAAATTAGACTCCACTAATTCAACCTTTTAAAAAAAATTCAGTTAAGACTAGTCTCACTGAAACTTTCAGTTTGGATCAGTTTCATTTAAAATTATGTGGGTAACGTTTTATAGATGAATTGACTGATGACGTCAGTTGATGTTCACATTTGTGAACATATTTGTACAACTGATACATCAGGATATAAGTCCATAGATTTAAACTGAAAAAAATCAGTCTATATATTGAGATTTAAGGATAACATCAACAAATTGAATCCCAAATTCAGTTGGAATTTTGCTATGAAATTTCTGGATCAATCTCATAACTGATTTGGTCCTTTAAACAAGTTTTATTTGGACCTGAGTCAAAAATAAAAATAAAATCTTTCTGAATCAATTTCATTTAAAATCCGGTTGTTTGTTTTTTTTCAAAATAATTAGTACTTTTGCACAGAGAACATTTCAAGAGTATGGAAGAAAGTCGGTCGGTCAATAGATTGAAGCCAAACAAAATCGACATAGCTCAGTGGACATCATTCTTTGGAGAATTTATTCTCATTAACTCAATATGGGTTGGTTCAATTCACAGTCGTCCCTAAAAAAGGAAATATAAAGTATGTGGACTTCAACGACAGTTCTTAGATCAGATGGAGTAATTGAAATACTATAATGTTTAATTATACTTAATCAGTGCAACTCCTTCCGACCAACTAAAGGAATATTTAAAAAAAAATCAGTATATAAATTGAGTGCAAATAAATCCTTATACGATTTGAAGGCGGCTACATTTCGATCCAATATCGGGCTCTGGACCGAAATATCGCTCACAATCGATCTACAAAAGCAACTAAATACCAATCAAGGGGAGGAGAATTTGGCTCCGGACCGAGCCGCTGCATTATTGACAGAGTGATCATTATAATTGTTATGAAGTGTTTACAATTATTTCATCAACAAATCGTCTTCTGAAAAGAAAGAGAAAATGGACCAAAAAGGTTGGTAACTATGAAGTTATTATTCAATAATGGTTGTTCACAGTATAAAGAAGGTAATTCTAATTTAACCAATCAGCCATACAAACTCTGACTAAGGGAAAAGAGGCGAATATATCGATTGCTCATAATAAAATACACTTTTACTTTTTGTCTTAGACAGGTAATGCCGTGCTCTAACATTGCATCAAAATATATATGAACTCGTCAATTTGAATCGTCTAGCTTGACGTCATTATGCAACATTTAAAGAAAAAAAATACATATACATTTCTACAATAACAAAGTAATATTCATAATAAGTATGTAAACTAGTAATATTATTGATTTCAACATTGAAACACCACAAAAATACATAGCATTAAATAATGGTGAAAGCTTTGTAAAAACTCTCTAAGTTACTTAAGCTTCTACTTATAATAGTACACAATTAATAATTACACTAGAAATTAAAAACATCAAGATATATTGAGGACTAATATGTTGTAGGGTGATAAGTACGAGACGATACTACTACGTCAGAAACGCCATCTACCGAGCATTAAAAGTATTTCGGCTCTCTCTACATTAATACTGATGTACAAGATCATATTATAATATTTTAAAAGTTGCCAAAAAGCGATTGGAGTTTGTAAAAACAGAATATCCCTTGGTGAACAGAGCTTGAAGGATCATCATCTTTGTATATGTTGGAGGGGTTGGGTAACTAACTTTTTATTTTCTAAAGGTCTTATCATTCATTATTTTTTATTGTGAATTTTAAAATCAATATTTTTGTTGATTTAGATTTTAAATGAGGAATATTTCTATCTAAGGCTCAACCAGTTTGTGGACTAGAGAGTAAAATATCCCTTGGCTTATCACATTATTAAAAAATTATCAAGCTTTTATAATTCTTCTTTAATTCTTAAAGGTGGAGATTCTAAGCGTAATGTAGTCATTTTTACAAAAAGCCTATAAATATTTTGTAAAAAGTCACACTAATCTCTTATTCTGTTCTCTGTAAGTTTTGTTTTGGAGTAGGATTAATGCTCCACAAATTTCTTTACTCTATTATGAAAGGGATTTGTGTTGATTTTCTTTCTATCCCAGCTGCTTAGAGGTGATTTAATTAATTGCCATTTAAGCTGATCTCCCCTGGTATTCTTCAAATTGACAAGATTACATCGTTATTTTCGGTTTCTTTTATTTTCGCATACTGGAAGGTCATATTTGCATAACTCTTCTTATAAATAATTTTATCTTACATATATTACTGGGAACTCTTGCCATATGAACACAAACCCGTGAGTTTGGGGAGGGATAGGAATGCTAAAAACTTGTTGTCTAATTTGTCGAAAATATCAAACTTTTATTTCAATTATTTGTTCGTGTTGTTATAGTTTTGAAATCAACAATTTTTTGTAATCAAAAATTGTATTTTTCATGAAAAACTCGGGTATTGTCGAAATGAACAAAAAAGTGATCGTCTCGTATATAAAAGTTTTAGCCGACCAAATTTTCCAAAGTTTTTTTTTTTTTCAATATGTCTTAACAAAACAAAAGGTTTCTGTCAAATTTCATCTTTTGTCACTTTTCTAAAATTTCATCAGTGAAATTTGAGATTTATAGAAAAAAAAAATTGTCAACTAAGCCCAACCCTCCCAAAGAAAATCGTAGTGACGCCTCTATATGACAAAAAAACCTATATGTGATGTTTATTTTTAAATCAGTCAAATCAGTCTGTAATTGTGTTTTTTTTTAAAATAAAAGTATGATCAGGAACGGTCACATAGAAATTGGCTCGAGATCAGGGATGTCCAATCCATGGCTTGCGGAATGCACTGCAGCCCGTTTAATGTTTATGTGTAGCCACTACTTATTATCATTACAGTTAGTATTTGTTAGCTTGACTGTCAAACTATCACCAATACCTTTAAAATACATATAAAAATTGAAAATATTTGACATCATCTTGCAAGTTATAGCACTTTATTTTATTTTTTATTTTATAAATCCACAAAACAGATGCCCCTGAATCTTTTTTTTGTAAGCCAGTTTGGCCTTGAAAAATTAGACTTGCTTTTTTTTATATTTGACATAAATTTGAAATAAATATGTATTCAATCGTTTTGTTTTAAGAAGCAATTTTTCATGAAATTTAATTTATTTGTGTTCGTAGCCTATTAAAATATTTCAAGTGGCAATACAGTCCATTATATCTAAAGATTGAATAACCTTGGTATAAATGGTTAACACAAAATAAAAGTATGGGTCTTGTTTAATTGTGTGTCTGAAAAATGGTTATATATACAAATTGTACGCTACGACATGTTTGTTTTCAAATCATAAAGAACAGTACAATGACGTCATAAAAGCGTTACAACAATGGACATATCAACAACAGTTGATATAAAAAAATAAAAAGCAGTCCTTTATTTGAGACTGAAAAAAATTAAAAGCGGTAAATGGTCTTTCTATAAAAAATGAATTAAATCAAACCAGTAAAAATTGACCTCAGAACGAGTCTCAACACTTGTATACGTAGTGCATCAACATAAAAAGATGTTGAACAAAAATCATGGAAATGAGAAAACTGAAATGAATTGATTTTCTTCCTTTAACATATCGCCCAATATTTCATAGACATATTTGATTCAACTATAGGGAATTTATTCTACTTTGTAGGATGGATAAAGATATTAAAGAATTTTTTTATAAACCATTACTAAATTTAAAGGCTAATATTGGCTACGATATGGCCCCTTTTCTAATAAAATCTATAAATTAGTTATTCTTTTATTTTAACAATTTATAATACTAGACACATTTGGTGCGTTAATATAAAAACAATCTTCAACATGAATCAAAGTTTAATTCAAATAACATTACAGTCCAATAATTAATGGACTTATTTGATACAGTCATGGTCTTATTCTTCAAACATGGTTGGAGGAGTTAAGATACCCAAAAAAATGGACGTAGTCTTCACATGAGTGGTGCATCAAGATAAAAACCATCTTGAACAAAAGTCAAGAAAAGTCAAATTGATTTTATAGAAATCTTTGATATTTAAGTCAATTACAGACTTCGCATACACATTTGGGGGATGAATTAGGATACCTAATTTTTTAGCTACAGTTTCGAATACCAGTAGTTGCATGAGGTTCCGTGACCGGGAATAAAAAATTCCAGCACAAGTAACTCGGTAAATCTTTTGGCCTTGTTTTTGTTTTTCTTACTTGCATCAAACAAAGTCGTTTACGATGAATGACGAGGCCAAACGTCATATGGTTGCCACTCTCCTCCGCGCCGGTAGGTCTGTCAAGGAGATAATCAAGGCCACTGGACTATCCAGGACTACTGCGCTTAAGGTCCAGAAGCTTGTCAAGGAGGGAAAATACCTGAAGGAGGGTGTTTGGACCGGCAGACCACGGAAAATCAATGGGGATGAGGTGAAGGAAGCCTTCACAAAAACATTTGCCCACCTCAATCACCTGATTTGAATCCCCTTGACTACAGTGTGTGGTGGCAAATTGAGAAGAAGGCCTGTGCTACCTACCACCCGAATCGGGACTCATTGAAAGCCAGCGTCAATAAGCAATGGGCAACCATGGAAGACCATTACATCATCAATGTGTGCAAGGCCTTCCGTGGGCGCTTGAAGGGTGTCATAGCAGCTGATGGTGGTTATATTTAGTAATTGTATCAAATTTTATACCAGAATAAATTCCCTATTATATAATTCTCAAAAAATACCTCATACGAATTTTATTACACATTTAATTATTTGCCACAAAATGTCCGTGTATTTAATCAACTACCGGTATATCCATATATAAACTATACATTCTTGATTGCTAAACAAACTTGTTTTCAAGCGAGTGTTCCCTATTTTAAAAAAGTATAAAATGAAGTATCTTTCAAGAGGAATAAAATGGTGTACATAAAATGATTTTTAAGTTTTTTTTATTAAATCTATTTACGTTGTACATAGTTTGAAAATTTATTTTCATAATTAATTATGAAAATGAATACCTACATGTCTTGAGATTGATTAATGACATGAAATGTGTATATTACCAAGAATGCACTGGATGTAAACTGTTTCTACGTGTTACTTGGTTTATTAATGGGTTTTTTATTACTTTGGTTTTCAAAGTTGTCTACTCTATTTAATTAAAAGCTTATATATCCCTCATATCCAAAAAAAGAAAAACATTTCTGTTAGTTTGGACTGGGCCCCCGTACATGAACTCCCATGATCCCTAATTAATATAGCAATTAATTATTTAGAAAGGATCATTAATTAAGGAAGCTAATTTCTGCAATATACAAATTATTTTTTTTCTAAAACTTGGGTACATATTGAATTGAAATGTCTTAAGTATTACAAATAAAATACGGAATGGATTTGGTTGAATCTGAGTTGTGTATATTCCTCAGTTTTATTTGTATTTTGATTTTAGAAAGTGTTGATAACCATTACGAGGTTGTGTTAGCTCTCTTGATATTTACAAATCTGTATATATATATGCATATAAAATAGAGCTCGTGCGTGTCTTTTATGTTTGCCTACACCGTTGAACCTAGAAGGTTGACATTTTTGCATGGGTGTTTTCTTAATTTGGTGATGCAGAGATGGGGGTTCCTATTTTTTTTTTTTTTTTGGGGATGGGGGTGTTATTCTATACTCAAAACACAAAAAATGTCTTTTGGAGCTCAAGAACACTAGAGAGAGGGTTGAGTTATTAATCAAAAAGTGACTGCTGTCTCTAAAAACAATTATACTAATTAAACGTTTTCTAAATTAGCAAATAAATCGTAGAAAATTGCAGTTTCATTTTTCCAAGTGCAAATGAATGACTTTTTTTATGGAATTTTGAGTTTTGTAAGCAAAATAAAGTTTGTAGAAATTGGTTTGAAAATTCGTATGAATATAAATATGATACATAAAAATTGATTTTGACTGAAAAATCTGTCATATCTAAAAAGAAATTTAATGATATTTTAATATATAATTTTAGTAATGTTTGCAAAAATGAACCAGTTTTCAAAGGTTATTTTATCGACAACATTATTATCCATAACTTTTTTGTTTTTGCAACTAAAAAAAAATATTAATAAGCTCGTGTATCTATTTACAATTCCAATTTTTTTTGCAATTTTCTTAGCAAATTTCGATTGGGCATTTTTTTACAAAAATAAAAAATGGATTTCCCATTTCTACAAATTTTTTTCATACGTCAATAGGGTTACACTATGTAAAGTTTTTAACACTATTTTTTTTTAAATTAAAAATTGTATATATTGCTCTTCTGCACCCTCACTGGTCCATGCAACACGGGGTAACCCTTTACTATTTTTGTATATAATTGTTGCTTCATATTGTATATTCTAATGGAATACATATAGGAGGGTGGGCTATAATGGAGGGGGATTATTTTTAACTACAATATTTATTTTCGTATTCCTCATAGTTTTTTTTATGGTGTTATATATGTTTGACATATATTTTGGTGAAATTAAGCCCATCATATTAAAAATTTTTGACCTTATTGTGGAGATACCGTACTTAAAATCTATGACACACAATACTGTGGTAACCCATAATAAGTTTCATAAAGAGTACACTCAGTTTTTAAAGCAGATGCTAAACTCAAATGGTATGTAGACTTGAAGACGGGTTGTATTTAAATTCTAAGAGTAGCTTTCTTTATATCTATTTATATATTTTAAAATCGCTTTATTATCCATTAGGTTAAAGCTCTCCTGAATCAATCTCACATAAGTACTCATGTAAATTATCTTACTTAGAGAACATGTATTATAACTTTAGCGTGATAAATGTCTGAACTATCTTATATCATTGGAGTTTGTACTATTCAAATTAGTAATTGGTCTTTTACATAACGCTGTTAAAACAATCATATGTAGTACAAACGTGAAGTAAAATATTGTTTCTCTAAATTGAGCATGGTTTATAATTGCGTCTGTCAACTAATTATCAAATAACTAATAATTCAATTATATGGATGTGCAGAAAATTGCAAGTAGAGTAGCTAAACTTGATTGTCACAATAAAATAATGATACATTGATAGAGTTTATTCGGATCGATAATGGGGGACGTTATAAGTCTATTAAATCATAAAAAAAATCTAAACTATAGTTAAAATTCCTGAGTACCTTAAATCATCTGAGTAATTTGAATAATAACACTATAACTAATTCAAATATATGTGTATGAAATATTGGGCTTTATTTACATATAATATAAAAAGAGATTGATATTTGTTTAGAATTGTTTTTATGTGGACACGCCACAAACGTAGTCAATTTCCATTAATAAAGTATTTTTATAAAGTTTTTGAGTTTGCCTCAAATTGCATATAAAGTAGTCAAAAGGAACCTTCTCAAAATTAAGAATGATACATTAATAGATTTTATGGTTATAAGGAGCCATATCAGGAACAATACAAGTCTTTTAAACGAATTAAGGTTCTAGAGACTAGATGCAATTCTGAGGCATCTCATTTAATCCCAAAAAATTGAAAAATAAGTCTGAAACTGACTCAAATATGTGTATGAAAAATTGGACTGTATGTGTGGATATATGAAGTAAAAAATTATATTGTGATTATTTACTTTTCTTGATTTGTCTTCAAGATTGTTTTTATGTTGACGCACCACAATGATAAGAGAGGGGGAATCTGGGAGATAAAGTTATTATTTTAAGGGTATTTTAGGTGGTAATAATTTTGAACTAGGAACGACAAAGACGGTGATCCTTCAAGAGACTATCGTTCTTCGAAGAAGAATAAGACAAATCGATTGTGCATGTGCTTTGTGCCACTATGAACAAAGGTGCATATAATTGTAATACTTTTTTTTTTTTTTGTACAAACAACAGTAAAAACAACAAACAATTAAAGCCAATCGGTGATTTGACGTCATTGCAACAACGCACTAAAATTTACGTATACTTAAATACTCAGTCTAACCTCTTGGGGTGGAACACAGAGTGTAATCGTTCTCATATCAACGACTTCGTGGCTCTCAACGCAAGGTAACCCAAAATGTAGACCTGTATTGTTATAATTAAATTATCATAAAAGTTAATTTAACATTTGGGGAATGATTGGTTTATTTTTGAATGTAAATTACAAAAAGAAATAAATAAGAGGATTTGATTTACCTGGACCTTTGGAGCCACCTTGTAATAAACGCCCTAACCTAAAAATGACCGCCCTTTCGTATTCTTGAACAACCTTCAGGTGTAAAACAAAAAGAAAAAGAAAGAAAAAAAAAATTAAAAATGACTTAAAAATAACAAAACTAATTAAATATACAAATTTGTCATAAATTACCGTCCATTTTGACCTTTTGCCCCCCCCCCTATTTTTTAGCTATTGTCAAGGTTTTTTTTAAAACGTTCAAATTGATTCTTCGGTACATTCCATTTTTAAAGTCAGTTGAATTAGTAAGTATTCCTCACATTTTAAATAAAGAGTTTCCCATCATGTTATGGGCTGTAGTAGTGTTGAAAATCGTTTGTATTTTGGGATTACTCTATATAATACTGGAGACCAATTGGCATATCCTCAAGTGCGCCAACTATAAGAGGGGTAGAAGAACTGAGAAATTACTACAATAACAAAACATCAGTTTAAATGGACATTTCTCAAATTTTCATCCACAATATCTTAATTTATTAGCTTTAAATAATCGAATATGTATATTTAAAATAAAAAAAGAGGAATATATTAGTCATAAATTAGTTTTTTTTTATGAAATTATTTCAATCCGATATCCAGCCTCTTCACACAGATCATAACCCTCGTTTTTATAAAGTTATATAATCAATTATTTTAATAAAAAAATATATTTCTTTCAACAAAGGTATGACAAGTGGTTCACAAATGAACATTCAAAATAATCTACTACTTTTGTTGTAACTTCTCAGTTGAGTTTCTCTATTTGGTAGTAGGAGGGATTTAGCCTAATCTTGCAAGTCTTGAGTATCATATGTAAGGTTGCTAATTGTAAGCCTGCTAAGGGAAAAACAGAAAACCAAAAAGAACATGGTAAACCCAGAGAATTAAAAAAATATTTTGAGAGGTGAGTAGCTTAGATATCAATTCGTTTCATTTAGATAAGCTGCAAGAATCTGTACGGTTAAGAAAATACACACCAGTCCTACTTCGGACCAAGCAATGACATCGCTAAGAATTACTCCATTTTCGGTACTCAATTCTTATCGGTGTCGAACAAAGACTTATCCCTTACAACGCATCAGTGTTTCTCTCTTTCATTCATCTGTGGGTACACTCGTGACTACAAGTTTTAAATAAATATTCTTTCCTCAAAGAATGAAAGTAAAAAGACAACAGTTATAGAAAATATTAAAACACTCTACAAATTGCCAACTACTAAAAAAAAATGGAGCCAAAAAAAAAAGCCATGGAATTAACTGTGATTATTTGATTGCCAACTCCTGGACTTTAGCTACAGTTAAGAAGAAGGGCAATACTGATCCAAAAGCTACTCACAACTGCAAAAATTGTTTGGAATTATGTTTAGTAATGAAAATCGCCTTCATTTTTTTTAGTTATCCCTTGTTTTTAAAGTTGGAACACACAAGGGTAAAGAGTACATTTTCTTATCCTAAGCTCTGTTAACTTTTATTTATTAATTAAGAAAAGGAACTTCATTTTACACTACTTTTAATTATATTCAAAACCGGATTGAGCATGTTTGTGTCCTAATAAAAGACGGAGAGTCACCTTGAGGATTGGTTGCAGAATTATAATTATATGTCCTTGTGGGACTCAGAGTAGAATTGAGGATGGATGACTTATTCTTGTCTTTGTCCTTATTTAATTCCTTCTGTTCCTCCCCCTCATCACATAATCTTATAGCAGATCTTATGAAACTGTTTTTCTTCTAAACATTCTTAAAATTGCCTTATTGATTTCCACTCTCTTTTTTTAACATGTACAAAATGCTTCCAATTAGGATCACTGATGATATTCTATAAGAAATGTGCATGCTACACAAATATTATTAAATATTTTAATGCAGTGGCCCAGGCTAAAGAAGGATAAAGGACGGTAAGTTATGACAATGCTGTAAATAAATATTTATAATCAATGATACATATTCTTACCTTGAAGCACACAAAAAGTGAAAATGGCAATGTAACAATCACTATGATCCAGGAAAGGCCTGTAAGCAGCCATCCACAGATCCCAATTCCAACATCCAACTCATCCGCTGTATAAAAAAAATAATTATATAAGTACATTAAAACATAATGTCAGTGGTATAACAATTTTTAATACAGATGATCATTATATGCTTTCTAAACCGTGTCATAAAACTGACTTGAGTTAACATGACATAATAATTTTTTTTGTTTGAAATAGAAACGTTTTGAATAATTAATTATTAAGTGTAGGGAAGTAGTCGTGAATGGTTAATCTCTTTATGAAGCAACATACCATATTATCATAACGACAACCATAATAATAATTAAGTCCCAATTATGACCTTCTTTTAAAAAGTATTTTTTATTTATGTACATGAACGTGTCAAAATAAAATCAGACTGGGACGACAAAAGAAAAAATGTCCCACTTTCAAAAATGTTATGTATGCATAAAATGTTCATTCAACAATATTGGAAGCAAAGATAAAGAGAATTAACAAAAATATTAAAACCGGTGACACAATTATTGAAAAAAACTTTAAGTGTTATAACAAAAATTACAGTAATACAAATTGCCTCAGATATAACTTGTCTGAGGGACGATGATGCTTTCTAAAAATATTCTCAACATGCTCGTATGGTGGAGTTTTGATTCAGAGGGTAGTAATATTATATATTATTAAATAATTAGATCATTTATTAATTACGAAACAGCTTTAGATAATAAAGAAACCCCCTCAGATTACTTTTATTACAGTATCGCACCTCTCCAGTGTCATATTTTTCTACAGCTCGAATGGCTACAATTTGTCGGATAAATGTTTCTGAATATGTAGGTTACGGATATCTTATGGGTAAGTTGTAGAAAGTAGATCAATTTTTTTAATAACTAACATCTTATCATTCCCCCAGCCCCCTTCATTAAATATTCCAAATTATTCAATTAATATCAGATTTGTTTAAATTCTGAGTTTATTTTTATCTGATGTCTGTTTGTATATCAATTAATTTAGATTATTGAAAAGTCAATGTGTGTAAAATTGTAAAGGATCCTATGAAACGTCATACCAGTTAAGTTGCTCTCCTTTAAAACATTCATCAACTGGTTAGAATGACCACGCTCATTTTTGGTTTCTTTTTTTTTACATGCCCAAAATACACACGATCTTCATCACTACCTTTGCCTTCATGGAAGCTGAGCATTTAGTTTTGACTAAATACTCAACGTCCTAGCGTACAAAAAAACCAGTGTGGCTATGATATAAGAATGATCACGTGGTATTCGTTCTAACACATTGTTGTAAGGCTTTAGTTCTATATATTAAGATTGATTTATCTCCTCGAAGCATTAACCTCTCAACTTTCCTTCTCTGTATAAAGAAATTAAACTTTAAAAAAAAACTATTTTTATTACTAAAATAAACAGAGCAATGTATAAATTATCGAAGTTCTATTGAATATCAATAGAAGAACTTAAAACATATATTCATGAATATATTTTTAGTCCATGAGTTTATAAAAAGTCTTTGTAAACATTTGTATTTTGTTTGAATTAGGGTGAACTGGAATTTGGGTCTACCAAGGAAGGACTTATAACTCCCAAGCTTAGCCTCATTGTTATTCTTTTTTTTCATGAGGCTTACTTTATTCTTAAATGTTCCCTCTTCAAAAATTAACTTATATTGATAACAGCTATTAAAAATAAAAGAGCTCCTGCTTTCTAGGACATGTTTTATATACCTCTCTACCAATAGTAGTTTTGGTAGTCTCAAGTTTCAATCCTTTTTAGCGTGATCAATTAGATGATTTGATATTGTTTGTATTATAAAGTAAATATCTATAAAATACACCATCCTTTGGCGCACTCTTTTTTTCTCTGTAGTGGATGAATATTAATTTATTAAAATAATAATTAATACTCTTCTTCTATTGATGAATAAATTTAATAATCCTAAACTAATAAATCTCCTCCAATAGTCATTACTGAAGGTGAATAAGAATCTTCTTAAATTGAAAAGGGCGATGAGTACTATTAGACAAACAACATTACTTCAAACTCCCATGATTTTTTCAAAAATAGTATTTTCAAAGCTAACGAATATCAATATTATTTAAATTTGCTTTGATAAAAATCTAAATAGATGCAGGTTTAACAAATAATGTCCCCTTTCTTTGAGATAAAAAAAGTTGTATTGAACCCTTTTGCTCTCAGTGGAGACCAGTATCAAATAAATACTATATTGATGACTATACTTGTTAATAACACATTTTTTTGTTTCATAGCCAAGATATCAAACTAATAGGCTGGCACGGTACGGATTTATACCCTTGTTCTGTTGGGTACGTTTTTACTTCCGGTGTTGAACAACGGTACGTATATATATAACACATATTAAATATTTTGATGCTACAAAAATTAGATTATATTTATATATTTTTTAATTAATAGATTTAGATAGTATGGTAAGATTTTAATGCATAAGTATAAGGGTGATGTAGTTGACCCACAAATTAGAAATCCTTGTCAGAATCAGTATAATTTTAGAAAAAAAATTACAAAATATTTGAAATTTTGGTTATTTTAAAAACATACTCAACAATAAAATATTTCGATAAACAAGAAAAGATCCTGATACTGTAACAGCCCATTACGAGCAATTTTTCTTTAAACAATTTCGTTGCTGTAATTTTGATATCAAATATGAATTACTCTTTGGGTTAAAACTGTCGAAAATGTGGATAAAATAATTGTTAATGTTTTAATTTTTTGGACTTCGGGATTTTTTTGGGAGTGATTGTCATTTTTTTTTGTCAATATATTCACCTGTATGTTTTAGTACCTTCTACTGAATATTCTTTGCTTGTCTGAGGATGATTAAAAACCTTATGACGAATGAACAAAACAAAACAATCTACTACAATATAGTTTTAAATTAATGTTAGGCTTACAACATCTTTACCATAAAACTGGACGAAATGAAAGGTTTTTTGGTTTTTGTTAGAATTTTTCCTATGAACAATGTTATAAAACAGAAGGCTATCTGTCGATTGCTCAGAAAAAAAATGTCCTAGTCACCAACAAAAGGACACAGTACAAGAAGAGGGTTGAGATAACAATGCCTCTCCGCCTGGGATGGTCCTATAAGGCCATCGGAGAGCAGACTGAGCCTTGTGGCCCTTCGGAAAACGATTTACAATGTATCTTTTAATTAATTTGCAATTGTAAATTGCTACCCTCGAGCCCCCAGTTTGCTCCCAGATAGCCTTCTAGGACAATCCCGACGCGGATTAGCGCTGCTATCTCGATTATTTCTTTGGACTGTGTGATCATGGGGGTGACTAAATCAAGGGTTTTTATTTTTTAGCAATTGAAAGCTAATTATTTGTTTCATAACATTGCTGATAGGGAAATTGAAAAAAAAAATAACTCGTAATATCACAAAATTTTCGTAATAGAGAGGACTAAATAATAACACTTGGCTGAGTAGTTGTATTATGTTAGAGAAGATATATAAAAATATTTTTTCTATATTTGTCCTTTGATCTACCATTTTGTCAACCAAATGATTCCAAAATATCATCGGCAAATTTTTCAATAAAGAATTACAGAAAATATTTAAATTACTAGCTGAGTTAAATCAAATTATTACGAGTTTTTGTAAAAAAAAGCTTCTATAATTTCCTTGTTAAATAGAATATGAAATAAAAATATTCAAATATTTAATAAATATAACACAAAAGTATTTAAATCTTATTAATAAGTTAAAATTTAACTTTATGTAAGAATGTATGAAAAACACTGTGTGCAGTGATGGAGTGTATATATTGCGTACTAAAGTAAATCATTTATATATTTTGAGCTATGAAATAACAATGTAGTCGTATTAATGAAATATTACCAATGTGAGCATACAGCATTGAACTCTTAAAAAGGGTGCGCTTTAAATAGAGCTTCCTGATGTAGAGAGATCGACAGGTAAATTCTTCAGAACAAAAAGCAAACCCAAAACCATAATAACTTTTTATTAGAACTGTACAAAGAAAAATGCTATTGAAAAAACTTTAACAATCAATCTTGGAAATAATCATAGAATATGGCCACCTCTAGCCTCTATCACAGCCTCCTCACAAGGTCAGGACTTGGCATAGGTAGCCACATTATGATCGACGGACGTATTGGGCCATGGCTTTTTGATACTGGCCTTGAGCTTCTGAAAATTTCTGAGCAATATATTCTCAACCTTTCTCCCTATGATACTCCACACACTGGAGTCGAGGGGATTGAGATCAGGACTGGGTGAGGGCCAGAAGCATTGTCCCAGAAGTCAGCAAATTGTTCCTTGAAGAAGTTCTGTGTCTTCAATGCCCTATGGCTGGAGGCACCGTCTTGGGTCCATACATAGTTATTTTCAGCATAGCTAGCCTTCATCCAGGTAATATTGTCCACCTCAGGACCTTATAGTAGGCATCAGCACCGTTTTTCTCATTTGGCTTGAAGAAGAAGGTATCCATTTTCTTCCCCCCGCAAGCCAAGACTTCCAAATACATTATTTGGGCTGGATGTTTTGCCCTGAAGTTACCCTGGACTTCATCAGGCTGTTTTAAATCTATCGTTTCTGCGGTTCAAAACCTGGTCGTCTGAGAAGATCTTCAAAGTCGACAGAAGACTCTTTGAGTAATTAAGTATGTACTTTTTTGCATCTTTCAAGCCTTAAAACATTCAATCTGACGTTGAAGAGATGTCTGTGAGTCTGGACAAGCTCTCAAGACAGAGGTAATCATGAACTGCCCTCTTTATGGTGATATCGTCCATGGTGAACTCTTCTGCCAAGCGGTACATTGATTTTGTAGGATCATCCTTGATTTTCACTCCATAAACTTGAGATATTTTCCATCTTGCTCTAAACCTTTTCCTTCACTTCCTGCCTTCCTTTTAACTTCTTTCCCATTCTTCCATGCGACCCTGATGTCCTGGACTGTCCTCACAGTTACACCGACAATGAAACAATGCACAAGAAAAACAACACATGTATCGAAACAATGCTTGAGATGATCGAGAACATATATGAATTGAGTTGTTATGCATGAGTGTCTACTAAAAAAACGGAATGTATAAACTGAGGATTTTTACAAGAGTTATCGTTTATATTATTCAAATAAAATTTGTAAAAAAAAATATTTAAATAAAACATTTCTTATTATTGTGGTCTCATGTTCAAGTGGGAAAAATATAAATTCCCTACTCTTCCCAAATAAAAGTCCTAACAGCTGCCTCTATTAGAGTACCTTACAAAAACATGTCGTAAATTAGAGATACACCTGTTTTAGACATGAAGAAACAACACAGCATGATAAATGTACATACTGTATTTATGTGGCCATAATTATTCTATCAATTTATCATTTTGCACCAAGTGATTTAGACGGACATTTAGCCTTATTTCCTCATTTGTTTCACCCCCCTCACTTATTGGAGTAGAAGAATGGAAATGGAAAAAATATTTCTACATATATTTTCCCAGCAAAACATGTCAGTGAAGGTATTTACAAATACCTTAATGTTAATGATATATATGTATACTAAAGTGTCTTCTTTTCCCGGGAAATGCATCTTGAAAAAATTAGGAATCCGGAAAGTATCGGACTCCCGTTAGAAAATAATAAATACTGTGATTTTAAGCTAGTTCTGCATAAAGTTGTTTCAAGGAAAGTGTCGAAGGACATAACAAAATACTGTGACCGGTAATTACATTCCGAGTGAATTCATTGCCTGTGAAATCCATCCCCTGAAATTTCATTCCCACTTTAATATTTAATGACGTCATACTGTCAAAACCAGTTATATATATACACTACCTGTTGGTAGTATTTAAGTATGTAGGGAGGCCCGGGAAGTCGGCAATGGGGAAGACTGTTGACTTATGATGGATTTGACACGGATATAAAGAGTTTATGGTGCTTATGAATTAGAAATAACGTCATCATAAGTCTTAAATAGAGAGTAGGACTGGAATCTCGATCTGAGGATATTGTTCAGACCTAGGGAGAAAAAATAAATTATGGCATTACTCATCCCTGCGATGGTCTATAATTACTAATAATCCCCCGCATCAATTTAGTCAAACATATTTCTCTTCTCACAGTTCAGATCTACGTAAAGAATAAGCAAGCTTGCTTAGCCCCCGTGCACCTTTCTCCAGGATCAGTTACACTCACCTACCTTAAGTTAATCTCTGGATTGAAAACATATTATATCCATATTTAAAGTGGGAATGAAATTACAAGGAATGAAAAGACAGAGATTTACTGGGAATGAAATAAACTGCCACCCTCAAAATTATCATCTGGAATACTGATGGATTCGGATGTAATAATGGTCTTGACCTTTGTGAGTATACAAAGTGGGGCCCAGAACTTGAAGTAGCCTGACTAAACAATGAAAAACTTGATTTTCTTGGAATCAATAAATGACAACAATAACAAATTTGTGATATGTTTAAATACTATATTTAATTCAATATGCTCTTCTTCAAAGCAATACCATCCTTGACACGCCAGCGAACAGATTAACATCACTTGACAATGAATGCTCACACTGTCATGATGGTAACTTGGAGTGATCCAACATTGGATGAAGGTGCAGCAGACCTTTTCTCCAAGATGCCCCAATTGTAGTCTATGAGATTGAGATTAGGCCTGGAAAAGGGCTACATGGAGGCATGCTAGAAGTTAACCATATTGTTGCTGCATAAGTTTTGATTTTTCTTGGCTGTAAGGGCCAGTAATTGACTTTTTTCATATTGTACGTTGTCGGGATGGAGATGCAAATGGTCTATACAGAAATTTCGGCAAACAATGCCTTCTTTTATGTTACTTCGACGATTTTAAACAAATTAAACATATAACACAAACCAAACTTATATTTTTTTGTTTCAACTGCCATCTTGTTGCGTAACAAAACCTTGTGTTAAACCTCCGTTGGTGAACTTGGATACTATAGACCCCGACATTAATAAAAATGCTTTCATTCCATTGAGTTTATATTTTATCACGGAAACTTTTCATTATGGTTCTAAATCATCGAATACACCAGACAATATGGAGAGCTTTTTTATCTTGAGAGCGCCTTGTTTAAAATTTATTCGGTTATTGAGCAAATTGTAATCAAGATTTAGTGGATTTAGTCAACCGTTTTGCTTAAAAGGCATTCCTTTTTTTTCTGTTTGAGTGATTGAATTCTTTTTTTTTAATGATAGGACTGATGCATACAACTTTGTCTACAAGGCTATAATATTGTATTTACTATTTTATATATTAAAAGTAATTGCATAAAAAACATAAGGTTATTTTTTTAATATTTCAATATTGGTTTTATCAATAGTAAAACTGTACTTTTTTACTATGAGCAAAAACAAATTATCATATGTAGGAAATCCTAAGCTCGTCGAACAGACAAACTTTTCCTTAAATACTGGGCCGTGCAAAGTTGTTTACTGATGATGTAAATATACTTTTTAAGAGGTTTTGTGGCAACCAATCTGATTGTTTCGTATTTTTACTGTTAAAATAAACAAAAATCATTCCTGTGAGAGCGTACCAACTTCCACACGTGAGACCATGTTCAATCAGGAAACAAAGAGGATCGACATTGCAGCCCTCCTCCGAGCGGGAGTGCCTCATAACAACATTAAGAAAAAGGTTGGGGCCTCGTTGAAGACAATTTACAACGTTTCCAAGTGCTTGGAGGCTTGGGGTGATCTCAAGCATTCCCCTGGGGCTGGCAGGAAGCCCACTGTCTCAACAAGGAAAGTAAAGGCAGTGTTCAAGAGGACTCCCAACAGGTCCATTGCCGACATGGCCAGAAAGATGGGAACGTCGAGATCAACTGTTTCAAGGGCATTGAAAAGGGCTGGAGGAAAGTTCCTGAGGCGCACTGAACGCCCTCTGCTATCTGAACGTCAGCGAGAAGTCAGACTTGAGCATGCCAAGAAAATCTTGAATGATATCAAGAGCTCATTTGGACGCATCATCCTTTTTTCAGATGAGAAAACTTTTACGGTCGATCCTGTTTTCAACAGGCAAAATGACCGTGTTGTGAGCTTTGAAGATGTTTGGAGATCCAACGGGAAGGCCATGAAGCCGGTATGGTTCACCAATGGCTCAGACTAACAGTGGATGATTATGTGAAGATTCTGGCGCCCAAGGTCCTTCCGTGGATCAAATCCATCGTGGGCAACTCTCCTTGGGGTTTTCAACAAGATGGAGCACCTGCCCACGCTTCCAAGAAAGCTCAGGAGTGGCTCAAGGACAACATGAACTTTTGGCCAAGCACTACTGGCCCCCTCAAAGCCCAGATTTGAACCCACTAGACTTCTCTATCGAGGCGCACGTGGAGACCAAAGCCTGCAAAAAACGACGCAAGAACATAAATGCCTTAAAGGCTGCTGTCAACAAGGCCTGGGCCTCCATGGACGCCGATTACATCCAGCAAGTCTGTGGCAGCTTCAGACGTCGCCTGACCAGTGTCATTGAGTCAAATGGTGGCTACATTGATTAAATTTGATCACAAACTATTTTATTATTCTAAATGTATGAATAAATTGTTTCTCAAGTCATTCCAAATGTCATTATTGTCCGCAATATGTTCTGAACAAAAATCGGTAAATAATTCTGCACGGCCCGGTATATAGAAAATAATTAATCAAGAAATCTTTGGTTTTTTACACAGTTATTCAAGGGCACTCTCACTCAAAGTTACAAATTACAAAGATGTTATATCTACAAGGCGAAATAATAACACCTTGAAAAAATAAAAAAAATAAGTAGTTAAAACTCATGAGGTCAAAAGTACTATAGTCTCTAGAACGCTACCTGGCTGTGCCTTAGCTACACACAGTTGATACAAAACGCCTGCAATATTTCATTAATATGATTACTGTTAGATGTATATGAAAATGACAAATTTGCCATCAAACATCCTTTCATACAAACAGAGAGAAAAAAAATTAAGTTAGTAATATAGATTCTACATATATAAAGGAAACATTCACTCATATGAGAAAATAAAAATGTCGTCTCTGTACAAGATATCTAAAGGTCCATTCTTAATCCAATCTATAAAAAAAAGTAAACAGCTTTGATGTTTTAACTTAATTAAAAATACAAAGTTGGACTCTTGGATATTTACCTATAATAACATCAAATCTAGCTTCTTTCAATCTAATATGATGCTCAATTGAGGAAATTAGAGCATTTCATTATCTGACCATAATATATATTTGAGTATTAAGTATTCAGTGAGTAGGTGTACGTGAATGTGCTCATAAAAAAAAGGGTTACACCAAGGATTTGTTCTGTTATTTTCTTCTCTATTATTAAGCATCATTTGTCTTATAACCTACCCCTTATTACTCCAAACAATGTCTTGAACTACCGTTAGTATCTGAGGTCTGGTAGATACATTTGGACCAAGTTTAAGGGTACCAAGATCCATTATGAATGGTTCTAGAGAAACTTTCATTTTGCAAAAAATGAGCATTCTATATGCCTTTCTCCCGCTTAAAGAAAAGCCTCCAAACATGACCTGAAAGATTTAACGTACTTCGAGACCTCTGCAGCGTCTATGAAGCTGGCTACGGACCTGATAGACGACTTTGTGGACTCGGCAGCGTTATGGTAGGTTGTAGAAGCATCACCCTTAAACTTCCCAACATATAAAAGCCACAAGGATTAAGAACAAGATATTTGGAGGGTCAAAAAGTTGACACACTGTCCTTCAGCTATTCCAGCACAATCTTGGCCTTATGGGTGGGAGGAGTCCTGTTGGAATGTATACCTTCTGTCTCTAGCTACTTAGTCCATACTGGGCTTGAACAAGTCCGATTAGACCTCTTTGATCATTTTCTGCTTGGGCTTGAAGAAGTAGACTATCATGACGTGACCCTCACTACTTGTGACGCCCAGGACGCCCACCACGGCGGCTGGGTTCTTCGTCCTAAACACCGTTAGGAATTCAGAAGGTTATTTAAATATCCATATGTCATTCCGGCTCTTTATTTTCTTGTCAAAAGTGAATATCTTCTCTCTAAGAAGAATAGTAAATCTCTTCCAATTTTCTTCAAGGAAAACATTATCTTCTTACACATAACCTTTCAGGTGAGCTTCCTTGAATCTTTAAACAGACGTTTCACTCTTAGGACGTACCCTAGGTTTTCATTCAAGGCCCTGTAGATGGTACTATGTTAAACCGTGTGGTTTTCGGCATGGATTAACATGGATTTACCTGGGTAAGTACTGATGGACCCTTTGAGCCCAGCCAGGAACATGGAGTCCTCTTTATATTTTTGGATATATCAAAACTCTGATAAGTGTCTCACACAATGAAGTTTTATCACTGCAAAGCTTTTTGGTTGCTCCATCCTTATGAAGTGTATTTTTTCTTTCTGGAAAAGTATAAATGCAGCCTACAAAACCTCTCTATATTAAAAAGCTACTTATAGATAGCACTGTTGTTGCTCTTAACGGCAATAAATATGGTCCAAAATTATATGCACAGGTCTGTTTAGTTAAATGAAACTTATACTTTGAAATAATTAGTTCATTGTGGGATTTCCTGGGACAGTCCTGTAGATAGAAAACCATGAGAAATCCCGGGAAAACGAGAGATAAACCCTAATATATATGTTATCTATATATTATAACCATATATATATTATTGATGTTATTATAGCTGATTGAGCTAAATAAAAGAAACCTATAGAAGATGTTAAGAGATATTAAATACTTACATATATATAATGTAGGGGAGACTGTTCTAATTTTTTTTGTTTATGACTCAATTACTCTGAGTAGGTTTAATTTTATCTTGCAAAGTTGAAACACAATACACATACATATATTTGTTGTTGCTTGAATCTAAATCAAGGTTATACCTCGGTATAGTTTCTTCACTAAATGTATTTGAATCCAACTCGTCAGATGTTTCAACTGTCCACATATTTATGGAGAGTCGCAATTCTTTTGGTTTGGAACCTCAAAACTTGTATTTTCACTTCTACTGGCCTAATTTTAACAATACTCAATTATGTCTGCTATTGTTGAAAAAATTTAAGGTTGTATCAGTAAATATCTTTTCCAAAAATGGTATTTGAATGCAACTTGTCCAATGTAGCAACTCTCCCAAAAGAAACGTTTTGCTCAATTACCTTAAGCTAATTTGACCTATATTTGGCTAACTTTTAATAAAAAATACCTAAGTACGTTAAAAAAATGGTCGAAGGCGCTCATTTTGTTCTTTGCAGGAGATAAGGGAATTTATAAGCACTACTCAAGTAATAAGTATATTATTGTGTATAAATTTCTGTCATTTTGTAAATTATTTTCTTTTCAATTTTCTCACATACTTACATAATTCCTTTATCGTGTGAGGAAATATCATGAATCTGACATCAGCTATTTATATGATATTGTTTGTCGCTAAATCAAAAAATAAAATTACGAAGCTGATAAAATGGAGTAGTAGATTCTTTGGAAAAGTTCAGATTACTCCGTCGCTGTAGACAAAATATAGGACATATTGACATAACTGAAATTAAATGTTGAATGGACAACAGACTCGGGAAAAATATTTTGCTAAGCTCAATATGCACAAATTGCTCCCAGGTAGTTCTTAAAAAAGGAAGTATAAATTCTATTTATTACTTCAAACAAGATTCTTAGGTCAGTTGGAGTAATTGTCATTATATTTTTTATACACTATTTGAATCAGAATAAAAGGTTATGTCTGTAAATATTCTTTTCTCAAACTGCTTTTACATGCAATCCGTCAAATGTTGCGAATCTCCTAATAGACAAGGACAGTTGCAATCATTGTTTCTCAATTACTCTAAACTGATTCGACTAAAACTTGCCAAACAACAACATAACATACCTATATATGTTTGCTATTATTTAAAAGTTATATTAGTCAATAATTTCCACACAAATTGTATGTACGCAACTTGTCAACTTTTATGGGTCTTGAATTTTGTTTCTTAAACTCTTACCACTCTTTTATTCTTGAGGATAGAACATGTTATATAAATGGGTATTGAGTAGTTACTTGTGACTATCCTCTGTAAAACTGAAGAGTAATACTGAGGGGTTAAAAAGTAGATATCTTCTAAAATATTAGTGCAAAATTTATCTTTTAGTCGAGACTCTATTAGTAATATACTTTGTACTACCACAAGTAGTCAATAACTCATACGATATTAGTTACAGAAAAACTGACCGTATTATCGAAAATTAATGATCCACAAAGAAAGCACTTGTATCCCTAGTAATCAGTTCTTATCCAATATCTCAAAGAAAAGTTGTAATAGAAATATAAATTGCTTACTCAATTGGGATGTAAATTTTGTAAGCTTAACTATTGGGATCCGTTCACCTCTGCAACTGTACCCGGACTCCCCTAAATAAAAGGAAGATATTAAGGAATGGGTATTTTGAGATTCTGTCCATTTAATTATAGCAACGATATTTGTTTATTTCATTTCCTTAATGATATATTTGTATGAAAGCGGAAATTATGATTAATTCTTTCATAAACTTAATTAAGACACTTGTTCTGAAAATCGGGATAAAAAACAAAGTAATTAGGAGCCTTAGATATAACTTATTTAACCTTACAATATTTTCTTCAAAAAGAAGCTGAAAAAGGTCAAAAATCAATGGGTAGTATTTAATTAAATCTTAAAAGAATATATCAAGAAACGGTCTGTTACTGTTGTTTCAAAAACACATTTTGAGTGAAGGCAACAGCTTTGCAACTGTAGGTAGAATGTTGTTTGTTGTTTTGTAGCTATCCCTGTCAGACGAGAAGATAATGAGATTGCAAACTCCGTAAGCATGAACAAGTTATATGTCTGTAGAGTCAAGAAAGAACTGAAAGAGTCCGGAGTTGATTATGAACCACATTCAAGCGTTCTGAAACATAAGATTGTCAGATGGATCAGGATGTTATTGCAAAAAAATCAATGATGATCAGCTATACAAATCAATAAAGGTTATTGCCAGGGATTTGGACTGTTTTGAAAACCAGATCAAGATGTGTGTGGCAGATGATTTGTGATATAAATTATATAAGATGCAAAGCACTCAAAGTTGAACTTGATGTGATATATATATATATATTTTTTTTTACTTTGACTTTGTCGGATCCTCATTTAACACAAAATCTGAGCTGATGTCCTGTATCCAGGAGGAATTCAGGAAACTCTCAAAAGTGATTGTCATCCAGACATTGCACCACTTCTGCAAAGAAGTCGAGGCCATTTTTAACGCCAAAAGCTATTACTGAATTATATAAAAAAAAAATAATGAAGCTTTTATTTGACTTTTTTTTATCGGGTGATTTGTCTAAGGGAAAATCCAATATACAAAAATCTTCTGGGGTGTTAAATAGAGTTATCACTCTTTATGTATATTATTGTTGGGTTTCGCTCTAAAAATCCTTGATTTTTAGTAGATCAAAACAATTTGATGCTTTAGAAAAGTTTTTCTGGGCTTTTGGATTGTTCTTGCAATTAGTCTCATTTAAAATTATAATTAGACCCATATCAATGACTTATAAATATATGAAGTTTTCAAGATGGATACTAATATTTTGTTTTTTATACAATTAAAAAGAAAATAACCTTCAATCGATCAAAAAAACATTGATTTATAAGTTTATAGAAATTAGAAAAATAAATAAATTCAGTTTGTGTCTTTAGAATTATCAATCTAAAGGGAGGTATAGGATTTATATGTTTTAAGTCCTTTAGATTATAAGTAAATCTATAACCAATAATGGAACAATATTGTTTTTACTTGCCTAACGTCAAAAGAATTTCGTTTCTAACGATATCACAAGTACAGAGTGGTACATTAAAATATAAACACGCTGAACGTGAAGCTTCAAAAATATATTATTTATTAATTAACAATAGCATTTCAACAAAATTATTATTATAAAATGAATAAATAAGTGCCTGATCTCTCTTTATCATGAATGAGCCGTCCATAGCGGCAATGATGACTTACAGATGGTGGTGGAAGGGCTGGCACACGCTGCAGATGTAGTTTCAGTATTTGTGGACTGTGGATTTGAGGGATTCGTTGTCTGGATGGTGGACACTGCAGGCCTAGTTGTTGAGTTGACCTCAGGGCCGTAGGGAGGCCAAAATTGTAAAAAAAAGAGTTAAAAATAACTTGAAAGACTCATTCAAAAGAGGCTTGAAACGGAGGAAATGGGGTTCTTTAGTTTCTTGTGGCATATCCATTCTCATAAGGCTCTTTCAACCTATTTTTTTGATAGCTTTCAAGAAAGTCAGGCGTGAAACCCAGTCTCTTGCATGGAACTGCATGGACTTGAGAGGATGGGGAAGGGCTGTTTTGATTAACTCCTCTACGTCCTGTTTTTCCTTTTTTGTCAAAACTTGTCTTCCTCAACAATGTACTGGACTTACCAACGGCATAGATGGTCGTCCTGAGACACCCAACTGCTCGGAGTGCAAGAATGGAGATTCGTTGATCATATTCAAGTGTTATTTGCATATTCTTGTACGTAAGCTAGAGAGCTCAGATTTTTTTGTTTTGTAGTTGTTTATGCTTTAATATATTCAAAAATGATTTGTCAGTGTTCAGATTTCAATGGACCATCCGGTCAAGTAATATACTCTGTTGGCAAGGCGTATTATGCATATGTATTCTAATTTGTATCCTCGTTTTCGTTTTTTGATAACGAATGTGGAATAGATTATTATTGAATATACTAATATTGTTCATTAATTCCAAAAAAAGAAAGACTCTTTTGGAATAAAAAACAGTTTTTAAATTTTTACAGAGGATTTATGAATCAAATGCAAAATAAAAATTATCTAAACTTTTGTCATTTCGGTACAGTATGGAGGAAACAAATGATAAACATAGTATCCCACTTTAAAGTGATGAGGTCTTCACTATCAAATGGTTTAGTAATATTACTAGTTTGTCTATGTATTTTACTCAATAAATATAGATCCTGTATTAATATATCAAGAAGAGTTGAAAAGATTTATTTATTGGAAAATTGGAAATTAATTTGTAAAAAATTGATTTCAATCCTGCCAAGCAATCACTTTTGTTTTTCCCCTCAACATATACTTCCTATATTATTACAGCTCTCCACAAAATACATAGATGACTTAATTTGAAGCCTCTATAAATCTCAGCTTATCAGTTTTTTTATGATGATACTATTAATATCAACATTTATTATTTCTATAATAAAAAACTACAGATGAAGGAAATGTAAGCTGATAACCCCCCTCCCTGTTTTCTACCTGCCTTTATATACCCTCTTTATCTAAATGAAAAAATTCCTTCCTATTTTGATGTCCTTTGTAGTTCGTCAACATAAAAACAATCATAAACAAACAAATGAGAAATCCAAATAATTGTAAATGTCGTAAACAGAAATCCATTACCTTTCCAATTGTTTGATATAGTAATGTGTATCTGGCGTTGTATATGTGCAATCAGTTTACACTAAATCCCGTAGAAAGATAATATTTTGTATTAAAAAAACTTTTTGTGACAGTTATCTGATGGTTTGACTCAGTATTGTTTGAGCTCTCCTCAAAGAGAGACACGATCAAAGAAAAAAGTCACCAAATCTTACCATTTTTCTAAGAACAAGGCAAAAAATCAAGCCAAGCGACTGATAACGTGAATAAAGTTTATGGACCTGATACAGTGAAAGCCAATACCCCATATTTTGGTTTCAATTATTATGTTTCAGATATTTTGATGGCAAACATGGACGATGCACTAAAAGGCTAGTTTTTGGCAATGTGGAATAACTAATGGAAATTGACAAGTCCCACCATCATTTAAACACTACCTTAAATGTGAAGGAGATAATCATTCATAGACAATATATTTGCTTACTTCGTGTACCGGGTGTGTAATAGAAAAATACATCTTTTAAATTGGAATTTGTCAAATCTAATTTTGTAAACTAGAGGCGCTTCAAAATTAAACTATGAACAGATGTTGGCACATTTGTTTCTTTTCTAATCTTTAATGTATCCTCCATGGACTGGATAATTACTTTGAGTGCTCCGACAGGTAGTGGCCTCGAAATGTTGACAGAAGGAGCAGTCGAGCGGGTTGGCATCTAGCCAGTATGGTGGCCACATTATATTTGGACTGAATGCAATTTTGGTCTTCAAAAAAGATATTTGTGATTGTGTGTGCTGGGCATAATCTTGTTGAAGCTCGTCTGAATGACAATACCGTCAATAATTACCTTCTTCCTGTTGTATAATGTCAGTCTGCTTCGTAAGTCAAGTTTTTGCTCTTTGTTGGGGAGTTTTCCTTGCGAAGTAGAAATACCATATCGATTCTTTTGTGTCTTTTTGAGAATATTTTTGGAAAGATTGTGATATTTTTTTTTGAGAGAGAGTTTCAATACACAAATTGTATAAGGTAAAAGAGAATAACTATTTATTCACCTACTTTTCAAATTTTAAATACGCACCCGGTCAACATACATCCCAACATTTCATATATGTGGATATTTGAGGCAATTACAGGGTTTGAACTCGAAATATAAGGATATGTTAAGATTTCCAAGAATTAGCTATAATTTAAAAGCACTTTTATAATACAAAGACTACTATTGGCCCAAATATGGTATCTTTCAACCATTAAATGTGTTACTTAGTTTAAAAAAATAAATATAATGGTTCTTTTCTTCGCAAATTTTTTATCCTTATGACGCCATTTGACGCCCTCCCCCTTCTGAAGTGGCCACGTGTTTTGTGAATTTTTCCTTTAAATTATAGTCTTTAAAATCCAAAGTAAAATAATTTAAAACAATTATTGAATAGAATAAATAACTAAATAATAATTTTAAATAAAAAATATTTCTGCCAATTATGTTATAACAAAACTTAGTATGCAGCAGAAAATTGAATTAATTGGTCACCCTAAAAAAGGATAGTCGTATACATACGTTAAAATAAAATATTTGATCTTTTTTCCTTTGACCTTTAATATATGACCTTAAAATCATACTTTTTTAATAAAAACAAAATTATAAAACTATTACTTTAAGAATATCAGGGCTTTAATAATTACGACATTAACATGCTTGCAATCGAGTTTAAAAAAGTAATTTTGATTTTTTTTCCCCAATAAAACTATTTATTTTATGCTAAAATTGGATTTGCTTATTTTCATAAATTAAAAGCCAAGTAAAATATTTGAAATGTAGGCACAAACAATTGAAGATTTTTGATCAAATGTGTTTATTTATTACATTCTAATGCATTAACAAGGACTGGTTATATGATTTTTCTTTTACGATAGGGGGGTGTTGAATATATTTTTTTAATTTTTCACTGATATCCTGTTTTCTTCGAATTAAATCATATTTTTATCAAAAAAAAAACCTTTCTTAAATAATATTCTGTGATATTATTGTTTGAAATTTTTTTAATGTAAATAATGTTCGTGTTTTTGTTTTTTTGTAAGTCCTTTCTTGGGCGTTTTAATTAGTTAAGATATTTCATTTAATGACGTTGTTTATTTTAGGAAGTACAATTATTTTCCATCTCTAAGAGTAGCTTCACATATTGTGAAGTTACATAAATATGAGCATGTATTGGTGTTCATGGATTAATAAATACAATATTGTTAATATGAATAACTTTGTCGATAGGAAGTAATAACGATAGTTTGTCGAAGAAAACAAATTAAATATACCATTTCAGTGAAACAAACTTATGTATATAAATGTACCATAGCATCTACAAAAAAATGAGGGGTCATTATTTGCTTATCTAAAACAGAATGTGAAAGTAGATTGGATGTTTATTGAGCTATATGATAAAATTTAGAAAGCAAAAAAACAAAAATCCCTTTCAATATTAAAATGCCCAGAAAGATATTTATTTTAAGTACCTATCAAAGTTTGGCTATATCCTGAAAGTAAATGCAAATAATTTGTTATTGGTTATAGTCACACGACACGTGACCGATTATGGGGGTGGAGTAACTGGCCTAGAACCACGTCCTTCCTTGTTGGAAAGGGGTTCCATTTTCAACCTTATAACTTGCTATGTTGGGGTTCACTACCTCCAACAAGATTAAGAACCAGTGTTCTAATGAGTTATTGCTTAGTAATTGATTATGTTATTTTAACACAAGTAATACAGCAAAGTTTGCCTGTTTGTATGTATGAATATGGAACTGTGTCTTGAAATGAAAAACAGTTATTTTTTACATAAGAAATAATAATTTGGGCATACTAATAAATTTTCTAAGGCATTTTCAGTGTAGAATCGGGTGTATATACAGGGTGCACTGAATATAGTCCACCCTAATGTATATCATACAATTCTGATATAGTTATATTAATGACATATTGAATGAGATGTACATATAGCACTGTAAAGAGTACTCTCTGATGTATATATTTTTTATCTAAGAATTAATAATACTGGCAGATTCAGTTCATAGGCGGATAATTACAGAGGGGCATACTCATTTTGTACGAATGAATTCAACCCAAAAAAAAAATAATGAATTTATCTTTGAGCGTCCTATTTTTAAACTGGGGATTGTTGTTAGAGTAAAAAGTCCTGAATTACTATATTCCCCGATATTTTGGAATTCAGATGACTGAGAGAAAAACTGAGATCATTTTGGGATCTTGCGCATATTGATAAATCGATTATTTCCTTCTATTCATTTGTACAAAATCTCTTCCGCCTCCCTAATTGTTCTCCTGTGATATCTAAAGAGAATTACAAGCCTTCTACTCAGTTTCATCTTAAGATTAGAAATAGAAGTACCTACTCTTTTGTAGATGAATCCAATAATACAAATTACTCAAAGATTAGTTGTAAGAGATAAGTCCCTATTCAAACACAACTCCTTATCACATTTACAATCAAGGATTATCATTCTCTTTTCTCCTATTCTATGTCTACTAACCCTGTCATTATAAATATATGACTTCTGAAAAAGATATAAAATAACTTAGATATACTGGCACTATTTTTTTAAATATAATATCAAAGCAATTTTGAGACTTTTATCTATCTAATAAATAAAAAGTAAATGAGTTTAAAAATAAAAATAAAATCATGTCATATTAGGATCCAAATAAATAAATTGGTGCTCTTACAAAAATGAAATAATATTTTATAAAAACAATCATGATACGTCAACATATACACAATTTTGATCAAAAATTAAGCAAAGTGGGAACTCCAAAATTATTTTTTTAAGTTACATACATTGTGTCTGATAAAATCATGGACTCGACTTTAAATCAATTTGGATTAATTTACAATGAATATTGTAAAATATTATGTTAAGTTATTGGGTATAGGTTTATAAAAAATAGAATACATTCTCAAAATCAAAAGCTGCGAGAATGGAAGTAAAAAGTCAAAGGATGTAATTTTCTTCATGCCCAAGTGACTGTCAATGAGATTATCAGAGTCATGGGATCCTCCTGCAGTCCTGTTTCAAAGATTAAAAGCATGTTGGATTTAGGTCAGAGCCTTCAGATGTCCCCTGTCATTATTAGAATCCAGAATATTGAGATCGTGGAGAAGTTATACACCATGTTCATCATCCGGCTACGTCGATAGGGCAGCATGCCAGGGGGTTCAATGTCATTATTGTATTATGTGGAGGTATGTGAAGGATTTGGGGAAGGTATTTTACGTACGACGAAATGGGCAACTGATTTCAACCACATCTGAGAGCAACAGAATAAAGATTTAACAAAAATTGTTGACATTGTAAAGCATAATGGATTAATAGTTCACCCTCCTTGACAGACTAGCTCTCACTTCTACTATGCCATTCAAGACGTTGTCGAGAAGAGAGGTTGTGTTACACCTAACCATAATTTGGATGAAATGAAGGCCTTCCTCCATCGTCAGCGTCCCTCTACGATAATTTCATTAAGAAGGGCTGCAGTGCCTTTAATCCCAGGTGGGTGGCTATGGTAGCATCAAAACGAAATCATATTGAAAACACCTCACTTTTGTACACTTTTTCATTCATACAAAAGTGCAAAATTTTACCTCAACACTGTTTATACAGATGCATTAAGGGAAATATTTCACTGACTTTATTAGAGACAACCATTGGCTTATTGTTCTAATACCTGGTATGAGTTAGGTTATCTGAGAGTGGCAACTATAAATTAAAACCTGCATTTGATTTAAAGTCCATATAGTGGTCCCAATACAGCTCCTTAGAACTATTAAATTAATCAATTTCCATTATTTTATATTGAAATCCAAATATATTTGTTATTCTACATATAAATAGACTAAAATAATATAACATATAAGTATAAAACAATTTTATCTACGTCATAAATTGTATTATGAAGAAGAAACCATCCTGAGCACTCAATGTTAACATTTTTTTTCTTCATATAATGAACAAATTCCAAATAAAATCTCTATCAGTTTCCTATATAAGTAAAAAAATTATCTGTACTTGAATGGACTACTACTTAATGTATTTGATAAATACTGATATTTGAATCTAATCAAACTAATATGTACGGAAATGGCTAGATTTATACTTATAGCCCTTTCGCATTGACGGGAAACTGGTGCCCCGTATTTTCAATCATTCTTCCTTGAACTATTTTTCATTATATATTGAATATATTTTTAAATCATTAAAAAAGAGTAATAGTAGATCTCTAAAATTTATAAAAAACTTTTTATCATAGGACTTTATATTCGTCTACTTTAAGTCTTCAAGCTTTGTCATTTTTGGAATTCCATAAAATACCATTCTTCTTATCATCTGCTGTTTATGTACAGATAATTTAAAGTTTTTATGGATTGTTTATTATTTGTATAATATATGGAGTAATTGTTAAAAATTTTGCCATGTTTTGATGAAAAATGCAAACGTTATGATAGTTTAAAGTTGTTGGGACACTGGTGTCCCTCTGGCTTTGAAAGGTATTTTTTTCTTTTTTATTACATCTTAAAATTGGTTCAGGAGGAACCATTATTCTTTGGTATTTGTCCTTTTAGAGTATTCATATAAAAGTATTCTTTATTAGTAGAGTGATTAGCAAAAAATACATGTACATATCAATATTTTTATAAGTACCTTATTATTGAATGTAGAGTTATTCATAAATGGAAGAAACCCACAAAATAAGGTATTTTAACCTTTTTAGCAGCACTATTAGTAATCACATTTATATTATTTTAGACGAAGCAGATAGTGCTGATGAAGGAGACATTGACAACTCTTTATATGATTCTAATACTTAAGTGATAGCTGATGAAGAGTTTACCACAGAAACGAATGCATGGGATGCTTCATTGACCCTTGAAGCCAACATTCATGTTATTATTATGATACTTCGACATTTTTACTTTGCTTGTAAATCTCAAAGATGATTAAAGTGATTAAAAATATAAATTAAGAACACTCGTAGTCTATCGGAACGGAAGGCTTACAAACATTTGTGTCCTACAATTGTAAAGCTCTACGACAAAGGCATTGGGGAGTCGATCTCATAAATCAATGAACTGCTTCATACTACTAACATTCTTCAACAACACAGTTTCATATAATAATATTCTTCGATCTTCCATATAAAGTATGCGTAAATATCAATATCGTTTATAACCTAAACTATCCAATTATCTTTACTTCAAAGTTACGATTGACAAAAGTCTGATTAATTTTATGAAGGGTGTGAGACGGCAACTCAATCGTCTGAACCAACAAAAAGAAAAAAAATGTATATGTTATAATGGAGAATCATAGTGGGCATTTACCGGAGTAAGAACAAAAAGAAAAATATGTTCCCTTCTGTGCATGCAAAAATATAGACAAATAAAACTTTAGTCATTTGTATGGCCTATAATCTAACTTTATACTTTGTAGGAAATAAAAATTGCTTCGTTAGGTTTCACATGTAAAACAGTAATTTTATAAATTTAAATTAATTTTTCATAGTAGACTTATTACTTGATAAAATTATAAATAAAAAGTATATCAAAATAATTAAAAAATGTGAAGATTTCAACTCCATAGTATGTAACACTTTAGTATTTTGTTGATACATTATAAAAAATTACCGTTCACACTCAAAGGGACACGAGGGGCCCATTAAATTCTAGCAAACCTAATAAAGTTATTAAAAAAAAAAATTATAATTAGTTCTAATATGATCAAAGAGATCAAGAATTGACTATAATTAATATCTTTGATTTTCTTTTCAATTCTTTGTGGGCCCGAAAGGGGTAAACTGTAAAATAATTAAACAAAAATATCCTATTCCTTCCTTTGTAATAGATAACTCTTATCTAAAATATGGTAATAATTAGAGTTAAGTAGTTTCTAGTGAAAAAAAAGAGAAGGGAGATATTGTAAATCTGAATGAAGAGCCTTGATAAATCAGTTGCATGAAATATGATTTTGAGCTGTGAAAATGAATTACTGCCATAAAAAAGGAGAACCTTCTACATTTGCAATAGAAAGAAGGCAGGGAAAATATTATAATTATATATAAACCCAAATATATTTATTTCATTATAAATTTTTAAATCAATTTACACCAAAGAAAGTCGAGAACTCTTCTCCTAGAGGGAGATATCAATACCCCGTAACAAATTAAAAAATGTAACAAAAAACATACGCGACAATCGTTATTCCTTTTAAACATTTTAAAGGTAGTTTTTTTTTTTACTACAAACTATCAACGAACAAGTGGTCTATTAAAATCACAACACTTTGAGTTTTAAAATTCATCAAGATATAATCTATTAATTAACAATAGATTCTCAACAAAATACACAACTATAAATAGATGTGTGTCAGAGATCTCTTAATCTTTAATGTGACTCCTTTTAGCGGCAATAATTGCTTCAAGATGGCATTGGAAGGTACTGAACCCGCTGCAGATTTAGTCCATGTCATAGTGTCCCAGGGTTGGCGGACAGAAGCTTTGAGGGCTCGTTACTTGGATGACAGATACTGCTGGCCTTCTTCAGTTCATGTATCCGAAAGGTGTAGTCGCGCGGGTTGACAAAAGGGCTGTAAGGGGTCAAAAGTGTCAAAAACGAGTTCAAAAGAGTCATTCAAATGAGTTTTTTGAAACGAAAAACATGAATTTCTTTCATTACTGGTGTCAAAAGTTGCATCTCCACCCCTGCAAAGGGAGTCTTTCCACTCACTTTTTTGATAGCCTACTGCCCAATATTGTGTGAAATCCCAAGATCTCTTGTATGAGCCATAATCGACTTGATCAGATTGGCATGGCTTTTTGTTTAACTCCTACAGGTCACTTTTAGTCTTTCTGCATGTTTTGGACTTGCTGACGGCATAGATGGTGGTCTTGGAGACTCCGAACTGCTTGGATTGCAGAAATGGAAACTCGTTGATCAGGTTCAAGTGTCATTTTCTCGATTTGTACGTAAACTAGAGAGATGATATTTTTTTTTTAAATAATTGCTTATGCTTTCATTTATCGAAATATGAATGAATTTCAATCACTCAACCTTCAATAATTATTGAATAAGTAAATGTTCAAATTTTAATGGACCACCCGGTATAAAACAATAGGTAATAGTGGGACAAATTTTTGATGGAGAGCAAAGGTTTAAGTTATTTTATTTAATAGTCCCACTTTGACATAATCGAATAGTTCACTAATTTCCTTAATATTAATAAAAAAGAAGTTTTATAGTTATAAAACGAGGTTGTTTATGCCCTTAAAATAGCCAACTTCATCCATGATAACGTCACATGATAACACTCTATCGTAAGTTGCTAAAATAATTTTTTAAATACTTGTTTACCAACACAATGATTGTTTTTTTCGATAAACGAAATGTAATTACAGTAATTTACATAATTTAAAAACAATTTTAATGGATAGTTGCTTCAGGTTAAAAGGGATATGCAATCAATTGAGCCATCTTGTTCCATAAAAAAGAAGTCATTAATCAAATAGTATCATTAAATCAATGACCCGGAAATTACACTATATATTTAGTATAGCTCAATTAGTAACAAACTTCAAAATCAAACAATATTTGTTTATATTATTTAATTATTGGTTTTCAGAATTGCACTTTATTTATTTTTTTGTTTTACAAGCAAAACTTTAATTTCCATTTTTTTTTTAAATATATATATATATTTCTTAGTAACAATGATATTTAATTACTCCTATTGTTCATTAAATTTTCATGGGTTGTAATAATACTGCATAAAGTGCTCAATTAGCTATGATTGATTGTGTTTTCATCAAGTTTCTTTTTAACAACAATGGTTTTTTTCTAATATTAATGATATTTTTACGGATATATCATTGATTATTTAATATGGATATATTTATTTGATGTGTCAACATATAAAAAGGCTCTGGTAAAAAAAAAAGTAATTGAGATAACAAGGTTTTTTATTTTTTATCTATTATACTTCATAAGTAGGGATAGGAATTTAGGAGAGTGCGAGGAGATAGCAGGAGCGAGACTTAAGAGAAATCAATAATGAAAATATATTGTATACCTAATGGGGACTCAAAACGTGATTTTTATGGAATCAAGGAAATACAACTCAAAACCAACTTAAGCCATTTTTAAATAACTATACATAATTTGTATTCAATAGGTCCCCCTTAGCAAGTAGTAACAACCCGGACACGCTGGTGAACAGATTGACAGCTCTTGACGATGAAGGGTGTGCCCATCAGTGATCGCGTTGTTTTGATGGTAGCTCGGAGATAATCAAAATTTGGATGAGGGGATGAGGGGTGAAGAATTCGTTCATCTCTAAGACACTCTAAACTGCCACGTCCAATCGGTTGAGGTTAGGAATGAACGAGGGCCATATTGAAACAGGTCAGAAGTTAGCTAAATTTTGGCTACAAAAGTGTTGCTAATTCTTCTCTCTATATATGGGTGTGTTTTTGATGTTGTAGACAGTCTGGAAAGATATGCCAACGGTATTTGCAGCCTCCTCGATACTGTCAACGACGTGGAGGAGATTACACATGCGCTGGTTTATTTTTTTATTTTTTTTTGTTTCTCCCACATTTTTACAATTAAAGACATATTATAAATACAAATATAGGACTTTCAATGAGCAGCATAGTGGGATTTATGAATATTTTCATAAAAGTACTTTTACTTCATTCTCGAACGTACATATTTGTATGAATTTTTCCATATTTTATTCAAAAAGAAAATAAATTTTATTAGGACATTCTATACCTAAATATCTCTTAATAATATTACATATAAAATTATACGTATCGATAAACACATTTATTTCTACAATACGTTTCTTAAGAAAAACAATTCCAGTCTGCTTATCAGTTGACATAAATCATATTTATTTGGAAATAAAACAAAATAAAATTAAAATTATTTTTTGGGAATACTCTTTAATATCGGTATATTGAGAAGTTTTTATATTACTTTTATGATGGTGTAAATGGGTCTGATACCATTATTTCCTACATAATAAGCGCATTAAAGATTATGAGGTGGAATGTTTATTGCTTCAGAACGAAGAGCATCGTCAACGTGTTGTATATTAAGACCCTGATCATTGAAAGTTTTTTTTATTATTATAGAAAAGTTATAGACGGTCACTTATCTTTCATTATCTAAATGAAACGTGGTAAAAATTCCTTAATAAGCCACTAAAGAAAAGAAAATGTTTCTTGTTTTTATTTAATGTTTTTTGAAAGAGAATTGATTATTGTCAATAGATGGTTAGCTACGATAAAGATAGAAAACGAAAATAAGAAGATCTTAAAAAATACACACAAAAAAAAGGAGAAAATCTCCAATTTTGTTAAACTATTTTGTACCGCTAAGATAAATTATAGGTTTTTAGCTTACATTATAATTAGAAATAAGAAGGGCCCTGGAACAGGGCACGTTTTTAAAACATTTGTACAGGATGTGATCTCTTTTTAACAACTTTTTTGTAGGAGAGCCCGTGTTTGTAGAGGAAATGTGTGCTATTTTAATTTAGGTGGATGCAAAATAAAGAGCATTCGATTTAAAAATCCACAAGGGGATTAAAAGTGCATGGGACTTGGCCTCAGATATCATTAGATATCTTACATCAAACGCTTCAAAACATTTTTAGACTTTGCAGAAGATACCCAAAATTTTTAGAAAGAGCAAAAAAAAAACAAAAAAACGAGCTAGTTGTTAGTTTAAAAACAAATTTGCTATTAATATCATGTTTATTGATTATAGATGAATTTTGTATCTTTTTAGGACTTAATCTGGTGAAGAAATATAAACTTGAATGTATAATTATATTTCTTTAAATGTATTTTCACCAGAAAATTTTAGATAATTCTAATTTTTTTATTTCCTGTCTAAATAAATGTTTTAGAAAACCTAAAAGATTTGAAAAAAAAGGGATGATTACTACTGAAGTAATCATCAATTTTAATATAAACGAATGTCAAGTAAAAGCTGATTTATAGAAAAAAACTATTATGTAATAAATTCTCTTTTGGTAATACTAACATCCTCAAATCGACTTCATGACAATCTCCTTTAGCAGACTACAAAATTCCTCCCAGATCCTTGATATCAGCTCAGAGTTGGTGCTGCAAGAAGATTTGTTTCAATTGTGGAAACAATTATTTTTTAATCAATACTATTTTTTATAATTGACTCCAAATACTTTTGGCTATCAAAAATCCATTAGAGTTCCATAAAAATTTCGAAAGTCGATAAATTTTAACAAAAAATTAAACTTTTTGCAAAAAATATATATATATATTTTTTTGGAAATAAAATTACAATTAAATTTTTTGGAAGAAAATTTATAATATTAAATTACCTTTAATAAAGTCCTACTTACATACGTATACACAGCTGTTGCAGACGCTCAATGTTCGTTATTAAGCAATGGACGCACGCTGTTTTATACGAAAGGATCTGTGACCTGAACTTATAAGATCATAAACAAGGTTTGAAGCTTTTTCTAGATCCTTAAAGTATTGCTTAATACTTAATCAAAGTTAAAAATATATTATCTACATTAAACGTACACTCTCTTTATCTTGATTAATGATTAAAGTGACATCAAGCTAATCAGTTGTATCATGTGGTTATTCCAAACATTGTTATCTCATTCACAAGTAAAAAAAATATAATTCTGTATTTGGTTGTCCGATGACGATATTTTTTCTTCTTTTTCTCTAAATATATCGCATACGAATTAGTTCTTATGAATCTATGTTCACTTATCATATATAATTGAATAATAAATCTATAGTTCGAAGAATTGGCCAACTATCCACTGATTTAAGACATTTTTTTGTTTCTTTTTGGATAAGAGGTTGTGACATACATTAAAGGTAATGACCTGTGCAATGATTTTAAAACAATCACTCCAAAAATAACTAATAATGATGTTTTATCTAAATAGTCATAACATTGAGTTATTTATTTTTTCGGCATCAATAATCAGTAAAAAAGTTTATCTTAATTATGATTTTATTTTAATTAGGTCCAAACTTTGGGTATGCGTCTATATTTGGTTTCGGATCAGGATCCAAAATTGCATTATAGTTAGATATCTGAAGGGAACATCTCAGTTTAATATCACAACTACTTTGTGCTCATGTAAGACCTAGTTACTGCTTGTAGCCGATATGTTCAAAGTCATGTCAGTTAAGCTGCTCTCCTCTCCAACACTTTTCAAATTGTTGGAATTATTTCGTTTGTTTTTAATTTATTTTATTTTTACATACAAGCAGAATATTTGTTATGCAATACTCGTAAGATTTCTCGCCTAAATATGTTGTAAATAGATATAAAAATGCTTTCAATATAAAAATATATGAGTTTAAATATACTTATAATATTTACCCAGTACACTAATTATATTGCAAATGTAGAAGATTCTCCTCTTTATTGCAATATTTCATTTTCTTCCCCCAAAATCCTATAACAGGAGGTTTATGTTAACAGTGTTCTTCATCGTCAATTTGGCTATCCAGGTGTCTTTGCAAAGCTTGTATTTCTCATTGCTGGACCAGGTCAAAAAAGTCTATCATGAAAAGGAAATGCTGTTAGGGAGTGACAAGAGTTTGGTGAAGTACTATTTATCTCAAAAGCCCTTCCTTGAAAGTGAATATAAGGCTCTTCTTATTAAAAGGAATAAGGTCATATTATTAGTAAAAATGTCAAAGTTGTACGATCTGAACTTGATGAAACATCCAAAGAACTCCAACCTGTACTTTTGTCACTCCTTGAAGCTGCTTATACTGAAGAAGAAGATTTCTCATTAAAACTGGTGGATGCATTCTAAGACGCACATGAAGAATGTATAGATAATTTTCTTGAAAAGTTTCAGGAGGCAAGGAATCTTTCTCACAGTCGGAGAGTCAAAGTCGATAAAATGAAAGAAATCATGGCTAATGAATCTCCAATACCTTCTTCTTCTTCAATGATCCCTGAGCCAGTTGGGGCTCTACCCTCACCTTCCATTAATATTCCTTATCCACATTCTTGCAGTTGTAACCCTCATCTGCACTACACAGCCTACCTCAATGATTATCCATTTATGCCTGCATACTCACCTATTCCTTTAAGTACCTCAAAAAAATGTTAACCATCTGGCATTAGTTGAATTGAACCCATTGTCAGGAAATGTGAATATATATATATATTAATATTAATTTTTAATGGAATGATTGAGATGCTTCATAATTTTTTTTTATTTTGTCTGAACTGCTATGTTTCGATAGTTTGTTAGTCGATGTTACGTAAATCTATGTTTGTTTATTAACTAATATAATTTTATCATTACATTGCATAAAAAAAGGGGATATTTAGAATAAAAAAACGAAAGATAGTAATTAAATAAAAATGATGTGTTTTTTTGTTCGTTATGAAATCAGTTGTCGTGGGTGTGTTAACTTTTCCCTCTGTAGTATGCATTCTCACCTATCTTTGGTGTAAATGGATTTAAAAATTAATAATAAAAAGAATAAACATTACTAATTTATTTTTTCCCTCCAAAATCATATAAACAGGCAGTTGATGTTGAAAAGGGTCTTAATTAACTATTATTATATTTCTCGCTCCCACATTATCTCCACAACCTTACAAAAATCCCATCTATACTAGTGCTAACCCACCTTCATAGGCACTAATAAAAAAAATTATAAATAGTTCGTCTATTATTCAAGTGAGTTATTTATTTGTTGTTTAAATAAGCAAATTTGTTATAAAAATGGTATCTTTTGATGTTTTCTGCAAATCTGTTTTCCGCTCCAATGTACCTTTTGTATACTTATCTTTTCTTCTCAGCAATTTCTCTCTTCCTTCTTCCAATTTCTATTAATTTTATTACATTACAGCTCTATGTAAATAATATCTTATTTCTTTATTCACAATATAAAAACAATCTGGAACATGGAATAAGAAACATAGAAAATCCCTTTTTTTTTTTGTACTTCCAATCTACATAGAAACTTTGGTAAGTATAGATTGCTGGAGGCCTCTTGAGATGCGTAAGATGACGTACACTATTCTGTGCCCCGCTATATGATATGCATATATTTATATGTCTAATTTAATAGGTAGGGGAAAAAGTTATTTTGTATTTTTCGCAGTATTTCATTTTTTTTATAAGAAGTGTTACAATCATCCAGTTGAAGCCAAGTATGCCTTGTTCTGTTTGAGAACTTGTTGCCAACAAGAATCCAAATTCATAATGCCCTTGTCCCTATAGGCCAAAAACTGGGACACTCAATTTTCACAGTCCTGTATTGTGGCCCAATTTTTTCCCCTAGCCCGTTGGCTATAGACAGGAACAGATAATAGTCATATGATGCTGGGCTTAGATTGTAGGGTGGATAGATAAGAACTTCCATCTGAGCTCCTGGAGCTTCTGACGCACGGTCAAAGAGATGTGTGACCTGGCCCTGTCTTGATGTATCCTTTTCACAAATGCTGGACGCTTTTGTTCGATCACCAGCTTCAAAGAGCAGAGCAGCATTAAACAAAAAAAAAATCGAGCCAGAAGTGTATTGGCCCCGTATAAGTTGCAAATTTTCATGGTCACTTTCGCCACGTTTTTTTTACAGATATTTGAAAAATGTCAGATATGAAGAATCTATTGCATAGGATCCTTAATCGATGCACAATAATTCACGAGTAAACTACCCAAGCGTAAGGCTATCAAAAAAAAAAAAAAAAAATGTAGTATTCACCCACACCTTTACAACACGATGATCCGATTTGACCAATAATGTACAAAATACACATATTTAAAAAAAAGGTTTCGGGAAATTATGAGATTACTTTTGGGATGAGTAAAAATAACTAATAATTTCAGCTATAGTTTTTAACTTTTATTTCATGTTGTTGACTTATATTAGCTCACATATGGCCTCACTGAATCATGAAATTTCTCATTATTTCACATGTATGATCAATTTTAACTAATTCCAATGCAATTTACGACACACCTAAAATGGTCATAAAAATAATTTGCTGATATGAATTGAAAATAATTCAGTTAAGAATCAAAATGTCAATCAGACTTAATTTGGAAAAAAATAACAATAAATATCCCTTGTAACTTCATTAAAAGTATTTTTCCTATTATTTAATTATATCGTACTTTAAATTTTTAACCATAAAATCTCTCAATTTCTCATTCTTTTTTTGCAAGGATCAATTTTTGCTCCTTGTAAGCTCAATTTTCTGCACATTTAAAGGTTTTGTACAAATATTATGTTAATAAAAATGAACAATCAGTCGTGTTAGTTTACAAATGTAATTCACACTCATTTTCCAGAATAATCCAGCTAGCTTGACATATTAGTGGTTTGCGAAACTAAAAACAATCTTAAACAAAGAAAACTTTCCCATTTAAATGTATACACACAAAGCCCAATTATAGGCTTATTATTATTCAAATATTTGAGGGATGAGTTAAGATACCAAAGAATTTTAGCTATTGTTATAGACATTTATTAAATTTAAAAAGATTATAGTAGCCTAATGCGGCCCTTTTTGAAATTAAATTTATGATTGATTTATTGTAACAATCAATTTTGGCTTCTTGAATTTGTGCAATTTCCAGCTCGCTCAAACGTTTAATAGGAATGCATTGTTAAACGAAATGCTTTTGTGATAACGGCCCACATCTTAAATATTTACTCTCAAACGCCCCTTACACAAATACTGTTGATGCACTTCTATTGTGCTTCATCAAGCACTAAAAGAGCTCTCTCTATTAACATAGCTACAACCATAATGAATTCAAAAACGTACATCACTAATGTTTCTTATAACCCTCTTTCACAGAAATCTTGATTATATATGCTGTTTTTAATAAGTTATTTAATTGCATTTCTTTTTTTAATTATTTTCTAACGGGAGTACTTTAGTGTTGTACAAAGATGCATAAAATATGTAAGAATATTAGAAACCGAACATCAACGCGCATAATCCTGACAATTAGAAAAATGTTTGGGAAGAAAGCAGCTTAGCTGTCATTAAGTTTTATTAGATCTCATGAAAACAGCTGTGAGTGGAAGGAAATAAACACAAATCTTTCTAGGTATATAGAAAGCATATAGGGAGTATGCATTCAATTGCAATCCCCAATTATAATCCGAGTCTAAAAAGGACTTTTACTCAAGGCTCAGTTTTGTTTCGTTTTGTAAATAATTGTATATGTTTTAATATTTCGAAATGTAATTTAAATTCAATCCCTCTGCCTTTATTAATTATTGATTTTAAGCAGATGGAATAGTCATGTATGTAGCAATTGCTGTCCCCCTCCTCCCTCTCTCTTTAAGGAATAGTCAAAAATATTTTGGTATTAATTTCAAGACACATTATTTTACCCATCTTTTTATAAAAAATTATTCAATTGTTACATCAAATATATTTTATATTTGATGTATTATTTACAACTTTCAAGTACATGGAATGTTAAATCAACTAAATACTAATGGATCCTTACAATCTCTGATTTTGACACTTCACTCCATCATCCTCATTTCAAACAACAGTCATATATTTATATAAATATATATAGCTATCGTTATGCATATATGCCTATATTTAATATATATAAATAATTATTTTTATATTTTGAACTTTATATATTACATTGTTCAAAAAAACTTCTATTCAGGTATTATTGAAAGTATATATGTATATACTCGTCATATTCATGATGAAATATGCATACTCCATAGCTCTGAGTCAGAGCTCAAACACAGGCATCAATTTATATAATATATGCTTTTACTCAACATAATAACAAACTTGAATAGTAGTCAAGAGAAAGAGAAAATCCTAGTCTTCAATTACAGAGTGCCCCAGAATGTTGTGAAGGAAACTTTGGAAAGGTTTTGTTGACTTACTGGTTATTTTGCCCATTACCCCCCTAATATCAACTGCTAGAGCAATATAAACTAATAATTCTTATGAAACACATTTATTCGTCTGACCAACTGCAACTAAGATGAAGGCCAATAGATATAAATTTAAAGTGTTGCAATGAAGAGTTATGCAACGAGAAACAAAAGTATAAAAATCATTGTGTGTATTTAAATATCCAGGTTCAGTTAATTCTGTATTCCTGGAAAAGGGGGGGGGGATCCTCCAATCTTTTAAAACACTCTTTAACAAAGCTTTAAAAGTTGTATCATATATTACGAAACAAAAGTAACACATTTGATTGCTAAAGTTTGTTGTACTGCCTCCAATCTCGACCCAGTAGATTAAGGAAATATTAAAAATATTTGATCATTAATCTTACTTTGTTATAAATGTGTTCCTATGCCATTGAAATTCATGTATATAGTCATTATTATATGAAAATGGACAGGCAGTAAAAACATATGACAAAGTAATTTAAATAATCTATATTGTATATACAATGTGGGTCGTGGGTGGGGTCTGGAAGAAGAGGGGGGTACAAAGTACACAAACAAAAAACAAGTAAAAACATTAAATTATTAATTAAAAAAAAAAATTATATGACTCTATGCAAATTTTATTTATCAAATTAGTTATCTTTATTTCTTTTTTGATAAGAAATAAAGCTACCATTTTATAGCTTTTGTTTTACGTCCCAAGAAATGAAAAAAACAAAACAACGGCCTTTAAGAAAAACAATTAAATACACTGAGGCTTGATTAAAAATGGTTAAATATACTAGATCGATACCGAATTGAATGCAATCATACGTAAAGTGTCTGAAGCATACTGAGAGGCATTGGACATAAAATGTAGGTTAAAGGAATAATAAGCACTTTATAAATTCCAGGTTGAGTAATATCCTAGTTCACTAATGGAGGGTTTAATAGCTTAAACTTTCTTTTAATAGAAAGAGAGTGTACTTTTTATTAAAAAAATGTTTACCATAACCTTTGGGGACAAAAAAAAAGTGTGGGTAAAATGAGGTAACTGAAAAATTCTTTTTAATGTTCAGATATTTATTTATATGTGGCAGCAGCTGTTGAAAATTGTGATAGCTCATATTTTGCGTCCTGTAATACTCATTAATAAACCTCCATACGGCCTTTCTAAAAACATTGAATGATTATATCAATTTCTCATACTTAAATTGCGTCTATCAAATTTTGCTACAATATAGTCAATTTGTGGCATTCTCAAGGGGTTAATAAGGGGTCAAACATTTATGACATCCAGTTGAAGGGGATGTGATGGATTGTGGCAATTCAAAGATTTTTTAAAATAAGGTTGAAATGGTAATGGATATATTGGAGTACACTACTTTGAGAACTGACCACTGATTGACTGAAATTTTGGATCTGCAACTTCATTCAAGTTTAAGTATAACAGTAGGGGAAGAACCTTTATAATTAACAAAAAAAAAAAAACTTGTAGAATAGACAACTAAAGGATTTAGCAATGATGGTGTGAGTTATAAAATCAAATCTTTATTTATAAAGTAATTTTAGAATTTTATCGGATTTATATATAATTTTGATATTCGGAACTCAATGAATTGTCCACTCAAAAGTTTTTTATTTAAATTTTTTCTCCACTCAAAAACTCTTCAAATTCTTACAATTACTACATTCATTTTTTAGGGCCTTTTCATTTTTTGGTAAGGTCATATTTTAAAAAAACCTAAGTATATCATAAAAATATATAAAAAAAAATTACTCCTACAGTTATTTGAATGATTATGAAAAAAGCTAAGATATGTTGTAATTAGCTTTCTCAAATTTTTTTTGGAAGAATTTTAAGTCAATTTAAGTACGCTGTTTGATCTCTCAAGTTTTTTTTTTTCGTTTTTTTTATGTTTGTACAAGAAAAAAACATTTTCTTATATAAACAGATGAAATTACAAAAAAACCATTTTTTTATTGTATCATGTATCGACAGATATTACGACTCATATCTGACAAATAAGTTAAATGTGATATACAAGGTGCGCCTGCAAAATTTCCCTGTCGATTTAAAGCCATTTAAATTAATTTATAAGTAAAATGTTGGTTGATTTTGGTTTTTGTTTTTGATCATGTGATTGCCGCATAAATAAGCTTTGTTTTGATGAAGGTTTTTGTTTTGAATCACCCACCAAAAGAGTGAACAGGGGCGTCGTGCATCTTACTTCCTTGACGCACATATAGCTAATAAAGACTTTCCTGCCATTGTCGAAGTTGATGTGAGAACCTTCTAACTTATGTTGCATGTCCATAACGTTGGCAAAGAGACGTCCAAAGCTCAAAAATGTGAGTCCAAAGCTCTTGCTGATTTCTGGCTCAAGGTCAATATCCCCTGACTTGTACCCCCTTAATTACTTTAGGTATGGTGCCATGGAGGGCATCACAAATGCAATCCCATTCTGAAATGTGGATAGTTTGAAGTCCACCATCTCCAAGGTCTGGACTAACTACTGTAATGACACAATTGTCAAAGCCTGTACCAGTATCATGGACTGCATTAAGGCTGTCATTGCATGTAATGAAGAGCATATCGAATGAGATAAAGCCGATGTGATGTGCCTACAATTTTTGCAAAAAGAGAAAAAAAATTCAAAATCTGTTAATAAGATTTTTTATTGATCAAATTTTTTTTCGTCTGCACCCCGTATCATATCTTTGCTCATATATGTATGTATAGAGTTATTTATATATATACAAAAGGAAATGTTCTTTGTTTGCTGTTATTATCCTTAATACCTTGAGGGAAGTGCAAATAATAATTGTCTTGCTTCAAGAGGAAAAGATAAAAGGAAAAGGCCTTCCCAATTGAAGGCATAAAATCATCTTTACTTCACAAGATTCATGAAAATTAACAACCCTGTCTCTAGAAATGTATAAAATATGACGCCCCGCTATGTGAAAAAAGTTAGTCACATCTATCTATCATCAATTGACAATTACTCACCAAAATTTCAGCCATTTTGGACGCGCAGCTGTTATTGAACAATCGTTTGAGCGACTTGATCTTAGTATTTATGTGAAAATGGAACCGATTGAGTATTTTTCTGTTGGCACTATTTAGGTGCAATAAATCAGTAGTTTTGGTGCTGATTAACTACTGTAAATACTATTTGTGTATACCATTATACGATCAATACAAAATTATAATCCAAAGCTGTGTTCCGCAAAGATTTTCATAAAATGAAAAAAATTTATTTTGCAAAAAAAAACACCAAGTACTAAATGGCCACTGGACAGATTACAGAGATGGAAGCATCGATGGGAAAAGGGTATAGAGTTACAAGGAGACTACGTTGAAACAAGAAAAATGTCTTGTATCTTTTATAGATCAGAAACTTTTCAGACCGATATATGCGATGCGTATGGGGTGTTTCCCAATACCCAGGAAGTTATGAAGAATTAAATATATAAAAAGATAAATTATCCGAAAATATTTACTCCGAAATGAAGGGCATTCAATATCTATACCAGATTGGAAAATAGGGACCATTATAATCTTTGTATAAAAAATACTTCAGGGCTTGCAAAATGTCAAACTTTCTAGTAGCAATTTAGTAAAGTCTCTTTCCAGGTTTCAGTAGCCGTTTATCGTACTTGGTGCTTTGCAATACTGTGGCTGGCCTGTGTGTACAGTGTGGGAGAAAGCGGGCACGAGAGAAAGAGAAATAGCAAGCGAGAGCAGCCTGGTTGCGACACTTAATATACTGAGTGTATGAGTTGTCTCATCTTATCTTCAGCCAGCTAAAATATCAAAATATTTAAGATAGTCTGTCGGGAAATAAGTGTAAGATTTTAGCGGCCAAGTGAAACATTATATAGCCTTGGGGCATCAGGGTAATGATTGTGTCAACTCTAGACTTAACTGAACCATTAATTGGGATAACATATGTTCCTTCTGATTAATTTTATAATTGCTCAACGCCATTAAAAGTCAAATGTTATTCATTCAGGGAAAAAAAGACGATTTTTTAAAGTGGAAAGAAAAAAAAAAGTTTTAAATCTGTATGATGTCAACATGAAATCAATATTATACAAAAATCAAGAACAATTAGAAAGTTTAAATTAATTTTTTTACTTTATATAAACCCCAATATTTCATAGACATAGTTTGGGTTCATTATATACTCATTATTCAATATTTCTGAAAAGAATAATTATATTATTATTGTAATGATAATGCTTAATTTGATATACGATATGATTCTATTTCAATACAATTAATCCATTTCTCATTCCTTTATAGTAATGATCAATTTTAGCTACTTTAATTGCTTTTTATTTGACACGCCTTGAGGGTCAATAGGAACACTTTGTTGATAAAAATAGACAATTATTTGTATAACTATACAAATGTACTCTATGGATATATCTTCATATAGCCCTTTATATTGTTGACGTATTTTAGTCAATTACGAGCTTATTATTCAAATTACTGGTATGAATGAAGATACCCAATAATTATTTATTTGATTTCACATACTTATATTGGCACAGATTTTCCTTCTTTTTTTTTTTTTTTTTTTTTTTTTTTGCATTAATAAACTAGAAAAAAAATGGAGGATCCCAAAACTTGACAAGTTACGAGTTTTGACTAGAATTTTGATTATTAGAAGTGATGATTGTAGATCAACCAAAGGATTTGTAAGAATACATTCTTGATAAAAAATTAAGATAATTAAGAAGACTAATGTAGTCCACACTCGATTTTTGAGAAAAGTTATTGTTGATTGTTTATGTGTTGATGGCCTCACTTTTTTTTTTTCAACATAAAAGCAAATTGAAACAAAAATTAAGAACAGGGAAAATTCTAATTTATTTGTTTTCTTCATATATAAACACAAACTAATATTTCATTGACATTTTTGAGTCAATTATAGTGTTATTATTTAATTTACTGGGATAAGTTTAGATACAGCAATATTTTAGCTATAATTTAATATCTTTATTTGAATTATAAAACTTATAGTGTACCCAATATGAGCCCTTTTAAATATATAAAATATAACAATTTCTCAATTTTTTGCAATGACGATCAATGGTAGCTACTATAAGAGTGAAATTTGTCGTACACCCAAGGGGTTCATAAGATGTTCTTTGTTGATCGATAAGATAAATAATTATTATTTATAAAATACATGTGTAATCCACTCTCAATTTGGGAAAATAAATGAATCTTTGTAACTTGCTATTGTGTTTAGGGGTTACATTTGTTGTGCGTCAACATTGAAACAATCCTTAAAAAAGATGAGCACCTGAGAAATCTCCCAATTTGTTGGATGAGTGTGAAACCGCAGTCTATTGGGTGAAAAATCAATCTATTTTGCTTTTGTGTCGAGGGGCACTTTATTTTTGGTGCGTCAACACAAATATTACTTTAAGAACAAGTGAGGAAAAGGAGAAATCCCCATATTAACATTGTATTTAAATTTTTGGGATGAGTGTATATCCACCTTCAATTAGTAGACAAATCTTGCTTTTGTGTTCATAGAGCACATATTATAAAAAATAAAATGTAGGACAGAGCTGACCTAGAAAATCTGGGTTTCCTTTTTTCATTCAGTTACTTTGAGTAATATATGTAAATGGTTGGTTCTATTGTATTTCTTTGTACATATATATACATGAGTAAGATGAATTTAGATAAAGTACTTCTAATTATCTCTATACTCTCATGTAAATATAAATCCCCTCCAAAAAGAACACCATTATTACATTCCATTATAAAAGGAGAGAAGAATCACTTACGTGTGTTTATTCGAACTTTCTCCGCATCCATAATGATCGAACTACCACTCTCCATTCTTCTTCGATTTATTTATTTATGTTTTAATGTAGTGTAGTAGTCATATTATTAGAGTCGAATGTTTTTCTGCATGATACCGGGTCTCTATATAGAAATTATTAGTCGTTTATTATCATTTATTTAAATTATTGTTTGTGCAAAAGTAACAATCCCATGTTTAATATTTAATAAAACACTGATTCAAAGTAAAATAGTTTCAACGTCAATAATTAGGAAGGTTCGTTATTAATGGGATTGCGTGATAATCACGTAGATTGTGGTTTCTTTTTATTATAGAATATATTTCTTTTATCGACAACAACATGGCCGAAACGTAAGTGAAAAGAAAAAATATGGTTGAAACAACAGTTTTTTCCAATAAATGTGCAGCTTATGTTTGATATTAGAATGTTAGAACTATCTACTAGAATGGGTACTCTGTAGAGTGCTAAACCTCTACCGCAAATCAAACTGAGTAATGTATGTTGATTATGCATTTTTTACGTTTTGTGTTGGATCGATCTTTCATTTTTAGCTCTCTTTTAGCTGATTACTCTGATCATTTTTTTATCTTCCTATCAATTTTGATCAAAATCGATATCTAACTTTTCTTTGTAACCCTGGTAACTAATTAACAAACAGATGCAAATATATAATCTCCGTTAAAATTCGTTAGGGAAGTAAAAAGAATGGGGAATCGGTAGAGCGCAACCCTCCACCTATGCTCATTCTTCCTATTTAAAATATCCAATTTTTACATTGACTTTTCAATTTGAACTTGGACTTTTTGCTTTATAAAACTATATAATGACACCGATTTGAGGTATGCACCACAATAGGTCCCAAAGTTATTGTCAAATATGCATTTTTAAAGTTTGGCCTATATTGACTACTCAAAATTGAATAGTCGTTTGTTGTGACTATATAAAATCTTTATACTTACTAAGATCAAAATTGATTTGTAACATTTGCTATAATCCTGGAGACAAATAGACAGAAGAAAATAAACAGTCAAAAACAGAACTTGCTGAAATTTCCTTCGTCTGGAAGTATTCCAAGGATATTCTCCTATGTTTGGTTGCAAAAGTGGCTTAATTGTTGTCAGTCACCTCATCAGGCGTATAATAACCTATAATTAGAGATATGACAGCTGCCAAAATACAAGTGAGCATGTATTTAAAATAATATATTTAGCCTTGTAACATCCAAGATATTAGTCCTTTGATTAATTACAGGAAGTTGTACCCAGCATTGTACGGAGTAATAAGGTTATGAATAACAGACAAACTGTGTGCTTTTATGAGTACACTTTGATGAAGTTACTCATTACTTGCCTAATTATTACCTATTCGCTTGTCATGCTCTTGGAGTATCTATTTATCAGCCATGCCAAAAAAAAGTTACGATTAGAGTCACTCTATATAACCACCTAAAAGCCTGAAGAGTCTTATAATACAAAAACTTGTAAGCGAAGGTTCAAGCACATCTTCTTAAGATAGATTATAGAATTGAGAGAATACAACAATAACATAACATTAGTTGTTCAGGCTATTTTCAACCTTTTGTCATATTTTTATAGAATAACACAAATTCATTGGATAAAAGTAGTCAAGTGTAAATTTTTACCTAAATATGAGACCTGTGACACGCTCAATTTTGGAATTAAAACAAATTGATTAAAACTGTGATTATGAATCTCACTGGCCTGATTTTTTTGTATAAGTATACATTTGACTATTGAAATCTAATAAAATACGTTGTTCCTTTAAAAATATAACAAATGTTCGACTTATATCCTTTTGAATTTATGTAATGTCATTGCAGTAACTAATCCATTCTTCTCCCCATTTGTAGCGGGTGGTATTGGGCCTTTGCTTATAGATTTATAGTATTACAAGGATGAGGTACCTGAACAAATTTAATTCACTTTTAAAGCCAAACAAGTTTTCTATTCACTTCAATATGGGCATTTTTAAATAAATGTTTTCTTAAATGAAAACAAACTTTAAGCTGAGTCAGTATCACGCAACCCCATCAATAAAAAAAACCTGCCTTCATTAATTATTAAACTATTTCACTTTAAATATGAGTTGCAATAAATATGGAACATGAATAAATTATTATCAATCCCCCTTTTTTTATGTTACTTTATATGCGAATTAGGTATTAGATTACTTATATATAAAAAGCAAATGAATGTCCTTCCTTTTTAATCACTATTAAAAAAATTAAATATTTATAATGTATGTATATTAAGAATTCTTGCAGCATTTTCACAAATTTATATAATTTTTATTAAAAATACAGTATTTGTTGTAAGTATCATTAATATAAAAGAAATATTTCCCTATTTTATTTCAATGTTTCTTTTTCTATTTCTTTTTTTAATAATAAAGTTGGTTGTTTTTAAATAAGACTTTGATGGTTTTTATGGATACCCACTTCTTCTAGTTATTTTTATATATAGTATATGTTGCTCCTCAATATAAAAGTTATCTTAAACAGAAATTATTAGAAGGAGAAAATTTTGGTGCAGCTTCTTCATCTGGAAGTCAAGATCTAAAAGATAATGGAGCCCTTTTGGTAGAATCAACAAAAAATAAGAATAAACCTTTTAACCAGATATTAAATTTCGTATTTTAAATGTATTGTTAAGTAAATTGTAAGGATTGTAAAATAAACAGGGGGCATATCAAAACAAGGTAGCATATATTGAATGATGGCATCAGACTATCGCTATCTCAACCCATCCCAGTAACTATAATATATATCCTATAATTATATTCCCTCGACGACATTTCAAAAGTAATTATCTTGGTTCACCAATACCTGCTGCCATTGCCTTAGAAGTAATTCCGAACAAATTGCTTGGTATTCGCAATGGCATGGAATATGCGGATCCAAACGGCATTTTGAAGAACCCATACACTAATACACGTTGAAAATCGTTGAGGCATAGATTTGAAAAAGTTGAAGACCTCGTTTTATCAATTCTACGAATGTGAAAAAACTACCCAGACCCTTAACATGGTTGAAGAAAAGATCTGCATGAACTTTAAGGCGAGACTGAGCCCTTTGGATTGGTACATTGCAACGTTATCACGGTAAAAGGATAGGTGAAATATTGAGTAATTCATATCCAAAATGCAAAACATAATGTATGCAGTGATCCAACAGAACAAGGAGGTATCCTTGCGGCTCCATGATTATATCTCTAAAGCAATTATATTTCTCAACTCCTTCTAGATCCTTACAAAATACTATTGCCGCAGTATATTAGTAATTATTTACATATTATTATTGTCAGAAATAGCTCAACCTCCTTTCTTCATGACATGATTTATATATCAAATTTTTTAATCAAACGATTTTTTCTTTTGTTTTTAATCTTTGTGTCAATGGCTTAATTTTAATTAAACATGCAAATGTAGTTTTTTATGTGTTTTTTTTAACCACGACATAATAAAAATGTTTTTGTTGTTTTATAAATAAATTGGTTACAACAAATAAACACATTAAATACATATATAAATTCGATAATTGACAGAAAAAATCAATTTAATCATAGGCTATTATATTTTGGAAGTAAAATAATGTAATTAATATTTTTAGGCCTAAAAATGTACGCATTTTCACATCTCTAATTCTATGTTATATAAGACAAACGCATCTACCCTTTTTCCTTTTCGAATTGTTATATTTTTATTTAAAAATATCCCTTCTTTATCAATTGAACATTAACTGACTGATACTATTTAACTAGTGAAGAGAGTTTTACTGCAAATTAAAAGGTTAACGACTTCTTTTTTCTCTATATTTTTTTTTTCTTTATTGAGCACCTCATAAAGATTAGAATAGTTGTAGATTTTACATATTACGAGTATGTAGATAAAACAAATTATATGGGTCGTTTAACACCCAAAATCTGACTATATGAACCACTAAAAATGTATGTATTTTTCCCATAACGTTAATTTCTAGACCAGTCAGGGAAAGTGCAAAGATTTTGATTTTTTGTTTAACTTCGAACCTAATTTGTTGTTTGAGGACTTTAAAAGAACTTCAAGAAGATTCTTACACATAGTGTTGAACTCCAACCCAATATTGCAGTGCTATAAGTACAATTACAGTCGGTTTGGAAATTTTATGTCACGCCGTATGTAATATATATTACAATCCATGTGTCAAGCACCCAGTGGTGCATAAAATATGTCCTCCCGATATGTAAAAATAAAAGAAAAAAGAAAATTAACGGGGTCACTCTTAGAATTTTAAAAATGTTTGAAAGAAGACAAGCCTAGCTGTCATGTCGTTCTATAGGATTAGCGGCAAAATACCATGAGAGAAAGGAAATAAATACAAATCCAGTTTCATATTTAGAAAGGACATACAAGTTATAACAGATAAATTCTGACAAAGTTTGACTTGATCTAAATGAATTATGAGGGCATTGTTGATTGACAGATAGATAGTTTTAGCAACCATTTGCCAAACCATTTTGCCGCGAAAATATCGACAACAACCATACAAGTGAGTCACTGAGAGACTATTGCTGAAATTAACTTACAGAGATTAAGGCACCTTTATTATGGACTTCACCATATATCCAGTACAGCAGTGAACAATGTTTGAAGCCGCCTAAACGAGTCGGGTGATGTCACCAGTAGGACAAAAGCCTCAAAGAGAAAAAAAGAGGACCCCAACATTTCAGAACACCCTGAATAGCTCAACTGAAGCGAATCCAACGAAACCCATTTCGATGCTGGCAAAATACCGCTCTGTAAGCACAATGACGATAAATAGAGCCGTGAAGGACTTTTACCATAGCTTATATGCCTAGAGACAGGATCACCGCCACTCTACCATTACTAATCTAAGCACCTAGAGTACTGAATTAAGATATTGAGGCAATTGAAGATTGATCAAATTCCTCCTTTGAAAATGTATCGATGACGACAAATGTACACTGTTTACGCCCGCAGCTACAGTTGGAACGACATGTACACGGCCTAGAGCAAAGGGAGGTCTTTAAAAAGGACAAAAGAAGGTGGTAACCACCCTGTCTCCATTATGGTCTTTGGTGTCGTCCCAAGGCGTGGAAAACTTCATGCCGTCCTTCTTGGGTATAAGGAAAGGCTTAGTAGCAAAGATTATTACAAGGACAGATGAACAAGTACGTTAACCTAAACGTTGCTCCTCTAAACCTGGATTCTGCCCAGATATCATTTTAATAAATAACCCTCCCTCTAGCAAATGTATTCAAAAGATAAAGTTATACTTATAATTCCCAAAGTGGAAAACCTCAAGTGTAGCTCTTCGTCTTTCATCAGAGTACTTACTAGTTATTACTATAATATAAAAACCCTTCTCAAAATTAAATGATAATGTTAAAAGCTTTGGAACATCTAAGAAATCCATGCTCCTATGGTATACTAGAAAAAAACGCCACTCCATTCTATAAAATATTGTATATACCTCTCGCAATACCCTTGTTTTAGATATTTGTAAATAGCTTTCTAAAAAAAATGATGGTAGTTGAACTGAAATGACTCTAATATTTTTTACAAAAGGCACCTATTTACAGATCCATTTCTAAATTATTCTACAGATTGAGAAAATCCCCTAGTGAATTTGTTGGCTGCAACCTTATTTTGCAATATATTTTGTGCAATCACACAATGATGAATTATTAATACTAATAGAAGTCCGCAATAATATAAATGTATATGTTCATACAACAGATAAATAAATGTTCAATTTATCAGAAAGTACAGTACAAAATTAATTAATTATTATACAATATTTTTTGCATCATTTACATTTTTTTGCAAGTAAACAAAACAACATTTGGATATAGATAAACATTTAACTTAGGGTGGTTTGTTTTTTCAACTTTTTTCAAATTTCGATTACAGCTAGTTTGAAAAAGTTGTGAGTTCGTATGAATCTAACCTATACAAAATTTCATTGCCCTATAATAGCATCTTTAGGTAGCACATCTCGTTCAAAGTTTGAAAGGAGTCTGACGTTCTTTATATACTTGATAAAAATTAAAATAACGCATTTATCATTAGTTTGCAATTTATTGATGATGATAGACATTATTCTAATCTATCAAAAATAATTTTAAAGTTTTTTTTTTTCAGAAGCTTAAAATTTAGAAAAAAATCAAGCTGTTTTAATTTTTTTTGTTCCATGAGAGAATGTAAAAAAATCCTTAATAAAACCATATTTATTTGTAAAAACGTCTCTCAAATTTTTTTTAAATATCAAATAACTAAAACTGTCTTTTTGTATCTAAATTTACTAGGTAAAAAGTTTGGTAATTGTCATAACTTGAAAGAGATGTACAACCTATTTTGGATAGGTAAACTTTCATACCATATGGCAACTTTTCCGTACCAGTCATCATCAAAATTCGAAAAAACAAACCGCTCTAATATATACAAATATACATGGATATTCAACTATGAAAGATTTAATCTTAACTCCCCCCCACACTTTTTTTTTTTTTTTTTTTTTGGGGGAAGCATTGCATCTTGTTGTGAGTTTCTAAGTTTTGGGCAACAATAAAAGTTTTTGGCGTGTAGTTTTTATCTTATAAACATGTAACTTATACTTATTTAATATGTGCATATTAAATAAACTAATGACATAAATATATATCTTTCATATATGATGTTATTGATTTGTAAAGATAAAAGCAGGCTGGTATAAAAAACATGGTAGAAAAAGATAAATCTTTTTTTAGCTACTGTACTTCATAAGCAGTGTAGTATAAAACATGTCCTAGAAAGGAGGAAGGGCGTTTTTTAGTTGGAAATCTGAAGAGGGTATTTATTTTTAATTGTTATTTAATTCTTGATGACAGAACATCTAAGTATAAAGTAATCAGTAGTAAGTTTTTTCATGAAAGACGATGTAAAGAAAGGGGTTTCTCGGGAGTTATATGTGAAAGTCTTAACATGACTCAGAGTAGAATTGATGATAAATATGCTTGATAAGGAGTGGAGGCTTATTATTATTTAATTTATCTCCTTGCTGCTTGCAGCTGATGTAATAAAATGTCATAACAAGTAAAGTGTTTCTCTCCCCAAACATTCTTCAGGGTGACCACGTTCATTTTCGCTTTCCTTTATTTATAAAATGGAGACATGAGATATTTTATTGGCGTGAAAACTTGGATTCGAGATGTTCCTTCGAAATACTTCAATAACGTAGGTGTAAATATCCCAAATCGTCCCATATTATCAGCCAGGGAGTAGTTGCTGGGAAGGTGATTCATCCATTTGGTGGTGTCCTTCTTTTTTGGTTTGTTTTCTTTCTCTAAGAGTTGCTCGCAGCTCTAATCTAATGAAATTTTATGACAGCTTAGCTGATCTTCCCTCAAATCATCTTCTTATTGTAAAGGGTTACTGGGTTTATTAACTAGTGCATAGGCTCATCAATAAGAATAAGGATTTGCACTGAAGCTATAACTGTAGTTTCTTGTTAGGCTTGGAGTAGAATTGTATATAGACATCGGAGTAATTCCATTTTATTTTGTTTCTAGAGCCGGTGTGTATTTTTTGGGTTGCTTTTTTCCCTCTCAGGGTTGCTTACAGCCGACATAAAAAAAGTAAAGACAGCCAGTCTGCTCCTCTCTCAAACATTCTTCAAATTTTCAGTTTATTTTATACACATACCGGACGGACATAGCTTAGGCAAACATTAATATTAATGCATCAACTATACCAACATCAAATGCACTTATTTATATGTTATTAAATAGTCTTAATAGGCCGGACTTGGTTCGCAGATTAAAAGTTGACAATATTTTATACCCATACATAAATATAATTGACGTAGAAACATAAGAGCAGGCTGGTATAAAAAATAAGTAATATAGAAAAAAGGATTGATCTTTTCTATCTATTTTACTTAATAAGCAGACTTGAAAGTTGACCTTCACGAGATACTTTATCTTTCTATCTTGAAATTTGAAGTGAAGTCGGCGAAAAGTTTAAATTTTCTTTAATGAAATCTTTTAATAAAAAGAATATAACTTCGCCAGGTGAAGCGCAACGGCCCAAATAATATATTTTTAGACTAGCAAGAAAATGATCTCACCTTTTTCAAGAGGTTTCGGACAATTAGAACTTGGAGGCTTGTTAATGTTAATGGAAAGTCTCATTATGGCGAGGAGGTTGTGAGTTTGTATTTTATAGAGTATCGGAGGGAGACTGTTCATAGTGGATCAATGAGTTGAGGGATGAGGTCAAAGGAGATAATTATGGAAGGCAGTATGACTTTTTCTTATTATTAAGATGTTCCAATAATTACATTTCAACTTTCAGAATAAGTTCTTACTTATATCATTGCTAAATATGGAGTACAGATTTTATTTGATTTCCTTCACACCTAATTTAATTAAAATTAATGAAGGTTAAGCTTATTTTCCCATTAGATGGGATGTTTTTTTTATAAAATCAAATGCAATTAATTGCATATTGAATTTTGGTCACACCTAATGAGCAGTTAAACCTGTAGCTTTCACCCTACGAATCAAATATATATATGTATTAACATATATATTAATATAATTTAAGGTGGGAACACTGAAGGTATCAACTTTGATATCATTTAACTTGTCTTAAAATATTATATTCCAACCCGAACATTCTTAAATATTAATTACCTTTTGTGAACACTTTGTATAGACGAAGTTTTTAAGCCATAGACTCGATCCTAAAACAGTTTATACTACTTTGGAGGACGTTTGAATTTTTTGAAACATTCGGTTATTAATTGTTCAAACATACACTAAAATTTTTTGGAAATTAAACTTTTGATGTTCAGCGTATAGTTATTACTTGTATTGTTACAATGAATATATCACAGAACAACATACTCAAACATAGTTCTTTGGTTGGAAAGTATAGTTTAGAAACTTGCGTTGGATCATTTATTGTACAAGATAACAATTGTATAAATAATTAGGAAAAATCTTGAAAGGTAAATAACGAACAAACTAGATTATTATTAGAAAGCTACATTTAATGGCATTCAATTATTTAAAATGAGATCCATCTCTCGTGATAATCTCAGCCATACGACTCCGGAAGTTTTGGCAGACTGGCAAACTCGTGCGGATCCAGCTTACACATTGTACTGTTTCTGGGTTTGGACTTTTAATTTATATTACTTGGATGTGTGGAGTAGCCCAGGAAAATAATTATACAGATAGTGTACTGGCCCACATGGCCAAGAAAGTACAAGATGACTTGGCCACACTTTTGGAGCCCATATTTTTTGGCCTACAAATAGCCAGGTCCTGAACCCATGCGATTATTTTTTTTGAATCTACCCCATCTAGTTCTTTCCTTATAAAATTTTCCATTTTATCAGGACCACCCAATATACAATAAATTTAACAATTAGAAGACGTATTGATATATTGTACCTATGTGAAAGAGATTGGATTCCTCGTCATTATTCTATGTAATATAAAAAAATAGGTTCATATAAACTATTTTCTGTGATTTTTGAATCAATAGACGTTCATTTAGTATTCAAATGAGAATTTTCTGTACTCCTATGCATAATATTTTTTCATCTCTATCTTCCAATGAATTGCCTTCCGACAATGCTTTTTTCAATTAACGTCATATCTTATGACGAGAAGGTTCATTTTATAAATTTGATTAGACAAAAGTGATTCGGATATCAAATGGCTTCTCTAACAAGACAATATAAAATTCCGAGCAACTTTTCTTCGTCAGTAAGTCCGTACCAATGTTACTCAACTAGGAAGAGGAGAGAGTATAAGAACAATGCCAATGCAAAATCAAGAAGAGTGGTTGCCAGTGATTCAAAAAATAGGAACACCGGTATTTTAAAAATAAAGAAACTGACAATAATGTTGTCAACCTGACAATTTGAAGAATATTTTTGAAGAGAGCTGCTAGCAGCTATGAGGTAAAAGAAAAAAACACAACCCCCAATTTGTATCTAGTAACTACATCAATGTTTATCCTTAATTATACTCTAAGTCCAAAACGGGGTACCACCTTGAACTATTATTTTATTCATAAAAAAATTTGCCCTCAACTGATGAATGAGTTCAGTTTATTACAAACCATTACCCAGCTTGATACCCATGTGATTGTGGACGGTGGTTATTAATGTCTAATCGTCAACCTGTAGCTTCTTTGCATGTCTTTGAATACTAGGTTGGGGTACCCGTCAACTATGGTCCTCCGAGAGGCGAGGAAGGCTGCAGCACGCTTGAGATTATAATCACCACTCCCGGATGTCTTTTCCACCCCCTGCATATCCCTCTTGACAAGCTACTGGTGTAAATGACCAGTAGTCATTGCAATCTCTCTTTGTGGACATCGGAGTAGAGGAAATCAAGAACTTGTTGCCATATTAATTTTGTGCACTGATTTTTCGACAAAGAACAAAGTTTGTCAAATGATTCGAGAGCTAAAAGTCTGGGTTTTGCATAAGTAAACGCATTTATCAAGCTGATCAAGACTTTAATGCGCAATATTCAAACAAACTGTACAAATTTGCTTCCACAATCAGTAAGTAAATCTCAGTTATACTTATTTCATGCAACTTTCTTATTTCGAATGATTTATGAATTGATTAATCATACTAAAAATGATAGAATCAGGGGACATAATTATATTACACATATATTTCATGAGATCATTCAATAAAAAACCAATAAGATTTTAGACATAAAAAAGCTTTTTGTGTTAAAAGATTCTTATTGCTATTATTATTAAGATAAAGATTATTTCCATGAATCATTTGTTTTGGGGCGTGTAAACAAAACATGTCAGAAGCTTGTGAATCAATTACCCCCCCACTTCCCTTTTATTTTCTTGCAACAACAAAATCATACACATTTATGTATGTTGAAAATAACAAATTATTTATATCACGTTGTTACCTACATTAAATTCTTTTGCAAACTCTTCTCCAAAAAAAAAAAAAAAAAAAAATTATATTCCTAATAATCAGTAGAGTTGTAAATCCCAAGTATATTCCAAATGTACAAATAAAAGGAATCAATCATCAATCTTGTAAATCAAACTTTGAGAGGAAAGCTGCTTAGCTGTCAATGATGTTTCATTGGATTAGCTGATAGACGCTACTTAGATATTCTGTATTCAAGGCTTTGATAATAATTATAGCAGGTCTGGAATAAAGATTAAATTAAGAGTAAGGAAAAAGAAAATGAAAATAAATAATATAATGGGAGCGTTATAACTTGAGGAAGTGGGGGGGGGGGGCTAAGGCCCAAAAATTATCAAACAGTTACCTATATAAATAGGTTTATTTTATATACACACTACCAGAGGCTACGCTTCTTTTATATACACACTACCAGAGGCTGCACGCTTTTGCAGGACTCAATAGAGGGGAATAGAAACAACGACCGAAGGTGAGGGAGAAGAGAAGAGGGAAAAGACAGAGAGAAGAAGAAAGATAGAGAAAGAGAGAAGGAAAATGAGGTTTTATTTTGTTCTACAAAAAGCTCTTAATGACCTGGAAGACCCTCAAAAAATATTTTAAGAACATGCTTGGGAATTTTATACGTATACTTGCTTAAATTTATACTTATCTGTTTCACCATTTTGGACTCAATGTGTGACAACACCAACACCTTACTTATAATAATTTTTCTGAAACTTTTTGAGGTCCTTAATTGTAACTAATGCAAATAATGACAATTTGAAAAATATTCTTGGAAAAAACATCAACATAAAAAACAGCTTGTTGTTATGAAGTTTCATTCAATTAGCTGCAAGCTTCTATTAGATAAAGAAAATAAATACAAATCTGATTCCGTATCAAGCCAGAAAGAAAGTAGATTTACACCTTTATCAAGAGTAAGCCAATAAGGCCTTAGACTTGTAACTCTGCAATAAATCCTTTAGAGCAATTCCTTGCCTTAATCAAGCTTAGACAAAGGCAGGAAATACTCCATTTTTGATCCTTCATTCAATTGATTGTTAGACCACGAAGGGCTTGCATTGATAACTTTGAAGAAAAAAAAATCATCCTTGTTACTCACCATCATTATTCATGAGCACAAAACTCCTGCCTATACTCTAAACTTATATGTTCTCTCCTCAAGAATGAAAGACTAAAGATGAGAGCATAGGAAAACAAAATAAAAGCACGGTTTGGTATGCAAACAACAAAAACTCGCACGCTAAAAAAGTGCTTATGTTTTATAAGTAAACAACCCATGATGCTCATTTGTTATTCTCCTCAACTATGTAGTTAATTTTAACTACATAGTTTGTTCTAATTCAACAAATTACCCTTCAAAACAGGGGTAATTCATTAGCCACGTTATTCTTTTTCCTATAATTCAAGTAGTTCTGATCTTCATTCGCACCAAAAACCACGTCTGCTTTTGTTATTACTACAATCAATATACTTTCAAGTAGGATTTTTAGAAAAGAGGCCTATGTTTCATTTAGAAAAGAAAGTTTGCTATAGAGGAGGTCCCCTCATTATGTAATTTCAAACACTGCAGACATGGTATAACGCAAAGTTTGGAATTATTTTGACTCGCCATATACCTAATGTGATATATTCGTATTTCTCTCATAGTGTGTGAGTTTTTTTTTTTTACTTTATGATTATAAATTATCAAAAACTCAATATTGTTGTAATAATAATTTTTGTATTTATTAATGAGTTCATTAATATTACATCTACATCTTTATAAAATATATGTGTCTAATTTTGTATGGAGGGAGTACTTATAACTTTAATCTATTACTTATTATGAAACAAATAATATTTGTTAAAAAACGTTGCTGAATATATATTGGTTAAGCTCTGATTATATTCATTTTACAGTACTGAAGTGAGTGGATTAAAAATCAAGTGAATAACAGAAGTAAAATTAAATTTTACAATGATTTTAGAAGAATCTGTTCTGGTATGGATTATTTTAAATCATTTATGAGGCATAAATTAATTTTAATTTTTTTAAATTAACTTTTTATAATAAATAAATTAAAATAATATTTTTTTTTCTTTTACATTTTCAATCTAGAACTTTATTCAGATGCATTTTAGCAACCAGGTGTGATAAGGTATATCAATAAAATAAAAAGAACTACTTTGATGCCTTTGCTACCCCAATCATCGACGTAGTCCCCCTTGGCATCAATGATGGTTTCCAGGCGCCTATGGAAGGCATTGAACCTATTGCAGATATAGTCCTCAGACACGGCATCCAAGTACTAGTTGAGGGTGTATTTTATGTTATTGATATTCGGGTGATGAACGGTGCAGGCCTCGGACTCAACATGCGCCCTAGAAGTGAAGTCCAATGGGTTGACATAGGGTAAACTCAGGGACACATTTTCTTTGCCCAGAAAGACAAGTTTTCCTCCAACCGTTTATTTGCCTTTTTGGACGTGTTTGCACGCACCATCTAGCCAGAACACCAAATTCATATCTGGGCTCATGTTTGGAGATCCCCAACTGCTTTGCTATCTCCTTTGGTTTCTTTCTAGCGTCTAAAAGTGCACGAAGCAAAATTTGTTGGTATCCTTCTGAAGGCATTTTCTCGGTTTCCAAGACAATTATTAAGACCTAGTTGTTTTGTTTATTTTTAGTATTTAACCGGAACAATTTTACCACATTAAAAATAACATTTATTCATGTAGCAACACCAAAGATAATTTTTTTTTACGGCCCTGGTATATTATATAAAAAAGGGCCTTTTGGCCGTTTTTTTAGTAAATACATTATAATTTATTTCTAAACTAATCTTTTTTTTGGAGAAAGCAAAAACTTATCATTCTCTTTCAAGATTCAGGGGTGTCTGGCAAGGTGGACTGCGGGGGCTTTACCCTCCTTCCCAATTATCCAAACATTTCATTCTTCGAATTTTTTCCCAAAAGTTTAATAATTTTTAATATTGTACAAAAATAGAAAAGTTAATTTTGTTCATAGTATTATAAAGCAAAAAATTTAAAATACATTTGCATTATATTCATATTCTACAAGAAACTGTCAACAATTTTTATTACACATTTTCCTTATGAACCCTTTAATTGTGTCCCAAAAATTACTTAAATTAGGTAAAATTGATCCTCGCTATACATATAAAAATGAAAATTTTACAGAATTTATTTAAAAGGTGTCAAATCGGAGCCTATATTAGTTTCTTAAATGAAATTAAGTTTATAAACTATAGCTGGTGTCTGATATTATCCCAAAAATTAAAGTACAAATCATATAACATACCCAAATATCTCTAGGTATATATGACCAATAATTTTTTCCGTAGGACTTTTGGTTTTACTCATTTATGTCCAGATTGTTTTTATATTGACAGACCACATATTCTAACAAAAGAAAATGTTTTTTTTATAAATTTAAAAAAATAACAAACTCCAGAGTTTGTAAAGTCTTATCACATTGAAACTCAGCTCCTGCTCACAACACATTTTAAAGATTATGTTGCATACGCAAAAGTATTTAAAGGTTGATGAAAATTGAATTAACACTCAATTTCTCTTTTTAGACCTACATATTTACATTAAGTAAAGTTTATTTCATATAGAACAGAAGTGTATGTAGGTTAGTCAAAGGACTAGCAGAAGTGAACCAAAATAACAAAGTCCTTGTCATATATGTTTTTAAATATGCTATAGAATATACATACAAACAAACAAAAATATACCAGGCTTAGATATGCTTTTAAATTTAATTTAACAGAATGTAATTTATTTTGTGTCTTTTGTAGTTGTCTTTATTTTACCCTGGCTTATATTTTAATTATTATTCTTTAATTAAAATTTTAATTAAACTATAAATAGATTGGTCATTAACCATAGAATGAAGCATTCATTGTCATCCATTATCTGTTTTGATAATAATTAAATGGTTTTTTTTTTCTTCAAAATGTTTTAATGTGCATGAGAGTGAAATGAATATAAATAATTTAAAAATTACTCTGCCGATAAATAACAACACAAAAAGAGTAACTCAATTTTTTTTTGTTGGTAAAATACTTTGCATCGGAATTAACATATTTTTTTTCTCTTTCAAAAATATGAAAGTAGGGTAGGGCAAAACGTAGAGACAAGTAATAGTTTACAGATTCGAAAAAAATATCTTTTGGTTAGTGATTGCTCGTTTTTTTTTTGTTATTTTTTAATTAAAGTTCAAATAAATCTATATTTAATACCGCTTGAGAGGTGAAACCTGATACTACCAGATCCAATGTCTTGATGTAAATTTGAAATGGATGCAGTTATTCCAAATTAAGTAATTATAACCGGATTTATTCCGAAAAAATTCATTTAAAAAAAAAGCAATTAGGTATTTAAATGTACAGAAATAAATATTAAGGATCAAAGTGTTGGCTGCATATAAGAACTTATTTAAATAAGTTCAATAAACGTGCAGATAACACTTTTGAATCCTTGTGGTCTTCCATTAGTCATCGGCCAGAATGGATAGGGATTTCATCATCAATACCTTTGGCATGTTCAGGGGCAGTTTGAACGCCCTTTGTGGTAGTGGGGATTGTTTTTAGTAGTTAGGTAAAATAATGGTTTTTATTTGATAATGTTTTGTTTAGTTTTAGTTCCTCTATTTGATGCCTTTGTTTTTGTTTTTATTATTTTGAGGACCAGTAGTGTTGTAGGCCCTTTTTTTTTTTTTATTTACATATTTATAGGTAGTAGCCTTGAACTCCTTGAACTCCCTAAAACATCATTCCCCTTTCTATGTCTATATCTTTCTTCTTTCCTCCCTTTGCATTTTTCTAAATACATCTCTCTGACTTTTCATTCTTTGTTTCTATTCCCCTCTATTCAGCAATGCAACGCAGGCAACCTCTACTAGTATATGCCATGTGTATAAAAAGTACTGAGACCTGTCTCAAAGTACTCATAACTGAGCTGGCTGATGTTGTACAAAGAAATTTTTATATTTTATAATATTTTTTACAAAAATAATGCACATTTATTATGAATCTGGCCACCATCAGCCTCAATGACAGCCTCACACCACCTCCAGAACCCCTTGCACACATTGTCAACGGAGTCCTTTTCATGATCCTCCACTGCTGGTTAACAGAGGTCTTTAGGGCATCAATATTCGTATGGTGCACTTTGCAGGCACTAAATGGAGTAACTTTGTGAATTCAGAACTGGGCTCTGAGAAGGATGAAGGTTCTTGGATCAGAAGTTCATCTTATTACCTACTTTTTGAGTACGATATTAGCAGTATGGGCCAGATCCCCGTCCTCTTGAAATATGCCTTGTTGAACGTCTTCTTAGTCTTGGTGATCTATGCAACTACTTTTTCCTTCAACACCATCAAGTAGTCAGCCACAGGTAACTTGCATACAACAGGAAATCACAATTGGGAGCATTTTTTCTCCAGTTGATGCCATAGCCCACAATATCATCACAGAGGCCGGATGTTTAGACTTGGCCCTGATGCTGTTTTTAGCTTTGTCAGAGCAATCCACAGATACCGCCCTAGTTCTTACCATAAACAATGCCAGCTAGCGAGCCGCAGTTGTTTATTTTTACGACTCTGTGGGAAGCTTCCGGGAAACCAAAGCTTTTGGGTTCCGGGGGAAGTATGGTTGCAAACTTGCTGAAACTTAAAGGAACCACTAAACAGTTTCACGTACTCTTGAACTCTCCCATCAAAGTTATTTTCAACTTTCCCTCACGGTACTTGTTTGCTGTAGCCGAGGTCAGAGAAAAAAATTTGCCAGTTGTTGTTATGCTTCAGATTATTCAAGAATTCTTGACATCGCTAAAGACGGAGCTCTTTTTTATGTGAGGACAAGAGGAGTCTTTTAACTTTTTTAAGTAACCATCCCCATCTTCCTTACCCATAGTTGACCGATGCACCTTTTTCTTCTTCTTGGCGTACTCAGACCTTTTTAACGTTGGGTGGACATTAAAGGCCTCCATGATATCTTCAGACTTCACTTTGGTAGGTCTTCTACTCTTGGGTGTGTCCTTAAGGTTGTATCCATCTGACGATTTCGGACCCAACATACCGTAGCCTTGTTGACATTTAAGGCATTCATGATGTCCCAGTGACCGGGGGTCACTGGGACATCATGAATGCCTTAAATGTCAACGCCAATAAAATTGCTTATCATTCCTCTTTTTGCTCCTCCATAGCGACAAAAGATTTTAACAGCAACACCTATTCAAAACTGTATTTTTAGAAGGTCTCATTACTTTTTCTACATCTGGTATAAAAATAAACTTATTTCTATAATTGAATATAATAAGGAGCTGTTAATTTTTGAGAGTAAGTTTTCCCCCAGAGTGTTGTATGCTAGCAGCGCCCTTATGAGAAAAGAAACGTACAAAGTTAATAGTTCTGGAAATAATTGAAGCAATGCATGCAACCTTTTCAAAAACTGATGAGTAATAATTTGATTCCTAAAATTTATATAATGTAATTAATATTGAATGGATATTTTTATCAACGATAAAAATATAATTTTTGTATTATGAGAACAACAAATTATATCTTGATGAAAGCCAAAGTTACTATTGTTAAGATTATTTAAAAATATGGTTTTATTTTTTCTGTATGTAATATATAAATACAAGTATTGTAGCATTTACATTGATATCCACGAGTGTAACATGGATGGTTTAGGTATAAAAATAATATAACATTAAGTTGACTTTATATGTATAAATGTTCAATTGTTAATCAAGTATTTAAATAGGGATTATTGTTGGGGTTATTTTGTATCTCGATGTCTAACTCTGAATAAAAAAATAATATTGACTAGTAGATTGGAAATAAACGATTTTTTATTTTGTGGGGTTCGACAAGTTCAATTAATTGTACATAAATAGGAGATAAATATAACATTTATTAATTACTTAATTACTTTTTTTTGGGGGGGGATAGTTTATGTAATTCTACATACATAAATGTAGGACAGTAATGAGTAATGGATATTGGGAAGCACATTTCAAAGTTTTGTGATATCTGTCGACTCAGAGTCTTGTCTCCAGGCCCATCTTCCTCATTCTCCTGCTTTGTTCTCATTGCACTGTTTAGAAAAAAGCTAATTATATGAAATTTTTAAGTGTTGATTGGTTTGTTTTGAAGTTGTCTTAAATATCTATAGTATCCAAATACTTAGAAAGGTTAAAGTCAAGAGATAATAACTTTTCATCCGTAGTTTTTTGTATGTTTGAGTCCCAATCACATCATGTTTCATAAGGTTAGCTGACATTTGATTCAATTATTCTTTCAGAGATTCATGATTGCTATTTTTCGATTCAAGTTTTACAATCTCTGATGTGTATTTCTCAATACTCATAAAATCACTTTCTCTTCTAGAACTGGATGAATGTAAATTTTGCCCACTCCTACGTAGTGCCTTCGGTTAAGGCCTGTGGTAGAAAAGCATCATAGTTCAATAAGATTGAAACCAGTAGGAGAGATATCAAAGTATGGAGATCCTCCTACAAATGGATCCACATGTTAGCGTGAGGGCTGAGCTAACATATTATTTATCCAATTTTTGCCTCGAGCTACAACATCCGAACTTATTCTTTGTCCATTTTTATTCTTTATTAAGAAAACCCCTTAGATGATTTAAAATGCATACAATGAATATAAACAATGCCAAAAATCTTGCAAAATCACTATATGTAACATTTTCTCTCCTGAGAATTTCCTAATAGTCGAAGCAACGTAAACCTATCTTGCCCATTCCAATGTAAAAATAAGTATTTTTATGTTTTACTGTTCTTCAAGGTATAACGTAAGATATATGAAAAATTGTACAAGATTGCACAAATAACGACAAATCTGAAAATGTGTGCAAGTATTTGTTTTGCATTTCTTATCAAAGAAAATATAAAAAAAAACAACATTCATAAATAAGAAATAAAGAAGTAAGTATATATAGGGTGACCACTCAAAAAATTATGGTTGCAAAAAGAGTGTGTAGTCATTCTCATTTAATGCAAATCAATATTGATTTTTAAATATGAAAATAGAGTTTTATAAGTATGGTTTCTTTTTTTTTTTTTTTTGTAGAAAATAGATTCAATACTGGATTGCAAAAAGACAAATGAGTAAAGGTTGATGCTCTTTGTAACACTCAAATGCTTGAAAAGAAAATTAAAAAGCTTGTAGGAGTTGGAATTTGAAATGTGGAGAGTATTTGCTCCGAATATAGTGCTTATATAAAATAAAGTTTGATAAACAAAGAATGGTTTTAAGAATCATGGATTGAAAAGGATCAGTATCAACCTAATACTTTCATTCATGCAGTAATCCAGATAGATGAACTTGTCATAAGACGCCATTCGAATATTTAAAAAAAAAAAAAAAACACTAGAAATAAGCTCAAATGCTGAAAAAAATATTTGAGCAGGAACAACCGATTCTTCTTTCCGATTTTACTAAATGTTTTCATCCATCCATACTCACCAATTTGAAGAAGAATAATAAATTTTAAAAGATTTCACAAGGCAAAAGACTCATTCTTAAGAGTTTTGCTTCCCCCCCCCCCCCCGAGATGATAGATGTCTTTCATTATTGGAGTCAAAAGACGTCTCTCTACCCTTAAAAGGCTCTTTACGTCCGCTTTTTTTATTGTTCTCTGTACAATATGGTGTGAAATCCCGATATCTCCTTACATGGGCCATCATGGATTTGAAGGGATTGGCCTGGGAGGAGATTTCTAACTAATTTCAATTTGGCCTTTTTGACTGAGCCCCTCTTCCTCCAGAATGTTTCAGACTTGCTAACGGCGTCAACTGCATCGACTGCGCGAATGGAAATTTGTCGATTCCCCTCCATTTTCATTTTCTCGACTTGTACGTAACCTAGGGAGCTTTGGTTTGTTTTGTATTGTTACTAATTCTCTATACCTTAATATATCCAAATATGAATTAATATCAATCCCACGTTCTTCATTTATTATTGAATTAGTTCAATGTTCAGTGTAAGTGTTCAGATTTCAATGGGCCATCCGGTATATGCATTACACAAATAAATATGGAATTTTTTCTTTTCTTAAATGCGGAATCACAGCTATAATTAACAAATTTAGTTATCTTAACTCATCTCAGACAATTTAACACATGGAGACATAGGGTTGTAAACAAAACTTCTTGTTTTTCTGTTTTACGAAATTAAAGGTAAATTAAGTACATATTTTGCATTATTTCAATAATGTAAAAAATAAGCCTATAATTGACTCAAATATATATCTATAAAATATTGAACTCTATGAATTTATAAGAGAAAAATAAAATTATGATTTTCTCATGTTCTTGATTTTTGTCCTACATTGTTTTTATGTTGATGTGTCATATATGTTCATTGAAATGAATTAATTTACCAAAGAGTTATTAAGGGTTCAATAATTCATTACTTATTTTTTATTGTAGGCCCTGTAAGTATCCAGGGCAAAACCTTAAAAATCAAAGACAAAAACTTTTTCTTTCAGAAAAAGAAAATAAGAGCTATAAAATATTTTCATAGCAGAAAAAGGGTTATGTCGTTTTATAAAAATGCATACAATATAGAACAATAACAATAATAAAAAAGTCGTGCTTTTCTTAAGCCAGTACCCCTTGATGACCTTGCCAGAAACACTGCGCCATTATTTTTCCATTCAATGCTTGAAAAAATATGTTATATGTTTAATGGAGAGTGGCCCTTATAAATCAAAGCTTAACTTCGACTTGTTCCCTTCATCATAAAAGTTTGCTGTCTAGAATGATTTTCACTACTATTAAAGTTTAAATGCTGGCCCTCACATGTTTTGTCCTATAGATACAGGCTTCCATACATCAAGAAGATGCTCGGGTATCCAAAGAGTACCATGTCTACAATCATTGGAAGAAGGAAGGGGCAAATAAGAGATATATCTACAAGTCCAAGAGTGATAAAAACACACACATTCAGATTCATCGTACCCCTAAAACATTTGTTGAAGTCATCTCCCAGAGCTTTGATTAACATTCTTGGCAAAAGGCTCTATGTAAGCCATGCAACCTTCTACAGGGCCATAAACAGTGACCTTAAGATGAAGGCATACACCTCTAAAAAAGACACATCCTTACAGACAAAATGTGGACCACTTAGGCTGTCTACAAAACAAAATTACGGAAAAATGTCAAGTATCATCATAAACAAATCGTCTTCTATTCAAATGATAAACTATAGACTGTCAACAGATCCGAATACATCCAGAACGACTGATAGTTAGCCACAGAGAGAGATAATGGCCCCCAGCGTCCTCAAAACAAAGTTTTCAATCATGCCCCGATCTTCTTTGAGCTAAAAGACAGGGTGCCTACATGTACTGTGAACTCCAGTCTAACCAAGTTAACACTTGGATGAAGGTTGTACCAATAGTCTTGAGTTCTTTTTTTAACAGGACTGGGTCCATTCTCAAAAGCCCTGCAAGGCCCAAAACTTGTTGAGAAAAGAGAATGTGGCATTTTCGGATCCCAGACTGGCCCTGTAACTTTCCAGATATAAATCCATAGATTATATATTTTAGGGACAGCTAGAGAGGAAGGTATCTTCCATTTCACACAACAGTACCCCATAGGAAAAAATTAGCAGGGGGAAAAATATGTATCTTCCATTTTTCTTCAATCACATAAAGTTATGTACAATTCCAACTTTGTCTCTTATCATAATTACATTTTACTGGCTAAGTAGTTTTTGTAGAGAGTGTAGACCCAAAAAGTGATTTTTATCGAATTAGGAAAAAACTGTTCAAAAACCATTTTGTGATATGATTAAATGCTATATATTTGATATTCAATATGCCTTTATTGACATGTAATAAATGCCTCGACACGCTGGAGAACCGATAAACATATTTTGTTAACGAAGGCCGTATCCATGGCTTAACATGCAGTCATGATGGCATCTTAGAGCACATCCGAATTTGAATGAAAGGCGTGGCAGACATTTTTCTCCTACACACTCCAAAGTCCAGGGGATAAAGGTCAGGCTGGAGGAGGGCTACAAGGAGACAAGCCATTTTTAAATAAAAAAATGTGATATTTGTCTAAAAATAGGACAATTTCAGCCTAAATCCCTAAACCTTCAATTCTTAATCTTCTACTCTATATAGGAAAATTGGATACTTTTTCAGTAAGTGCAAATATTTACATTTATGCTTTTGTAAATTCAAGTTTCCATCCTTAGTACAGGATCCATTAGCTTATTAAATAATGGTCTGTATTATAAAATAGGGGCATGCAGTTGGAGTAGTAGAATTTTACAATGCCGCATTTTTATGACGTCAAATATACTCCCAAAAGTGGTAATAACATGAATAAAAGAACCAAGAACGGTGCCATAATACATGATAGAACATATCTTTACATTTAAATAAATTTTAATTGATAGAGCAACCCCATATTTGACAATCCTTTCAAATAGTTCTTGTATTCTTGAATACTAAACATCTAATTAGTAAGTAATCAATAATGGGTGTACTCATGAATTAATAAGTTTGCTCCTCAGGAGATATAAGTGTAAATCCTTGTTCGAATCGTAGTGGAATTAAGGATCGACATCAGAGTAAACCTTACCTTTGTCCTTGTTTTTTTCCCAATCCACCTTGCTTGAATCCAATCTGAAAAAATGTGATAACAGCTAAGCTGCTCTTGTGCAAAACATTCTTTGAATTGTGAGGATTAACGGTTTTGATTTTCAGTTTGTGTGTCTTTTACACCAGGATTTGACAATAATTTCAAATAGTTGGGGATAAAATATGTTTATTTCAAAATGTCAAAGTTGAATGGAAAGTATAAATACAAAAAAAAAAAAAAAAAAAACCCTTCCTTTTTGTATACTGGTTTTAATGTAGTAGAAAGGGTCCCTACAATATAGCCCATTATTTGATACACTTTTCTTTTTGTCAGTAGTGGATAAATAACATTTATTCTACGCTTCATGCATGTTGTAAAAGTCAAAAGTACACAAATATTGAGGAATTTACAATGTTATTCTAAAGTTTACGAGACATTGGAGTAGCCTTTACAAGTGATGGAAATATTGTGTATTTTATAGGTCGTACGTTTGGTGGTAGTTGGCAAACAGAAGAGTAAATTTTCCATTCATAAACTGTTGTCAATTTTATTGTTTAATTCCTGAGAAGTAATTTTTTTGATGACATTTAAGCTGTTCTTCCCCAAAACATTCAACATTTAAAACATATTAACTTTCTGTTGCTTTTTTATACGCTACTGATGAGAAACACTATTTATAAGTGTATGTCCTGATGGGACTTTTATTATAATTAAAAATCGACACTGCCCATCACTGAATATTACTCATATGTTACAAAACTTCAGATACAAATAGCTTTTTACACTTTTACAAACATTTAGTTTTGAAGTACACAAAAACAGAACCACCTTAATCTGACGACTTTTGGGGTCCCGACGGACAAAGTAATACTATACCGTAATGTCCTTTGGACCCTTTTTTAATTTTTCATGGATTTTGTAGATAATGATTCTAAAATTTTTACTAAGCCTCCTTGCCCAATAATCCATCTAAACAGACCTTAAGACCTAACAACAAACGAATTTGGAAGTGTCCATTGGTCAATGAGGCATATTTTTACCATCCCGTAGCAAAAATCCATATATTATATATATATATATTATTTTATATAAAACATAAAATAAAATTAATCTTCTCACATAATTTCAAATATATTTTTCTGGAAAATAAAGTTAATAATACGTAATCAGGATAGTATTTATAAGAGTACAGAGTTCATAACCCTTTCCTCTCTCCCCCACCTTATTTAAATAATGATTAAGTTGAGAGTAAAGGCTTTTCATTTTATTTGACTATGTTATCATTAAATAAATATTCAATAAAAATAAAGAAAAAATCATTTTCAAATACATATATAAAATAAAAAGTTTTTTTTTCGTATTTTTAAAGAAAAATATTTATTCTTTGTTTAATTTTTACTTCCTATGAATGATCTTAATATAGGTAATATATTCTACATAGGTATATAGATATTGGTGTTAACCCACGGTTCAAAACCAAATTTATTACATGGTTCGAACTTAATAATTAACTCTGGGAACTAATGAAGTACCATTAGTGTATGAGTAATGATGTAAATCTTCTGTAATTTTTAGATGGGCATTTACTTTTGGAGTTTCCACACTACGAGTAAATTTTCTATTCTAATCCCGTTGTCATTATTATTTAACTTTGAACAGTAAAATTCCGTTCCCACAACATATTCCTACATTAAAACCTGATTGGGCATGAGTGTATGTACACAAAAGACGAAGAGCAACCCATGAAGATTTATTGGAGTTACAAGTCCTTATTGGAATCAGAGTTGTTGTTTATTTCCTTCTCCCTGCCTCTTTCGTCACAGCTGATGGTAGCTGATATAAGGAAATGTGTTGATAGATAAACTGCTTTTCACCAAAGTCAGAGTTAACAATTTGATTCTTTAATATGCTAAAAATACACGCGATTTTTATCATTAAATTTGGTTGTATGTTTTTTTTTTTACTTGGAGCTTTTTTATAAAACGTCATGACAGCTAATGAAATAAAGTTAATATCTTCACTGTGATAAAAAAAAAGAAAAAAGGAGCCTAGTACTTAATTTTCTTTCATTTAACTATATTTGTATTCCGTGTAGAGGTGCATAAAATATGCCTTTGATAGTTGGAGTAGATTTTCTAGCATGCAATCTGAACATATTCATATTTATAAATATAGCCCACTAGTTCATGGAGATATTTGATTCAATTTGTACTAAAATTACTAGCATGATTAGCTAGGAATGTTAGCTATAGTTTGAAGCCTTCATATTATATATAAAACTGTATTTCGTAGATATATTTTAATCGGTTCTAGGTATATTACTATAATTTGTGGGAAGAGAGTGGATACCCAAGAATTTGAGCTATAGTTTAGAACCTTTATTTGATTTCAGATACACATACTTACTTACCCGGCCAATCTTTATTATTTACTAATCCTTATTATGCAAATTTTGGGAGGTAAAGAGTAATAATATTTTTACATGTTCCAATGAGCAATGTTGAAGAACATTTAATTAGCTGTCAATTGCTAAGAAAAACATTGTCCTTGTCGCTACTAGGAGTACATCGTACGAGAGAAGGGTTGAGATTGCAGCATTTCTAGGCGCAGGGTTGGCCTGAAGGCGATCTGGGAGCCCATTATGCTCTTATCGGATGTAGCAGAGCCTGGATCTATTCCATCTAAGCGTATGTGGATTCCATGCTCTCTTGAAGACGCCACAACAGCACCTGTTCCTTGAATCCCTCCATCAACCAGGCCTTGATTCTATGAGCACCGAGTACAACCAAATGGTCTACTTCCACCGCCTGGAGCTCACTATCAATTCTGAGGGCTTATACATTGGCTAAAACATGTTTTTTGGGTTTTAATTAACAATTAATAGTTAATAAACATGTTTCCTAATTTACCCTGGATCCTGCCATGGACTTAATTACTTTGTGTGTTTAAACGAGTAATTAATAAAGGTTGGAATGGTATACGTATAGCATTAATAATAATAAATTTGGTCAACCTTAATAATTGATTAAATGTCTGAGCAATCCTTTACATCATGATTTGGCATTTTTAAGAGTGTCAAAAGGCCGTTGGTGTCTGTCAAGATGAAAGCTTCGGTGGTGTCTATGTCGGAAATTAGGAAGAGTATCAATAAATGCACTTTCGTTTTTATAGTGATTTTTTGAGAAAAAGAAACATCCATAGAGCATAGAGCTGTGAAGGTACAATAACCCGTGGTTCGGAACGAACTGAGGTACACCCTTCACGGTACGGCATTAGGTACGGTATAAGTGCGTTGTTTTTTTATAGAATTTATGTAACTTTTAAATTTTTTCCAAATTTTATTGTTTAATTATTTCTTTACTGTACAAATGAAGTAATCCTAAATTTATTTAACTTTAATAAAAAAAAAAAAGGCTGATATTAAATAAACATAGGTTATCAGAAAAAATTATTTATACCTTTTTATGCTTTTATTTTGTATCTATGTCTGAACAAATGGTCAAATTTTTCTGCCAAGAACATTTATTAATATTATATTTGCTTTATTATAAGTATATGTTTTTTTGATTTTTTTTTAATAAAAAATATCTATTGTAAGAACTGCGTGAAAATGACCCATAAGACAATCTGGGTTCAATAGTCATTTTAACAATAAATTATATGCTAAAATATGATTTATTTATATTTTTACTTTCTCTAATGTTGAGGTCTATTTATGAAAACGTAGAAATATTATTAAGTCCAAAAAATATTAAAAAATAGTAGTTTTTCTAAACTCAAAGATTTTTACGTATAACAAACCTAAAGTAACAAATAATGTTTTGCTGATATCAGGGAGTATTATGTCATGTAATTATGAAGTAAAATAGCTAAAAACAGACAAAACATTTTTTGTCAATTTATTCATTTTTATCCCAGCTGCTTTTATGTTGTCAACTCATATATACCAACACAAACACAACACAAAAAATAATGATAGCCTCCTATAAAACAAAAAATTTGAAGTTAAGAGAAGAGAAAATGAAGCTTAGAAGTAGGAAATTGAATCGTATAAATCAAAGTATTTTATGTAGAAATACATTTTTTATAGAAGAAAAAAAAATTAATTTATGACTTGTCACATAACCAAAAGCTTTTATAATGAGACTCTTTTACTCCAGAAAAAAGTATACGAATAGATAATAATGGCTAATAAACAATTCGAAGTTTTATAGTTATATATAAATATAATATTAGTATACTAGGAAAGTATTTTTCCAATTTTTAAATTGTCTTTTTTTTTCATATTTATAAATTATGATAATATTATATATTATGATTCTTCTTGGCAAGGCCTTCATATATTAATGTCTATCTATATAAAAATATGCTCACTTTGATTATTCTATATTTGAAGAGCTATATATGTTGTGAAGAATTATAAAAATAATCTGGAATAGTTATTAACTTCCACCACACATATTAATCAATATTCAAGACAAATTTGTGTTAATTATAGGCTTATTATTAAAATTTGTGGGATGGCCATAGATACCCAATAATTTTAATATACTATAAAAATTTTGTTTGATTAAAGATACTTAAATTGACCCGATATGTCCCCTTTCAAATAAAATCACTAACCTTCTCATTATTTTATTGTGGCTATCAATTTTGGCTACTTTTTACTATTTGCATCACACTCAAATACATAACAAGAATATTTGAGTGTTTGAAGTTGACTATAATTTGTCGTTGAAGAATACAAGTTTAATCCTTCTAAAACTTTGAAAAAATCAAATTAAAATTTGGACGAACGAAAATTACTTTTGTGGCATTTTGAGAGGAAAGTTAGTTGTGGTGTGAAAATAAAAAATAGAAAAAATATATTGTGATGCCAAAATTCGTCCTTTTGGTCATTTCGAGTCCCGGGAATATATAAACAGGATTTTTCACTTATCACGGGTTCGGGAAAATGAGACAAATCCGTGTAACATAAAGTCTGAGTAATACTTGAACTTTTTTACTACAAAAACCCGTAGAATTGGAAAATTATTTTCAATGTTCACTTTTTCCTTTGTTTTTCCTAGTATGGTTAGGAATAAATTATTCACAAATTGCTTGAATAATGTAAGACAAATAAAATACTTGTAAAATAATTTGATAATTTCATCTTAATCGGTTAGTTACGTGATTTTTAATATGTGTATTTCGATACTCTAAAATTTAAATAATCGAAAATAAACAAATATTTAATCAGCAACTTTTTTAAATGCAAGTTTGTATACTAAATTATTTACTTTTGATTTATACTCGTGCCACTTAAAATAGGCTGTTTGGCTACGTGAGGTCAAATGTTCTTGAACTGTCTCCAGCTCTTAACTGAGTTTTATATGCTTGCTATAGGAATTGAAATATGAATAAACCAGTGTGTTAGTCCTGACTAGTATCTTTTTTAATTTACTTGGGTCAATTACTGATGACTTGAACTTTACTTAGAAAATATGTACTCAACTTTTGTTCTGTTCTAAACAATAATATTTAGCTCAAATACAGGAGATAAATATTTGCTGAAGAAGTTACTTAATGGTTTCATAGACAAGCGATCTCTCACTGGTACGGACTTTTGAATGACTCATTATACAATTCATGAGTATGCATCACTAAAAATGTGGAAATTTTTAAATTGTTACTGTCTGGTAAATTTTCTGTACAGACTTGCAAATTTGTATAAGGCTTTTTTGAACTTCCTCCCTCCTTCTTTTCTTAAGTTGTCTGAATGAAGTTTTCTAGCCTAGCTGTTTTGATAACCGTAATTTTGTATCCAAAAATTAGTCGTATTATATATATAAATAATTATGCATAGGTATTAACGGAATTTGCATTATTGAGCTCATTCCGATACTTAAGAAAAATCCGATTCTTGCTGATTCCGACACCGATTCCGATGTACCGGTAATAACAAGTATAGAGTGTAGTCGTATTAAATCAAATACTTACAGAGATTCCTATTTATTGGATTTATAATTATTATTTAATCCATTGAACACGAAAATGACCATTAAAAATTTCAACCTCTATACTCTGGCCTTAAAAGTTTTTAAAAAATACATTAAGTTTATAAATGCTCTATATTCAATATCATTGATTAATTGAATGGATAATTAAATTAATTAATATTACTGATTTAATTTCCCTGCTTTGAATAATATTTGAATATTCTGTCATTTAACCTAAATAGCTTTTTTATAAAATTACCTTAATTAACAATTATAAGAAAATAGACCAAAAATCAATCAAATTCGAACTTTTTTAAATATTTTTTTAAAAATAAATAAGGTATTTTCTTATAAGCAAGGAATTTTATTTGACTCCTTTTTTTTGTGCTTATATACATTGTTTATTTATTGCAATGAAGATAAATTTATAAACATTTCATTTTCCAAGGGCTGAATTTTTGTACCAATTTGTTATTTACTTTGATTTCCATCTCTATTTAGGTCTTTCATGTCAAAATATAGCTCTAAATCGTAGCTATACCCTAAAAATTGATGCCTTTAAAGGCAAACCTATAGATGTTGAAATTGTTATGGTCATTTTCGGGTTTTCTACGGCTTTAATAACAATAATAAATGTGGGTTTCAGGCTGCGTGTTGTTTGAATATATGGGCATTATTATTAAAATATAAAAAAAAACTGCAATACTGAAATATAGACCACACTATTTTAGGGAGTCAGAATGATTCCAAACATCACGTTTAGCAAAATCCATGGTGTTTGCAATTGCGTTATAGCCATATTACAATTATATGATTTCTTACAAATTAAAATATATATTATAAATATACTTTTTTTTACAAAATAAATATTTATTTAGTTAATTTTAATTAGCTCAATTTACATATATTAAAATCGAAGGGGAGAACTACACTTTTTTAGATATTCTCATTGAGTGTGTGTGTGTTTTTTGTTTTTTTGAATACCATATGCTAACCATATTAACAAGGGTTACTTATTCAAAATAGCAAAACAACCATGAATAATTTATTTTAATAAAAAGATAAAACTCTTTGGGATAGTTAAAGTAGTTGTGGAATAAAATAATAACAAAAAATAATTTGAAAACTCTTAAGACACCGAGTAAGAAAAGTTTTAGAAAGAAAAAAAATAGAAAAAGGAGGAGGGGGGTTATAATATTTAATAAAACTGGCATTGAATTAAGAAAAAAATAAAGTTATGTGCATATTTTTATTACTTTCTAGGTAAAAAACAACTCATATTTGTCCAAAGTTTTTGGACTACATATATTTATGTTAAACAAAATATTTTTAAATTAAAACTGAACATACTTAAAATTTTTGATATATATCAGTCAAATGGCTTGACTAAGATACTCCTAGAAAGTGGTTTTACTAGTTTTTATCATTTTGGGGGGACGGGGGTGGTCTTAATCCCAGAAAAATATATCAGCCTGATATTTTCTGTATTTATATATATTACAGCTTGTGACTGCGTCTTTTATGTGTTCCACAATACCGTTGGGCCTAGGAGGCTAAAACTTACATTTGTGTTTCTTTTGAACCTGGTTAGGCTAAAACGGGGGTGACAATTTTTGGAGGAAGGAGTTATATAAAGGGGGCATATTTTTTACACAAACAACCAAAATTGATTGTTGGAGCTCAAGCAGACTAGACTTGATAAGGAGATGAGTTTTAAATTAAAAAGTGACTCGCGTCACCAAAAAAAAACTTTTCAAAATAAGAAAAGTTATGCAAAAAAAATTTGTTAAAAAATACATTTTTTTAAGATACAAAAAAATGGATCCGTTAAATTAAAATAAAGTATGTCAAATTTGTTTAAACATTCGTTTGCATATTTATTTGACTCATAAAAATTAAATACAGGAATACTACAAAACGATGCAATTTGCACATAAAATTATGAACCCCAATACTACTCCGATAAAGTATTTTCAATTTGCAGAACATTTCAATATATAAATCTTGTAATTTTTTAAAAATGAAGCAGTTATCGAGCGTTATTTTTTTCAATGACATTTTTCTAAAAGTACAAAAATTTGTTTGATAGTTTTGTGTTCCTTGTTACAATGCCATTTTTTTCCACAGTTAGTGCACAACAATGCAGTTGCAATTTTCTTCAATAATTGAATAAAACAAACAAACAGATGGACTTCACATCTAGACAATTTTTTAATTGGTAAGTTGTTTTATTTTTTTGTAAGACAATTTTTTTTATTCTAAATAATTCATCTTATAGAATATACAGGCACTATACTTTAATGCTCATCCGCACAGAAAGTATCTGAACATTCATGAGAAATAAGTTAATAAAATTGACTTATGTCCGTATGATATCCCACTCCTTATTGTCCCTAGCAAGAACGGGTGGCCCTTTGCAAATAAAAAAATGTCATCCTTATTTAAGTAATATCTGCTATTAACTATAATCCATTAGATGTTGTCGAACAAAGAAATAAAACAATGGTTTTTAATACAATATTAGAAGATAAATCTCAAGCCGTGTTATTTTATGCTTATTTATGAACACACTCACACGTAGTTAGCTGATACTTCTACTCTAGGCTCTTTTCAGAACTAGCAACATAACTGCTCTTTTATATATTGCATAAGGGCCCATTTTCCCGTAAATGCAATTACCATTCTTTTAAACAGATAAATGCATACTTCTCATAAAAATAACTTTTGATAGCAATTTTATTGAAATAAAACGGTATAATTTGTAGTAAATGGGAAATATTAAATTCAAATCATGTTGTTTTTTTTTCATTATAAAGTTTCAAAAAATTTAGAGTCATTCAGCGGTCGCTAAATATGGATTAAAATGGTTCAAACTTTATTAAACAATTTTTTTTTTCTGAAAATAAACCCTTTTAAATCTCAACATCTTTCGTTAAGTTAACATTTTTGAAATTAATTTATATCCTAAGTGAAATAATATTACTAAATCAGTTTGTCCCTCTATTGGTTTATTTGCTTACTAACCAGCAATGCCAGGGGTAATTGGGCGTCGACGAACAGACACAATTTCTTTAATAATAGATGTTGATGATAACAAAAAATATTTAAAGTAATAATAAACCAAAGTTATTTTTTTTTTTGGAAAAAGCAGTTAATTTCTATATTTTATGGGAATAGCTGTGAATTTTTGAAATTATTAAAAGAAAAAAATAGATTTTTGAAATTTTTTTCCAAATAATTTTTTGTGAATAACTAGAAATATTAAAAAATTTGTTTTCCTATGAATTAAATTTTGATTTCAATTATTTCCAAGAATTTGAATAATTAACGATCAAATTTGAATATTTATTTTTAAAAAATGTATTTTTGTGAATAACTTGAGATTGTAGAATTTGTTTTCCTATAAATTGAAATTTTATATAATTTTTTTTTTTTTTTTTTAATTTGAATAATTAAATTTTTTTAGAAAAAAAAGTGGAAAAAAAATGTAATTCGTGGATTTGTTTATAAAAAAAATCTAAAAAAAATCTCCTAAAATATAATCTATCAGATAACCCTAGGAGTAGAATTGAGTATTAGGATCAGAGTAGTTTCTGCCCGATATGTTGTTGTTTTAAACAATGTGGATATTTGTGCTTATTTCCTTTCTCTCACTGTTCCTTAGAGGTGATTTAAGAAAACGTCATGATAGGTAAATTATTCTCTTCCGTAACAGGATTCATTTACAGTTTCCTTTTTTTTAACATGCCTACGTACACAATATTTTCATTACTATGAAGAAGTTTGTTGACATAAAATTATATTATACAAGACACTAGAAAAAGTCATTACATACTGGCAGGACTTGTTGTATGCATGACTGCGCATGACACAAGGAAAAACGTACAAAAAAATATTGAATGCAATTTTTTGTATGTATATTGTATATACATATATACTCATTTATAGGTTCAACTTCTATAGACTATTAATAATAAAAAAATCTTCTTGGCCTTTGATTCCACTTATTGCTTTTTATTATATATTTTTTCATTACTATTTTTTTTTGTTTTTTGGAAAATTGGTTTTTTTATTAGGGTACTCTTAAGTACCCTAATAAATATTGCAAAACGGAAACCATTTTTGTTGGTTGGTCAGTTGTTAGTCGTTACCTTTATGTAGTCCTATAATTATCTATACATTTATTATTTTCAATATTGTTACTTTTAAAACTCTAGGAAACAATAAAACTCAAACATACCGGGTGGAAACTTGAAAATTACAAACAGTACAAACTGTGGATGTGTGGCCAAAAAAATAGTTGAAAGATTTGATATCACGACTGTATGGTGGCCACATTCTTTATTTTTCAAAAGCAATGTTGCAAGCTAAGATTTTCTTTGTAATTTTTGCAGTTTAAGCAGAGCATCATCTTCCGAAAGACTATGTAGCCGTGGGGAGGAGATTGGCTTTGAAAACGTCGATGTAAATGGCTGTCATGAGCCTGTAACCCTCTTGGAACCATATTAGGGGCGTTCTTCAGGGCATCCGCATTAAATATGTTCTTTTTGTAGACACATCCTTCCTCTTTATGATTTTGTTGTGCTCTCGCCTCTAGATGGTGCTACAAAAAATTCTCGTCATCCTCTCCACCTCTGCTGCAGTATGACTAGCACGAAGAAGAGTTTGATACCCTAGGCCTTGAATCTTGCTGTAATGATATTTTTCGTCTGATTTGAGACATTCAAAAAGCAGGAGGTGTTTTAGATACATGTCTACTCATACAACTTTACACAGCTCTAATTTCCTTAAGCAAAACCTCTCAAATCAGGGGTGTAAGTTTCAAGTTTCCATCCAGTATTAAGACAGTTTGTTTTTCAACTTTTTTCGAATTTCGATCACAGCTAGTTTGAAAAAATTTGTGAAAATAACAAATAAAAAAGGTCATTGCCTTATAATCTCATCTATTGGTAGTACATCGAATTCAACGTTTGAAATGAGATAACAGTTTTATATTTACTCAATCAAGATGAAAAACATGAGTGAAACATTATTTTGTATCTATGTAATAAAAGATAAATTATTTTAACTTATTACAAATTTTGTAAACCTTCCCTGTGAAGGAAAGAAAAGACAGAATAACATACTAAAATTGTGATCTTTCTTCTATAAAAATAAAAATAAATAAATAATATTATAAATTATAAAAAACTATATACTCAGAAAAACATGAATTTTTGTAGTTGTTGATGAGATTGTTCATAGAAGTTCTATAAATTCATATAATATAAGTGTATAATTCTACATAAAGGAAGAGGATATTTTTTTTAGTACTGAAGTGAACGGATCAAAAATTAAGTAAATATCTAAATAAGGTTAATTTTTACAGTTATTTTACGAGTGTATTGTCTCCCATACATCAATTTAAGATGAATGAAATGTTTTTTAGTACTATGCATACTAAAAAAATGTGAAAAATAGTAAAAGCAGGATTTCAAAGAGTAATTTCACCCCAATTTTACGTACTTTATAACTAAAAAAGTGCTTCTACAGCCTGGATGTCATATAAAGCGGTTGTTTCTTGTTCTCAAAAACCGTCATTAGAGAGGATCTCTAAATACAAAAATGTTGCCTTTTTTCATAATTTGATGTAGATTTGCGGCCTACTGAGAACATAGTTTGACAATGAAATTTTTATACAATATATCACAACTTTCGAAAAGAGTTGAAAAGCAAACCACCCTAATATATATAATTCTAAAAAATGTATAAAATACCAACATAGTTTGCCTAAATCTGATTTGCATCATCCTTCAATTAAATAAGAAAAATAGTAAAGGGAAGCAGGACATTCCACAGTTTTTTTACCCCTGGCACACCTCCGAATATTATTTGTAATTAGGCTAAAAAAATTCTTGTTTATTCTATTTAACCACCTGAAATAATCTGATTCACCTTGTATTATCTATTTTAGACAAACACCAGAGTAAGTGATGGTTATAATGCCATTAGATGGTTCTTTTATGTGACCTTTGTGCTCTCGAGGTCAAAATTGATAGCATTGAGTACGTGGGTATCATATTGGAGAACAACCTCCATTCATGAGCTAATTCCCACTTCAAGCAAGAAACTTTACCTATCAACAAGATGGTGATCACTCTTTAACATCCAAAATATGGAAACAAATGCTGTAAGAATCATTTATGTAGCTTTTAGAGCAACAACTTTTATACAGTGCGAATTTAAATCCAAAAGGATTTTGTAATCTGATTTATTTTGAAAAAGACGATTCTCAAGAAGAACCATCCTAATTTAGATAGACTGAAAGCCTCCCTAATCCGTGAATATGTATTCTCGTACAAGGGGATCCAGATAAATTGGGGAAATCATAAATGCTTATAACGAACGAACAATATGAGGGAAGAGCCTTATTTTTTTTCTCGAAAGACGAATGATACTTGCCACAAGATTATTGATCGACCCTTTTTTGGAGACATAAATCACTTTGGTATTTTGAAGCCAAGACGTACTACACTTTTTTGGCCCTATTTCTACCTGCACGGTCTTCTTTAAAGGTGTAGTTTTTCCATAAACAAATCCATTCTTCCAGTGTATGTAAATTAAACACGCAAAAATAGAACTTGTACAATGGTAATGCTGGATCCATATGAGCTTGCTTGGGCCTGTATAATTTTTCAATGCCATTGTAACAAGAGAGGTGGATTTTATTATGAATGATTGAATTTCAATAAATGTATCCTTCAAATATAAATAAAAAATATTGTTTTTACCCCATTTAGTTTGTTCATTATTTATAAGCCTTTGAAGATTTCACAATTTATCCGGACCACCCTCGACAAGGTGTACCCTATATACTATAAGAAATAATTTTCTTATAAAACATAATTATATTAGTCAAATTGTGATACATAATTGATCAACTGCATATTGTGATGCCATGCCTAATAGACTCAAGGCAGACTATTCTTCAAAAGGCAACCATTTTGAATAATTTTTTGCACCTTATTGATATGATATTAAGTAGATTTTATGCCAAATTTCCGTTTAATAGTAATAGAAATAATTAAGTTACTATTGTTAAATCATTTTAAAGTATCTAAGGTCAACTATGCAATTTATAAAGGACACCCTCTAATGTATTGAATCAAAAAACCTTCATTTATTTTTATTTTACAGCTTTTTAAACTCTAAGGTGAATTGCTTTTTTCTTTTTAATAAATTAACGGTTTCAAACATTAAACATGTTTTTAAATGTTCCTTTAATTAGTCAGATGTAAATATGTAGTGTGTATCAGTCCTGATACGGATTTCCTCATCCCTAAAATATCAAGACATTAAATTTATTTTATTGAAGTTACATCTTTCTTTTGAATATCCATCTGTAGTACGGAAAATTGCTGTTGGGAAAAGTTTTGGTCATTTACTAACAAAATCAGAATACCAGAGCCCAAAGTTGTTGTTTTTTTTTTGTTTATTTTAGAATGGAAAGGCCGCCAAGCAGGTTACCCCCTCCGTCGCATGTAAACATGTAAATCCCATCTGAATACTTCAAAATAATCACCCAGATCATGGGTTAAAATAGTCAAATTTACATTAACTATACGCACAACAAAGAAAAACGACTATTTATGTACCACTGCATTTTTAAAGGAGACAATCTCAGGCTGGAATTTCTTTAGCAGAATCCAGAGAGTACTTATTTACTTTGTGAAGTTGCGGTGGTGGTTTTTAACCTGTTGGGTGGTCTTGTTGTAGTCTTAATCAATCTATGTACCCATGTTTTGTTTTTTTGAAGTATTTAGAGGGTCCCTAAGAGATTTTTTAAATTGGGGTGGTAGTGTTTTAACCTGCTTAATGTCCTTGTTCTATTCTGGATGAACCCATGGGCCTGGAATTCATTTTGAAGTATTTGAAGGTACCCTTCAGGTTTTGAGAAGTTGCAGCAGGGATTTTAATCTTCACGATGTAGCTGTCGTATTCTTAAACGACCAATAGCCTGGGGTTTTATTTAGAAGTATTCCGAGTGGATTAATTCAATTGGAATTATCATTGGATCTATGCAATTCTTATTAAATGAATTTTGTATTTGATAATAAGGATTTTGACTGGGTCTTTACCGATGTACTCTAGTAGAGATAAAAAAGAAAGAAAGAAGTAAATATAAATGAATAGTTTACTTTCTTCTATGGTTAACCTATGTATGGCGAACACTTCAAACAAAGTCATTATATAAATTGTGTAAAGTCTTCATAGTATTAAGTTGTTTGCTAAGCTTTTTTTAGTCTTAGAAAAAATTGTTGAAATAATAAAAAAAATATATTACACAAGCCAATGAAATATTCTAATAATAATAAATATGTGTCATCTCAACATAAAAACCATCTTGAACAAAAATCAAGAAAAGAGATAATCCAAGTATATTTTTTCCTTTACATATAGGTACACACTGTCTAATATTTATAAAGATATTTGAGTCTATTATAAGCTAGTTATTAAAATGACTGGGTTTAATGTAGATATTATGTAAGCCTTTAATAGATTAAAAAGACTTAATTTATTTATTTTTATTATGACGATCAATATTAGATACGTTACGAGAGTAACTAGAAAAGTTCGTGCAAGGTCCAAGATATGGTGCTACTGGCGCGTATGAAGGTTTTCTTTAGTTATTAGCATATCTTGAATGAAACACACATCAACTTTCAGTCATATCATTTTATTTATTTCCGTTTGGCATTCGTTTTAATCGAAGATTATGGCCACTTTCTTTTGGATTTGTAAGGAATAATCCTCATCGACTACCTGTAGAAGAGTAACACTATTACAGTTGAATATTACTCATCGCTACTAGACCATTTGAAAACTGAGCTACAGGAAAAACACACACGATTGGCCCACAAAAAAGTCATTTTCCTTCACGACAATGCACTAGCTCTCACCTCAGCCGTTTTGTCGGAAAATTAATGGAAATAGTTTTCTAACTCGAGATGCCTCCAGAACTAGATATCTCATGCACCTTTATTGTTCCGTCATCCATCACCAAATCATGGATTTTATATTTGATTTCTGGAGTAGTAAACTCAACATGGTGCGAAAACTTTCAGCGTCACTTGTGTCCATATAGCCACTCTGAAAACTTTGAAACCACTTATAAATTGCTCAAATTGAAGGTGAAGAGTTTCCATTAAATTAATCAAGCTTATTTTTAGTCTCATTAGGTGGTTTTCCTTTAATAAAGTAATGTTTAATCAACACACGAAAATCTTTTTCGTCCAGGTACCTCTAATACCATCTCTTGTACGTTGTAGGGACTTTTCAAAAGACTCTCGTAATTATAATTTGCAGCATATTCAAAGAGTTAATCAGAATAATTTTATAGAATAAATCAAGGCGAATTTATTGAAAAAAAAAAGTGGTGTCATTTTAAAAACAATCCCAATTTATTTGTTATTGTTCATATCTACAATATATAGCTATAGTCCAATATTTCATAGACATATTTGAGTCTATCATAAGCATTGTATCCAATTTTTTTGGGATATGTTAAGCTACCTTATCCTTTTAATAACAGTTTCAAATCTTTAGTTTATTTAAAAACTTATATTAACCCTGATATGGGTTACTTAAAATGCAATATATTTCAAATATTTAGAATATGAACATTAATTTTAGCTACATTAAGTGCAATTTAAGACACACTCAAAGCGAAAATAAGAATAATTTTGTTTGAATATGTCAACATATTGATAATATTGAACAAAGATCAAAATATGGGGGAAAATCCCAACATATTGCTTTACTTTACATATTCCAATATTTCATAGACAAATTTGAACCATTTATAGGCTTCTTATTTAAATTTTAGCATAATTTTAGATACCAAAGGATTTGGCTATATTTTTGAATATTTATTAAAATTAAAACAATTATATATGTCCCAATATGGCCTTTAAATAAAACATTATGATTATTTTATTTTGAAGAATCATTTTGACTCTTTAGGAGTAGAATTTGAGACACATTCCAAGAGTTTAATAAGAATAATTCTCTGATAAAAATTGACGATAGTTTTCAGAAGTAATCCAAACTCAGCTTAGAGAAAAATCCTTCTAGCTTGCTTGTGTTTTGACAAAACACATAGATATATATTAGAACGTATTTTTTAACATGTGATTTAGTAACTTACCAAAGAAAAGAAATAACTTTCTTTTTTTTCAGGAGTTCTTTCATTGCTCGATTTTATTCATAATAATTTCCATAATTTTTTTTATCTATGTATTTATTTTCAAAGGAATACCTAAAATTTTTTATAATTTATTATATGCTATTATTATCAAAATATAACAAATCATTTTTTGACAAGGAATATATATATATTTTTTAAGAGAATAGGGGACGGTTAAAACTACTACTTTTACAAACATCAAAAAGTATAAACTAGCCAGAAAATTAACAATTTAATTGAATAATATAATCAATATTATAAGAGGTAATTCATGTTCCAAGGAGTGGTTCTTTTTGAACATAATTGTTCAACTTATGAGATGATTTAAAAATATATATTTTTTATTATACATATCCATATATTTATCAAATGACGTTTTTGGAATATTTTCTTTTAATAATAAATTGCAGTTTTTGAAAAAACTTTCTTGCGGTCTTTTTGAAAGAGTTTTATCAACTAGTTTTTTTTTCAGAAAAAAAAAAATTATAAATAACGAAAACAAGGTCATTTTTTTAGTAAGAAGGAGGTCGATCCTTTTACAAATTTGTGTTGTAGGTTGCCCTTAAGGCATAGTATTTAGGTTTGCATGGTTTTCAGTAGACTACGAATACAATTTTTGTTTTGTTTTTTGTATTTAAATGAATCCAATTTGTTAAGAAGGATAATTTTTATAAGCTTTATAGCCTTTGTTCATCGCCGCTGGACAAAATGAATAAATAGATGTATTTTTTTGTTCGCTGATGCTGTGTTTTTCTTACTTTTTAATTTGATTTGAACGTAGATGGCGCTATTAAAATAATAAAAACTTGAGTGCGAATATTTATTTTGTAAACGACACATTGTTGTTTTTCAATAAAACTAAATGCATTGTTAAAAAAAATTAAATACACTTAAATTTCTTCTAATCACTTTTTTTAGAATACGAATATTTTTTCTTAATGGCTCCTTAATAATTTTTTTAATAAACAAACAGCTGATCCTTTTGCAAATTTTTGGTCCCTTACCCTGCGGTGTTATTTATAAAACTTTTGGCATATTATTGAGGTTTACGTGGCTTTAAGTTACCCCTTCTTGTCCAAAGACGTCTTTTACTACTCCAGGGCATGAAATATAAATTTGATGGTAATGATTTATTTAATAGTTAATTGTATTTAATACAACTACGTACTGTTTACTAAATAAATACTCGCACTCAAATTTTTCTTTCAGAACTTGTAGTAAAAGACGTTTAGTTAAAAAAATAGGGTGAATTAATTATCTTTCTCGTTTTTGTGTAGTTTGAATTTTCTTTTACATAGCTGTTGTTATGCGTATTTAATTCCTAAGGAGTGAACTTTCCTTTCTACTACATACAATTTTATATATAACCAGATTGAACATTTGTTTGTCTCCAATAAAGACGAGGAGTAATCTTGAGGATTTGAAGAAGGACAAACCAATGTAATTTTATAATTGAGCATCGACGTTACAGCCTATGTCCTTGTTTATTTCCTTGTCCACTTTGTCACAGCAGCTTGTTGCTGATCTAATAACACATCACGACAGCTAAGCTCCTCTACTCCAAACCATTCTTCAAATTGTAGAGGTGCCTATGTTGATATTTGTTTTTTTTAACATACCTAAAATGCTCTGACTAACATCACTGAAGATGTTTTTGCAGCAGACTGGACATAGCTTTACAGCTTTCCTCCAACCCCTTGTATATAATCTAATAAATGTAAAAAAATACTATTTAAATAAAGTTGTGACATTGAAAAATCAGACCATTACACTTAATTTCAAATATTTGACAACTCCACACTGAGCTTTTCAAATCAAAAACTAAATTCATATCTTTTTTTTACGTAGACCAAAATTCAATGGCCTTCAATGCATGATACAATTTTTTGGGATCTGAATCTAAGGACCAACTATATTCCTTTGTCCTGATTTGTGTATTGTACAAACATGATTTGTGCAGCACTTTTAACTGCATATAATTTTGAAACTCAAATGACATCACCAACTATTCATCTATAGGAACCGGTGTAGAGTCAATTTTAAATGAGAAAGACAATACTTGTAAAAATATTCAATTTCTAATGAGACCAATTCTTTTGTATGACCGATTCAGTTCTATTTTTTAAATGACGCAAACTAGATTGAGTTTTGATACTAGTTCAGATCGAACTTCTTTAGAGGAAGGAATTATTTAAGTCTACTAGCAATAATAAAGATCGCAAGTAATTTCAGACTGAACCCCAACACTAATACGCAGATCCCAGATTGAACTATAAATATGTTTACACTTTTGAAAGGTCATTCCTGCTAATTAAATTAGATCAACTATTTGTAAGGGGTGTGTAAAGAAAGACTAGTCTATTGACTTTCTCCCCCTCCTCCCTTTCTAACATTTAATAGGCGTTGTTATTTTTGTTATTGATGTGAGACAATGATGGGAGTGATTATGTTCAGCTGTATAGTGTTTGAAAAAAATAAAATAAACGTGAGATAGTCTAAACAACACACGTACCGAGTGGTCCATTAAAATTTGAACTCTTTAATTTTAAACTTTGCCAATATACAATTATTTAAGTAACAACAGAATTTCAAGGAAGTTAATTTGATGTATACATGTGTGCCTGAGACCTCTTAATCCTTAATGTAGCTGCCCTTAGCAGTGATGATGGGTTCCAGGTGACTGGCTGACAGCTACATTGAGAGCTTTTGTGTTTGGATAACCGGCAATGCACACCTTCCTCTCGATATGCACCCAAAAGTTGTAGTTGAGGGAGTTGGCCTCTTTGATAGCTGTCTGGAGAGTCTTGCGTAAAAGTCCTGGAGGCACCCAACTACTTGGAGTGCGGGAAATGATCACGTTCAAATGTCATATTCTCAACTTGTATGACAGCTAGATAGCTCAAATTTTTTTTTGTCTTATAACTAATTGTGTATGCCTTAACATATATGAATATGAAATAATTTAAATGACTCATCCTTCATTTATCATTGAAGTAGTGAGTGTTCAGATTTTAATGGACCACCAGACTGGCGCAAATAAAGTATTGACTAATGTTTGGGTTCGGCCCTAAAACTTTAATCCGGTTTGAGAACGTTTTCATTTTTGATGGGCCAAATCAATTTGGTTCTTTTAAGAAGTTTGGTTGTTTTTATCCCATTGCAAAATTGGATCAGGGCCACCCTCTGTTACTTCGCTAAAACAACAAAGCTTGATGTATTTTGTTTCATCTGTCGATTCTCTCATCTCACTTTATATGCCATGACTATTTTCTAATTTATTCTTGACAATAAAGGAAAACAATAATAAGTTATTATTGTAGTCGCTATTTGTGTAATGAAAAAATGATATTTAGAATGAAATTAGAAAAGGAAAAAAGGTTGTCGCATGTGATTTACCTTCTTTTTGCTCAATATTTAATTGATGTCATATTTTTTTTTAATGTTCCTTCTATTTGCCAGATGGAGTTGCACTAATTAAGTCAAAGTAAACATTATGGTCTAACATTTACTCCATCTGATCTACGGATTGTCTTTAGTTTTCAAATACACTAAGCGTAGTACTTTTACTAGGAACAGTCATTTGTCGACCCTACACACATTGAGTATAACAAAATCATTTCTACCAAGGGCGTTATCCATTCAACTACGTTGTTCCATTAACTTCTTCCTCTTTTTTCATGGATCTTGCTAGCTTTTCGTGTACTTCTTTTTCTTTCTTTTTTTAAATGTGTAATAAAATAAATATTTTTATATTGTAAGTGAAGAAGGTTCTCCTCTTTATAGGAGTATAGCAAGGGTCTTAATTAAGTTGTACAATATATCTCACTCACTCCTTCAAATTACACTCTTTTTTATCTTAACCAATATGTCAACTCAAATATTATATTCTTAGTTTCCAAAAGAACAGGGATATAATTTCTTTTTCATCCCTCGTTATATATATATAAATGTTGTATATAACTTTGATGTTAATAGAAGTTGTAACCTTGTATAAAGAAATTGTCCAAGTGGATTTTTATGAATGAAAATGCATGATTTCATTACAACATTTTGAAGTAAATTTTCAAAGTTAATTTATCTAATTTTCCCAAAATTATATGTATAAAAGATTATTCCTAGTATTGTTGCTCTGATATCAGACATAATAACCTCTCATATCATAACAAAAAAACATCGGTTTATGATTTGAAAATCCTTCAATTACAATATACAGTCTAAGAAATAATCGGTCTAGACAAAATCACTTGACCCTCTAACGTGTCAGCTATATGAAGTCCTATTCAATTGCAAATAATTTTTTCATACTTTTTTTCAATTAATTCTTAAATTGATGTGTACTCTTATATTCAATTTTCAAAGAATTCGCTATGTTCGTCCATGTTGATAGTGTTTTAAATCATGGAGAGACGTTGGCACGTTTATTTGAGTAAATATGATTACAAATTTGATAAAAAATATTTTGTATAGTACAGTTAAATCTTGGTACAACATTGAGATATTTTTTTTTGCATGGATAAACAGGAAGTAAAAATAGAGCCTAAAGTCACTTTTTTTCTTAATCATGAGAATAAAAGATTTCCGTGAGGGCTTTTTTCTTTTTTATACGTACAAATCGCAAGATGGCGCAAACATTTGTGTTATGTAATTTTCTTTTAAAATTCATTTCATATGTTTTTTCAAACAATAAGAATACATATCATAAGTGTTCCACAAAAAAACACTTTTTTGGAAAGATAAGCAAAGAACATTAATACTCTATTTTAAATAGAATCTAAATAAACTCTAGCAGCTTCCGAATGAGGAATTTCAAATTGATTTATTTGCATAAGCATCCAAAACTTGTGGTTTTTATATTCTTTGGTTATATTAAAATCCGTATAAAGTCAACTTTTTATCTGGTAATTGGCGGGTTTCTTTATCCGGATTGGACTGTATTTCAAAAATATATATTCATTATGTAAAATTGTAGAAACTTTATTAAATATACTGCGAAAGTTGAATGTGACCAATTGAAATGCCTTAAGGTCACTTATGTAACACACTTGAAAATTAAGTATGTAAATAAAAGAAATCAATTATTTTATGTTTTTTTTTTTTTTGCATTACTGTTAATTTTCGTTGAGAATCAAAACAGTGCTCACATGAAGTTTATTTCATCCACATTTTCGACAATTGGCTTTCAAGAGAGGGGTGCATCTTTGCTTTACAAATTAAAGGAATATAATTGACAAATTATCGAAGTAATTGGCAGTATGGGGACCATAAGCTCTATTAAAATTTTCAGCCGCGTGGCTTACATTTTCGCCTTTATGGAAGAAAAACTGTAAAATATTGGAACTTTTATACTTGATGGTGTCCATTCGTGCTATTAAATAAACCTCAAAACAAACAATCACTAAATTGTCACGTAAGTTTTTGTAGTAAGAAATTTAATCTTTCTCACAATATCTAGTGTATGTAAATCTATCCCACTTATAGCACGCAAGATATAGTAACTAAAGGCATTTCTTGGAAAAAATAGAGTTATTTTTTCTAGATCTAATATTTGAGATAAGAAAAAAAATGTCACATATAGATACTTTTTCTTTTTTTACAAAGACTACCTAAGCAAAAAATCATTTAAATATATAAAGTACCTCCACTGTTGTGATTAAAGGTATTGAACACAAAAAAAAATCAATCTCTCACCGGTCTTATCATTAAAATCAAATTACTTATAAAATGCATTTTTACCTCTCCTGCAACTAATAAATCCAGTTTTAAACGCTCATATCTGAGTACTTATCACATGTCTAAGTTTTTATTAGTAATTATGTCTGAATTAAATAAACAGTAAATTTGTTATTGAAAAATGTATCCAAATTATTTATTTTTTTTAAGAATTATTTATTAAAAAAACATAGAAATGTTCATTTTTGGCAGTGTTCGAAAATCAATAATTTTGCAAAGAACAAAAATTCATTAACCCCGTATTCATGTAAAGTAGTTAAAAGGGATTTTTTGCTATCACAGAATTAGAAATTCATACATTTCATTTGAAAGGGGAATATATTGGAGCCAATATAAGTCGCTTAAATCCATTAAAGGTCCACAGATATAACTAAAATTATTGTGTATCTTAAATCATCACACAAATTGGAAATAAGCCTATATTGGACTCAAATATGTCTATGAAATATTGAACTATTCTCATTTTCTTTACTTTTATTCAAGATTGTTTTGATGTTACAGTCGATGATTTTTTTTCATATGTACCATTATTGTATACAATATATATATTTTAAATGTGTTCTAATATATAAATCCTCATTGCTAATGTTATCACATATTTATAAAGAAATTTGCAATTCCTTGTATGGCTAGGTTTTTCAATTAATATAAACAAACAAAAATACATAGAATGTACTCAAAAAATTATATTTTGCTGTATTAGGCATTAATTGATATTTTAAGTATTTTTTTTCTCAAATAAAGGGTAAATAGAAATACTATATAACATTCTTTGGAAATATTGCCAAATTAAATTTAATAACGTAAATCATCTCATAAATAAATTTTGTATCTTAAAAATAAGTACTATAGAGGATTACAATATAACCATGTACTATGGCTTTCTCTCACGGAATCTCATTTTCCGGGGGATTTTTAAGGACTTACACTTTAAAAAAGTTACTGATAAATCACGTATGCAGTTATTGTATAATATTGTCAACATTTAATTATAGGGGGTGTATCAAGGATACCCGGAGCTTTTTGATCTATTTACTTTAAATTAACATAATATGATCTTCTTTTAAGCTTCCGTTATAGAAGATACTCTGTAACTTAGTTAGTGAACTGGGGTTAAATGATAGCCCAAATATGTAGCTAATTGTATTAGTTGGCACTAGTGACGGGACAATTCTAAAATTTAAAAAAACACACAAAAACTAATGCAGATGTGATTTTAGTCAGCTCATGCCGATTCTTTAATATTTTAAATAGTAGTTTATAAATACTATTTTCTTGTAAATTTCTTAGAGGTACCGTTGATATTTACATTTATTAAAGGAAAGTGATTCCTCTAACCGGTGATTTTTTCCAACGTATATTTTCACAGTGTTTCGTAATAATTTCCTTGAGGAATTTTTCAAATTTAAGATTCCTATATCCAGTAATAAATAAACAAATACCAATAATAAATGTTAAAACTTCAGGACCTTAATCGAAAATTATATATATTATTTTCCGGATGCCAGAAAAAAAAACCACCCGACATTAATTTTTCCATGACTAGTTGATACAGAGTCGCCTCAAAACTCATTTATTTAATTTTTTATATTTTTTAATAATTGTATTCATTTTGTAGTACAAAATAATAACAAAAATGAAGTACTGAACTGTACATTCACCGAAAATCCATGCAAGGTATATTTCAGAAAATACGTCCCTTGAAACTTGGAACTGGGCCGTAAATTTAATACCTTCGCTGACTATTTAAGTAGATTGCATGATTCTTTTCTTCCATAAATGTTATTGTGGAGTGTCAAGCCGTATTAGATTTGGGGTATTTATTAAGGCTGTGTTGTTCGGGGCATTGTAGTAGCCACCAAATCACATGAAACCCCATATGTTGTTCCAGAATCCTATATAAAGAAAGTCCAGTCCTGAAATCCGTGCAGTAAACAATGCTTTAATAAGTTCTAAATCACTTATAGAAGAGTAAGATGTGTGACTCTTTTTCTTTGAGTATTCCTAGGGAAATTTCTCGGATTGGGACTTTCCCTCAGATTTGGTTAAATATTTTATTTATGGGTCGGTTAGATGTACTAATAAACTAAATATTATTTAAGATAGATTCTGAAATAGTTATGAATGATATGATAAATATCGTTTGAGTCTTTTGTTATTATTATTATGAACGTTCCTTATATCTCGTTTTTTTGTTGTAGCTGAGTTGTGTATGTTTCTCGATTGCATGTGTATTTTTGATTTTAGAAAGTGATTATAACCATTACGTGTTGTTTTTATGTATGTATCTTTGCACTCTTTTTTAAAGTATATTATAAGGTTTATAGAAAAAAACAGAGAGAGTAAGACAGCTGATTTTTGACAAAAACATGAAAGCTTAGTCAACGAAATTGCAACTAAATTATTTTATACCAACATGGAGCAAGAACAATGTTTCAAATTTTACGGTCTTTATTTTTTTGTTTTATTTCAAGCAATAGAGTTCATAATTATTTTTTATTCTGTGATGTCCCGGGCAACGCCGGGCAAACTTACTCTAGTTCTAATTAATTTTAGTTTTTGGGGATGTAACATAAATATGAAAAATCATCAAGTCAAAGAGGGGGTTTATTTAAACTTGAAAAAATAAAAAAAATCTCAATTACTTGGCTCATTAAACTAACTACATTCGTACACTCGAACAAAAAATCTTAGGATATCTCCAGTGATTGTTTGCAAAAAAGAAACATTCACTATTTTTCCCTGTTCTTCAACCATATACACTACTACCTTACGTAATATTAATTGTATAATGTATATATATAATAAAGTTTTTGTGTGTGTCCTTTACTTTACTTAACCCCCTATCTATTCTCCTGGAGCTACAAAAAACAGTGTTTGTGTGCTTGGGTAAAGCTAAGTCCCCCCTGAAAATCGGGTCCCTATCTTAGCCTTTGCATGGGTCCACCTCTTGAATCTGGTCATGTTAAGACGGGGTCCCAATTTTAAGGGGAAGAGGGGGTCATATAAGAGAGACTACTTATTGTTTCCCAAGCCCACAAACACTGTTTTTTTGGAGCTCCAGGAGACTATGTAGATAGGGGATTAAGTTATAAATCAAAAAAGTAACAGGCGTTTTACAAGTTAAAATAATTTATCGGAGTATAATATAAGAATACAAACATAAGGCAATGAAAATGAACACACAAAGGAGTATATGTCCTGCTACAGAAGTTCCTTGAACCTATTTGAGTTAAAAGTTATTTGCAATTTTTTTTAAATTATTGTACACCCCATAAATTTTAATATACAAAGTTTTTTGTCTTCTTTTTGCATTGTTGGATGTCTCTCATTTGAGATAGCGGGACATCTATTGATGAGGTGATCAGTACTTTATGGCTGACCAAAACACACATAGCAGGTTACACTTGCGCTTTGCGATTTGCTAAGGTGGGCGAAAAAGGAAGCTTGACTAGTGTAACCTTAAGCCATTACTCTCATGTTTTTATGTCCAAGTTTGATAAACTTTGATTTTGGTTCTTTTAACATGACATTTGTATGTTTCATGTCTTGATCTTTTATTGTACCAAACTACTTAAAAGAATCATTTATTTTCTTCTTTTCGTAGCTTGGTGGCAATCCTAGACAAATAACGATTTTTACTTTTAGTACTTCTCGTTGTAAGGTAATCTGCAAATTTATTCACTGTAATATCAGAATACATACTCGCCCGTACCAAAGCATTAAGCACCATCATTAAGAAGAGGAATCATGAATCATTGTGAATATGATTTCCTGCTAGCTCCTTGGCTCAAGTAACCCCAGGTAACCCTTTGTTATTATGTATTAAAATGTTTAGTTATACTTAATCCTTTACATCTACATCTGACCAATTAAAAGAAGATTGATTACGGCCCTACTCTCAAACGAGCCTACGACATTGAATTTAGGGGGGCCTCATTTTGACGCGTCTTCTCTATAGAAACTCTCTCAATAAAGAAGATAATTTCTCAAAATAAAAATAAAAAAAACAGAAAAGATAAGAGGTAATAAATTCATCATATAAAAAAAAAACACACACTCAGAGCCTAGATCCAATAATCTCAGACATGGAGCAATAAATATACATGTATAGGTATATCTTTTTCACTAACGTCATAAATTGTATCCTAATTGAAGAAGACGCCGACTTACTTGAGGGCTCAGAGTTGATATTTTTAGTACATTAAATGCACAAATTTCTAATCAGTTTTGATGTAACTCATTCAAATGGCTTTATCCATAAAGAAAAGCTTAATATCTGGAGTGTATACTAATCAATGTCATGTATAAAAACTGATGTACCAAGGGCTTCATTAAAACATGAACTTTTGAATATTAAAACTCAACAAAATATAATTTATAAAGTTATAGTAGAATTTTAATAAAATTAATACTATAAATAGATGTGTGTGTCTGCTCTCTTAATCAATAATCAGGTGGAAGCGGAATATGTAGGCAGTGCTCGCTGACAGGTACTTTAAGGGCGTTGGTGTTTGGATGACAGACACTGCAGGTCTTATCCTTGACATGCATTTAATGGGTTTCTTTCATTGCTTTTATCAAACATGATCTCTCCACCTCACGAGGCTCTTTCTAACCATTTTGGTTTGTAGCTGTCTGGTAAAGCGTAAACGGTGGTCCTGGACACGCCCAACTGCTTGGAGTCAGCAAATGGAAGTTCATTGATCACGTGCAAGTGTCATTTTCTCAACTTGTACTTAAGTTATAGAGATCATGTTGGTTTTGTCGTATAATTAATTGTTTATGCTTTAATATAGTGAAATATTAACTCATTTCAATTACTCAGCCTACATCAATAATTGAATTAATAAGTGCTCAGATTGCAATGGACTGCCGGGTAGAAATTAAATCAATTTAACATGTGGACTGAAAAACCCCGGGCTTCATCTAAAGATGGTGGTATTTTTCATCTCATTTTCTGTGTGTACAAATCTTCAAGAGACAGCTGTCAAAATTTCATGACAATCTGTTCTTTAGTTTAAGAGTTATTTTACTAAATGATACATAACTTTTGTTAATTCTAAAACAATGGATCAAACACAGTTTCATAATTTTAATTTGACAATGCTTATTAACGGGAATAAATACCCTTCAGCCCTAACAATGGATTGAAAACTGGGCAAATATTCAATATACAACTCGGATAGCATAGTTCAATTGGTTTAAAATTTGATTGTATAGGGATGTTCTTGGTGTGAAGAACAAGATTGAATAATGTATTCAAAATTAACACTACTTATTTGTTTTTTATACCAGCTGAGATAATGGAATTGATTAAGTGATTGGACATTGGAATATGTAAGAAATTAACTCCTTATTAAACTATTGACTCGTTAATACCGTGACTGGCTTCTCTTTCTCCGTATTTATCTAATACATTCATCTTTGTTAACAGCTAAAATTTAGAGCAAGCTTATTGTGTTCCATATTCAACATTTCTTTATTGTTTTTATCCTCTCAGCTCTAGAAAAAATAAAGTAATCAATGCAATTCAACATCTAATTAGTTGATTTACTACTCTTTTTTTTAATGATTATTCATAGACTTTACAAACTAACGAGATATAATTAAAACAAAAATATACCCCAAAGTAATCCAACTTATAAGAAAGGAATGAATAAGAAAAAAAAAAGTAAGCACAATTGTCAGCTAATTATTATTTTCAATAATATTATAAGAAATTAATTAGATAAAATTAATATATGACAAGGGGGGCATATCTTAGAGGAGAAAGGGAAAGAAAGATCTTTAAAAATAACCAGACAACTTTTTTTTTTTTTTTTCAAAATAAAATTAGTTATAAAAAAATATTCAATTTCGTTAAATAAAAATTAAGAATTTAAAAATATAAAGTAAAATCATACAATTTTTAGACATTTTATTATAAGAGCCTACATATAGCTAGTGATATTCTTTATTTTGTTTATTAATAAATATAATTTACTTTCCATAGAGAAAGAAATACATGAGAATATGAACCATTGATTCAGCAACAGGAGAAAAAAAGAATAAAATTTGACGTCACAATCATTTGTTTATTTTACATTAATAATGGGGAATTCTAACGAGAAAACAATATTCAACTGTTGTTGATGGTGTAATAAAAAATTAACCAATCAACTTTTCTCCTTTAGCTGGCTTTGAAACGCCCAAATGATTAATCAAACGTATGAGCTGACAAAAGTCAAATTTGTTTCTTTACCTTGCATTAATCATCGGTAATTCCAAAACGATTAATGATATTCAACGACTAGTCAAACGGACTGCCACAAATTAATAAAAAGTTTAGCAATTAATGTTTACCTGTGACCTTTCTAACATGAACCAGACAGTGTTGGGAATATTCCTCTTACACAAAACAAGATGTTTGGTCCTAAGTTAAAACTCCATAAAATAAAAATAAATTACACACCAAATATGAGTCAAATTGGAGTATATCTATCAATACTGTTCACAGATTTAATATTATCCTGTGTACAATACACCAATATTTCATACAGTGTACATACCCTTCTTCTCAACAACATGGCTTAAACCCCTCCTGCCTGACTAGCAAAAGCTACACAATACGTCTTCAGGATTTTTTTGCCAACACATTTGCCATGAAGGAGTCCTTACTGAGTCTAGAATCCGCTTTAGCCTCTCCTCTTCTATGCTCCGTACTTTTGCCTCAAACTATTCTTCCATGCCGCATTTTAACATACAACATTTTACCTCATGGATATTTTGCCTTTATTAATAAATAAAAGAGTTTTAAACGTCGTTACTATTTATTGTTGGGCTTGAATTGATGTTCCCTTTGACTTTATTCTCAAAATATGCAATATGCATTACTATTAAACACATATGTTATTTTTTCTGTTGTAATACTAACGGAATTATACTCTTTTGTCAATCCCTGAGTCGTTTCCAATATGGATAATTCATTATGTTGGAGGAAAATGTATAGCAGAGAAATAAAAATCATTATTTCTATTCGAACCTATATTGTTTCATGTTTGAATTCTTTAGACCGTAACAATTTGTTGATGTATACATTGAAATTTTGGGGCACAATTTTATCCTTTTTGCTTCCGAAAACAACCATTTAATGGTTTTATAGTAATAAATATTACATATGTTACCTTATGTCATTTAATTCTTGAATATTCTGAAGTGTGATAACTCCGTAAATGAAGTCAAAAGTACAATATAAAAATAACTGTATTTTTACCTCAATTTTGTTGAAAAAAAAATATATTAAAATGTAACTTTGGTAACAAGTCCTGCATATGTTTTCGTAAAAATCGATCAGTAAGCTCAAGTAATCGATTAAGTTCTACTCTTTAAATTTATCATCATTTTTTGGAATCGTTGCAAAAAACCTCATTTTTTAATCGTCTTATTACGTATGACCAAAGTGCAATATATATACTATTTAAATCTAGAAATAGATTGGCTTGAATTATAAAATACAACAACTTCTTAAGCCTTACATTTTAAAGCATTATGAATAAGCTCAAGTATAATAATATGATACCAAAAAAAAATGCAAGGGCCCATAATGGCCTGTAAAAAATCAAAATATCTTTTATTATGAGGTTAAAATAGCTAGGAGCATAGTTTCTCTTGTTAATCCTATCGTACTTTTTTATGGATACGTCACAAATAATTTTGCAACATGCAGCTTGTCAGTAAGACACTAAACTAATTTACAGTGAGTCCAGTCTCCTTGTTGCTCCTTAAAAGATAAATCGATCCCTCGTGACGTCACTGAGGGTAAGTGCCGACAGCTTAGAACCGGTCTCAAGCATTGAGAGTGGCCCAAGGCGTTACAGTAATAAAAACTGATAAGATCAATTCTAAAAATGGACTAGACCGAATAAGTAAAAGCTAACACAACACTCATAATGGCCTATAAAAAATGTAAGGATCCTATGTAGAATATTTATCAATAATTATAGACGAAAAAATTAGTATAATTTAATTAAATATCAGGCCTTCGACGTTAGTCTATCCAGCCAGCCGAATTTAAATGAATTTGCTATATAAAATGTAAATTCAAATATTTTTTTTTAGAATGCTAAAAACTCATGATTGCTTTGTACCTTAAATTTGGTATTGTTGTATATTTTATGCGTATCTTCTAAAAAATACATTTCAAGAAATATCTATTGATTGTTAATTTAGCCCAGCAGGAGAACCATTCATTTTTTCTATCTTTATTTGGATATCCCACGATTACACATCTTTCACGTTCTTTCTTTGACGGATCCGTTTTCTTCATCCTCTATTATACCTAATAAAAAAAAGGGGAACGAGTTTCTTGTTTTCAAGGAAGTGTGAGGATTTCCTTGTGAAAACAAAGGACCAGAAAACTAGTTTCTTAATATGTGGCAAAAGTATCCCAGTTTTGAAAGACTAGCATCTACAGCCCCACTATGAAACAAAACATCAATCAACATATTAAAAGTTACTTGAAATGTTATGCTCTGAGAAACTCAAAGAAATTTCTTCACATGAAATTTTGCTGAAGATAAATCTGTCACTTTTATAAGTTACAAAAAGAATGATTATGCTGCCTGCACTTGTCATTCTTTGAGTTAACAGGCCCGCAGTAAAAAAAGTTTGGTGACCCTTGGTCTACATTATGGAAACAAAATTGTATAAAAGTGAATTAAAATATTTTAAATACATATTTAGGTCTCGTATAATATCAAACAAATAATTATTGCAGAGGTAGGGTATTTATTTTGCGTTATCCCAAAATAATTTGTAGGAAAATGTATTTGTGCAAAACTAGTCCAAAGGAAAATTAAATTGAAAATTCATTACTATAAATAAAAAAATTCAAAAAATTCACGACTGTTCATAAAAATTAATTTTTTTAGAATCACATATATAAAATTTATATATTTAAAAAAAAATATGATAAAAATCATATTTTCCGAAAATTTCTATTATTTAATTTAATAAATAAATAAAATTTTAATTTATTTCAAAAAAATATTTAAAAATTCACAGCTATAGAAATAAACTAAAATTTTTGGGAAAAAATATAAAAGTCAAATTTTTGAATTTTTTTTTTTAAATAATACCTTTTTTTGAAAAAAACTTCAAAAATCTATAGCTATTCAGATAAAATTAATATTTACCCCTAATCTCACGTACAAAATTTCATCTATTCCAAAAAAAAATTCAAGAGGAAAGCAAAAATACCTTTAAGGGGGGGAGGGGTACAACCCCTCCAGCCAAACCCGTGCAAACGCCCTTGTCAAGACATGTTGGTTTTTTTTTCATTTCACACTAGGATATAGTACTCTTATTACCCAAAAAACAAAAAAAAATCAACCCGTTTGGTGATATTTACCCCTGTTCCCTAATCAATGCTTCAGAGGGTTAACTTCTTTTTTTTAGAGCGAGTAGAATAGAAGTCCTTTTATTTGTTAGTTACATTTTAACTGCAAATAGTTCATTATTTTCCTTAATATATATAAAATTATTGGTTTTTTTTTATATTATAGATTTTGGATATTTAGTCTCACAAAATAAAAGTGTTTATTTTAATGTCAAAATGCATCTCATCCATACTTTTACAGATGATGTCACCTTAAAAGTAGAAGATAATTCAGAGTCACAGCTTCTTAAAAGAATCAATATCCTGCTGGCCTTCTTCGAAAAGTATGAGAAAATATCTAGTCTAAGACACTACGGGCAAAATACCTCTATTCTTCCTCTGGGTGCTTGGAATCCAAAGAAGGATCAAAAAGCAAAAATAGTACTGAGATCTTGGGCATGATATTGCAGTGTCAAGGGGCTTATATTTTGAATATACATTCTATTAATTGTGCTAGATACTGAAACTTTGCAAGGTGAAGAAATTTTAATATTCTGAGTAAAAAAAACAATGCTGACATCCCCTAAAGAAATGATTATGATTGTGTCATACTGGGACAGTTTTGTTTTTCTGATATAAGGGTGCATAATGGGCATATAAAAAGTATTATGATTCTTTTTTATGAAGTGATATTGCCACAAGAAGAAGAAAAATCCTTTTTTTCTGAACTTATTATTTTTTAACCTAGTCTTCTTTCATGTTGACACCACAAATATATACAGCAAAATGAAAGAAAAAGAATCCTTGAAGAAAAAAAACATCCCCCTGAATTTTACTTGATTTATTATGTATGGAATTATAGGCATTTAATCCTTAAATGATTACTTCCCCTTCTCTTTAATTATATTAAATGACCATAAATGGAGGATGATGGTTAGAACGTGTAGTGTATGGGGAAGGAGGGAGGATAATACAAGATGGTAAATAAAGATCTATTTTAAAGCTTGAAAATTTATGCAAATATTATTCCCGTATGAGGTACATCAACATAAAAATAATTTTGAACAAATATCAAAAAAAGGAGATCATCTTAATTATGTGTTTGTTCCATGTTTATGTACATACAGTAAAATATTTAAGGGATATCTATATAGCGTGAGGTACCAAAAATTAGAGTCAATCTTGGAGGCTGTCTAGCCTCAATTCAAAAAAGTGTCATTCGAAAAAGTTGACAAAAAGCTACAATTTGATGTTCGTTTTTTTGGGGTTTTTTGTGTGTGTGTGTGTGATTAAAAATGTCCGAGCAACCAGCCAAATGGTAGGGAGTCTCCTTTGCACTCAAGTCAATCTCCGACAAGAAAAACGTTATAGTGAACACTGTTCTGAACAGGATAAATGTTGTCTTCTTGGCTAAATCAAGAGCTCAGGCCGAGGGAGCATTCAAGACTAAACAACCAGCTAAGGTTAGGGTCCTCGGCGCCGTGGCGAGCAACGAAGGAAAATACTTTCCTACTTCTTCAAGGCCAGTGAGAAAGTAAACACATACGTCTACTACAAGGTCCTCAAGTACCATACTTGCCATTGATGTAAAGCACGTTCCCAAGGGACGACTATGTGTTTACCGAAGAAGGGGGTCCCGTCACACACGGGCAAGAAATTGTGGCATTTCTAGAGGGAAACATTACTGCCATTTGTCACATGGAATTCTACCCTTCGTCCTCACGCGACATGAACCCCCTGCACTTTGATTTTTGGTGTGTCTTGAATGGGCAGACGAACAAGACTTCTCACTCAAATGTCGATGCCCTGAAGAAATGATCAGGGAGAAGTGGAACAATTTGTCTTGTGACTTTATCAACTGCAGCTTCTTCTAATGACACCATCAATTTTGATTAGTTTAAGTAGTGCTATTTGTGGCAGACTTATGAGTCTTGAAACCCAATTTGTGGGGTAAGTTAAGATAACCAAGAGTTTTACCTATATTTTAGAACCTTTTTTTAATTTAAAAAACTGATTTTGGGCCAAATATGACCCCTTTCTACTTATAAAATATTGATACCTTAGGATGTGATATTTGTAGCAATGCGAAAGGGCTAATAATAATAATCTTTGTTTATAGAAGTTACGAATGTAATCCAGACTTTGAGATAAATCATTCTAATTTGCTTTTGTGTTGACCAGCCAAAAATTATCTTAGAAAAAAATAAAGATATTGATTTTTTGTAACTGAAGGAATTCAATGTCTTTGAGTTATGATTTATTCATTTCCCTGACATAGATTTTCATTTTTAAAGTATATCCAGCTGTTCTAAAACACAAAGGAACTATTCGTCATCATCAGATGCTACATACTAAATGCAATGGTTGAAATCACAATTAAATCTATTTTCCTTCCTTAGAATGTAATTTAACTCTCATTCTAAAATAAATTAATTTCATAATTTTTTTTTTTTTTAATATGTATTATATATTTTTGTTTGGCAAACAAACAAACTTTTAATTTCATCAAAAGTTGTTGTATTATTATTTTTTGTGATGTTATCATCTGCTAAATTTTATATTATATTTTTTTTAAAAGTACATAATAAAGTAATTAGATAAAAGGTGACCATATGGAAATATACTTTTTACATATATTACAACAGGAGCATAGCTAGCTTTCATTATGGGGGGGGGGGAGTGCTTAGCCCAAAAATAATTAACACTGTAATACAATTATTTACGCCCTGCGTAAATGAATCGCAGAAAAAAAAATCCTCGCTAGAGATTACAGGGATGGTGGTAGGGAAAATCTTTATTCATGCAATTAATTGTTTACACATTTCATTTATCACTATGCCCTCAATTTTGCCCCTGAACTCAACGCAGACTCGTATTACAAAGTAAATATAGATTTGATCACTTTTTGATTTATTAATAGAAGAAGGGTAAATTATACTATTATCCTTAGCTATCTGTTATTTCTCTTCCGTTGGTGGTAAATAGTCGTTCCAGGTTTGAAGCTTTTGGATTGAAACTGATGTTTACCCTACTATTAAGAATATTTTGCAGATACAATTTTGACTAAATTTGAAACATTGCAAACATTGTTGTCCGACATCTGTAAATCATATAGGTACGAGATTATGGTCTAAAAGCATTATTTGAAAAATTGATAATGGGTAATCCAACACTCTGAAAACAAGTTCTCAAACCCCGACTCTCAAGCATAGGAATGTACAACGTGCATAGGCGAATCGTTGAAAAGAACTTATCCAATCCAATGTATTGTAGAAACGGGAGGGATTGTTGTAAAATAATATTTTTAATGGAATTAATGATTTAGATCATCAACATTCATTTCAAAATATTTACACCTTTTGCTCAACCATGGCCTCAATTTTGTCCCTGAAGCCACTGCAGACCCTCAAAACATAGTTGTCTGTCATGAACCCCAGTTTCTTCTCTATAGCAGCTTTAAGAACGTTGATAGACGAATGAGGGTTGGCACAGGCTCTATTTTTTAAATAGGACCAGATTCCATAATCTAGGGGATCTCCTTCAGGGTATAATCAAGGACACGAGTTGAATGGCAAAGAATCAGCTGAATAAAATGTGCATACATTTTCTTTTTTTTATATGAGCTCAAAGTTAAAAATGAGTTCCCATCTGACACACAGACAGACCCACTTTGTTTAGCCAATTTCATTGTTTATATCCTTTTCTCCTTCCTCTATTGTCACAACTGATTGTAGCTGATCTGATGAGCATTGTTCTTTAAATATCAATCAAAAATACAAACACTCTTAAAGGCGTTTCCTACATGTCATAAATTGCATCATAATTGAAAGAGACGTTATTTTGCGGGCTCAATGTTGATATTTCTTCTTTATAAAATGGATACATTTCCTACACATTGTAATAAAACTCCAATCAATAACTTGGTGAATCAAAAAAGACTTAAACCTGCATTGAATACTACTTAGTACCACTCATAAACACTGTTAATATAATTAAATCAGTACAAAAAAAGCAATATGAAATGTGTAAATTAGTAGAATTCATTTTTTCTAGAACGATTGGAGACGTGAAAAATAGGATAATTTGAGAAAAATATATTATTGATTCCGTTTATAATTGATTTTTATCTATGTAACTCAGAACACTTCTCCCAGAGATGTTCCCATCTTTGAAGCCTGTCCAAATAGTACTCTGCGTTTTTCTTTGCAAAATAGTTTATTACCAAAAACCCTTTGTTTTAGGCTCAGACTTGGATTGACTTAGACGCATCAAATGTACATGCCTTGATATGTCTGCTATTGTTTGAATCTATTTGAAGATGACAATTTCAAAAATATATATTTACTGAGAAGTAGAACCTCGATATTGTCCATTTTAAATGGCTGAAACTTTGTTGAGTAACTATCGACAGATGCTATATAGATGTGACTAGCTTGTAGTTACAAGTGCTGTCATCTTCATGTTGAGGTCAGAAACTTTTCGGAACATCTTCGTATTTCATAAAAATGCGTGCACTTTCCTATTTTATATTTTCCTGATTGGAAGACGTAACATTTAAAACGAGAAATCTTGGAGCAAAAAGCAGTTGATTTTTCCGTAATAGATTACGTAATGGGTTGAAACAGATTAATTCAGAGAGAATAAAGGATCAGATAATGGAGAAACCCATAGTATTAAATGATATTTTCCTCTATTCATTCCAAAGACGGAGTCACTTCAAACCTTCTTCTCCTTGAAGTAAAGGAGCATCCACACAATGAACAAACCTTCTATTAAAGGAGATGAGATATACTGAATGAGTTACAAAGAGTTAAATCTCTCGAGCATGAAGTAAAAAAGAGGATCAGAAGGCGTATGGATTGGATTTCCGATATCGAAATAGAAAAAAGGGAATTCCTAGGAAATGGAAAGGACTGGTTGATGCGGATCAATACATCCGAATGATTTGTACGAAATATCCATCTAAATAACTGTGAATAGTATTTTCATAAAGTTCTAACTCTTTTCTTTTTTTCTCTCACCACTTTCTTTTTGCTGATAAATTTTTATTTCTTAGGAGCAAGGAACCTAAATTGTTGTGAGAGGAAATGGTTAGAGATCAACAGCAATTTCGCTCTAACTAGGCCAATGACACATGAAAATGATTAAAGGCAGAGTGTATCCAACATAAATTGAAATAGGCAAAAGGGGAACAGGGCAATAAAGAAGTGGTAAAGTGGATTGATGAATTCATAATTCTACGTTTCCCCTTTGGCTGATACTCTACCCAAAAAATCGATCCATGATGTTCAAAAACATCACAAAACTGGGCCATATAGGGATCAAATTAGTCTTTTTGTCCTATTGTAACATGGTCAAGTGCTCACAATTCTACTCAATATTGAGCAAAAAAGTATCTCAATGCTATATAACTTGATTGTTAAGTCCACTAAAATGGCCGACATGAACAATTTTTTGTCGTCACGTGAAAGCACACTATAAAGAACTTCATTGTAATAGTAAAATAAATATATATAAAACTTGGAAAATTCTCAACTCCCTAAAATATAAAATACATATTAATAAGAGTCGTATGTTTGAAGTTTATTTCTTCTTTTTTTTTTTTTTTTTTTTAGAAGAAAAAAAAAGAAAAAGATAAAATTATCCAAATTGATGTTTTAATAAAAAAGATGTTAAATTTATTCAAAAGTTTAATTTTCTATTTTTTTATAGAGCTACTAGTTAGAGAAAAATAAATTGTGGTCCGTCAACATGAAAACAAACAAAAGTGATTTTTCTCGAAATTGAGTATGGATTACATTTGTCGTTAATTTGTGTCAACAAATTATGCTTATTAACCCTTTGGGTGTCCTATAAATTGCACTAAAGTAAGCAAAAATGACCTCCATTATAAAAAAAAATGATAAACTGATATATTTTATAATTTGACAGGGGACATATCGGAGCCAATATCAGGCTCTTTAATTAATGGATGGTTCTAAACTATAGTTAAAACTATACTTAAGCTGTACCAAAAATTTAACTACAAATACTTCAATTGACTCAAATGTGTCTATGAAATTATCATCCATTTATATAACAAATTATTCATTTTAACCCTTTAAATTCCACTTAAAGTATCCGAATTGGACCATCACAGGAACAGTAATTATAATATGTGGCCTATGAGTAGAAAGGCACACTATAAGGATTTTTCTCAAAAATGATTGCAGATTATAATTCAATTGTTCAACAAATTATCGTCAACTTCTAATTAATACTAAATTATTAATGAATCATTCTTATATTTTTGGGTCACAAATTCCTTTTAAAAATAGGTAAAATTGATAGTCACAATAAAAGATTAAGAAATTTATATAAGAACTTTGGCAGTTTTTTTTAAGGATTCAATTGATAGCTCTTGGGAGGGATAATGAGAGCGAAAGTTAATTGTTCAGTCAGGAAAGAGCCTTACACAAAAGTCCACTGCGGATCTTTTAATGGATTGAGGAAAAATTACTTATTGAGTAGGCTTGCAAGAAAATTTACACGCAAAACCCAGCTCTATTTCAAAAATTTCCTTTTCAGAATTCAACATCGAGAATGGTGTCTTCCTCTTCAAAAGATAAACGTCCGAATTTGGTTTTATTTTATAACATTGTTTTAGAAATTTTATGTTGCAATTTATTTGAAGTATTTATGGTACCAATATCAGTTTATTTGATCAAATAAACTGATACTAAATTATACTTAAAATTACAATAAAATATCTTTATTCCTGCCAGAAATTTAAATAGGTAGCCGAGAATTGACTCAAAGATGTCTATGAATTATCGAGTTGTATGTAGATAGTATGGAAAACTATTTAATTGGATTTTTTCCAATTTTTCATTTTTGTTCAAGATTTATAATCTGTCACGAATAATTATTGAAATCCCAGAAATTTAAACAATAAGCCATTATGAAATTGACCGAAAATGTCACTGAAATTTTGGAGTGTATGTACCATAAATACGAGTATGAAGTAAAACCATAATATACTAGGATTTCTCCTTTAATTAATTATAATTCAAAATAGTTTTTATGTTGACACGCCAAAAATATGGCCTATCAACGCAAAAGCAAGCTAGAATTTTTTTATTTATTTTTCAAAATTAAGTATAGAACATTACATTTTCATATATTTTTATACAAATAATTATTGTGAACTCTGTTGACAAATTATTCTTATTGATCCATTTAAGTGTAGTCCAAATTGAACTCAAAATAAGTAACATTGACTGCCACAATAAAAAAATTAGAAACTGTTCTATTTTATTTGAAAATAGCAATATGGGCTTATATAAGTCTTTTGAATCAAAAAAAGTATCGAAACTATTTCGATCCTCAGATTTGGACTGTATGTTTTCAAAATATAAATTTGGATTTTCTTCCTTTTTTCATGTTTGCTCCTATTTGTTTTATGTTGACATACCACAAATGTGACCCGTCAACAAAAAATAAATCTAAAACATTTCTCCAAATTATCTGTGGCTTACATTTGACTATCTTCGTCATATTATTGTCTATTTCATTGAACAATCTTCTTAACAACCCTTTGGGCGTGCAGTAAATTTCACTCTAAGAAGCCAAAATTGATTGTCACAATAAAAAATGATAAAGTAAGAAAGTCTATTATTAAAAGACTTTTATATTGGGGATAGAAAATCAAATACATTTTCAAAATGATACATAAAAAATTATTGGGTATTTTTACTTATCCCAGTAATTTGAATAATATGCCTTTAATTGACTGAATAATGTCATGGAAATATTGGGATTTTACAGAGTAAAACTATTATTAGGGTTTTTTTTTATTTTTGTTCAAAATTGCATATGTGTTGACGAACCAAATTAGTATTTTTGGACAAAATATTAATATGAAACAAAATCAAATCATGGTTTTAATCTATATTCAAATTTATTTATCCCAGTAATTTGAATCATTAGACTAAAATTGATTCAAATATGTCAAGAGAATTTTAGCCTGTGTATGAAGAAATAATTAAATTATTGGGATGGTCTTCTTTTCTTGATTTGTGTTGAAGAATGTTTTATATATTGGTACACTACATTTTTATTCTTCGACGAATATTTGTCAATTTATCTTAATCAATTATTCATACCTTGTCCTTAAAGTAGGTAAAAATTGAAAGTTATAATATCAAAAAGAAAAATTGGGAGGTATCAGGGCAAATGTAAGTCACTTATATACCAAAGAGGTCCTGAATTATTGCTTAAATCCTGTAATATATGTACTCATCCCGGTAATTTGCAAAATTTATACCAAATTACTATTCTTGGACAATTATTATTAATTTCTGTTTATAAATTATTCTTATCATGTATTTGTGTGTTTTAATTCAATTGCACTTAAAATATAAAATATTGATGCTCATAATTAAAGAATTATGAAGGAATAGAACATATCTGGGGCAATAATAGTGTCTAATTAAAAAAGAGGTGTCAACCATAAGTTGAATTATTGCCTATCCTAACTTACCTAGTAATTTGAATAATATGTCCAATATTAGGCAACATTGGGAGTATATATTTCCTTTACATTATTTTTTAAAGACTATTTTAATGTTGACGTACTATTTATCATTATATGTATTATGTAGGTCATAAAATATCTAAATATAATTTGTGAAAATGTCGCAAAATTCTTTCATACCTCGATTAGTTGAGAGTTACGTACAATTATTAATTTATTTATTCTTAATTAAAAATAGGGGAAGGATAAAAACAAAAGAATTAAAAAATAATAATTGATCACATACCCATGATTTACTGCAAAGATGAAATACAATCCTAAATTTGTCAAATCCTTTTTCACATATTTTTCTTATACGTAAAACTTTTTATACACCGTATACACGAGGGATGATGTGATGTAAAAAATAACTTTATATTATTTTTTTACACAGTGATAATAGATGTGTACCTTGTTTCTTAAGACGATCGACTATTGTATATTTTTTAAGGCCCGAGGAAGAGGGGGTAAGGGGGAAATAATAGACGAGTGCGTTTTTATTTCTCCGTGCGTGCGCTCATTTCCCCCTCCTTTATTTTCCTTTCGTAGTTTTTCTCCCTCTTTTTCCCCCTTTACTTTTGAAAGGGAATTTAACGAAAGAATTTTTTAATTTCAAAGAAATATTGAACGCAAAGGCGTTGCCAATATTTTTAACATATCTGAATTAAAAAAAACAATTTAATAAAATTATATAGTGATATTTTTTGAAAGAGTCAAAATTTGAATTAAAAAAATATACGTTTTTGGACACATAAAAATTATATAGCAATGGGTCGAGTGGTATGTCCAATTTTTTTCTTATAATGGGATGGATTTCCACTTAATATATTTTGATCTCTTTTTTAAAAAATCCAAAAACCAAAACACCCAAATGTATCCTGCAATCACTCCTGCACTGTTGACCTGTTTTAATGATATTGTGACCATTTTTTGCAAAATAATAATAATAATACTTGAAGGAAGAAGGAGTTGAGGACTACACTCAAAGATTAAACAAATAGCAATGCGTCTCACAGACTACAGGTTGTACATCCCTGCAATAGAGAATAACTTTTTGGTACAATACCTGCTGCAATACACTGGAGGAAATACCAAATTTTAAGCAAGAGTAGGAGGATCCGTACCTGTTCGTTCTGAAATGTTGGTGCAAAATGTCAAAACCAATGTTTAGGAGAGCCCATGAATTTCATTTCGACAACTGGGAAGGTGGAGTGGATCGGGGGTCCCCTATCACAAATGTAACACCATCTAAAGCTATCTGAAGAGGAAGTTGAGATCCAGAAATTCTGATCAATTGACTTTTGACTGACGTCAAGGCTCAACCATAAGCCCCCCGAACTATTCCTGTAAGTCTATTTGGAGAACAAGATCGTTAAAATCCAAGAACCAAATGTAAAGTATCTAAAAACATCTGATGAACTCCAGGGAAACAACATGTCTCCTGAGAGCATGACCCCTACTTGCACGTTCTTCTGTTGTTGAAGCCTACGTAAGTAAAAATGCTGGAATCTATACAAAACATGAATGATAGAGACAATGATCTTATTTTATACATATATATATATAGTTTTGTTGTAGAATCTCTTTTCACCGTGATAGGTCTTGAAGAAATTATATAAAAAAGTGGGCTGCATTTGGGGACACACTGTATACCGGGCGTGCAGTCAAAGTCTGGAAATTTATAAACGAGATGAATAAGAAGAACACATGGTAGGACTGGATAATTCCTCCCATCAGTGGGCATACTGTACATTTTGACACCCTAATCCAAAAATATTAAGACAATCAATCGAAAAAAAGACAAAATAATTTAGATTCCAGTTCTACTTCGATCTGAACACACACCAACAGAGATCTAACAATGACTTATGCAACCAGCCAGATAATTTACAACATCGAGAAGGCCACTAATGACGGTATTGGCATCAAGACAAGCTTCAACAAGATGATAGCTCGGTGCACACAGCAAAGGTAAAATTGCCCTTTTTGGAAACCAACACTCTATTATAGCGGGAAACAATTTTGCCACCATACTCGCCAGATGCCATCTCTCTCCACATCTCCTTCAGGGCAAAATGTGGAGGACAGGGCCTGCTAGACAATGGCACCAAATCGTGAAACTCTTAAAGCTTCTGTTGATGATTATTGGAACTCCATGATCATCTATTATATTATAGCCTCAAGTCAAAGCATCCAAGGTGCATTAATACCAGTATTAATTTCAATTTAGGGTAGATTGGTGAGTAGAAACGACATCACATATTTCATAATCCGTACAAAGTTTAGTTAATTTGGTGTCACTGGTTTTCGAGATGAAACTTGTTAAAACTCCAGATTTAAAATATCAAGCTATCAATGTCACAGCCGGTATGATCAATTTTTTTTTAGAATTCTGACACTGTGACAGCTACAAAAACTAATTGACAAAAAAGATTTTCTTTCTGACAAATTTGACAACTAGCTTTTAGTCAAGGAGATGAATAACATCCCAAAACACAGAGTTGAGTATGGAATTGCACTTCATAGTAGAATTGTATACAACATGTCCCGGAAAGTGAAAGCGGGTTTTTCCATTTGATGAGTAGCACTGATTCTTTATTTTCCAAAGCTACAATCAGTATTATTTAATTGTTAAATAAGAATAATCAAAGTATAAGGTAATCACATGTGTTTGTGATCATAAAAAGACATAGAGCAACAATCTTGGTTTCTTACTTGGGAGTTATAAGTCTAAGTTCTTATTTGCATTGATGGTATGATTGAGAATCTTAATCATTCTTGGTTCTGTCTTTCTCTAAAAAAAAAAGTACAGTATCTAATCTAGTAGTACATATTTCTTTATTTCCAATTTTTCAAGGGTAAAATTTAAACAATAGGTTTTGTGAGGAAATATATTTAACAAACATACTACTCAGCAAACTTATTTCAATAGGAGAGCCCTCAGCTCTAATATTTGCCTCAATATAAGGCCTAACTCCCTTGCAGACCTTTACTATTTAGTCAGACTCGAACTTGGTCCACTCCTTCTTGATGGAAGATTCTAGAGCAGGGTCTGGGTCACTTTTTTTTAGGGTTACCATAAAAGAAATTGTTCCCAAAATAATTTATCCCAAAACTAACGGCGTGATATTTATTTTTTGTTTCATTTAATACTAGGAACACACTTTAATAACAATACTCGATTTGGGGTAATTTACCCATGTTCCTCGACAATTGCACTAGAGACTAAACAATCTAGTGAGGAATAGAACACACCCTCTCCTCCAAACCTGCCTCAAAGTGTGTGGCTACATGTTCAGGACCCAAAAGTTTGAAAAGTTGTCTATTGGAAAGACTAAGGTCTTAGAAGCGCAATAAAATGGTGACGCGTTTTGAGTGAAAACAAGTATGTCCCCGAAATTTTATCTGCTGAAGGTACAACTTTTGTTATTCAGAGGTGCAATGCAAGTACCCTCATTAAAATGTTCCTTTTTCTCTACAAAAATAGGAAGGCAGATCCCACAACGCCCAAGATCATAATCCAGATTGGATTTTTTCTTCTGAAACCATTGTCTGGATGTTCTACTTCTTCAAAGTGGCATCAATCGTAATTATTTTTGTATCAGAAAAGTGTATAACTTTACCCGAATTTTGGTTGACCTTGTGAAAATTAAAAATCTTCCTTACTCTTTCTAACCGTCTCGGTATTGTTGTCTTCCTCCATGGGTTTGCATCAATGTCATTGCGGATTGAAACAATGAAACTGTTTTTCACCAGATTAGAAGTACCTTGGAGTATTGACCAATTTACTTGTTCCCTCTAAAAGTTTTAATTGTTTTAATGGAAAGCCAATAATTTACAATGTAGATAAAATTTACGTATAGTTCAAGTTGATATAGTTCCATGGCAGTGATGCAAAGCGGTGGAGGTAGATAAAATATGTCTTAGAATGCGACTTTTCACTATGGAAACCTCAACAGGCTTTTTTTATTTTTTTTAAACTTAACGTGTGGGGCAAAAGTCCTGCTACCATTTTGATTACCTATAGCTTTGTTCCAAGAAAAGATAAGTAAGTTTGGTTTTTATCAAAAGTTTATTTGGTTGTTACATTTTTTTTCTTAATGATTGGAAAATGATATTAGATAAATGGTTACTGCAATTCGCTATGGAACTTTCAGATCTTTTTAAGGCATCCTGCAATATCTTAGACTGAATGTCTCCAATTTCGTGAGGAATGTTGTTTTTAAGATGTTGAATCGTTTGGGGCATATTCACATAAACTTTTGATTTAAAAAAACCCTCATTATCAATTTAGACCAAAAATGTTCAATTTCCCCAGACAGCCTCAGGATTACATGACTGTACTCAGGCTTGTTCATCATGATCTCTCGGTAGCAATTTATGGAGGAATAAAATTTTGTACCGGAACATTTTTAAATCAGTTTTCAAAATTCACCTTAAACTGCGTGCAGAAGTGTGAAACTGGGAAGCACGCCTCTGAATTGATGTTTCTGGAGACTCTGCAACACTATCGCGCACCAGAGACATATTTTCAGCGTTACGAGACGTTCATTGTCCTCTGGAACAAATTTTATCTGCTGTCGTATCGTACTACCGGAAATTCGGATGTAATTGTGGTTATGTGAGGCACTGGACGATTAGGATATTTTGACAAAATTTCCGCTGAGTTTCAAAAGTGGAACAATTATTTTCAATAAATATTGTCACTATTTCTGCTCGTTCTTGTTCGGTATATTTATCCAGTAGAAAACTTGGGCGTCTACACAACACAATTGTGAAGACACAACTGAGCTAAACGAACCATAAACAAGATGTCGCGCAATCAAAATGGTGGCGGGATTCATAAATGCCTTGCTACACGTGGAGCTAGATTTATGTTTTTTTACTTCATCTCGTGTCTGCTGGCAGCTGATCTAATAAAACTTTATTACAGTTAAGCTTCTCATCTCCAAAACATACTTAAAAATATGAGAATGATCACGTTAAGTTGGGATTTCTTTTAATTTGACGCACCGGAGATATATTAGAAATATATATTATTCATCAATATCTCGCAGCGTTTCCTCAACAATAACAAAATATTTTTTATTATGAGTCAACTGTCGATGTTTTTGCATTTCTTCCACCTAGCAGTGTACTGAACGTTGATTGGTTAAACTAAAATTAGTTCTTCTTTAGCTGAGAATACTTCTTAATAATTATTGAATAAAATTAAACAAATTATTCAAATGTTTTTTGGCATTTCTCCCTGTTATTTTTTTTTTGTTTTTTTGCAAGATTGCATGACACTTTCAAATTATCGACATGGCCTATATTTTTTCTCTTGTTGCAATGTTAACCAAATAATGAGGAGATCACTCTAAATAAATATATAACTTCAGCAAATTAATTATTCTTCATATTTTTTTTTTTTTTTAGGGGGGTAAATGTCCTTACATAATAAATTACATATAATTATACAAAACGTTCATAACAAACAAGACTGTCTTCCTCTTTACTTTGATTTGCACCTGTGAATGACAGGATTAATTAATCCAGGTAAATGAATTATTATTCGACAAAAGTTTTTGGTTTGTAGATTAATATAACTGTAAAATTATATGTTGCAAGTGGTTATTTTTTCTTATTTCCTTCTTTTCATGATGGTTATCTCCTTTTTGAGTCAATTTTGCATAAGACTACTAGTGTTGGGTTTGGTCTGAAAATTCTAAATCAGTCCGAGGCTGTTCTAATTTTTAGATGAACTGAACTAATTGAACCGGCAGTCTTAAGGACATATATTCCTAAGAACCCGATAAGACCGCCCCTTGTGACTGGAATGGACCAAATTAATAAGGTCCTACACAATACTAATCAAAACCAAACGTGGAAAAAATCCATTTGGGACCAAGTCTTAAAAACTAAAAGCTACACTCATTGAATGGTGATAGACTACAAAAAATATGTTACCTTTTTAACCATTTGTTTGTTAAAAAAAAAGAATTTTCCCCTGTATCCATTTCTTAATTAAGAAAATCAATTTTAATTATATGTAGATCTTTTTAGGAGAAGAAAACTTTATTTTTTTAAATTGAATAAATTTTGACTTATTTGCTATCTTTTTTTATGAAAAGGATAATCAATTTCAATGTTTGTATGTTAGACTGGCTCTTAAAATAGTTTTTGTCGTAATCTTGCTGGAAACAACGTCTACTGACGCTTCTATTTGTAAAAAATAATACTATTTAGAACTTGTGCATAGCCTTCGGAATTTCACTATTTTATAAAAAAATACAACTCTTAAATTAAAAAAAATTAATATGCGTCAAAAAATATAAATTTATGATACATATTTATATTTGAGGAATAAAAATTTAGTCACAAATGTCGAAAAAATTTTAAACTAAAATTATTTTTTCATATACAAAAAAAAATGATATATCATGTAATTTTGTATTGCCTATAGCGCGCAGTTTCATTGTTAAACTGAAAAATGGTTATTTACAGCTTGAAAGGCTGTTTTTAACCTTTAGACATTGATTCATTTGGCTATAATTATATTTGAGGTAATTTTTACTTAAAGAAACATTTTAAGACTTTAAAGTGTGAACCCAAAACTTAGAGTTTAGTATGTTTAATTTATGAAAAACGTGATTTTTATTCAATCTATGAAAGACAAGTCAAAACCCATTTATAATATATTTAAATAGTACATATTTAGCTATATTTTTTATTCAGTATGTCCTCCTTTACTAGCAATAACAGCCTTAATACGCAACTAAAGAGATTGAAAGCCCTTGACAATTAAGGCCGTGTCCATGGGCTAACACACTATAATGGTGGTAGGTTGGAGAAAATAATAAAAGATAGAATGAGAAGTACATACCGATATTCTTCTCCTAGACTATTCTAACTGCAAAGTGTACGGGGCTGAGATTAGGACTGGAGGAGGTTCATAATGGGCATACCAAAAGTAAATTTCATTATTGCAAGATAGGTTTTGATCTTCTTAGCTTAATGGGACGGTAATGAACGGATAAGGATAAGGAGGAGATCCCAGACGCGTTGTCTTTTTTATTGTTGATTCCACATTTTTATACTTAGAGAAATTGGACACAAAACTACTTTTTTTTTTAACTGTCCTTTCGTTATATAGTTTTTTTAAATGGGGAGAAAATATCCTAATTAATTGGCATTGTATCTTTTGGGTCTCCATTCTCTCTAATTTCTAACATTTTGAGAATAAAAACACACATTCTAAGAGCTGGTCTAATATATATCAATATTTTTTTATGCATTAAATATGCCTAAAGATAACTCAACAAGTACATGTCAATTACAGTATTCATATATGAATGATTATAAATTATTATGAACAGAAGAGTTGATGATTAATTAATTTAAAATTCTATCAAATAGAAAAGTCGACCTAAAATGTCAAAAAAAAAAAAAAAAAAGTTTTAATAGATTAAAACTTTTGTTTTAATCACGGAGCAGGCCCGTGACTAAAGGGGTATGTGAAGGGTTGGGCAGCACCTCCCCTCCCCCTGTAACAAAATGTCCAAAGTTATGGGATCAACATATAGGAGTAGCTCTCTCCCACTCAGGCAAGAAGAACAAGGTCTTTCTTAAGTTCAAATTTGCAAATTACTGAGCCTGGGATGGCTGGCCCCTATCATCTCCCTGCTGCAACTTTCTGGACATTCATCGGGGGAGGACATTGCAGAGAACAATATAGTCACATCCAAACTCATTTTTTATTTGAATGTTAAACAATGGGGAAAATATAGTACCACTTAACCACATTTTTTTTTTTAAATTTAACATGATTTTAAGAACAAAATGTTTCTCTTTTATTTATATTGGTCTTGGATACGAAAAAATAAATTTTGTTGTAAGCAAATATACATATACATAAATATGAATTACGAGAACCACTCCGTCTCTCTGTTTGTTAAGTCATTTATTTAATATGATTGAAGTTTCTATTGAATATGTCTTATAATTATGTTGAAATATTTTGTACAAAATAAAATAATCATACCAAATTTCACATCACAAGTTGTGAAACCAGTTCTTTCATTTTTTACATCAAACCACCCATTGCATATGTGATATCCTAATACTAAAAAAATTGAATAACTCTGAAGAAAAAAAATTATGTCTCATTTAAAAATGTTCTTATTAATGTCTGTGACTTCACTCCTAGATTTTTTTAAAACTTAATTCATGCCACCTTGAGCATATGTGGTGTGTCAACATCAAAACAACTTTATACAAAATTCAATAAAAATAGATATTTATTCAATTAGTATATACTCTTGATGCCTTAATTATAAAAATTCAATAATTTCATGAGTTTAAAATTATTTCTCTCTATGTAAAAATGTATTTATTTTACGAAATTTAATTGTTAAAAGAGAACAATACTAAAATTACAAAGAATAATTTTGTATCATTTTTCACTGGATTTCTACAGCAGAGCCCTCAAATTGAGGCAGATGAGGTATTTCTTTTTCAAATATTACTTACATTCACTTTTTTAATTTGTTAAATATATATCTTGCCGGTATTTACAAATAAAATAAACAGAAAAATGACACAAACACTGATAATTATTGGATGAGTGGTTAAAAAAAAAAGTAGTTAAATTTACATTCCACTGCGAGGATGGTCCCAAAAAATATTAACACCCCGACTATAATGACTCTTAGGCTGTAAACCGTAGTACAATGTTCTAAAAAATATAAATATTGCAACCCTTGCATGGCCTCAACAGAAAGTGATTCCGCTTCAAGACTGCAGCTGCAATTCTTCTTTGGTCGAAGATACAGATTTCGAGATTTGAAGCCATTTGTATTGTTATTGTCCATAAATTGTGTATCATTGTGTGCATGACCACTGAGTTTTTGAGGAAATACTACTATTCAAAAATATAGATTGGGATTGGCTTCTAATCTTACCGCCTAAACCTAGATTTAACTTCAAAATACAAACTTAATAACAAAGGTGTTATTTACTATCTACACCGCAAGAAGTAACAACTCTTGCATACCTATTAGTCGGAACAGACTCCTCTTAAGATCCCACAATGTGCTAGAGAGGTTTACTATAAATGAAAATGGAATTGCCGTATAATTTTGTTTTCGAATGAATATTTTGAACAAATTTTTGTAAAGATGATATCAGCTTGATTCATTTATTAATTAATATTATTTCATAATGAAATTGCTTTATATTTTTTTTTGTAACAAATAAATCTATGAAATTTATTTATAGAGAATAAAATAAGTAAGTAATTAAAAAAAAAATAATAATAATGGAGGTCTCAAAGGAAAAAATTTGCATATTTATGAGGGGTACAATTGGGAGGTTGCTTTTCAAGTATTGGTCTAAATGTTGCATCTTGTTTTGAGACTGTTGGTACCCAAAAACACCCCCAACATTCGGGATACAATTAGGGGTAGTAAGGTGATCTGAGTAGTTACTTAAATATAGCCGGTACCCGAAAACACACCCAACATTTGGGCTATAAAATTACAATTCATAAAGTCTATGCCCTGTTTCCTCATAAATTTATACGAAATTGTTTTTATACGAAAATTATATTACCATTTGATTTTGTGTCAGAAAATGAATTACTGACATAAAGAGGAGAACCTTCACCTTTTAAAATAGCAGAGGTGCTGGTTAAATTTACAATTATATTGAAATACTCATAAATTTATTTTATTATGAATTGTTAAAACAACTTACACCAAACATAGGGTAGAATGCTTCTTTCAGAGGGAGAAGTTAGCAGAACAACAACCGATAGAAGAATAAAAGAAAAAAACAGGACACGCTACAACCGTTTTTGATTCTCTTTTTTCTAAACATAGTTTTTTTTATACAAAATTGTGAATTCTATTTTTCATCAGATATGCAAAAGCATGTCTTGCTGTTACATGAAACAATAAACCTGAAATAAACGTCATCACACTGACAATTTGAATAATATTTGAAAGAAAAGCAACCTACCTGTCATGGTGTATTATTGAAAAGAACTAAAGAAAAATCTCATTCCATATATAGAAAGGGCATAGAGGCTGGAACTACTCAGATGTCGATCCTCAATTATACTTCTAGTCCAACAGTGACTAACAATCCTACTTAAGTAATAATCAATACCTTATTTTTACTCTTCGCTTATACTAAGTAAAGTTATTAATTACTTTATCCTCTTAAGAATAAAATTATGGTTGGAAGAAAAGGTAATTTGTATTTTCCTCTTTATTTCAATGCTCCATAAGAATGTTAACATCATTCGATTTAAGACAAATATGCCCCGTGTTGTTTGATGGCTCTTTACCAACAAGAATCCAACTTCCATAATGCCCAGGAACAAGTGGTAGTCGCTTTGTGCGAGGTGAGATGTCCAGACTGTAGTGTGGATGTGTAGAAGCATCCCATCCGAGCTCCTGAAGCTTCGGATGCGTCATATATGTTGTGTGTGAAGTAGTATTGTCTTGATGTAATATGATTCTTTTCTCATTTACTACTGCTAGCTGTTTCTTTTCAATTTCCAGCTTCAATCGGTCCAGTTTTTCACTATACAGTCTGTCCACGATAAATTGGAACTACTTTAAACTTCATCCAGATCCATAATGTGGATATTCGGGGTTAAATCATACTAATATAAAAGGATGCGTGAACAATACACTATATCTTCCACCACAATTGTTTTGACAACAAACAATAGTCGTCATAGAACAAGCAAGGAGAGACGCCATCCTCGAATTGGCTCGCGCGGGACACAAGCCCTCTGCTATCTACAAGGTTCTTAACTACCCCAAGACCACGGTGTACCGAGTCTTCAATGCATGGGAGGCTGAGGGGAAGGTTTGCTTCCTTGAAGGCCTCCGGAAGGCCATCAAGGCTTCGCCAGGGACTTCCTTGTCCGGGTTGGCCAAGAACTGTGGAGTAAGCAAGCAGCTGGTCTCCAAGGCTATAAATGAGGACCTCAGGTACAGTTGATATCGAATGGCCAAACAACACATCCTCACGGCATCCATGAAGGCCACCAGGCTCACCAACGGTAAGCGTCTCCTCAATGACCGGAAAAGCCATGGAGGAAGAATCTTCTTCTTCTCCGACGAGAAGTACTGGACTGTCGACAGAAGCTACAACGTCCAGAATGACAGGTGGCTTGCCAAGGAGAGAGAAGAGGTCCCTGCGGTCTTCACCACAAAGTTCCCAGCCTCCGTGATGACCCTGGGTGTAATTTGCAGCACTGGTGAGGTGATGCCTCCTTTCTTCTTCAATCCCAAGGAAAGGGTTATCGCAATAAGGTACTGCAAAGTCATGGAGGAGTTCGTCATCCCTTGGATGAAGGATACGGCCGCTGGGAGGGAGTTCATATTCTAACAAGACACAGCGCCCGCACACATCACCATGAGGACCACTAACCTCTTCAACTCGCACGACATTAATTTGTGGGATTGCAACACCTGGCCCTCCAACTCACCCAACCTCAATCCGTGTGATTACTACTGGTAGGGGAAGTTGGAGAGGGAGGTGTGCAAGGTCAGCCACAAGAGCATCGCGGCCCTGAAGGGCTCCATTACGAGGAAGTGGAATGCTGTCGATTCCGCGGAAGTCATCAGGGCATGCAAATCCTTGGATCTTGGAGAAGATGGTGGCTGCTAAGGGAGGACATGCTGAATAAATTTTTTGTTTATATCATGTCTAACTTTTTCATAGTAACAAATAGACTCCAAATTACATTTTTATGAAGCAGGTTGAATTTTAAGATAGTTCCAATTTATCGTGGACACCCTGTAGAGGGCAGAATTGAGCCTTTGACCATAGGAAATAAGCTCATTGTGGATTAATCCCAGCCAATCCCACTAAACACATAGCATCACCTTTCCATGATTGACCACAGTCAGTCATGGCATGGTCACGGTCTGGGCTGCAATATTGGCTTTCGACAACGATATCCGTCACTTTTCATAAACAAGGGTAATACATTTTTCATCACAAGTTACAATCCCCGGCAGAAATGACGCGTTTTCCCTTCAGGTAGTTAAAATATGTATGTCAAATGTCTTCCCTTGAGATCTCAATACTCTACACACGATAATTATGGACCCTACCGTTCAAGTGCAATACTTCCCGAAAAGAAAATGAAGTATGCACTCATGACTTTAAAAAGCCTATAATCTGTTATGACCACGAATAAACAAGATATCCTTTATAAATAAGTAAATAAAATGTAAAAATATAACTACGTGAGGATTTTTACATAGCTGTTCCCTCCTACATCATTGGAAACTAAAACCATTATTAAGATTGTCAACTACAAAAAGTTTGGCGCGCGTCAAATTACATATTTTTTACAATTATAATTTTTCTGGTCAAATAAGGAGGAAAACTTGCACGCTGCAAAATGCTTAGAATTTAACATTCTATGCATAGCTATGTCCTGAATTAGAGCTCTTATTAGGTGGGGAATAGAGAAGTATTCGTCAGATTCCTAGAATACAAATAGAAATATTAAAATAACTATTGTAAAATATCTGAAGATATGTAAGGAATGCCGATGAGACATTTTTTGTGTGTATGTATAAAGTTATGTGTGTATATATGTACGCTGTAGAATAGAGTCTGTTAATGGAAACATGTCAAGTTTTTTTTTTTTTTTTGCTTTGTACTTTTCTATCATTAAAATTACATTTTAATTCTTTCTTTTTTATACAGAAAGTAGAAGTTTGTTGTAAATACAGTTTCAAATAGAGATAGAACGGGTTGTGGACCCGTGTACGGTATACAAGTATCAGATGTAATCAGCACCGTCTTTTGTATATACAAAAAAAAAAAAACTACTCCATTAATAAAAATGGAACGACACACTCTTCAACAAAGCATTGAAATTATTAAAATTCACTACAAAATGGGGAAAGCCTGGGAGAGACGATTCATAAAACTAAAACGTTTTTGGGTCGTCGTGAAGCACACCTAGTCGGACCACAATACAAAAAATACATAATTTTTTTTAGCTGTTGGGACAGGTTAGTGATGTGAAGAGTAAAATCCGTCAACATCTAGGTCATTACACCTTTCTTTTTCGAAAATAAGGCCGGAAACACAGTTACAGTGAATGGATTGCGTAATCGAGAGATGATTAATGATTTTTTATGGGCGTAATACGATGGTATTGATCTGGACATCGTTTATGTTCAAAATATGGTGGTACATGTCACAAGAGCAACGAAACCATCGTTCTTTTACGGGAAAAGTTTCTGGACCGTGTTATCTCTCCAAGAGGTAATCCGCCAACGAGATCTTGTGATTTAACACATTGCGACTTCTTCCTTTGGTATCATGTGAAAGATAAGGTATGCACCAACAGGCCAGGGTCGATTCAAGACCTCAAATATGGAATTCGTGCAGCTATTGAGGGCATACTACAGCCACTTTGCGATTTGGTGATGGAAAATTTCAAAAAAAGGATGTGGTCCTGAAAGGGTAGCTATGGTGGCTATTTGTCAGATATTGTTTTCCATTATAAATGGCATACCTTTCTATCTACATTGAAATAAATATCGGATCCTTCCTCTCAAAAAAATGACATTCTTCTTTGACTATCAAAATAACCCCTCTTATTAGAAAACCCTTAATTTTCATTTCAAATAAAACTTGGTGATGAAGTAGTCACTTGCGATGGGTACGAAGATGTGCCTTGCTGGTGGCAAGGCGTTGTTCTTTCTTTCTGAAGTGAAGCTCTGGCAGCTTCGAGTATAGTTTTCCAATGTGACGAAATTCGACACAATAATTTTTTTTTTTTTTGGCCATGATAACCACATTTGGTTCTAGGGTGACCCAAAGAGGATGCAGATTTCATCTTCAAGCACTCTAAGTAAATTTATATTTGGAAAAAAAGATCCAAAATTCGAACCGTGTTCGGGTGCTTGAACTTCTTTCGAATCTTAAAAAAAATCTGAGGGATTTTCCAGATTTTTAAAATCTTATCCTATTGCTTAATACTTCATATTATCTATATCAAACTGTGTATCTTAATTTGTGTTGCACCGATCCTTATTTATTCCGTTCAGTCCAGTCCTCAAACCAGCCCTATTTCTATTCGGAACAGGTATATCAGAGTGTGGGTCTTTGGGATTGTCAATACTTGATATAGCTGTGAAAAGGAGCATTATCCGTACTCAGAGTCGTGTGGTTCTGTATCATTTTTTAGTTGGTGGCTGTGTTTCTTTTGTTTATAATTAGTACTTGCGTAACGTGTATATTTCCATCTCCTTATCATTTTTTTCAAACATTAACTGCACATTAATGGAATTCATATTTAAAACTTTTAGATAATTTGGAAATTATGTTATTATTTTAATCAACTTTGTTAATACCTCTGCCAATGAAGTCGAACAGAGATTACATTTGTAGCTGTGTTTGTATATTAGTTAGTTTGTTTGTTTGCTAGTCAACATGAGTACGCCAGAAGTTAAAGATCCATTTTGATCAAACAATGAAAGGCAATTAAAGTTTGAGAAGTCAAGAACAAAATATAAAGAATTAATAATGCAGAAAAGCTATGGAAAAAATTGAGTTATATAACTCAATTTGATTTAAGGTCAAGGTTTAGGACTTCCCTGAGTGCCCATTCTAGTTTGTAAATATTTTGGGGCAAAATTAAAAACAACAAATAGCTTACTTTTTGGTTTTTTTGCAATTCTTCTGTTACAGCTCTACAATAAGCAAGCTAGAAACCATTGGTCTTTAGAGACATCATTTATATTCACCCTTCCTTTGATGACTGATATTCCGCGTGTCAGTCGGATCCAATAGCTCTGCTACGACTTATAATAAATAATAGTCATAAACTGAAGCTTTAAAAAAGATGCTGACCCATCACTTCTTTTTATTATTGGAGATTTCGAGAGATTAAACTAATACAGATGAAAAGAGGCCAAGTTGGAAAGTAATATTTGTACATTTGATGCAAATTTAATTTTTACTTAAGTCTGTATTACTATATATCCGGTTTTTTTCTTCTTTTTATGGTTCCATAATCCGTATATGTATCATATTTTGGTTCCATATCGATATTGAGGTGCACTTTTGATACACATCCGCTTAGCTCTGTGTTTAGAACTGATGAAACAGAGAAGAAAAAAAATTGAAGGACCAAAGAAACTGTTTAATGTACAGGAATTGTCCCTATCCATTTTCAAATTTCATAATGTTTTAAATCAGAATTAATTGTTATTCAAAATCTTCTTGAGTTTTGATGCGATACTAGATCTCTTCATCTCCAGACAAGGAATGCCTGACGTTCAACAGTCCCTCAATTGCTTTTGAAATATTAACCTCCTTTTCAAAAATTGATGTAATTACAGATGATTAAATATTATTGATGTATAAATGATTATTAAAAAAAAATCAGAGTTGAAGATACAGGGATCAAAAAATGATAAGAGGGTTTTTTTATCTTAAAGATATACTAGTATTGATCCACCTGTTTAAAAAATAGATGTTAAAGTAAAATCAATTATGATAAAAGTGACATCTACATAAATAAGGTATAAATAACTTGTATTATGTAAAAAATTCTAACTCAACCAATCAACAAGAAGCAGAAGTATCCACAAATGACAACAAAGTATAATAATGTATATTATGCTGTTGGCAAGATAACCCATTATCCGTTATTACCTAAATGGCACAAAAATTTAGAATTTCGTTGTTAGAAGTAGATGTTTCTTCTTCTTTACCTTTAATACCCAAAATTGACAAAAATATTTACTTGAAAGGAAGATGATTTTGTTTTGGTTCTTATTTATGGCTGAAGACTGCTGTCCCGTCCAGTTCAGTCCAGTAAACATATATAGTCAAGTCCTTGGAGACCTCACTTATCTTTATTTATCTTATTTTTTATTAGTTATTTTACTTACAGTACGAAGGACCGGTGCCAAGGATGGATTGGACCGTTGCTATTACTGGACTGGACCGAATAAAATTGGACTGACACAACACAAAACATTTGCAAGAGGTTGTATAGGACGTAAATACCGGGTGTCCCAAAAGTCTTGACCGGTATCTTTGATGGCGTTTTTGAGGTTTCAAAGACTTTTTATGTAAATGTTGCGTGAATAAAAGTTAATGACCGTTTTCAGACTAACAAGTTTTGTTTCAATAACATTTCGAAATTCATAATTGTTTTTGACATGGAGGCTAAAAGACATGAAGTAGCTGCTCTGCTTCGTGCAGGATTCAGCCACAAGGAGATCTCTGAGGCCACCAGCATGTCGGTTAGCACCATTGGCAGGATCAAGAGGAGGTTGGACAAGGGGGAAGGCCTTGAAGACAACCCTAGAAGTAGGAGACCTATCTTAAAGGCCACCAAGGTCACTAAGAAGAAGATCACGGCCCAGATCAAGATAAACCCTCTTCTGAGCATCAGAACAATTGCCAAGAAGAACAATATGGGTAAGACTACTGCTGCCAACATTGTCAAGGACATTGGGGACAAGTCCTTGGTCCGCACCACCCGTCCCATGTTGTCCATGGCCAATATGGAGGCCAGATACATCCGATGCAAGAAGATTTTGAACAACATGAAAAGCAATGGGGACAGAATTCTCATTTTTTCCGATGAGAAAACTTTGACAGTGGATCCAGTCTTCAACTGCAAAAATGATCGCTACATTAGCCTTAATGGTTATGTGGGATCTGAGAAATATGTGTCCATGACCAAGCACCCAGCCAGCATCATGATGCTTGGAGTTGTTGGCTCAGATGGTAAAGCCATGCCTCCAGTCTTCTTCCGAGAGGGCTACAGGCTCACCTCGGAGAACTACATCAAGGTGCTCAAGACCAAGGTGGTCCCATGGATCAGGAAGGAGTATCCTGGCAAGAGGGTGTGTTTCCAGCAGGATGGGGCACCCGCACACAGCCAAGAATACCCAGAAGTGGTTGAAGGAGAATGTGGAATTCTTGCCTAAGGACTTCTGGCCCCCCTCCTCCCCCGACCTGAACCCCTTGGATTTCAGCATCTGGGCGCACATTGAGAGGAAGGCTTGCAAAAAACGCCTCAGCAGTACCAAAGCTCTCAAGGCCAGTATCACCCAGGCCTGGGCCAAGATGGACCCCACCTGCATCAAGAACACCTGCTCCTCCTTCGTCCCCGTGTTGTGGCTGTTGTGGAAGCTAAAGGCCAAATTGTTAAAAACATATTATAGATTATAACCAAGCGAAGTTTTTTTATTAAAAACATTTCTCTGTATCTCTACTTTTAGTCCTTGTAGATCTTATTGAAGTTGGAAGTTAGAAATCAGTCAGGACTTTCCGGACACCCAGTATTTGAGTAAATATCGGGATCCGAAAGATTCGAATCCTGATCCGAAACTAGAATTACAATATTTGTCTCTATTTTTATGAGCATTTGACTCTAAGATCGGACCTAAATAAAATAGGATGGAGATAAGAGTTACCAACATTTTTACAAATAGCTGATGCCCAAACAATGAATAACCCAATTTTGCTACTATTATAATAATTATTAGATTTATTGTTAATATAACATTGTACTCATCATTACCTTTATTTTATCTCGCAACTTCCTCTCCCAAAAGCAAAAGAAATATGTTGGAAGATTTTTCCAATTAATGTTGTAATGGGTCTTATCTAGGACTTAAAACTGCAGTTTTTTCCAGTTTATTCACGGTCCAGTTAAGTTTAGATATAATTTTTTTGATGGGGTATAAGAAGACAGTTTGAGTACTACAAGACACGTCAACATTACTTCTTTTTATAATCTGTGACAATCAGGCATTAAAAGTCGGTGCGTTAGTTCATTCTATAGGCTATATTTTACAGGTTTTTTTCGAGAATACAATCAGTTGATATCATGGGTTTGAGCAGTGAAAAAAGATCGTTTGCTTTTGAAAATAAATATTAAAAAACAAAAAAATGTTTTACAGGATATTTTATTAAATTAACCCATTGCATTTTAGTTCCTGAGTTTTTTCCTAATCGACTTATGAAACTAATTTAATCCTTTCAATTTATTACTTATAAAAAAAATGTTTTTTTTTGAAAATTCATTTTGATAATTTGAAATTTACAAAAAATAAATAAAATACAAATAACTCCGAGTGCATTTATTGTGGAGAGCTAAAATTGATAGTTTAAGATTTGATGTTGTGTAAGAATTATAAATTGGTATTTTTTTTTTTAAATCGGATAATCAAAATCGGAATAATTCTGGAAAGACCATTATTTGTTAACATTAGAAAATTTGCCAATAACTAATTATTTAATCAAATGAAGGCCACAACGTATATCTAGCCGATTTAACTTTGTATTTCTATGTTAAAATTAGTTGTTTCTCTAAAAATCTGTTAATGAAAAGTTATTTAAAGTTATTTTTGTATAAAGAAAAACAAAAAATAATAATCACCCTGTATTTAAAAAAAGTAAGTTTGGTTTATTTTGCGTATGGGCAATAAAGTACGTCACCTATATGATAGAACTATGCAAATAAAAATTGAATGTGTACTACCATTATGAAACAAAAACAGACTTTCTTGATTTATAAAACTTATTTGAGCGCCTTTTGGAAAAAGAAAGTTCTGTTGATGGACCCTGTAGTACCATATGCCTATAAAGATAAAAAATAGTATGAGTAATGTTTCTTGAAGTCACGTACATGTTACATGTACATATCTACTGAAAATTGGCATGAAAAAAGTAGTCGACTAGGTGCTTATAGTTAGTCACCTTAAAGTCGACTAAATCATAGAGAAAGTAAGACATAGAGGCGTCAATATGCGGCAATTATTCAGCAAGGATATTAATTGAGACATGGAGTAAAATTAGTTTGGTGGCAGGCCTCATTTATTCGGTTGCATTTATTCTTAGGACCGGTCCTTTATAGTGTCAGTCCTTTGTACTGATAATTCTATATCTGATATTATCTTTTTTTTTCCTTTAGATGACGTTGAAATTTGTATATCCTTATACCCAGAAATAAAATATTATACAGTAATAACTTGCCATATTAGTTTAATTCACTCTTACAACTGATTCTGATAAATCAGTTGTAATTCATCCGAAAAAAACTAACAAAAAAAATTACCTTGAACTGACTCTTGCGATCTGTTGCCAGCCCTAAACCAGCTTATATGGGTATAAAAATGATTAAGCACTGACATTCTTATCTCAACGTATCACTATAGTGTTGAAACTTTTCTTGAGTTAAGTATAAACTTACGTTCTAGTTCAATAGCCTAATAGTAATTTATATCAATCAAGGGGGTGTTTGTCATTTATAATTTTACGTGGATACTTATTTCGATTAAATCATCCATTCAATGTCCTATAAAATAATTAATAACAATTATTTGATCAAAAACTCATTCATTCTTCATCAAAAAGACAACAAGAAAGACAAACCCTCCTTCGTGAGAAATAATTGTTTTTATAAAAAAGTGAAATAGTCCTCAAATGAGAGAGACAGACCCTGAAGGGAATTATTTAGTAATTGAGAGCAACATTCTTGGAAAAAAACAGTGTTTTATGCGTTAAATGGTCCAAACATCGAATCCATGATTTGTTTCTCTAACAAAACAAAAAAATGTAAGAATTCAATATTACCCTCTACTCGTGATTTGAGGAGTCTGACTATGTGGGTTCTTGTTACAAAAATGATGCTTAAGATCTAGATAAAATTATTAATGGTAAGAACTTGGTAAACTTGGGATTGTATTAGTTGAGGTTGTTGCCGAAAATTACTTTTACAGGGATGTCCAGATTTAATAATATTTTGTCTACATGTAAGTTAGAGAATATTTTGGCAGAGCTTAGGGTGTTCCCTTTGTTTGTTTGTGAACATTCTCCAGTTTTCAAACTATATAAAAGGGCGTTCAAAGGTTATATTTTGCATTAGTTGTGGGATTTTTTTTTACACCTTTTTCCACAATTTTGATGAAAAATTGGTTTTATTTTAAGGAATCTTAAATTTAAGCTGTGTCTAAAGTAACCACATTGTTATGATGGCAGCTCAAGAAAAATCTAAATTTAAATAGGATGTACGGCAGATATTCTTCTCAACAACAATAATGTCCTAGGGTTGAGCTCAGGACTGGATCAGGGCCACTTGGAGAAAGCCCACAATTAATAGAATTTTAAGTTTTTCTGGGCTGTAAGAAATGTTATTGGCTTCTTGAATCTGTAAATGGGCTGAAGGGAGGTGCAATGGTCTCTGGAACCTTCCCAGTACGAACACCGGTAGGGAGGAGATGGCACACCCCTTGCCTTTTTTATTGTTACACTTAGTTTTTATTGTAAAAAATCCAAACATGTTTATTTTTATTTTAGTTGTCGTTTCGTTGCGTATTTAAACCTTGCAAGTATAAGGTCCCCACTATGTAAGACTTAGATTTGTATATAAATTTATATAAATCAAAATCCTCTGTGTATAATTCGGTCATATCATACTGAGTCATTTATAAGATTCAATGTATATATTTAATAACACAAGTCAACATAGAGTCTTCATCATAAATAATTTGAGTATATCTTACAGCAATTTTGACGCTAATTTCAAATCTGTCTTTATAACTCTTTTAGCACGCACAGTTTCTAAGATGAAACTAATTTGATATCTTTAAGTTTGCTTATTATTTGTAATAAAAAAATAATTTTGATAAAACCTCCTTATAATTAAATGATATTTTTTTTGGTTTTTTTTTAAAATAAATCATGAATCTTCGAGTCTCAAAATTTGTACACATATCCCCTGCTATTCTTCTAAAATATACAAGAATATAAAATATACTGTCTCCCTGTATAATGGTAATAAAATGACATCGGTTCTCATTGCTCATTCTGTCCATTTAAAAGAGACATATGACAATATGGAAATACTTCTAAAAGCAATTAGATATGACAGATATTAATGAAAAAATCTATGGATATCTGAATATTGTAGGAATGTTTATGGGTATGTAAACAGGATGAATAAAATTTCACATTTCCTATATCTGTGAGACAGTCTTCCACTATGGAACATTACACTAGAATTGACTTGCATCTTAAGTCTACATATATACCAAGCAGAAGCAGTGTCCAGTTTTTCTCTTTAGCGGATCTCAAGAAAACCTTTCTATCACCTCTCCACATTAAAATTGATTTGACAAAGAATTTTGTAAAAAATTAAAAATGGTTAAGTCCATTCTGAAAGGCTCCCATAACTTTCAAGAACCTTTTATAAAGGTTAGTGCAGCTAAATTGAAAAAGGAAATGTTTGTTGGGCCACAAACTAGGGGAGACTTACGTCCACTGGAATTGAAGGCTTAGCTGGATTTCAAATTGATATTTGGAAAGTGCTTTGGAAAAAACAAGTCCACACCACTCGAAAAATCTTCCCTGAAGACCTTGGGACAATGAATGAAGAACAAGGAGAGCAATTTGCACAAGATATTCGAACAAAGGATCATCCCTGACAAGGATTTTAGAATGTAAGCATGATGGTCGACTATTTTTGGATGCTGTATCGTGATAATCCAGTCAAAAAATACAAAAGCAAGACACATTCACAACACTTCTAATATATCATCCTAATGTACATTGTTGTTTTGTACTACCAAAATGAGAATATTTGGATAAAATTTCATCTATGTCATAAAACCATGGCAAAAAATTGATAACATTTTCAAACCACTATATTTTGAAAACTCTACATTCAAAAAAAAAAAAAAAATCAGATTTAAAATCAGCGTAAAAAATATAGTTACAGTTGGGAACAAGAAAAATACAGAAGGCAAAGTCGAGGTTGAGATTGGATCTAAAATATAATAATATTGCTCAGGTTGTAATTTTAAATTCATTGTTTTCATATAAAGGGATATGTTATACAACTCAGGAAGGTCTTCACTATTTTCCATAATATAAATGAAAAAAAATAAATTATTCTGAGTAGATTTGGCATTATGTGGTCCCAAGGATGACCTACAGCACTTACAAAAATCTCTTAGTATATAACATAATATACAAAAACAGTTAAGATCGTAAAACATAATTTATGTATTATGAAAGCTATCTTTAAAAAAAAATGTTGAGAGGTTCTTAGAAAGAGATAAAAGTGGATTTTTTTGATAAATGTTTTTTTGAGTCCTTTTTGTATCAACATTATTAAGATGAAGAAAAATAAAACTACATTCCTGGTTGTTTCCTGTCTCCCAGTTTAAAGAAAATAGACAAACTAGTAGAAAAACTATTTCCAGACTAGAAATTTATCAGGTTGAAACAAGATCTTTTATTAGAATAAGATTTATTTACTTTTTCATTTATGATTTATGGCTCTAGGAAATTAAACAACGACAACACAGCCTACGCCCTTATTTAAAAAAATGTATCCCCCAACATGGAAAATAAAAATAAAATGGTTCTTTAAAGGGCCACTCTTATATATCTATGTATATAAATTTATAAAAAATTGACACATATTTTTTAACAACATTTAATTAATATTAGTTACTAAAACAAATAATTCTGTTCGTGGAATAATATACTTTTTTTAGGAAAGGATATAGATTATTTTGAAATAAAACGACTATGACTATAATTGTGTTATTCCTTACTTAAGAATGAAGTTCCGTCCAGGCCAATCTCGGTCTGGTCTTGCTCTGTTCTGAATATAAGTCCTACCAACTAGTAAAGTTTGGTCCTTGATGATGTGTCTCAACTTTTTATTATTATTAAATAATTTTATAGATCTTTCAATTCTAAAACTGACAGTATGAAAGACTGAGAGTCGTAAGAGCCAGTCCTAAGATTGACTAAACAGAATAAATAAGGACTCTCACAAGATTAAAAATAATTTGTTTGAAAAGGAAAAAAATAACAAAAATAGAGAAAGTGAGTGGATTGACTGACTCAAACACTAATTAATCTTTCCCTTAAAAATAAAACAAGATCGATCTTACAATGTGATTACACTATGCAACAAAATGAAGGTCTTGGAATGCCCAAAGGCTATAACACCACATTTATTACTTTTATTCAAGCTTTAGAACACAAATGTATACATTTAAACTTTTAACGGACATAGGTTTGGTCTTCACCAAGATTTTAAAGTATAACTACAATTCAATAACATTTTAGCATTTGAAAAATTGAATGATTTATTAATTTATCTTGATAACAATAAATAAAAAATGTATACAACCACCAAAAAATTGAGTAAAATGAAGGACCTCACTTAGGAGCCATTATATATTTTTTAATTTTTTATTCAAGTAATAAATATCCAACCTAAAGTTATAGAATAGACTTTATATTTCATGTTGTTGTTTTTTGAATAGCCTTTAAAAACTATTTTATTATTGAATGATATGTGCCTGACACAAGTCTCATGTTCGATCCTCTCCCAGAGAAATTAATTGCATGGGTTAAGGTCTAGATTGTTTTTTCAGGCCAAAAGTGAAGACATTTTGCGGCAAGGCCATCCAGCCTTTTTTGGCATTATGAGCTAGTGTACTGTCTTGTTGGAATGTTTAATTTCTTCATGTGGCTAATCCATTAATCCAGGAATTGACCACCTCCTCAAGCACTTTCACTATTTTGTCCTAGTTGAAGAAGTGGGGCATGACATGTGGACAATTTCGCAGAATGTTTAAATATGGATTCTACAATGATTCAATAAGCATCTTTACATTTCTTGTTTTGATTCCCATTCTGTTTGCTACACTTTAAAAGATTTTTTTTTGTCAAATTGTTACTTTTAATGTCTCTTAAATTTAGCGATTTAGTTCAATAACCGAATGTTCCTAGGAGCACCAGAGAAGTCGTTGGCGAGGCGGTTTATCGACTTAGTGGGATCCTCCTTTATATTATTCTCCAAAGATGACAAGAACTTAATATCCTTCTTTAAGTTATGCCCTCCACATCCTGACATCCTGGCGAGGATTTCTTTATTTTGTTTTCATCATGGCCAACTTAAAAACCTGGCTCCTAGAACACTTCACAATGCCCTTAATATTCGTCATATCAACTCCAGCATCTAAAAGATCTGAGATGTGCTTCCTTTTTCCTTGTTACTCACTCATGATGATGAAATGACTAAATGATTATTATAGTTTGTTTATGTAAAGGATGGCGAAAACTGAATATCAAAAAATAATCACTAAACCATTTCATAGTAATTAGAATATAAACATTATTTAAGAGTCATCTTTTGATGCCCTACTGTATAAATATTCACTTAATACCGACTTGGGAAGAAAGGTCGGTCTTGGACGGAGTCTCCCCACTAATCCCAACCCATAGCAAAATAAGTAGTTAATATAATTATTAAATAATGTATTTTGATGTTTATCTATTGTCATGAAGGGTATAACAGTCTTTTTTGATATACAATTTATTGAGCCCTCTTCTACAATATGATAGGTAACCCCGACAATATAAATAATGCTTCGATGAAAGCAGCTTAGCTGTCATGACATTTAATTTGATTAACTACATGCAGTCGAAAGAGAAAGAAAATAAAACTAATATATTTGGACAAAGACCAGAATCCTCAATTATATTCTAAGTCAAACAAGGACTTACATTAAAAATTCTATAATATAAAAAAAACACGTTACGCTGCGTCTTTCGTGAGTGCACACACTTTATCTGTAGATCTTTCCTCTTCAAAAGTCAAAGAATAATTATGGGTTCGCACATACAACAAAAATTAGCACCCTATAAAGTGCTAAGTATTTACTAAGGAATATTAAAAAAAAATTATGTTTATCAATAAAAAATTTTAATTTTTTCTATCATGAACTCTGTATTGTCAATACAAAAGCAAGCTAGAATGATTTTATCAAAATTTAATTTATATTTCATTCGTATTCTTAAACAAATAGTCCAACTTTTAAATTATTCTTATTAAACCTTTGGGTGCTCTGTAAATTGGACTTATAGTAGCTAAAACAATAAATAGGAAAAAATGATTGATATTATGGTTTTATGGGCCCTTATCGAGATCTTTTAAATATAATAAAAAAATTATATTGTAGGTAATATTCTAGAGTATCTTAACTCATTCTAGTAATGTGAATAATAAGCTTCTAATTGATTTGAATATGTCTAACAAATATTGGCTTTATATGTATACAAGAATTAAACAAATGTTATTTGATTCTTTTTTTTTTTTGTGTCTAAGAATGTTTTTATGGGGACGGATTAAAGATGTTGCCCTCAACACATAAACAGGCTTGAATGAAGTTTCTTCAAAGTGAATGTAGTTTCAATTTTGATCGTCAACTTTAAAGAAGAATCATATATCTTTAGATGTCCTATATTTGAGTTTGCAGAGATAAATAAAATACATATCAAAACAAAGTCTAGCTTGAATTTTTTTTTGTCGAAATTAAGTATGGAATATGTTTGTATTCTTTAACAACGAATTATTTATAAATCAGTTATTCTTATTAACTCTTTGGGTGTCCCTCAAACGCCACTTAAATTAATCAAAATTGATTGTCACAATAAAATCAAAAATATTGATGGATTTTATGGTTAAGAATGGGCATATCGGGGTAAATATAAGTCCCTTAAATCAAATAAAAGTTCTAAGGGATAGTTAAAATTTATGGTTATCTAAACTCATGCCACAAATTTTTATAATAACCCTATAACTGACTCATATATGTCGATGAAATATTAGCCTATATAGAAAACGCATAAATAAAAATAGAGAGTCTCTTCTTTTCTCGATCGTTTTCTGTTGATGCACATCATTTATATAAAAAATAACCTCAGTCAAAATTCAGGTAAATACACATTTGAAAAACAATTCATAATTTTCTACATGTACAAAATGTAAAATGAAATATCATCAAAATGTAACTACATATATTTTTTATTTATTTCTAAATATGCTCTAAAGAAGTAAATATATTTTTACATAATAATAATTTTATTTTACCAATAATATCTATATTCATATTACTACAATATACTTGGTGCAGTAAAGTACTGAAACCTGCCTCTAAGTATTCATTAAAATGCTCATAATCAATCAGGGTAACGTGGTACATAAAAAACTTTATTTGATAATATTTTTTACTATAACAATTAATATTAATTATGAATCTGGCCACCATCAACCTCAATAACAGCTTCTAACCACCTCAGGACCCCCTTTGACACATTGTCAAAATATTTCTCTTTCATAATTATCATATTAGCAGTTTGGGCCGGAGCCCCGTCCTGCTGTAATACGTAGCTATCCTTGTTGGACTTTTTCATCGTCTTGGTGATATATAGGACCACATTTTCCTTCAACACTATCATGTAGTCGGCCGTAACTAGAATATAACAGGAAAACCAATTGGTGGCATTTTTTCTCCAGTTGATGCTACAACTCCTAACATCATCACTTAGGCCCGATATTTGGTCTTGGTGACTGTCCTGATGAAGTTATCAGCCTTGACAAAGCATATTACCCGATCATTTAGCTTATTATTGACGGGGGTGAACGGTACAGGTCTTTTCATCAGAGAAAAAAATTACCCTGTTGCTGTTGTGCTTCAGATCATTCAAGAGTTATTGACTTCACTGAAAACGGAGTTCATTTTAACGTTGGTTCAGAAGAAGCATCTCAATAATTCTAAGTAATCTCTCTCTAGCCTATTGTATGGTCTATCCCACTGTAGATATATGCACTTTCTTCCTCTTATTTGTGTAGTCTGACATCTTCATCGTTGGGTTGAACTTAAAGGCAAAAATGATGTCTTCAGTCTTCACTTTTTTTACTCTTGGGTTTGTTCTTAAGGTTGTTTCCGTTAGCCGAACGATTTCTGACCCTGACCGACTCTGACCTTACTGACGTTTAAGGTATTCATAATGTCCAAACTGGTCCTCCCGGGCCAGATTAAATTGCCTATGATGACTCTTTTTGCCTACATCGCAACATATACATCTCTTTTGTTTACGACATGTACATCAATCAAAGGCTTAGAAATCTAAGCTATTAAAAATAATTGGAACTTTAACATTTAATCAACAACACCTACTCAAAACTGTATTCTTTGAAGGTATTATTACTTTTTCTAATATCTGGTATTTGAAAATTTTTTTGTTTTATTTTTATGTTTTAATTAAATTTATATTATCATGACATTGCCGCTGAGTGTATTTTGTTAGAAATCATCCATAATCTGTATTTATTATCTACTAATTGGCATTTTAAACGTTGATTTTGTTGAATAATAATATACTTTTTTAATGTTGTGAACCATTCCCAACAATTATTAATGAGTAATTATATAGTTTATAAGAATTTAATTACTATGTTATTAGCCAACTAATTATTGGTTTTTTAAATTTTTATTCTCTTTTGAAAAGGTGTGTGATAGACCTTTATGACTCATAATTTATCAAGATAATTCGGTCTTATTATCTTATAATCCTTAAATGATTTATAATGTTTTAAAAATATTGGAAATAATTTTATTAAGTAGAAAATGATTTTTTGATTACTTTTGTTATTTTAATTATGAATTAATAGTGGCTACTGATTGTATTTTTTAATGAAAAATCATATTAATATCTACTCACACATTAAAAAAAGTATTGTTTCAGATGTAAAAAATGTTATAATTTTGTACATTTTGGTTGAACATTAAATACATAGAAAGCAGATTGATTAAAAATTAAGTCTTGTCTGATTCTATTCATAAATTGTGATTATCAACAAATTATAAATATAATTAAACATAAACCTACAAAAGTTTAATGTGTTCCATAAATTACATGTATACAAATTTTAAATCAAGTGGGAAGGCAAACCTATCGATTCATAGATTGAGACCGAAATAAGTACGTCTATGTATGGAGACTGAAACAATCCGTCTATGGTTTGAAACGGATTAAATTACCGTCTATGGTCTGAGATTACGTTGGGAACCAAAATATCCATCCATATTGGTCTACAAAAATCATTTTAGATCGAACCAGGGGGGAAATCCGTCTCTAACCATGACTTAAAATCACTGCACGGAGCCGTTGTTTCACAAAGACATATGAGTTCCTGAAATAGCTGAGCACGTGCAAGTTTTTTTTTTTTTTTTTTTTTTGCATTTTGCTAGAAGGGTTGGGCTATAGTTAATAAATGACATCGATGAACAAAGTATTGATACCACAATCTTGGAAAAGGCAGGGTGTCCTTGATGTAATACGCGCCTGACAAAACAAAGTTGGGATTGCCAAATTTTTTAACCTGGACAGGTCCTTTATAGGAAGAGTCAGGAAGAAATTGACTAAGTCGAAAAGTGATTAAATTTGATCCATGCTATATTGCAATGAAAACATTGACAATATTGATATTGGGCCACATGTTTAGCAACCAACCCCACAGTACCATGATATTTGGAATTTTTTGTGTTTGGCACAGTTGAGCGAAACACCAATAGATCTTCCTGCATAATAAAATCCGAGCTGATGTCCACCGTCTGGGAAGAACTGCAAAACCTACCAAAAAATACTTTATTGAAGACTTATTCCCGTTTCCGAGGCGGAGGTATGCACGTTATTGACGCTGAAGACGATTATATTAATTAATTGTATTTTTTTATAATATTGGATTATAATAGTCTTGGGACAGTTCCCAAAAATATTCCAATGTTGATTCCGTTGTGATTCTAGTAAAAATTAACAATGTCAATGCCGATTCTATTATATTTTAAATCATTTTCTAACAAATACAATTTTTCTATCAGAGCTGTTCTGAGGATAATATTTCTTTCTATTTTTTTTTTTTTTTTTGCAGGGGGGGAGGATGAAATTTTTAAGAAAAAATAACAAAAAATTAAATTATTTTTGGAAAAAAATTGAAAAATTAAGTTTAAAATTTTTTTTTAAATTTACAACTATTCACAAAAAGATAAATTTTTTTGAAAAAAAAATTCAAAAATTTGCACCTGTTCTGGAAAAAAGAAATAGAAAATAAATATTGTCCTGAGAACGCACCTCATAAAAAAAAATTAATTTTAATTTTTTTTTTTAAATTTTAAAAATACATAGTTATTCACAGAGAGTTAAATTTTTGTTTAAAAATTTGGAAAATTAGATTAAATTTCAAACATAAAATTTTTTTGTAAAATGAAAAAAATATTTCATTTAAGGGAAAGGCTATTTTTTTCATAACTTAGAAACAGAATAAATAATTGAATCCCAGTAATAAATAAAAATAGCCATCGCAAATTAAATATGTTGTCATTTTAAGTTGCATTTCTCCTGATTTTAAATTAATCTAAGATATTCTTATCAAATACCCTCATCATGCGTGTATTCTTACAGACATTGATTACAAAAGAAAAACATTATTTCATCTGAAATTAAGTGGTTACATGATACTTTTCATTATGTATCACTCTCCATTTTAGTATTGTGTTCCTTCATGGACTTGAAAAGAAAAATAAGTTTTGCTGCCGTCTCTGTACCAAAGCAGTTCCTCAGCTTAGAATATACAAGTCCAAAGGATGAAAAGACTCGTTCTACTCTCGATTACATGTCTACGGCAGTCATAAATTGATAAACTGCAGAGAAAATATCACTTCTGATAACCTGCTGATATTCTTACCATTCAGTAGCTGTCACAGTCTTGGTCACATGTTCTGTAAACTGAAATCACTGAAAAGGAAGTAATCTTGCCAGAAACTTCATCATGATAGAAACAAGTGCTTATTGGCATATTCTATTGACATATTCATCTCTTCTTCATTAAGTTTATTCCCCTCCAGTAAAGGATCAAGCATGTTGTTAGGAAGATTTGCCTTGGAAAAGAGCATTTTATAACTGTTCCTCGCGAGTTTTTTTCCCTTGCTGGTTGTTATAGAGCTGTTAAAATAACTCTTTCCAAATATTGACTGCTGAAGCAATAGTGCATTTTTCATTGTACCTGATCTAGAGCCTTCGCTATTGGCTATAATTGAACCAATAGCTTCTCAGCAGAGTGTTTGAGTCCAATATTGGATACCCCATTCCTTACAGCTGGATCAATCATTTCTTTCAACTTCACAGATCATCATTAGAATTGGCAAGTTATTTACATAAATCTTGAGATAGTCTTGTATAGGGATACATCTAGCACCTTGGACATTATTAGACGCTGACCACCTTCTTTGCGTTATTTTGCACCTGCGTATGATTATTCCTGAAATATTTGACAGCAAAATAAACACGCTCTTTGACGTTATCAATTTTTTATGTCATGAGCCAGTAAATTTAGAAGGTGTGCTTCACAAACATAGAAGGGGGTATTATATTATGTTGATTCTTCTAGTAGTTTCCGCGTTTTGATCACGTTTCCTGCATTGTCTGTCACAATACTACCAACACCAACTAAAAAAAAAAAATTATATTCACATTTCTTGATAGAAGATTGTGCAAGTTGTAGGAAGGTACTTTGTAGGGTGAGGATTGACTCATGTTCTTACAGTGTCAATTATAGGAATTGGGACAGTTGATTTAATTTGTCAAAATATTGCCAAGCTGGAATATTCTGTCGTCCAGAAGGGATGATTTGCAGTGTTGACATTTTTGCTGTGTGACTCAACAGGAACTGAGGCACTGAGTCAATCACACTTTATAGGAAATATTTTACTATATGTGTGGACTGGATTATGAATGATAGTTTATACTCTTCTTTTGTTAGTTGTTTGGCGGGAGGACCGAAAGTAACAAGAACAAACTTGTAGTTTTGCTAACGTAGGTATACAATGTAAAATTAAACTAAAATAGTATATTTGCCACAACAGCCATGATTATGTTGTTTTTTTCTTCCAAGTTAAAGAACACACAAGTTTATCCGGACTCGTACTCACGAACTACCCAACAACTAGAGAGTCCGACTTCGAGTCTGGGATAAAGCCCCAACTCTGAGCGAGATCGACTCTAACTCCACAGATCTGGTATTTAGTGTTTTGAATAAGATTAGTTAATTAATTAACAATTATATTTTATTTTCAATTTTTGTTAAAATATGCTACATAAAAATCGATTTTAATCAAATAAATCAGATTTTTTTATTTAAATAAAAAAATCAAAAAAATCACCAAACATGTGTTAACCAGAAAAAAAAATATGTGATAGTTGTGGTAACTCACTTTTAGAAATGAGGAATAAAAAATTCCCCCGGAAAGGATGAAAGGAAATAATCATTATTCAAAAAATGAATAATATCACAATGGGAATATATAATAAGTTTTTCTAGGAAACCCATCTGCTAATGACAGTCTACATATAATATAAATAGATACGATTCTCGATTATCTCATTCGATATAGTACAATATGTTAGTACATAATAAATATGATATTATTGGCCCACTTCAAATATGTATATGGACATTTTTATATTATGGTATATTATAACCAAAAATACAACAACAACAACAATATTAGTACATTGTATGTAGCAACGTAATTAAACCTATTAATTATTTTCATATTGCAAGATACAATTATTTTTCTCAAAATTGAGCGTGGATTACATTTCCATCATTTGACAAATAATTTATAATTTAGTCAATTTCTATAAATACATTATTTAAAAATGTTCTTCGGTTATGCATTAAACAGGACAAAATTGAAAAAAATAAGCAATGGCTTAGAGACTGCCTAAATGAAAAACTCACAAAGCATGGCTTTATTCAAATGTACGTACAGCTTTTCCCAAATGAGGATCCACAAAGTTTCCATCCCTGATTTTCAGAAGAATTTGATAAAAATACAATAATTATGGATGAGCAAGGAAAGATTCTGGTAATATCAAATCGAGACCGTTTGGAATTAGGTCATCCACTTAACCACGATTAAAAAATAAAAAAGTTCAGTTCTTTAACACAGAAGATTATATTGATTATATAATATGATTATATTTAAAAATTGTGTTTTGATTATTTTTGTATTTCTTAAATGAATAATAATTGTTCCATAAATTAATCTTACTTCATCTTATTAAACCTTTGAGTGTGCCACACATGGTTGTAAGGAGCCATTTTAATGATTTTTATTCAATTTTAAAATTCTTGGATATCTTAATTGACCCTATTAAGTTGAATTACTCGGCCTATAATTGACTCAAATATGCTGATGAAATATTGGGCTGTATGTCTAAATGAGGAAAAAAAATGTATTGGTATTTTTTTCTTTTCTTTCTTGATTTTTGTACTCGACTATTATCTGAGCAGCTCAGAAAAACCTGTAGCAAATAATGTTAAAAACTATAAAAACTGAATAAAATCAATAATCACGAATTACGAATCAAGGAAACAAAGATACGTTCTCTTCGTATATACTTCAACAATGTATTCTGTGTTGAAAATTCTGTGCAATGTCCGAAAGATGGTGCGTATTGATGTTATGACTTAGTTAGTAGCATCTCTTTCAGTCAGATTAATCAATTTCTTTCTGAGTTTTCACCTTCTGCTAGACACTTTTTCTGCCTTTTAAAATAATTGAGTAGTGCACCCGACTGTTTTAAACAAAAACGCGTTGTATACCTATTTGAACACTTAAATTGCCTAAAATACGCAAATGTGTACAACGTTTTTGTTCAGGATTTGAAGAAGACGGAGGTATGTTGTTGTTACGATGAATTATGAGCAACTGACGTAGTAGTTAGTGTTTGCTTGTATTCAAACTAGTTTTAAGGGGAATAAGAATAGGCCAGAGACAATTACAAACGTTTCCAAAAAGTTCCTTTATATATGTCTTTCTCTATGGTAGAATCTATTACTATAAATCTAATTTCGTATAATTTTTTTTTATATACTTTTACTTTTAGTCACATAAATAAATAAAATATCCGCCATCTTTACAAAAGACATTCTGTTACCCCTTTACATGTTTTATAAATCTTTTTAGAATAATCAGAGTTGTTTGGGGTATTGTGATCTTTGTATTATATACACTCTTCCTTCATTCTTACTCTTTTTTTCGTGTTATAAATATATATTTATTTAGAACAACTCTTTTATCTAATGACTTAATTGTAATGTCCTTTCTTGTAATTACTTCTTTAACGAGAGCTGCTTCTTAATTTGAAACGGAGAAAAAAATCTTTAATTGTTACTTTTGGAAAGGGAAGAAAAAGATGACGTGTTTTTCCCTTTTTAAGAAGTTATATTTTCTTTTCCTCCTTTCCATTTTTTCTTAACATACTTTTACTCAAATGTGGAGTCATTATTTTTAATGTGGGCCCTTTTAGTTTAATAACAGTCAAATATTTTAGTATCAATATTAGTAACGGATCCAATTTTATGTATATTTCATACATACATTTATTTTCTTGTGCAACAACAAGCTCCCTGTGACTATAAAATAAAGGTTATTTATTTGTGAAGTAATTAATACATGTGGTGCAATTTCCCGGGTTTCAAAGAAAGATGGTACTATTTTTTACAATAATCGTCTTATTTTTAATGTGTACCAATTTTCAAAAGACATCAGTGAAATTACATGATACTCTGTTTTTTAGTTTGAGTGAAAATTATTTCGAAGCGAAAAAACCGTATTTTTTGTATTGTTTAGCCTTGTACTTTTTAGTCCATGTGCTGTAAAGTATTTGTAATACCGGTGTGTTTGCTAGTGACACTGTAGCCCCCCCCCCCTCCCTAAATTTAAAAATGTATATTATTTACTAGAACGTTTAATATTTGAATTTTTTTACAAAAAAAAAATTATCTTTTTAAAAATAGTTATTGATTTTTATTATTGCATCATATCAAAATGGAAACATCAAATAATAGGACTTTGACCTTAAATCCATTAATTAGTTATTCATTTTTTGGCAAGTTTTATTATAGATATACCTCCGTCTAAAAAGTATTAACATTATATCATTACCTCGTTATATTCCATATTGTATACAATCAATTAATTATTAGAATGGAAAGCATGATATATTTTTCACTAATTATCCTACTTCTCTCGTCATTAATCCATCCAAAAAATAATCACTCTATAAGTTTTGCTATATATTATTTTTTTAATCCTCAACGCCAATTGATGAAGTTTCATAAATATTTATTGGAAATGTCATTTTATTTAATGAATACATTCTTTTTCTGTTTTCTCTTTTTCAGCTGGTATGTATCATTTCCCCTTCTTTTCATATCATCAAACATGGCCTACCTTTATTTTATCATACAAGCTTTGTCTGAAAAGAAACAGAGGGGGAGGGGAAGGCCCAACATCAGTTGGAAGCTCATTCCAAACATGTTTGCAATAAATAAACTACTTTTGGTCTTTGGCTATCGAGTTGATGAATGACTCAATTCCTCACAGAAAAATCATTCAAATATTATATTCCTTCATTTTTTTACCGCAACAAGTTTGCACCGGATCAGAACATTTTAATCCAAAAATATTTTTTTTGAAGGATTTATACCCTAACTATAAAAACCAACGTGTACTGGTTTGGCTGTGAAATCTTAAAAATTAAAAGAATATCACCAATTCCTTAACGTAAAAAACTATTAAAAATATTTTTTGATGGATTTTGCAATTGTTTTCAGCTGAACAAGAATACAATGTGATTCAACCAATCAACGCTCAGAACACTGATATGTAGAAAGGAAGGAGACACGTTAACAGCTGGAGCTTGAACGTTGTTTACTTAAATCACGTCATTAATTGCATTGCTTTACGAAACCTTTTTTTCCTAAGAGAAACAGAAAAATGATTCATTGAGTAGTTTGCCAAATACCTCAATAGTACCAACTTCAGTTTATCTCTGAAGTACTCCATGACAATGATTGTCAAACTATTTCATTATCATTTTTTAAATAAATTGTTTATTTAGTATATATGATAATATTTTCAATCCTACATATTAATTTATTCGATAATGCTACTATTACATTGAAATATGTTTTTAAAATATTAGTTATACATTTCTATTGGTATATGATAGGCAAAGATTCCTCATATAAATAATAAGATGGTCAATATAACATATATTTTAGGGATAATACATTACGAGATAGTGATGAAATATTTTGATCTTTTAAAATTTGGTTATTTTTTTTTATTAATAGATTTAGATAGACAGGAACGATTGCAATACATAAACATACTTTTATAAAAGAAATAATTTATATGTTTTTGTATAAATAAATAAATAATGCCTTACAAAATGGTAAAATACATCCCAGTTGAGGGAAACTCAGTGGTTTGATGGATGAAAAATTTAAGTAAATTTTCCAATGTTTCAAAGTTATCGTCACGATACCTCACAAATACAAGTATGACTCTATCAAGCAAAAAAACAAAATTCAACACTTTGTAATAAAGTGATTGCTAATTGATCTTGTTTAATGAATATGTAGAATATATAGACAGGCTCATCTTTTTGCATAAAAAAAATATAAGTTTACGAATAATAGTATTATTTAACTCCTATATAACTTTTCTTCTTATAGAGAAATTAAGGTTATCTAGGAATAATTAAATTGTATAGATAAATTTTAGGATTATAAGATTCAAAATATCAAAAAACTAGTAAAATTACGTTAGGTCTATATAAAAAAGTTTTAGTATCATAGTACAAAACCCTGTACCATGGAGGGTGCACTGCGGTTTGTATCCCTTGTGCTTAGTGTACCGTCTCAGTTCTAATCTATGCACACAAAGCGGGATGAAGAAGAAATTGATTTCCTGAGCTTTTGGAAAACCTAGAATAAGTACAGCATTTTCATTTAGTACCACCCTTCAAAATTTTATGGCAATCTGTTCTTTAGTTTGTGAGTTATTGTGCATTACTTTTTTTTTAATAAAGTAATAAACTTTAGCTCAAAAAAATTTGTGTTTTCATTTTACAATGCTTTTTGATGGGAAAAAGTACCTTTCAAGCTAAGAAATGGCATAAAACGAATACATAAAATAAGTATTTGTAGCAATTAAAAAAACAAAAACAATTTGAACGAGTGAAACAGTGTTTTATTTGTGAAATCCGAGACTTTTCATTCCATGTATTATATAGATCAACGCCATTAAGATCGCCAATTATAAAGAGATAATCAAAATATATTTTGCAGCTGTTGATAATTGCCTCCAAGAAGGAAAAGTATTTAATATTTGGTCCATATTCAGGGTGCACTGACGAAATAGAAACCCCCACTTCCTGTTTCAATAAATATGTTATCCCAGTTTCTCCGACTTGATAATTCATTACCTACATGGGGTTATTGAAAGTCTTTGAGAGCAAAGAAAGAATCCCAGGATGTGTCCCATCTCCTATGAAGAAGTAATGATAACTTTATGGAAAACAAAACTGGTTTTTTGTCTCCTTCTGTTTTACAAAATTATCATTATTTCAAACAGTATAATCAAATATTATCATCTCTGTATTTTCATTCAATCATGACATTTGAAAAATAAAGTGTGAAAAATATTGCAGTACGTTTTAACTTTAAGCCCACTGCATGATTATATTTGAGAATATATACAATTTACATATTTTATGCAGTTAAATGTCCACTTATGATTATAATCCTCTTATATAATAACTTTTCATTCTGTTAAATGAGTGACTTGAGGGGTTGATCACATACTGAGCACTTTTCTAATATTAAATAAAGATCGAATGTAACAAAACCCCCATAACAAGCAAGCTGGACCCTTCAATAAATAATATGTAGTAGAATATACATTTCAAATTCAAAGTTGTTTTTTTTGACAAAAATGAGTCCGTAACAGACTAATATTGTTTTTTTAATATTTTAGAGGATTCGTCTTTAACAACCTTGAACGTTTCTGCCTTATACGTATTCACTTTTTAACACTATTGCCATGTAAGGTTTTTGTCCTGAGACATTTTTGGCTTTTAACAGTCTTGCCTAGTGACATTTTCGCATGATATCGCTTTTGTCCAGTAATATTCTTGCCTTGTGGCATTTTGCCGTGTGGTATGTTTGCCGTGTAACGTTTTTGCATTGTGATATTTTTTTGTAACGTTTTTGCCTTGTGACATTTTCGCCTTGTAACGTGTTTGCCTTGTGGCGTTTACGCCTTCTCCTGTTTTTGCCTTGTATTTAGAATCCCAAAAATACTACTCCTATTGTCCATTGTGAAGAATAATTGACATTTATATGCAGTCCATTTCTTCATCAAGAGGCTATGAATATACATAGAAATTTCAATCTACATAATCGTGATTGTCTAACCTGTTTCTTTTCTTTTTTTTCAAATTTATCCAGCCGGAATATAACAGTAGAAATTCCACTGACAAACCAATATAACCAAGAAGAAGTAGCATTATTTTTGTTATTATGCAGGCAAAAAAGGTTCAAGGCAAAAGCAGCGTTACAAGGGGACTCGTTCAAGTCAAAAATGTTAAGGCAAAGAGATAAACATTCACATTCAAGGTTATATGGTCCGAAAAAATTATTTGATCATTTTTAATATCCAGAAAAGTTCAAATACCCGAAGTACGTTTGGATCCTTGAAACTTTATGGATTATACAAATTGGCCTATACTGTATCGCCTACTTTAACTCCGGATCAAAGACCCGTCCTATCACTTTCTGGGTAGTTTGACAATTATTTGGCCATACCTACTTTTGTATTTATAAGTAGGGAATCTCAATTTTTTATTGGAAAGCCTGGATGCCCTAGATGGTCCATTAACACATAAGCTAACTTGAAACTTGAAAATGGAGTCTGTAATACATTTGTGTACTTTTCACGAATCATTTGTCAATTTGTGATAAATTCGTGACTGCTATTCTTTTATTCGGGCTCATTTCAAATATTTAGAGTATTCTTACAAAAACTTGCGCTATGGATTTAATTCTTTTGAGCTTTAGAAGTAGGACAGCAAAGAAGTTGACTGAAGGCGACCCTATCCGAAATGAAAAAAATTAGAACTATCACAGTTCCACAGCTGCAAGATACCCTGTTTTTAGATTCCAGATTTTGTAAATCTAATATGGAAGTACACCAGGGATTTGATACGCTACTACCCATATGGTTCGAAAGATAGTATGACGTTTCTTCGCCATCACATAGACATTTTAAAAAGTTTTGTGTATCCAATGCTTTAATGATGTGATTTTTATCATCTCCATCTTACTTTATTTAGTCATATTAATTTGATAATTTGCATTCATTTTTTTTCTACCAGATCATTTAACTAATTTTATTGAAGATTTTTATCAAATGTGGAAAACTACTACAGAGTATTTTTACTATGTTTTGCTCAACGTGCTTATCAAATAATGGATTTACTTATGTTTAGGAATTTAATTATAAGCTAAAATGTTTAGTTTTATATGTAACTTTTCCAAACGGATAAAGTATGTATGAAAAAAAAAATGACATTTTTTATTTGAAGCGGGCAATATCGGGGTAAATATAAGTCTTTTAAATAAAAAACATAAATAGAGCTAAAGTTATCAAGTATCTTTACTCTTCCACAAAAATTTAAAGTACATGGCATATTATTGACTCAAAATGTTTATGAAATATTGGGCTATCTATATGTGTTTCAGATTTTTTCTTTTCATTGATTTTTCTTCATGATTGTTTTTATGTTGACACACCACAAATGTTGCTTGCAATATAAAAGCAGAAGTGTATTTTTATATGCATTATTATCAAATTCTATCATGAAATTATTTTAATAAATTACTTGGTTATGTTGCAAATTGCTAAACAAGTAGATAAAATTGATAATCATTTTACCAAAATAAAAACTTGCCATCTTTAATGGTTGAAAGGGACCATAACGGGCCCAATATAAGTCTCTTAATTGATAAAAAGTTCTTGAACAATAGTTAGAATTATTTTGTATCTTAAATAAACCCATTAATGTGAATAGAGAGGCTACAATTGACTTACATTAATCTATAAAATATTAGGTTGTTTATATATTGTTGTTTTTTTAGGTTGACATACTAAATATACAGATCCTAATCGTGTTTGCTTTCATTTCTAAAGATACATTTCTGAATCATTTTGTGCCTGGTAACATACAACCATAAAGTGGGTTGTATATTTTTTTTGGTAGCAAGTAGATAATGGTAATTAAATGACGGACTGGGGGCAATCAATCAAACATTATAACGAACCATTATACAAAAATGGACTTTTCCTCCCATGTTTCGAAGATACTCCAAAGAAAAGTACGAGCAGTTGAAAACATTAGGCTACTTACCTAAAAATAAAATTAGAAATGGTCAAATCGGATTAAGGAGGCAGTCAAAACCCCATAATCAAAATCAAAAATGTTGAATTTATCTACTCGATGTGAAGCTGAAATCTGAACACTAGGCCATTAGCAAATTGATAGGTTCTGGTGAGTAAATAAAGCCAGGCACGTTGAACATTTCATAACACTCTGCTGTAGAAAATTCACTTGTTTATCTTTTTGTGAAGTTATACAGAAAATTGAGTCTGAACGTGAGGCTTGCATGTGGATCAATTAACACATTTCATAGTAATTTTTAGTACTTATTGCTATAATTTAAATATAACAACGGTGTTTATGAAAGGGTTCAAGTAGTTTTCGAAACAGGTCTAAAGTATTTCTTTACTCATAAAACCATTTGATGGAGTTTAATTAATATTTATTTGAAATTTGTTCCTTTTATATTGTAACATTATCAACTTTTCATGTACTTCAGAGTCAGTACATCAAATCCCCGACTCTGGCCTCTCTGATTCCAACAGCCAATATATGTACTATTGAGTCATTTGAGTGTAGAAACTATTGTTGTATGTTTAATTCATCATAACAATAATGTCAATCATCATTAATAGATGTAGAATAAGTATTAATGTTGTATTTTAATCTTTATTCACGAAGTGTAAAAAACATTTTGCAATAAGTATTTCCTTAACTAATCCCAATATTTACGAACTCACTGTAATCAAAATTCGAAACAAGTTAAATATATACAAATCCCCCTTGTATATAATCAAATGTATTAAATTACTTTTTCTCAAAATAATACTAGACAAACGTTCTTCAGCATTATCTATTCGATACATTCCACTAGAGCGAAATGACGATCAGTTTGAGTGATAGACCAACAACTCCTCAATACATAATAAATACCTGGTAGGTAAACCTAACTTTATTTACTAATCATATATATTATTTAAAACAAAATTGTGATATTTACATACTTTATATCTCAATTACATTATATAGAATATCTGTTCGATTATTACTTCTCTATGTATTTTATATTGCGCTTATTGGAACAAAATACTGCAGTCATCGCCAAATGCATACATTTTTAAGAGTCTGTCTACTCCAAATATGTATGTACATAAAACTTGAATAGAATTAATGCTAGTGATGGGACGATTAACCCGATTTGGAATTGTAATCGGCATCAGGAATATAATATTTAATTTGCAATACCGATTCTTATTTATTACTATTATTTATAATTATCTAAGTGATGAAAAAAATAGCATCCCCTCATTCAGGATTTTTTTTTTTAAATTACATATTTGAATTTTTTTCAAAAAAATTCATAAGTTATTTTTTTCAAAAAAATTATTATTTTAAATATAATTTAATTTTTTTTAAAACTTTAATTTAAAAGAATATTATTTTTCATTTTTTTTTGTAAGCAAATATGTATTTTTGAAAAAAAATTTCCAAAGCATTTAATTTTTCAACCAATATTAAGTTTGATTTTTTTTTTTTTTTTAAATCCAAAAACCAGGTCCCCCTCTCCTGCCAAATATAATCCTGTGGACGACCTTGGGGGTGAAAAAGTATTCTTTAACTATCATTTAAAATATTTATTAGAATTGGCTTGGCCATTTTTTTTGTTATCTTTCCATCACAAGTTATGACAATAAATCAGCTAAATGATGAAGAAAAACCAAACTACAATAATATAGATTGTGCAGAAATCAACAAATATTTATGGGGGAAAAAGCATATATTTGGCATATAATATTTTTAAATACTATATGTATGTCGATCATCAACACAAGAAAAAGATAAAAAACTGAATTACAATTAATTATCATCATTTTTCTATCAACAAATACTAATTCACTTACTTTTAACTATCTTTACATGCTCCTGAAGATATAAGTATCTTAAATCAAATAAAGGTTTTCAATTATAGTTAAAATTCTTGGGTATCTTAATTCATCCAAAAATTAGAATAATATTGAATTAAATATGTCTTTGGAATATTGGGATGTATGTTTATATATGAAGTTTATCCATATTTAATATATCCAAAACTATATATGGGCCCCATTAACCCAAAAGCAAGGCAGAATGGTTTAACCAAAATTGAGAACGGATTACACTAGTAACTCTTTTACTAATATTGTAGTATATTTGTTTCAACGAAACTAATCATATTAATCCTTTGGATGTGCTGCAAATTCATCACAATACTAGATATGCGCCTATGAAACGAGACTTTCGTCCATTGGTCCTTAAGTGTTGCCAGTTAGACATTATAAACCGGTACAAAAAAATACATGCATATTTTGATATGATTCAACAATATTTTATTCGTTATTTGTCTAGTTTCATTCGACAACGCACTTTTTCCGCCCTTAAAAATGTCTAACTTTGTGCCTAGAAACTATGATATGGGGACACCATTGATTTTCTTATAACAATGGGAAAAAAACGCTCATTAAAGCCATTAATTGTTTGCGGAAGCTTACAGTGGACATGTTCTAAGCAGAGCACAGTGCGCTTCAGGTGGTTTGAAAAATCCCAAAGAGGTGATTTTGACGTGAGAAGACGTTTTGAAGAGAGCAGCCGGCCACTGATATTTTTTTAAGATGGTATGACTTTCTACAACCCCCTAAACTGTTAATGGTGATCACTACAATTGGCCCATTTGAACTATGCAATACGCCAAAAACGCCCATAATATGAAACCAGGCAATACAAGGTAATTTTCCTTGATGACAACGTACCACTGCATCGTTCTGTAGCCACACACCAATTTGTTGAATCGTACAACTGAGAACCTCTTGCTCATGCGGCTTACTCAATTAATTACGCTTTGATTCTCACACTAAAGCCAAAAAATGGATCAATGCCTGCTTTGTAGCCAAAGACAAACAATTTTTTTGGAAAGGCATCTAAAAATTGCCTGAAAGATGGGGAAAATGTGTGGCTAGCAAAGGCGCTTACTTTAGAAAATTGAGCATAATCTACTCTACTTATAATATAACACATTAAAAGTTATCTTGATATAAATTATCCCTTCTTTCTGGAAGATGCCAGTCATTTTCTTATTAAATGACGGCCATACCGTAGGTAAGAGGCGGTAAAAGAATCATTTTTTGAAAGAGTTCATGATGGATTTTCAGAACTCTTAAATATTTGCTTAAAATTTTCCAGAAATACACTTTTTGAATTTTGATATGTTTTGGATTTTTTACATGTTCTAAGATGGTTAAAGCTCAAAAATTATCATTTTGGGATTTTAGAGTATTAAAAAAATTATCTGTAAATAAAAACTTGAGGTAATTATATAAATTTTCAAAAATATTAATATTTTTTTCGAAAAACTGAGTAAATATATAAGAAAATAACATTGATGGACGTGAATATACATACATTTTTAGTACTGCCAGTCCCGCACTAAGTTTTTTTTTTTATTTGCCTTCATTGTACTGGCAATCTGGATACTTAGATAATAAAATATATAAAAGGTATTATTCAAAAATTATCATATTTTAATATAAGCTTTTCTTGGCATTCAATCGTGTGTTTTTTAATTTATATCTTTTGTTCAAAAGATACCAAAAATTGTGAAAAATGACATTTTGGAAAAACTTTAAGGCTGATTAAGAAGGGTATTTAAATCCCTAGTAATCTATTTAATTCTTAATTCAATGATCCAAATAGATACATGTCTGTATAAATAAATAAAAATTCACAATTACTCTAATACCGTCGGATTGACTGTGAACTATTGCTAATAATGATTTCATAGTCATTTGATATTAAGTGTTAATAATATGTACAATATTATATTGATTATGTCTAATCTATGTTATTTTATTATTGAGTTATGATTATTATAACTATATTATATTGAAATTTCTATACAATTTAATTGGGAAAAATATTCATATAATTATTTAAATGTATTCCCTTTTGATTTTTTCCATCAGTACTATAAACCTTTATAATATTCGTAATACTTATGTTAATTGATCCAATAACCCCTTGATCCTTTTAATTATTTTTTTTTTTTAATTAGAAATATTTTTCTTTTCAAAAATGAACCTTTTTTTTTGTTTTTTAAGGGCCCTTTATTAATTGTTGGGGAAAAAAGTTAAAAAAGAGCTTTAGTTTCCGAATTTATCTTAATATACAATATATGGCAACAGCTATTCCCTGGCTCTATGCAAGACAATCAAAGAAGATAATTGTTGGTTAAAGAAGTTATTTCACTTGAGCTACATACCTACTCTGAAAATACCTAAAAATAAATAGTTGGCAATGCTTCTGATAATTATACCAAAACTATATCAAAATGTATTTGCCATTCAGTGGAAGAATACTGAGACTTAATTACGTTCGTCCATTTTCTCTACCCCAATCTATAATTGGTGGATGCTAGGTACTGAATTGAGTAATAATATAATTTTGATACATTCCCCATCCAGTGTAGCTAGCCAGATAAATGTTTGAAAAGGTACTCCGAATTTCACATCTTCCTCAACAATTGACAATGTGCGTCAGAAGTGTGACAAACTATTTTTATTTAAAAATAAGTTAGACACACAGGGACTATAATTTGAGTGTTTATTGAGAAATATTATTACAATTCACAATATTCAGGATGGCTCTGTGTTTAGTTACAGAAAATTTATTCTTCTACTTAAAAGAGCAGGTTTAAATAATCTACCAGCTGTACGATGGCGGGGGTGATGAATTATTCGTCTGAAAGAGAAGCTACGAAAATACGTGATTATTTTCTGGAGTTAATAGATTTAACTTGAAAATGGACAAACATAACGTTGCAATCTCAAACATGAATAACCAAAAAAAAATCAATTTTCAATTTCATCAGGCTGCATTTATCTAAACGCTCCCTGTAAGGATTGTGGTAAAATGCTTAATTTGACCATTCACACTGATGACGGTTACCTGGCTCTCGAAACTGTAAGAGAGTTTATCACAATAAAAGGTCCAAAACTTATAGAGAAATGATTGTTATCAGGACATCCTTTGATAAGCCGTAATAATAATAATCGAGTATTTGAACATGCAATTTCAAGCTGCAAAAGCTTGATTGCAGAAAATTTAACTTCATCGAGCTATACTAGAGATCTAATAAGATATCATCCCGTTTGCTGAAATAAAAGATTAAAGTTTTGTCGTCGACTGGTTAGCAATTTTACAAAGTTTCATAATTAATCAATTTCACATATTTTGTTAATTGTTGTTTCCTATTTTACATTAGTCTTCCAATAGTTTTTAGTTACTTAATTAAAACAACAATTTTGTATCTTTTCGATTTAAAATCCGTAAATTTAAAGTCTTCTTTATGAATAATATAAAAAAAATAAAGATATATTTCAGTTGAGTAATTATATAAATAATTATATGTTTCATTTTTCAGGATTTTTTTCATTTGATAACTTTTTTCTGGAGACCTAATTATAAATTAAAATGTTTTTCTATATATGCAACGTATATAATCTCTCTGGAATGAATATAATTAAAGAAAAAAATTTGCAAAAAAAGTCATTAGAAAAAAATAAAGAAAATCATTATTTTGTGTATAAAAGTTTTATAAAAAAATTGATTTTTAAGAAAAGATCATCAAAGAAAAACAAAAAAAAATAATTTGTAAAAAAATAAAAATTAACATTATTATGCAAAACAAAATTACATATATAACTTTGTAAGAAAAGGTAACTAAAAAATTATCAAAATAAATATTTTTTTTTTAAAAATAAGTCATTGAAAAATTATGAACTTCTAAAAATTTGGAATAAAATTACCTCCCTTCCCCGTACAAAAAAAAAGTACTACCAACTGCTTCCAATTAAACACTATCGAAACCCGTTGGTACTACAATTATGATTTACATAACAATATACATGGTAGATATTTGTTTATTACAACAAAAATATAGATGATCATTGAAAATAAGCTTATCACATCATCAATGTGAATACCAATATATACTTTATTGACATGTTATCATAATCCCTCTCAATCTGACTTTTCTTATTTTTATTCAATTATATACAGTAGGGTGTTTTGTTTTCAACTTTTTTCGAATTTCGTAAACACAAGGTTATGAAAAGTTCTAATATGATAAGAAAATAACCTGTGCAAAATTTTATTGCTAAATAATATTATCTTTAAGTAGAAAGTATCTTACTTCAGGGTCGACATTTCGAAAAATTTACAAAACAATGCTTAAAATCATTATCAATATATTAAATCAAAACTATTTGAAAATTGTAGCGTCTGGCTTTGAGTTTTACTCAAAGTAGGCCCCCTCAGTGACAAATGACTTTATTCAGCCTGGACGCACAACCTGATCCCTATTTAACTTGTTGAAAATCACGATGATGCAATGCTTTAACTCGGCCACCTTGTTGTACGAGGTTCAGTTGGTGTTCTGTTCAACTGTGTCCCATTGGTAGAAGCCACAGGGATTGTAGTTGGGGCTGTGGGAGGCCAGATGTGAAGCTGGTGTAGTCCTCGTATTTCTTGGACAGCCACATCTGGGAATTATGGGTAAAAAAATGGTGCTGATGGTGTGACACCTAAAGAGGACCTCATAGGCCAACGACATTTTGTATAGTGAATTTTTATAGCATAGGACAACTTTTCCGCAATAGCAATCATCGAAATTCGAAAAAAGTTGAAAAACAATCCGACCTAATGTATAGTTATATTTCCCCTCCTGTTATTGTTGTATATAAAAATTATATCCTCTTGCTCAAACAGAATTTATGTAAGGATCTTCTCAGATTACGAAGAGTTCATCGTTTGCTTTCTGAGATTGTCTGGTATAATACCTATACTGTATTGATACGGTTCAGTCCTAATTATTTTGTTTTTCTTCTCGTTCCATATCACTTCTTAGTGATAAATAATTTTAGGCATGTATACATGCCTATTATTACACAACCTACGGTGGCATCATCAATTATTAAGACATAATTATATATAACTTTTAATTTATTCGGGAATATGTTAATACATTATTTATTTATATACAATTATTATTATTATATAGACTGAACTAGCACTTATAAAAACAATTAAGTATAAAAACAAACAATTCCAACCAAACAGTAATTTTTCAACTTGATAACAAGAGCATATCTATATAGTCTGCCTTGTTCACGTTCTTCTCAATTGGCCTTGAGACTGATAAACTTTTGTTTCCAAATGAAATTGTATTGGAATTCTACTAACTGCATTTCCAAATTATCCATGTTTAGCCATTCAAACAAATCTAATTTTAGTTTGGTAATGTTTGCCTTCTCCATTTTTTTTTTTTTTTTTTTGTGATAAGTAGAATTTCTGCCCAAAGTTATACAAATATTGATGAAAATTAGTATGTCAGAAAAATCAAAACTGACGTAACATGGGTTTATTCAGCATTACCAATAGCCTCATCTTGATAACTTAGTTCCTCACGTATCTTTTTCAGTCTTAGATAGTATTTGTAAATTTTAGTTTCTAAATTAAGTTAGAAAATATGAAGCTAACTTTCAAAAGGGATGATAATTCCAAACGTAATATCAATACTTTTACCATAGCTTTTTAGCTTAACATTTAATTCATTTGAATGGATGAGAAAAAAAATATTATCTTTCGGAGCCAGGCATCATCATTTAACTCTGGAATTATTATTTTTCATGCTTAGAAAGACCTTTATCTCATGTAAATGACAATCGAATAGAAAGATAGCAAAAATTATAGTTTCGGTAAATATCCATTTAATGACTTTTTAATGACATAGTTTTTCTATTTTTCCTTTGTTTTGGGTTTGGTTGATCTCACAAAAAAACAGCGATATTATGTTTATTTTCAATTCTAAACTGAGCTTTAGTTTATTTTAAAAGTGTATATTGCATCACCACCTTACAAGGGGCAAAACTAATTTTCCTCTAGCACGACAGATCAAACTGCGTTTAATCTTTGATGAACAAAATTACTATTTTCGACGTTAGGATTTTGACCCAAGAATAATAGACTGCAGCTCAACAGAGTCATTGAGCTACTACACAGGGATTAATCAAAGGCATGATTGTATTTATTTATTTTGTTCAATCCGTGCTTTCACCAGACCCCCCACCCTTCTCCGGATTATATTTTAATACATTTATTTTCTCTTTCTTGATAGCCTTAAGTACTTTTTTAAGAAAAGATAAAAATCCTTAATGTTATAAATGTATCTACATTAGGTCGGTTGTTTTTTAACTTTTTTTGATTACGGTAAATTTGAAAAATTTCAGATTTCGTAAGAAACTAACCTAAAGAAAGTTTTATTTTCTTACAATGTCATCAAGGAGCACATCTAGTTCAAAGTTTGAAAGGAATTAAAAGTACATACTCCTTCAATAAAGATTTAAATACAGCATTAATCATTATTTTGTATATACTTATTAGGATGGTTATTATTATAATTTATAAAAATATTTATATATATTTTTTCTAAAACGACCTTATGGAGCATTAATTTGATCTTTTCTTTCTGAAAATGCAAAAATAAGGATGCACGCTATACGCGGAGCATCAAAATTTTTTAATTTTTTTCTCTTTTTGTGTTTCTGATGACAATTTTAGTAATAATCTTTATAAAAATTTTTTATAATTATTTGTGAAAAGTTATTATTAAACCTTTTTAATACCAAATAACAAAAATGTCCCCACTCCACCGTCAACCAAATATCTAAATTTCCAAAAAATTATTTTTTTCCATTTTTTTTTAAAGATTTCATTTTTAACATTTTAGCCAAGAAATTAAAAATATTAAATTTTGTTTTTGTGTCAACAAAACTAAATTTTTGAATTTAGTTTTCAAAAATATTATAAGTTAAATTTTTTGTAATTACCTATAAATTTTTTTACTTTTATTTTCTTAAATTTTAAATTTTTGAAATTTTTTATAATTAGAAACGGATTTTTTAATTATTTTTTTAAATTTTAATTTTTAAATTCTGAAAAGCCAACTCCCTCCAAAAAAAAAAAAATATATATATTTATGATCCTTGGAACACCTCTGACCTCAATTCACTGAGTAAAGATTTTGTGCGTTTTTTCACAATTTGATCTAGATTTACAACCTCAACCTCTTTGGATAATACAACTTTGCATAGGTCATTTCATTCCAAATGACAACTTTTCCGCACTACCCCTAATATAAATTCGCAAAAAGTTGACAATTAAACCACTCTAATGTATATTATATAATATAAAACTCCTTTCCATCTAGATAGAATAAAAATAAACAGTGGAGAAGAATGATAGGCAAGTCATTTTACCTTTATCCACTTTTCCGACTAACATATCTTACATCACTAACTAAACTTTGTGTCTCTCAGATCCTTCTGTGTATGTATTATACATGAAATAAATAAGTTGTTTTAGACAATCTATATGTATGTATATAAAGAAATCTTTCATAAAAGAAAGAAAAAGTATGAAGAGGAATTCAACATTAATCATCCGGAATAGAAAGGAGAATGGGAAACTGTCAGGATTGAATGTATGAAGTTGTTACAACAGAAGACCTGCTAACTCATCTTGAAGCCCTCCGATTTTACTCTTCTTTTTTTTACAAAAAAATATACATCTATTTTTATTAAATTATGGATATATTATTAATTACTGGATACAAGACTTGTATAACAAATGACCTTTCCCGTATGTAAAAAAAAAAATAATAATGAACGTCGTAATCTTTAGAGGAGAGCAGGTTATATAGGTATGTCGGTTCATTAAATGAGCTACAAGTATCTATTAAAGGAAGGAATATCGATCCTCAATTCTACATTGAGTTCAACAACAACTTATGAACCCGGAGTTGCATAAATACGCGGACTATTTGTGGCAAATAATTAAATGTGTAATAAAATTCGTATGACGTATTTGGTTTTGAGAATTATATAATAGAGAATTTATTCTGGTATAAAATCTAATATACTTACTGAATATAACCACCATCAGCTGCTATGACACCCTCCAAGCGCCCACGGAAGGCCTTGTACACATTGCTCATGTAATGGTCTTCCATGGCTACCCATTGGTCCGAACAACCTCCTTCAGATCTTTTCCCTCCTTGACAAGCTTCTGGACCTTGAACACAGTAGTCCTGGATAGTCCAGTGTCCTTGATTATCTCCTTGACAGACTTACCAGTGCAGAGGACAGTGGCAACCATATGAGGTTTGGCCTCGTCATTCATCGTAAACGACTTTGTTTGATGCGAGTAAGAAAAACAAAAACAAAGGCAAAAGATTTACTGTGTTACTTGTGCTGGAATTTTTTATTTTCGGTCACGGAACCTCGAGATATAAGCTTTTAAAAATTAGTCCGCGTATTTATGCAACTAACGGCATCTAATAACTCCGTCAATAACCCTTAGTATTAGTCTTTAACGCACAGGAGAAGACTTTGATACTTCCTCTTCTCTCTTCAGGAATAAAATAATAACTAGTAATCCATGGGATTTGTAGGGCTCACACACCCTGCAAGTTGCAAAGAATATGACTTGTGTTTAAGATAAAAAACCGAAAATTAATTATCTCACTCTGACAATTTGAAGAATGGTTGCAAAGGAGAGCAGATTTGTCTTAATGAGGTTTTATTAGATTAAATACAAATATCTATTCCAGTAAGGAAATAAACACAAATCCCACTCCGTATTCAACATGAATTACTCTATTATCGTTCCTCAATTCTACTCCAAGTCTAAAAAAGACTTACATTTTTAACTCCTTAGGAGCAAACCCTCATCATTGCACTCGGTTTTTAATTATTATTTTCATTTATTTATATATTTCATCACGATTCTATTGAATATATAAATATACATTCTAATATATGATAATCATCCTGGTTTAATTTTTATCTGTGATGAAATCACACTGCAATAGTTAATACTTTATACATACATGTTCATCTCCCTAACGTTCTTCTAATTGTCAGGGTTCCTATGTTCATTTTTTTTTATTTTTACATAGCAGGAGATCCCATTTTATACCACTTTAGAAATTGAAGAGAGAACAATAGGTGAATAGTGCAAATCCCTGTTTAACTCAAAGAAAAATTAAGAATCCATATCATTGTAATTCTTACATATATCATTATAAGATACGGAATGGGATTAGTCTTTATTTCCTTGCCTTCATAAATACCCTCAGCTAAAAAAGGCTTCGGGAAAGACACCAAGCAGGTTAAAAACCATGAACCCAGAGTTCAATACGAAGTTTTTAGAGGGAGACAAAATTTTAGAATTTTAGAAAGATTTTATAAGTGTTGGAAGTGGTTTTATCCTGTTTGGTGTCTTGTTCAAAGCCTTTATCAACACATGCACCCATGGTCTATTTTGAAGTATTTGAAGGAGGCCTTAATAATTTTTCAAGTTTTAGGGGTGGGATTCAAAGATATTGGTGACCCTAACGCAGTCTTAATTACCCCCGGTGTTTATTTTGGATCTTTTGGAATGGATATCCTTTGTGAAGCAGCGGGATTGCTTTTAAACTGCATGATGTATCTCCCTTAGTTTTAAACACCCCAAAGGTTAAGGATTCATGTTAAAGTATTTGGAGGGAGCTTCAATTGCTCAAAACAAGTCATCACTCATCATCTACAACAAAAACTTTTGTGTACCTCAATATATAGTTTTTTAAAAATTCATTATCAAAATATTGCTTTAAAAAACGGGATTTGAAGTGAATATACTACACTAGTCGTGTTGTCAAAATTTTGAAAAACACTGTGTTATGTGGAATCTCTGGCGTTTCCAATATCATTATCTCAATTATGAAGGTTATGCTAGGACATCCTGTATTCAGATTTAATGATTGAAGTGCATACTGCAAAGTATTGGTCATTAAATGTGAATTCAAAGAAATAAGAAGCCTTCTCTTTTTTTTTCTGGGGGTGTATGACTTCCCAGTTCACTAAAAGAGGGTTAAATGTAGTCATGGACTCTTATTTGCTTTAGAGCCTTTTTCATTCTTTTATAAAATGCATCTGCAGCATTAAAATAAATTCGACCTCTATGCAAATTTTATTTTAAGAAAATCCTCATTAGCCTTTATTAGAAAATAAATTTATGTATAATTAATATGTCAAAAAAAAAAAAAAAAAAAAGGCTTTCTTTCAAGAATGAGATCAATTTATAAAGATTTTCTTCCTCTTTAGTGAAAATAAAAAATGAAAGTCATTAAAAGACTGAAAAAAGGCAAAAAAAAACAAACACACAACAGTTGAACTCATTTTGTTTAATTAATTATGCTACTAGGGAATATGTCATGCATTTATGCGACATAAAAAAAATGCTAGGTCCTTTTACATATGTTGTACGTCAACGTGAAGACAATTTTCAAGACAATTTAACAAAATGTCATTTACAGAGATGGATAGAAGTACTTAGTTTTTGTTTTACCTGTAAATTCGTGACACTGGCTTTTTTCAACTGACTATTTTGTATTTTTGTCTGCCAAGGTATTTATTAGAGAATTTGTTGTCTCAGAGACAGAAAGCTGATGTCGCCCTATATTATTACACTAAGGGCCATGCAATAAACAAATGAGTATGTGGAGCCTCTTCAAGAAGCCCTGTCTGGCCTTGCATTACCCTTCAGGCTCCAAATTATTGTAGTTTAAGGACTCAGATCCAACTAATGTATTAATTTACAATGCCTCTATGGATAGGAAACAATGTAAATCGTCTTCCTCGAGGCTAAAACAGATCCCCGATGGTATTCTTGCTCAATCGCACACTATCTCAATCCTCTTTTGGTACTAAGTGATCATGGTGACGTCTAGAACAATGTATGTCATAGCAAATCGACAACTGATTATGTGTTCTATAACATTGCCCAATAGAAAATTGGAATAAAAGACTCTTAATCACTTGAAATTTGTATATTAGAGTTGAGTAAATAATAAAGGTTGACCAAAAACAATGCGTACAGCCAAATATTTCATTCCCATATTTCAATCAATGATAGGCATTGCAATCAAATTAATGGAATGAGTTATGGTAGCCTAGAAATAAAACTATATTTCAATAAATTTATTTAATTTCAGATATTTATTTTTAACACAATGATGCCCTGTTCAAATATAACCTGTCAATTTCTCATTTTTTATATTGAAGATCAATTTTGACTAGTCGAGGCGCAATTTGTGGCACGCCCAAAGGATTAATAATAAGAAATCATTACAGCTTACTTTTTTTATTAATCATCATTTGTGATGAACCTATATAAAAGTAAGTAATCTTGAACTGAAAGCCAGAAAGTGAAAAAATTAGTTAAGGTACTGGATCGGGTTATGTTATACATGTGTTTTAGCATTATTTTATAAATTTTATTTGATTTAAGTGACTTGTATTAGACTTTATATACCACTTTCAGCAATGAAATCCATCAATTTGTTATTTTTATATTGTGGCTATCAATTTCTATAAATTAAGAGTACAATTTGTGACACCAAAAATGAGAATAAACCATTCATATAAATTGACCATAATTTGTCAAAAGTACAAATGCAATCAACAAATCATTTTGACGAAAAAAATATTTTATCTGTGGTTTATGTTGACCAGACACATATAATAACCATATATTCCACATTTTGCGTCTTATTTCTGGTTTCTACTTGAACAGTTTGCTTATCCAAGTTAAAACTATTAATAAATATATATATATTGTAGAAAATATGTCAAAAAGTTTGAGCATGTATAAAATATTTATTTAATTTCTTTAAAAGTTCGTCAATTCCTTGCATAAATAAAAATAACGAGAAAATAATCATTTTTCTTATACGTTGGTACATATAAAAAGTATAAAAAATAAGCCCAGAAAAGAAGAAAGTTAAAACATATGTTACTTAATTTTAATTCGTAATAATATTTAATATAATATTATGGAATGATGTGTCCTTGAATATACTTTAGTATTGGTACATACCCAGGGACTTGAATAGGGCTTTCAGAGAATTGTAGAAATGTGCAATTTGACAAATACAATTATTTGAAAACGAAAAAAAAAATTTAACTTTTTTTTTTTTTTTTGACACAACTAACGTTTTTCATGATTTGGACAAAACAAAGAATATTTAAACAAATGAAGGAAATTTATTACTTATTACATCATATTTAATTTTTAAAATTGTGACCAACAATTAAATACAATTCACTAAGGACCTGTGTTTTTAAGAAGAAAAGGAAAAAACTATTGCACATGTCAAAAAAAAAATTGAACTCAAGAAAAATATTTGAAGATTTTGGAAGTAAAATTTACTTAGACAAGAAATGAACTTTTTGAATCATTTCGACACCACAAATAATTTTTTAAATAATAACGGATTTTTGAATACGCAAATTTGTTCATTTCGAAATTGTGACAGCAATGGGTATTATTAACAAATAACTTGTTTTGAAAAGAAGAGACAAAAAAAATGAGTTAAATTTTTTTGGAAGACGGAAAAAAAAAAAATTGGTAAATGGCAGTTAAATTTTACGAAATTTTCATTGATATATTCTTGAATGGGCAGATGTGGGGTCAATAGGTGTATTTCAGTATTTTGTTCATCAAGGTAATATGATTTCTTTTTATATAAAAATTGGTATTAATGCAAAATTTGACAAAAAAATGTGGTTTTTCAAAGAAGAATAAAAATTTATTTGGAAATTTTATATTAAAAATTTTTGTAAGACGATCAATTTTTTTTAAATTTAGCATTAATATCAATTTTTATATATAAAGAAATCATATTGCATTTATGAACAAAATAATAAAATACACCTATCGACCCCACATCTGTCCATTCAAGAATATATCAATTAAAATTTCGTGAAATTTAACTGTCATTTACCAATTTTATATTATTTTCTTCACAGCAAAATATAAATGAAAAGAAAATAGTTTTTTAAAAAAGACAAAACACATTTTTGAAAATTGTATTACTTAAAACTTTTAGATGACTATAAAATTTTTTTGGAAATTTAGACCCGTAAATTTTAATTTTGTTTTTAACACGACTAACTTTTTAAAATCATTTTCACAAAACAGAGAAATATTCAAACAAATGACTCATTTTGTAAACAAAAAATTGTTAATTTCAAAATTGTGATGACAACCAAAAATTAAATTAGCTAAAGACTTTATCTCTCTAACTAATTTAACAACAATTTTTTGTAAGATACAAAACTACTCGACTTTCTATTTAATTGAAATTATATAGATTATTTTTCATTTACAAACTAATACTGCCTCGGTAAAATTGATAAATAAAACATGTTATGCTAATATGAAAGGATGAAACGTTTTAAAAATTCACGAAATTTCATGAAGCAAGCTTCTCAGGCCAAATAAAACCCTATTGTTACTACCTTACCTTATATACAGAGTCGTTTAGGTAAATCCGCAATATATTTAAATACATCCTTAGCAATAAAGACCCAGGTTGTGCTTTAGATATAAGTTAGTTGCACAACTTTTAATTCAAAACAAGTATTACCATGTAGGAGAGCCGGACAAATACCATCATCGAATTTGCTTGTTTGAAAAAACATCCCATTGTACATAAAAAAGATACACAGATATCAAAGGAGTATAGTCTACGTCGTCTACAATAGATGGATGGAGGAGGGGACATATAAAAAAAACCACAGAGTGATTAAAACGTCTTCTCATATTCTTTGTCGGCCTAAAACGTTCCTTAAAGTCATTTCCTGGCGCGTCAAAAAAAAAAAGATTCATTTTTTCATAATTGAGTGTGGTGTTTATCATTGTATTTTCATACGAATGAACATCCATTTCTTTGAAGAAAAAAAAATTCTTACTTATCCTTTGGGTGTGTTGCCAATTTCAGGAGCCATATAGGGGTAAAAGTAGGTCTATCAAATTAAACCAAGGTGAAAAACTATAATTAAAATTGATTTAAAAATGTATGGGGAATATATGAACTATAAAAATGAATTGTTTTTTTAATTTATTTACTTGATTTTTGTTTATTGTTGTTTTTATGTTGACGCACCAAATTTATACATTTCAATTATTAGCATCATTTGTTTTCTAGTACTAAAGGATGAATTGGGATGTTATAAGCTCCATTCAAAGCATAATCGTGCATCTACTAGAATGATTTATAATATCATTAATATAAATACTTAAGAACTTATTCCCCTTCAATAGTGAATATAAAATGACTGACTGCACTGGTCAGCAGTATTGTATAGGGGCTTCTTCTAACACAATATATTCATCTTTGTCAGTCTAATTGAACTCCTTTTTTTATAATTGAATATCGGTGTTTTATGTATATTAGGGGGAGGGCCTAAAAAGTTGATTGTTCATTATTTGTACTTTGTGATGAAAACAAAATTGACAAAAAACAACAGTCGTTATACATTTAAATCCCATAACAGGTAGTCCATTGTTACAACACTTACTAATTCAATAATTAACTAAAGTTTATAAAAATTAAATAATATTTTAATATACAAGGCTCTCTTGCTTACGAAAAAATTTAGAAAATGACGCTTGAGCGTGCTCGACGAATTTCCATTCACGCACTCCAAGCATTTGGGCATCTCCAGTACTATCGTTTAGACCGTCAGTAAGCCTGAAACGTCAAAAACGTCAAACTGAACAGCTCAGAACAACCCCCTCAAGTCAATGATAGCCTATTCAAGAGATCTTGGGGGATGTCACACGGAACTCTCCAGACAACGTTAAAAAAGTAAAAAAAAAACCTTCTATTCTGTTGTAAGACTCTTATGAGTTCTTTTGAACTCTATCTGACACTTGTGGTTCGCTACAGCCCTACCGCCAATTACATGGTCTACACCTTTCTGGTGAATATTGAGGGGACAGCCTGAATTATCTGTCATCCAAACACCAAAACCACCGTCAGCCATCACTTGGACGCCATGACAAAGGACTACATCTGCAGCCTGGGGCATGCCTTCTACTGTTGCCTGTAAGCCATCATTGTCTCTAAGCGTGGCTCTCTTAATGATTAGGAGAATTCAGACACACATCTATTTATAGAATAAATTTTGTTAAAATTCTATTGTTAAGTATTAAATTATGTGCTGTTGAAGTTTAAAACTTAAAGTGTTTCAATTTTAAGAGACCCCTCGGTATTTTTATCAAACCTACAGCTAATTAATTGATTTTAATAAGAGAAGAACTATTTATTGACTTTTTATGAATATTCTTTCTTACAGTGGTTGAATACTAGAAGTGTATAAAATATGTTCTATCGTTATGCATAAATAAAGGAAACTTGACATTTTTGATAAAGTTTGGGAGAATAACAGTTTAGCTGTCATGACGTTGAATTAGATCAAGCAGCCGTTAGCAGATGGAAATAAACACAAGTACAACTCTTTATATTGCAAAAACATGCTCTAATGTCGATTTTCAATCTTACTCCGAGTTCAAAAAGGACCTACACTTATTAGAGCTTTGGAAAATGAAAATAAAAAACCTTTTTTATACAATTTTGGTTATACTTGATATATTTATTTTTCGTGAGCCTTTTTTGTTTGAAAAAAAAGCAAGTATAAGTCCAATGAGTTGTGTGATGCATAAAATATATCATCTAAGTATAAAGTAACAACTTGTGTATGTAATTCCTGGAATTATATTTGTTTATTCCCTTCTCCCCTCCTTCCTCGCCACCTTTGTTTGTCCCGGATATAATGAAATTGCTCTCCTACCAGAGTTACCCTGTTGATTTTCAATTTCTCTTTTTGTTACCTTTCATACGCTGTATTATTGGTTGTGATACTTCTACAATCAACGACAATGGAGGCAAAAAGAAAACAGATTTCAGATCTTCTACACGCACATCACTCAAAGGCTTCAGACTTTGTGAATTGCTCTTTTGAGCTTCTCCACAAGGTTAGAAGGCTCACTAACAATGGCAAGAGTGAAGGACACAAAAAGTTTGTTACTAATAACTTCTTGTCCGGTTTAGCCTTTGAAATTGAACTCTAGGTAATCACCAGCATGAGTTTGTTGGTCAAGGACCTGAACGTCAGTAAGGGTACGTTTAGGCATCCAGTACGAAGCTGAGGCCTATTTTTATGTTCTTAGATCGTGTACCCCATAACAACTCAAGCTGGAAGCAACGAAAAACTTTGCGATTTATGCCCTCTAAGCTTTTGGGCTCCTTTATCACAAGACGGCCACTTACTGGACTATAAAGGGATTCGTAGAGAACAAGGCCTGCAAATTCCCCACCCGCAAGGTCGATTCCCTAAAAGGCTCTGTTGAGAAGAAGTGGGTGGATATGCCATCAGTGTGTCCAAGGCCTTCAAGCCCAGACTGGAGGTAATGGTGGCCAGAGAAAGAAGATTTATTTCATAAATAATAGTTGGTATGATAATAAAAAAATACCAAGAATACAAGTTGTTTGGGATTAAGTTGTTCTAAATTTGACTACCAAAAACGATATGATTTCCTTACGCACAATGTGAATTTCACACATTTTGAACCCATTGAGACGTCTGGTGAGGGAATGAAAATAAAAACATTATTTATTTAAACACACAATTAAAGCCACCCTAAATAAATGTATGTGAAAATACATTGAAGTAATAAATCTTTCCGAAAAATTAGAGCGGCTGTAAGTGTGACAGATTGGATTTATTTTCCAAATAAGAGGGCTCTGGAGATAGCAAAGGGAAAGACTGAATATGACACTTTTCTACTATGATTTTTAAAGGGAAAGATTCAGAAGAGCACATTTGTGACGTGCCAACATAAAATCATGCTGGAATTTATTTTGTTCTAATCGATCAGTAATCTAAAATATTCGATTAATTCTTGTTTTGTTTTTTTAAATTACATAAATGACTTATATATAATTTTGTAAAGCAGGTGTTGTAAAAATAAATCCATTATTTTCCCAATACATAGCTTTAGTAATGTGTATCTCGTATTGTATAAGTGCGATAGGTTTACGCCGAATGGCTTTAGAAAGATAACATTTCGTACAACATAATCTTTTCGTACTATTTTGTAATTCTTCGACTCAGTCGTGTTTGAGCCCGCATCAAAAATGGAGAGTGACAAAGAGTAAATACGCTGTACTTACAATCTTTCTTCAATAAAGGGTAAATGCGAGACAGGGGCTTTAAATCGGAAGAGCGTTTTTGGTCCTGATACTTTAACAGCCAATCACATGGCATTTTGGTTCCGTAGATGTAATTCCAGTCATGCTGATGTCAAAGATCCACCAAGCTATTCTCAAAAACGTGGATCAAATAAGGGAGATCGTCTAGTCCAACCTTCATGTAAGAGACTGGTTCCCGATGTGGGGGCCGCAGGACACCACGAAGGGGGTAACGAGATGAATTCCAAAAAAGAAGAAGATAATTTAAATTGATATTACTTTAAGTAACATCAAAACTTAATAATAATAAATACATATATATATTGTATTAGTCTATTCTACGTCATTTTAAAGCTTATTTCCCGGAAGAAAGTGATCCTCAACAACATAACTGGATACGCTCTTTCTACAACTACAGCTAAAAATATGTCATCTGACATGGAAAAGCCCTTCACGAACTTTCATGTGACAGAACACTAAAAAAAAATTTGATTTTAAAACACTTGACGAATTCAGGATTTATGATGTGTTGAATGAGTATCAACTTCCCACTAAAGAAGCTTTAGATTGACTTATACCATTCGAGTAAACTTATTTAGTTGAGAATATATTTTTCGTCTAAAACTTACATCAAAAAATAAAACAAATGATCCTATAAAGTGGAGGAGTATATTCGAGTTGCTGTCTTCAAAATTTTTACCATGGTAGAGTTAACAAACTCACAGTGTACATCCGTCAAATTAAATCCTTGATTCATTTATATAACTATTTGCACATCCATAGTCTGTGATGTTATTTGTTTCTGAGTATCAATTTTGACGTTATATACAGTATATATCGCAAATTTTATATTCAAAATGTATTAGATTAATTCTTCGTTATATTTTTCAGTATATGTAGAATTTGAATGTTTATTTTTGAGCAATATGGTCCAATAATTTTTATTATTTGTCTCTGGGTTGCCTTTAAGCCGTTTATTTGTATAAAAAACACTTGAAATTAGATATTCATCTCTTAATGAGAAATGTAAGGGTTGCACTTTGGCCAAAAATCAAAAAAGTTTTGGAACCACGGATGTAAACACATTTTTGATAGTCAAGGATATAAACATTAAAGCAATAAAATTATAGCAAATTAAATCCATTAAAAAATGGTTTTCTTTTCATTACACGTTAAGTATGCAGTAAAAGAGTTTAATTGGATGTACTTTATAGTTTTAAGTTTAAAAATATATCAAATCTTTTTTGTGACTATTACTTGGTGTAAGTTTATTTTTAATATTAAATAATAATAAAAATTATATTATATGAATAATTATTAGCTAATTTTTTACTTTTTATACCCCTTTTTTACAATCTGTTACTTTCCCATATCAACAAAAATTAGATGATTTTTCCCTGTTTTTAATTAATTTTCATGAGTTGACTATGATGTATGATCAAAGTATGAACTCAAAAAGATAGGATTTTTATTTTTATAATAATTTATCAAAAATCAAGTATCTTTACCGGGTGGTCCATTGAAATCTGCTGAACAATTACTCATACAACCCTTCGTAAAGATTAAGGGATTGAAATTAGTATATATTTTGATATATTAAAGAATAAACAGACACAAAACATCACAAATATAGTTGAGAAAATAACCCTTCAACTTAATTAACGAATTCCCATTCTCACACTCCATGCAGTTAGGCCAAATCCGTTCTATATCTTCATGCTTAACGTTTAATAAAAAATATAAAAAACTTTTTAAACACTTTGGATTTAAATAATTAATGTAAATATTATTATATTATGGGGGTGGGTTGGAGATAGCAAAGGCTTCCTTGATGCTCAAGGAAGAGGCAGTGGATAAACTTAATTTGTTTCGGAGCCAAGCAGTTCACCTGTGGGTCAAGGTATATGTTTGCATATTAGAAGGATTCATTGGTGCTTAAAAACGCAGCAACGGGTGAGTTTAAATTGCCTTGGGGACAAGCACTTCTCCAGTTTAACCTGAGGACTGGGATATATTTTGAGATATTAAAAGGGTCCCTTAAAACTCAGGCAAGCGGAGGCGGATAAATTTAATTTGCCTTAGGACCCAGGAGCTCATCTACACAACAATGTATTCTAGCATATGAGCAGGGCTCTATTCTGGCAAGTTTCTTCATCATTCAATAGTTTTAACATCCGATAAAATATAATCTGCTCCGAAATTGCACAGGATTATATTGTCTAGCAATAAAACTATCCACATTAATATGAAATTAGACACAATGATTTTGTTTCACAATGGTAATTTACAAAACAATATTACCCCAAAAAGTTTGTACCCAACCTTTTTAGTACAATCATTTTAGCAGACAGTAGCTCAGACACACATCTACTTAAAGTATTAATTTAGGTGAAATTCTATTGTTCATAAATAAATTAAATCTTGTTAAAGTTTAAAATTCAATGTGTTCAGTTTTTAAGTAACCCTCTCGGTATATGAAGTAAAAAAAGAATACTTGGGATATTCTTTCTTTCTTGATTTTTGTTGAAGATTGTTTCTATACAAAATATATAGATTTTCCAAAAAATGTTGGGCTTAACTCTGCAATAAATCATTTTCATTACTTAATACTCTCTATCTTTATTGAGCACACACACATGTTCACGACTGTTCTGTATTTAGTAGAAAATGGAGTTTACTCCTCAGGAGTTAAGTAATAACTAAAATAGGGATTTGGTAAATTACAAAAACTTTGCCTAAAATGAAATTGAGTTATGTATCTATATTTGTTCCAAAGTTATGGTCCATTATGCATTTTTAGGCTCTCTGTTACATTGACCTTTAAAAAAAATTAATGTCTTCTCACTGTGACAATATATAATCTTCGTATCAGTTTGACACAAATCTACCTTTAACTTTGACCATTATATTTGTGACTAACAAACAAAGAAACAGGAGCAAAAAGTATACATATTTTTATCACATTATATCTCACCTAGTTTAATTTGATTCATCTTTTAGGAATTAAAAAATATGTAGAGTGTACCCATCTGTAAAGTAGAAACAGATAACTTATTTTGCTTTGGAGATATTTCAATTTAAATTATAGATTCAATACTGTATAGTATTTTTCCCAAATCTGGTATCATTACCAATTCACTCTTGAAAGGAGAACGTCTAAATTTAAAGTAATCGCTAGTACATGTACTAAAAAAAAAGTGAATTAAATACAGTATTATGGTAAACTACTTAAGCAACGGTGTTTTCTTGCACCAACATTACTATTTAAGCAATTTTACCTTTAGAGTATTGTAATTTATTTCTTCTTTGTTTGGGTTTATTAATTTGAGAAATATTTAAACACAAACCTGAAAAAAAAATCTAAATTACTTGGTCCAGTATATTCATTATAAGAGAAACACTTGAAAAGAATATGTTTGGATGTTGCTATTTGTATTTACTCACTAAAAGTATTATGGGATTATTGCATCCTATCATATGCTTACAATAAAAAAACCATCCCTAAGACCAATTTCTCTTCAATTAAAACCACTATTCTTTAAAATTCCTTATATTTCCAATATTACATTTTTTGTAAATTTATTATTTTCATTCAAAATCTCTCCCAAGAACGTTATTTTTCTTTTGATTGACGTATTCGAATAGTATGCCAATCTACTATTTCCCAAAATTGGTTTCTGCTATTTTTCTAAAATTTCCCATAAATTGCTTCATTGTTTTTCCAGAATGGGCTTAAATACTTAGTTTTCCGTATAAGCCTTCATGGGCCGTTGCCTCTCTCTCCCTCTAATATAGTGTCCACTATTAAAAGGAACGTTTGTTCACGGATTTTTCTCCATCGGAATTCTTTTCAAAATTCGCTTGCACCACATAAAAAGCATCGTTTTCCAAAAACTTAATAAACCAACCCTTTTGTCATTATTCCCCTCTTGAAGGAATGGAGTAAAAAATGAGGTTCCCTTTTTTTTAATGAACCAATCACTCCTTGTATACTTCCCTCATGTGGGAATAATTTTTTTGTGTCATTGTTCCGGGCTCCAGATTCCATGTTCCTGCTTAGATCCTTGCTAAATAAGGAGATGTATTTGTGTATATTCCTTTTCCCACATAGATACATAAGATTTTTTATTAAAACTTCATTGGAGCTAAGCTGCTCTACTCCAATGCAGCATTCAGTTTGTCAGGATTACCACGTTCATTTCGATTTATTTTATTTTTTCATGCCGTCAGGTTCATTTATATTGAAATCTATCTCTCTAATAAAGAGAAAACAATAAGTATATATTACTCACTGGTGCATGAAAAACGAATTGCAACACGAATGATTGGTTAGGTTGTTTATGGTACACGTCTTAGATAAACTACCAAAATGGAGGATGAACGTCCACGTAACTCCTGCATATGTTTATACTAGCTCTACTAATAAAAACTTACGACAACTACGCTGTTCCCCTCTGAAACGTTATTCATCTTGTCAGGACTACCATGTTCATTGTAGATTTCTTTTAATTTTACATACCGAAAAGTTATATTTAAATCAACTTTATGTAGATATTCAAAAGAGAAAAATAACAAATACTTCTTGAAAGACAAAAAGTAACAATGAGTTTGTGGAGTTATAGTGTTTGTTGGAGTCGGAGAAGAATTGAGAATCGACATCGCGGGCATTCCTCCCTATACTATTGCTAGATATAGAGTGCGGTAGGTGCAAATTGCAGGTAATCTAATGAGATGTCAAGAGTGCCAAACCGTTCCCCTCTAAACATTAATCAAATTGTCAGTATTACTGCATCCCTGTAATATTTTTTTTTCTCTTTACATACCGGGAGGTTATATTTTACGCAGCTCTATACATAATTGACACTACTACAAAAGGTTGAAGCGTTTTTACAACATACTCATTCACTGGGTATCTAAGTAATAGTGTATACAAAAAAATGGGAAGATTGTCTAAGAAATTTTCATATTCTTAGCAGGGGTAGTAAAAACAGTTTCATTTATTTCTTTTTTGCAGAAAAAAAAATACATATAAAAATATAAATTTATGGTGTTCTTTTTATTACTATCTCTTTTTAATGCTTCAAGTTTGTATTTTCATTTCCTTTTATTACTTAATTTAATGTTGAAGAGGAGAAGAAAGTTCTCATTGCATGCTAAGTGCTTAATACACGTAGCAAAATACATTTACTAATACTTCATTTTACATATGGTTATGGAGGCATTCATCACCCAAACTGTACCAAATATACCCTATACTTTATATCATTGTGAATTCATCCCAAAAATAACTTTATGATATAATTAATATTATTATTTCCCAAAATATAAATAAACATATAAATTAAACAAATACTTTATCAACATAAATATATAGTATTTTTTTGTCAGCAGTCAATGCTGACTACTATATTTCCCCTCATTAGTTTTCTGAGCATTGATTGGCTGAATTCGAACTAATTCTTGTTTAGTTAAGAACAATTTCGTACCTATATATATTGGCTTTGGGGGAAAAAGTAATTTCATATTTTCTGCTCCTTTAAAAAAAACAACTAATTATATCTTCTTCATTATTGGTCACATTAGATCATACGATAAAATGGTATAAAGGCGTAGATATATACTACAAACGCTTTTTCGAAAGCATTACACTTGGCCGGCTCAGTCATGAATTATCACAGAACGACAATGGAGGTCTCATAGGAAGAAATTCTAAATATTTTATATTTTTACTACCTGAAAGGAAAATATGCGTCGAAAACGACGAAGAATATTTTCTCTTTTGATTTGTGTTGGTCAACAGGGGTTCGCCCAATTTTGTTTTCCAACTCTACTGAGAACAACTCGAATCGAATAGAAGCGGCCAGCATTCATAAATAGGAGACATCATCAAGATAACGCCAGGGCTCATACATCACCAGAAGTTCCGAGAACTCGGACAGGAAGTTCTTATGCATCCACCCTAGAGTATTGACCTTGCACTAAGTGACTACCAACTGTTCTTTACTATGCCCAACACACTTCTGGTTACAAATTCTACATCACTAGAGGCCTTTGAAAATTGTTTGTTTGAGTTTTTTGCTCATTGGGGCAAGGTCTTCTAAGAAAAGGGTATTATGAAGTTGGATTATCATTGGCTACAAGTTATCTAACAGAATGGAGCATTCTTACCTTTAATCGATGATTGTAACACATCTTATTAAGTATTAAAATAAAGGGAAAACTACGAAAATTATCCAATATAGTGATAATTTTACGTTCTTTTACATAGTCAAATAAACTGATTGTGTGTAATTTGATTTTTAAGAAATTCATTGTAAGCATTTTGATACAACTTCATTGCAAGCAATTGGATGACCGAGTGCACTTTCATTTAAATTTATATTGTTTTCGGACAATCAAACTATTGTATAATCCGAAATTGTCCCGACAGACCCCATTTTATTTTTGAAAATATATCTCGGCCAAATGGTTGTACATTAAGACAGATAGGCTATAAAGGGGATCAAAACCTATCACTGCCATTATCCTGTCTATCAAGGACCCCTTCTAATAAACTTTAATGTAATCTGACCCACGGGTTATGCAAGTTAAATGCTTGTCTACAAGATGGGTCATAACTCACCGCCTCAACTTGAATAACCATGAAAGACCTATGGGGTGTGCAAGTGAAACTTTGATCCAAAAGGTGAGTCAAAACCCATTACCGCTATTTCCCTGAGCATCATGGACCTCTTTATACACACAACTCAACATGGAATGTTTTTTAATTAAATACTTTTACATATATCATTTTTCAACTTATTCGGGCGATTCAATAACTTGCCCTGAATACAGGGCCGATAGCTCAAACTCTTCACAAAAAATAGTGTGATAAAAATAATGATGTGACTCTTTCCTGCTATTAAAATGCCTAAATTTAACTATAATTTTTTTTTTTTTGAACTTTTCAATGTTTTTCTTATAAATTGGATCATTTGTTTTTAAATGTTGATGTTCGTATGACATTAAGTTTATTTTAAAGACTAACAGGATAGTTCACATTCAATAAACTATTTTCTGTCACACGCTGGTCAAGTTGATTCAATTTAGTTAGAAGTTTCTTGCATTTAATTATATCAAGTCTATCCCCTCTCCTTTTTGTCCTAACAATGATGTGTAACCTTAAAAAATCTTGAAATTCGGGGCAGGTGTGGTATTTGAATATAGTAAGACAAACCTTCTCCACAACACCAATTAGAATGTTGTAGCCCAAAAGGAGATCTTTTTATAACGATTAAGACTCTAAGATATCAATAATCCGTGGAAGTTTGATTTTAGATTTGAATTTTGTTTCGTTTATCGTTTATTATGGTATATTTTTTAGCAAAATATGTGCAATAGTCTGAATAATTATTTCATATATCTTATTTGGCTTAATAAGTAAGTGATATTTTCTTGAACAACCTGAAGGACCGATCCATATGATCGACAGTCCTCAGGACTGTTAGGACACGTACTAAGACTTGACTGGACCACCTAAATAAGGACCCACATATCATTTCTTATATGTTCTCTCTTCAATCATAAAATATCTATGCTAACAGCTTAGAAGAATAAAAAAAAACCTGTTCAGGTAATAATTGCAAAAAGGCTTGTATTCGTACAATCTCATATTTTTTGCAACTATCTATCCGATCAACACAAAGTAATATAACTAATATTACATTCCCGTCTCTTTTTTATATCCATCATTGAAATGAGACCATTAAGATAAAAAAAATAGTAACCAAATGGACTTTCCTTGCATAAGGCTCTGATTGAATTCTTTATCAAGTTATCCATAAAAAATATATATTATATTTTACAAAATGGGAACAAGAAAAAAAAAAAGGAATCGACATACATTTTACGAAATAGAATTGAATTTAAAGTAAATTATTCAGAGTATCCCTATTTATTTACGCACAATTAGTGATTAGGTAAACTCAAATGTCCATAATCCTATTAATATTAAACTACTATTGTATGAAATACATTTTCTTTGAAGTTTTAATCATTTTTAAAATTATTTTTTGTTGTTTCTATTCAAATTCTTGAAGTATCAGTTACTTTTCTGAAATGTTACGTTTACGATAACTTATTTTCTTATTGCTAAATTATAATACAGAGTCTTTTTTGGAGACTAACATTTCCTTCAGGCCACAAAAAATTGTATTCCTCATACTCACTAGAGACCAAGGCATGCTACACATGGGCGACGAATCTCCAAAATTTATGTTGATGAACATTGGAACTCCATGTGCCCCAATTTCATTGTTACCAACTGTCAGAGCATGCAAAGGTGCATTGAGGCAATTATCAAAGTCGATGGCAGGACCTCTGGTATCATGATCCTGATTTTCCGACGTCTACCGGCTAATGGATGGGAATTTTCTTCCAGAGAGTTTTTCTTGATCAGTTTCGCTCAAATTCTCATTTCTTTACATTTAAAATCATATTTAGGTTGTGAACATTTTCATGCAATAAGGCAACAGTTTGATTCTCGATCTTCACATGAATCTTTAAAAATAGAAATGTATTAATTGGTATGTCTTCCTACTTTTTTATTCATTTGTCGTAAGCAAACTATCGAACAATACCACAAGGGATTAAAATGATATATATGAGTGTTCAAACCATATTAATATCCATGGTCGACTGCAAGATTATTTTTTTGTAGGGGCTTGGTTTTTGGAATTCTTTGAGAAAAATAGTAGTTTATAATAATCTTCAAAAATTTAGTTTTTTGAAAAAAAAATCTCAAAAATCCATATGAATTTACAAAAAATTGAATTTGATGCAAAAAAATTAACAAATCCACAGCTGTCTACAAAAATTAAATTATTTAGAAAAGAATTTCAAAAATGAAATTTAAAAGAAAAAAAAAATTTATAATTATAATTTTTTAGAAAAAGATTTTAAAACTTCATAACTACTCAAAAAATTTAATTTTCTTAAACATTTACAAATGTTAACATGTTTTTTTTTTTTAAACAATCAAATATTAGTTTTTTTTGGAAAAAAAAATTTCAAAAATTTATTAAAAGAAAATTAACTATGAAAAAAAATCTAAAATGATACTTCAAATTTTATATTTCTTGGAAAAAAATTCCTAAAATTCCCCAGCCATTCACAAAAAATTTAAATTTTTTGGGAAAAATTTCAAAAATCTACAGCTCTTCATATTAAAATGTTCTTTTTAGAATATAAATTCAAATATTAATGAATTTGAAAAAAATTCAAACTTTAATTATTTTGGAAAATTTTCTATGATTTTATTCACCGAAAAGCTAAATTTTTCAGAAAAAAAAATGAAAAATTATTTTTTGGGGAAATTTGGATATTTGAGGGGTTAAAGCCCCTCTATTCCATCCCTTGTGGACGCCCCTGATTTAATTGGAAAAATTCATATACAGCAGGGTTTCCCAAACTTTTCAGCCAACTACCTCCAAACAGGGTGCTAGGGACAGGAGACCCCCCAATGACACGGGAAATTGTTTATAATGTTGCGCATAGCCACTTGTAATACTCTTGCATTTGGTCCTTTTTTTTCCCCCTGAACATGGCTCTAGCCCAGTCCCTATACACAGATGCAATTTTCCTAATATATACCCTCTTCTCTTGGTTTGCTGTCAAGCTTTTCAAAAATGTCCTTAGTTTTCCGTCAAAGATGTATCTGACAAAAAAAGCAACAGAGTTGGATAAATTTGTCGATTCACGGAGTTGTATACCAATTTATCTTCTCTTTATTCTCGTGAGTGGATTGTACATTATGTTTGGGCCCATGTCTGTGATACGCTGGGCAATAGTCCAGTTTGATGACAGCACTGATTCCAGCTCACAGGCTAATTTACCTCCCTTGCATGGCCCTACTCATAGATATGACAGCAGGTTCAATGAATGTTTCGCCAATTATGTGTGGTTTTTAGGCATTGCAATGATCAGCAATTAACAGATACTTGGTTTTTAAGTGTCGGAGCGTTTGTGCCGGCTTTAGGCTCTCATGTACAGGTACCTCAGTGCATATCACACATTGGAGATATTGTCATTCGTAGATTATGAAACATGTCAATCCATAGTGAATCATTTCCTCTCAATATTTTCGATCGTAGGTATGCTATTCACACTGGTGATGGATATCACTGCCGAAGATAGACACACTTTGGAAGGGGGATTTTTGTCTCCTCTCTACCACCCCTGACCTCTCCTGCTCCACTTGCATCTCAAGCTCCACCTGTTTCTCCTAGACCGCTAGCATTTTAAGCTCAGGTAGTATCTTCTTCTCTGCTAGCCTGTCCTGTTGTAGTGGTCTTCCTCAATTTGGATGGTATTAAACAATGTTTCATTTTGACAAAAGAGTTTTGTCCAGGTACTGTGTGCTTGGTACTGCTGTAAATTAAACTGTTGCTATCCTGTTTCGTAAGATACAAAAATGAAATGTTTTTATTCGTGGAGGAAAAAAAGGGAAATACAAACAAAAAAACCTGATGGGAAACGCTTAAGACATTTTATTTAGTGACTCTTATTTTGAAGAAAGATTTACCGGAAGGATGTCCTGCAATAAACTGCTGCTGTGTCTTCTTTATGCAGTTCTTATTCAAACCAACAACTAAACGCTCGGCTACAATTGCATGGTATTATTCTAAAAGTAACTCTTATGTATGGTATATATTATTAATAAAATAAATTAATAATTGCATTTGTTTTTTATAATGCATTGAGCGATTCCGCATCTGTGTCTTGAAATCCCCCGGGATTTTCAACCCCCACTTTGGGAACACCTGTATGTGAGGTAAAATTGTAGGTTTTTTGATAACAAACTAATTGAGTGAACTTTAGACGGAATGAAAAGGAGGACAACCTACAGGCTTTAGCATATATATATATATATATATCTAATTGCCTTAATTATTTCTTTTGGCTGCTACAAAGTACTTCTTTCTGAAGGGATCGAACATGGACACCCACTGTTGCTTGACAGGCCTTCAGGTCGCGCCCAAATTCAGATGGGGGGGTACACCTCCATTGGCATAGTCAAAGAGGGAATAGTATAGGGAGGGCTTAACCCACAATGGCCAGAAGGCCTTGAAATCGGTAACATACCACTTCTTCGAATTGTCATGCAGTTCTAAGATATAAAACACACACTCAAAAAAAGAGTTTTTCACAGACAAACTTTTTGTCATTAATGAAAATGATTTTTTCAAACTTTTTTTATTTAATATGACACAAGGAGCTGTAGCAGCACACTCTCGTTTCTACATTGATATTTCTTTAATGAAGTAGTCAGGCAGTTCTAAGATATTAAGCGCATACTCAAAAATAAGTATTTTACAGACATAGAAACTTTGTTTTATGAATATAAATTATCCATGCTGATTCTCATAGAAAGGTTTAATTTACTTCAAATTATAATAATAACAAAGAAAAAGAACTCATGTTGCAAATAAGGTAAATTAGTGAAAACATTGAAGAAAATTAAAATTATATATAAGAAAATTTAAATTATAAAAGAAAATGATATCTCTAATTTTGATATTGGATAATCAATGTATGCAAAATTATAAAACATTTTTAAAGGGTAGGAAGAAAAAAAATAATGGTGATATTCTCCATTTCTTGTTCAATGTTGTTTTTATGTTGACGCACCACACTTCTAGTTATCTATTATTCTTTCTTTTTTAAAATAGGTAAGTATAAAAAAGTTGTTTTAAAATTAAGGACTCAAAGTTTTTAGCTGTTAAGAAAGGCAATTAAAAAAATAGACTATTTATAAATTAATTAACAACAAAAAAGTTCTTATGTTAAGTTATGGATTTTTTCCCCCTTGTTTTTTTTAAAAGAGTTGTCAAAATACATTTTAAATTGTTATAGATACAATTCCAAGTATCTTTTTCAATATTGTTTATGATGGGAAGGTGAAGTGTAGAAATATAGGAACATGTATTAAGTGACAAGTAGAAATTTTTAGGTCTTTGTCATAAAATATAGAAATATAGATTTAGTTTGTTTTCTAAACATAATTTTATACGAGTGTGGGTTTGCCCGATTTTGCCAGAGACAATAATAAATTAAAATCAACCATAAACTCTTTTGCTTCATATAAAAAAATATTTAAAGACCGTTAAATTACAAGAATTATTCTTCCTGAATCTTTCTATGACTCTTTGCACGTTAAATATTATTGTCCAAAATCTTTTGTCTGATTCTCTTCTTTTTTTTCTTCTTCTCTAAGCCTTGTAATCTCCTTTTTTTTAAAGGGTGCAAAGATACATAGCAATATATAGCAAGAATCATTCTTCGAATTTTACGGTCTTTATTTTTTGTTTTATATAACTTAGTCGTTTGTTTGTAATTTGTTAAAAGAAATATGATATTTTAAGGGATTCATGGCTTGAAGGCCAAAAAAATGTTACCAAAACCATCTCTTGACCCATAAAAACTTTATGAAATTTTTCAGTAAAAACCATTGATTGGATTCTCAGACACACAGATGTTCAGAATCGACAATTTCCATTATTTTATCTACATTTTTTACTATTGCCCTTCCAAATCGTAGTGCATCTTTGATACTAAAGTTTCTGAATCGTATTCAAGGAAACTGAAATTCACGGTGATACAGAATCGTTGATGTTTTTTTTTTTTTTGTTTTTTTTCAGAGGAAGGTCGTTATTTAAATAAATAAATACAAACAGGAAATTGCGTAATATATACATACATAAATAAACATTATAGTTTAAAATTAATTTCTTATTTAAGGACATAAATTCTTGGCATTGCCTCTCATGTACTAATCATTTAATCATATATTGAAAAAAATTCCAAACAAACAAAAAAAAAATATTAACATATTCAAGTCGATAATTAAATAAAGTAATCTATTCCAGAACCTCAGACTTTACCTCACGCTTCTTGTATTAGTTGATAATAGGTTTTAACTTTTCCAAATGCATAGCAGAAGTTCATGAGAAGTATTTTTATTAATCCAAACGCGTACTTCCACAATAAATCGTTCGTTAGGTTCAGTATCTTCAGTTTACAGCTGCAGCAGAAATCATTATTACTCTAATATGTATGTGTGGTGTCAATTGGTTCCTTTTCCATATTCTGTTTCCTAATATAGCCTTTAACATTTAAAATACTAGCACTGATAGCTCTTTCTTGTGTACTCTAAAATGTTCTAGATGTCATGCAAAATAATATGTATGCCGTTACAAAATTTGGGCTAAAATTCGGAAGGAATTCTTGATTTACAACGATAAAATACTTGACGATGTTTAAAACAGGACATTCACTAAAAGCATGAATTATATTACTAAAAGTTATTCCACAATCCTTGCAGGGACGATAAAATTGGAAAAGATTATTACACATTTGAAATTGCCCCATGAATTTTCGGTTATCATTGATCACCACTAGAGAATGCACAATCACCTTACCCCCAAGATGGACGAAGGTATAACATTTTTATAAAAGCTCCAGTGATTATTTTAACCCGGGGGTATTCCTTATTACTTGATTGCAATTTCATATACTATGGAGTGAGAGGGTCGTGTTTTAGAGCTGATCGCTTCAGAAGAAAAATAACTCTTCCGGTATTAAAAATATAATTTATCTGAGTGTTGTGAATAGTTATAGTATTATTTTAGATGGCAGTAATTTCCAACATTTTTGGCAATAAAAGATATTCAAAAGAAGGTTTTTTTTTAGTTTTCATGCACTTTATCAACAACATTATTCAAATTATAAGGAGGTAACAATTTTCATATGATTCTCTGGATCCTCCCCCAATCCTTTGAAACGTAGTTTATAATATCATTCGAGAGATTTGTACCAAACATAAGAAACTAAAAACATGCAATTCACAAATAAAGTTCCGCAATTCCACAATAGGTTTAGTAATTATATCAACAAAGACTTTTATGTATATTCTAGGTAAAATATTTTCCAATAAGGACAAGGCTCCACCTTACCACAAGCGAGGGATTATCAGCGCTCTAATATAATTACGTCTAATTAAAGTGTTCAGCCAGTTTTTTCTTCCTGGATAGCTCTCTCCCCGATCGATGGGAAAGCAGTTGTGACACATGTCATTTGAGATATTAGTTTAGTATTGTATTTTCCTTTAATTTTGTCGGGTCCAAATGCTTTTTTATCTTTATAAAAATAGTATATGTCATGTAAAATATTTTCATACGAGAATACAAAACAAGACTCTAGTCTTTTAGATCTACGAAAGTAATTCCTGTGGCATCCAACGATATTCTAGAAATTATTATAAAATAGTTTCGGAATTTATTTGGATTCTGTAATATTTTTGCCGTCAAAAATAAGTTTATTTATCCTTTTAGCCAATATGGTGTTCATAGGCAACAAATTTTTTAATCGATGAAAAGGATTTTGTTCAATTTCAAACTTTTGCCTCATTTCTTCTTTTGAAATCTCTGAAATTGTCGAGTCCTTTGCAATGTCGGATGCCAAATGCCGAGTGAACAAAAACATTTTTTCATTATTTTTTGTATGTCATTGTATGTATTTGGGTCATTGTCGCTATCTTTTTTTAATAAAAAGGATAGTAGTGTCACGAATGGTTGAGAAAATAACTTGAAGTAATTTTTTACACAAAAAGGAAGAATCAAAAAATATTTTTAATCTATCTTTCAGAGAGGCTAAAAAATGTATTGTTGGATAACCCAGTAAGGTATTTTTAAACTCTTCTTATTGAAGCAAGTAAAAAATTCTAAAATAACTAACTTATGATCAGAAAAAGGTTTGAATTTATAAAATGCTTTTTTTGCACATGAGTATAAACATTGAGAAATCAAAGCATGATTGTCTCTAGACGATTGATGAGCAACACGCCAAGAATAATCTAGGTCTACGTCAAACTTTTTAAACACATCGATTTTGTTCAGTTGACGAATCAATTTAAGTAAAATAGAAGCCTTGGGATGAGATTCGATTTTGGTATGCAGACTAACTTTAAGATCTCCAATTAACATTATTGGATTCAAATCACTTTTGAGGTTGTTAATGATCGATTGATAAAATGCAGAAGACTTTATGTTTGAACCGTAGACATTAATAACATTAAAACATGACGATTTAAATGTTACCCCTAACTAGTACCAATCACTTTTAAAATAATAATTATTGATAAATTGTGATTTACCTAAACATTTGAAAACAAATGTGATTATACCTCGACGAAGGCTTGTTCTAGTATAGTGATGAGAATAATTTGTTGGAATACAAAAGGAACAAGAAATCGTGCAAGAGGATGCGACTATTGAACGTACGTCCTGTTGACAAATAATATCAGGTTTCATGATATTAAAGTTTTCTTCATAATAGCCTGCCTTTACGTTTCCCTCCACCTCTGGTATTCTGTGAAACGATTTTGTTCATGCTTACTTTTCTCTTCCTATCATCTTGCTCGGATGTTGGTGAATATTGCTTCATAGACAACTTAGTAAAATACTATTATTTTGCAGTGTAGGATATATCAAGATATTAACAATTTAATTTAATAATAACTTATGCAAAATTAGTTCTGATTGTCCTTAAATTTTTGAGGAGTCCTCTTGTTAGGAGATAACTCTGAGTCCCAAGCCGTCCTTCTAGATATTAGTCCAGATCCAGTCCTAGAAGACATTATAACCTCAACCATGATGGGAGGTTTTGCAAGCTTCTTTGGTCTAATCAATTTATCATTAGTCACTCCTTCTAATTCGGAACTTATTAATTACAAAGTTTTTTTTAATCTAACTCTTAGGACTTGAAGCCAATTTGTTTTAAATAGAAGTGAGATATCCATCTATATCTTCTATTGTCACTTCATGCTCTTGAGGTTGATCCTTATCGGCTTCGTTCTCTTTGCTCAATGTAGCATCATCTATACTATTTTACTTAATAGGGGTTCCTTTTCGGGAGCATATAATTCACTACTGTTATCAAGACAAGGTAGATATTTAACAAGCTCTTTACGAACAACATGATTGATATTCTCTGTACCCGACTTTTTTTCAGCTCCTATTTCATTGGACCAAAACATTTACGTCATTTTATCAGTTTATTAGAACAACCTCTAGCAAAATGGCCACCTTGATAACACTTAACGCAGTATTTACATTGATCTAGACACGAGACTCTTGTCTTCAATCTCTTTAAAAACCTGGGATATCAATTCTGGGGGTTACCTTTATGAGATAGTTCCCATCTATTAAGCTTTTTATGGCTTCCTTCTTGAAAATAGCATTCTTAACAGGGGCCATGACCTCTTAAAATTCTTTGAAAGTCTCAATAATATCTTCGAAGAGGAAGGTAGAGTGTAATTTCTTTTCCATGGATAACAGGGTTCCCATATTTGTCTATTCGTTGAGCTTTCAGACCTCTAACAACTCCTTTTATACCATTAATGTCTCAACACGGTTTTCGGATAACAAATTCGTTGTCCACATTATAAAATAAGATTCCTATATCAATTTCTTTCTTCAAATCAATTTTTTATAACCTGGGCATATACACACTACTCTCTGTATATTACCCTATTCTAACTTAAGGATACCAAAAAGAGTATCCTCTCTCTCTAAATTGGAAAGTCTCCTATGGTATTAGTTATTCTTTTATGAGGTCAAAGGAAAAATTAACCTACCCCTATTGGCTTTAGCAGCTAAATTCTTCTTCAGAGCTCGTAGGTAACTAAAGGCAAATGAATTTTTCCGTCGATTTATTCATATTTTTAGTAAGAAATTTAACGGAACTTTCTTACTATAGCTCTAAACTTCTCTAAACCTCTCAAAGGAGCTTTGAAGATCCGAGAAAAATCATTAAGATTCCACTTCTTATGAAGCAAGGGACGAATTTACTATCCAAATACCCACCCACTTAACTGTTTTTTACCTCTTTTGAAAGACAAAAGATGAAATATGACGACTTTTTTCTTTCTGGTGTCTATCTTTCACGACTACTCAAACAATTACAAAACTGTCCTGGAATTTTTTTGAGTGACAACTCTTATTTTTCTAACGCCATTTAGCTAAAATGCGATATAAACAATGTCTGGTATTGGATAAATAATGGATTTATTTTCATTCACGTATTTAAAACATAAACGCTTGGTCCTTTTTTAAAGTATAAAACAATTTTTTACTAGACTGTTTTTAATTCTAATTTCGAAAATGGTCGATCATGTTTCAAGTTATTTTTCAAATTTTTGTCGTTTCTGTTTCCTATAATTTCATTTATGCCATCTTGGCAAGTTATTCAATCCTATAAATGCCCGTTATTTGAGTAATACATAAGGGTGATAATTTTGGTAAGAATAGAAAAGCGTGCGAGCAGAAGAGGAAGAAATACTTATGGCATCATTGATTAAATAATATATATCTTCTTCTATCAATCATGAATGTTATCATTCCCGCCTTTATTATTCAATATTAATATAATATTAGATGGTGATAGTCGATAGAGAACTGAATAAAATGCCTAAAATAACGTCGCCTTCTGTCTGGATTTCTGAAAATGGAGGCCCAGGAATTTGGGAATTACTTACCAGATGAGAAACAGAGGGTTTGTCGAATTTGTCGAAATAAATGTGCCTTTGGTCTCCTATCTAGAATTACACGCCACTCATTATTCTCATCTCATATCAAGAGAATGGATATTCATCTAAAAAATCAAGTTAATGATGAATACATCAAGTCAGACTTTAACTCTGATCTCACAAAGATGCTTATTGCATGTAATATAACCTTATCAATTGCTAATCATCTATGTTCAAAAAATTTATGAAGAAATACACGAGTAAACCTATCCCTTCCCAAGGAGCCATCATTAAATTAATGGAGGATGTTGGTACTGATGTCATTTATAGAAATACATACAAAAATGTTTTGAGTCGTCCACACCAAGTGACGTTCAAGTTATCAGTAAAAAGTATAAAATATTTACTAATTTCGAAATGAAACTCTGAATTTTGTACTATCTAACAGTAAGTATTCAATCTTTTTTTTAAATCTAACCTTAAAATATGATTCTATTTCAGCTAAACATATCAAGAATTATGTTACACAACTCATTAAATAGTAAAAACAACTGCTTAAATGGTCACAACAACGGGGGTAGTAGCTTTGGATAGTTCACAACTAGTTTGTCTGAGACTAGTTTCTTCACTTAAAGACTTGGATATGATCATTGGGTTTTCCAATATTACATAGTCAATAAATATTACTTCTTTATCACTTAAGGCTTAGCTATGGTTGATAGGCTCCAAGAAATGGTGTTCAGAAAACTCATAAAAGGCAAAAACAACTGCTTAAATGGTCACAACAACGGGGGTAGTTGCATTGGGTGTAGCATTATAATTACCAATTGTGTATATATGTTGTTATATAAGCATAAATAGCGGAGAAAAAAATCTTTTTTGATGCTCTTAATAAGGAGTAATATCGCCGGACATTACTACATAATTAGCTTTTTGCTCTAAATCTTTACGATGTCATGTTAGAAAACTACAATAAGTCAAGAATGGTTGCCTGAATTGTCTTATCAGTTAAATTTGACTGCATGGAATAACTTTTCTTTTTTTTAGATAAATATGAAATAAATGAAAGTGGGATTCTAAAAGCTGTTCTTACTAAGATTGGAAGAAGATATGGATTGAAATCTAACATTATTTTATGATTTACTTTATTATTAATCATTATTAAAATCTCATCGGTAGAAATATATCTATCCTGTGCACAATTGTATATGCAACTTGCACATAAGGAAAAAAGGTGATGATCTTTTTGATTAAACTCCACGTCTGGCTTGTATTTTGCAACCTCAAGTTATGACATATTGAACCGGATTCCGATGTCAGAACAAGACAATATTATTTGGATCAATCTATTATTTCAATATTCTGTATTTATAATTTATTGTTATTATTAGTTATATGATTCTAATTGTTTAATTTTGTATATTTAACTTAAATGTATGATGGTTTATTTTTTAGTATGTAGATTATATTTAATTTAAGCCTTCTATTTTAAATTTGGAACTTCAAATATATTTCGAAATACTCTTATTTTGTCGTTTTATTAGTTATTTTTCTGAGAATATGGTTCACGTGACGTTTCCAAATCTACTGTAACGGATAAAAATCGTCTAAGTCAATTATATGTATTATATCTTTATTAAACATTTTGCTAATAAATACTTTCGTTACACCCTCAAAAATCATAATAAAGCAGGCAACCAAGTGTCGAAAATGTATATAAAATAATTGTCAAGGATAAACACATATATTAATTTTTTTTTATTTAAAAAATCCATTAAAAATAATGGATTTCATTTACCTATGTTCAATAATTATAAATTGTTATACAAATGTAGAAATTTTATTTAACTAAAAAGCTGTCATGTGTAGTGTACGGATGATACTAAAACCAAATCCCGATTTTTTTGTTTGTTTTTTAAAGACTAATTTCAAAACTTTAAGAACATTCAACAATCTCAAAGTCTTTACATACATAAATATTTCAAACATAGTCAAATCATTTTTTTTATCAAAGGAAACCCTTTAAAACCTTATTTTCCTTTTTTTCGCAAAAGTAAAATAACTGACATCTTAATGGACAGTACATTAAATATAATTATTACAGGAACACCTTAATATTTAAATAATTCGCAAATTTAATTATTATGATTTTTTTATTTTTTTTTCATATTGATAGAATAAATTTCAAGATTTAAAAAAATGAGTTACCTTATTTCTATCAGAATTAATATTTATTGTATTCTAATAGAAAGCCACTTATACAGTGATAAATTTTTATCCGAGAAAAAATTAGTTTTATCCAAATTTGCTCACTCAAATTTTTTTTTATTTAATTCTATAATACTTTTGACATATTTTCTTGTGATAAATAATCTTAAAATATAATTAAACTCCCTTAAGAAGCGAATTGTATTAATATATTAAATAAGAAAGTATATTTTTCTTTGTTGTGGGATTTTATCAATCACAATTGCTCGAATAAGTTTATATGAAAGATTGGATATTGGGGAGTGTACTGTATATATGTTTAACGAATATTTATAATAGTTTTCTATTTCAGGAGTAAATAGACTTAATACGTTCATCCTGTAATTATACTGTTATTGTTCCGGGGAAATACAAGAAAAAGTCATACTTTACTTAATTAGATGTGATCTCATCGACTGCGAAAACCTCCTCATCCCCCAAAGATCAACCAGATATAAAATCACAAACTTCCCCACATAATGGGACCTCCCATCTACTTTCAATCTTCCGAAGTGGTAATTGTCCGAATTTATAAATATTTAGTGATCTCGTTCCTCTTTTTTTATTTATAGGTATACATATGTTTGACTATTTGAATCCAATAAACATTTTTATCCCAAAAAAAAATTCACAAATGGTTAAAAAATGCCTATATAAACTTATGCTATGTGTTTGTTGTAATTTATTCGTTCTTCTACTCCATTTGTAGTTGGCGTGCTTTCACTTACAGGCTTCCAGTATCTTATCACTTATAGATATAATACTAGAAACTTGTAAGGAAAGGTTCAAGCTCGCCCTCTACTAATGTTGTAATAGAACGGACTACAATGACCTAGCATAAGTGCATTTGCCCATTTGTGAAACATTGTCATATTTTTTATGGGAAGACAAGTTTTTATTAAATTTAAATATTCTAAAATATACCTATATAAAAAGATTAGGACGGTGGAATTTATAAATCAAAGTTGCTAATAAATTATTTATTTACTATACCATGTCTTTTAATTACCCCTTTTTAGGTGTATATATATACATTCGAATATTTGTATCTTATGAATGGGAGTTAATTTTTTTATAATATGACAAATGGGGGACAAATTGCCGTATAAACTTATGTTATCTAATTGTCGTCAGTTTTCAGTTCTTCTCCTCTATAAAAAATGAGTGCGCACGAGATTTTGCTCAAAGGATTTCTGTTAACATATGACTTACACAGTGTTCCCCTATTTATTCCTCAATCTTATTAAGGAGAGTACATCTTAATATTATTTTACATTTTTCTATGTTTTATCTCAGAATATTGGTAAATAAATGAAAAAAATAAAATATTGTTATTTCTTGAGGATGCAAATCTTCATTGTTGAATAAGCTATATGTATATTCTTTATTTGTTTAATTGATATTAATTTAATTATCATTATTTTTATTTTTTTTCATTTTAAAAAATCAAAAAAGGCAAAAAAAAATACACATAAAAAGCAGTTGTTGAACTTTCTTTTTTATGAATAAAAATTTCCCGAAAGAGCCATTAATTTTTTTTTTTTTTTTTTAATAAAATGATTATACGTTTAAAAAATTAATATATTTAGGATTCCACTTTAAAAAAAAAAAAAACTTTTTATGTTCCATACACAAAAATTACGATTTTTATCTGCTTACATACAGAGTGTTGCATTGAAATTAGAACAGTTTTTAGTTATTAATCAGTAACATGTATCTTCGAAATGGAGACTTGCAGTATCTTGACAACAAGGTGAGGAATCAAAAATGAGAAATTTTAAGAACGGTTTTCACTTCTACATATTTTATTTTTTGTCATTTTTACGAATAGAAGCACAGCTGGCCTTGGTGAAGTCCGAGAACAACTTGTTCCACTCCTCTGTAATCACGGCCTTCGAGTGAGAAGTCTTTCTCATATTGGCCTCCAAGACGCACAAAACAGCAAAGTCCAGGAGGCTCACGTTGGGTGAGGACAAGGCCAGAATTCTACCTTCCAGAAGGCAGCCATGGTCTCCCTCAAAATGTTTTAGCGTACGAATCGTTTTTGACGAAAACAATTCCATCTACTTTTATGTTAACGCGTTATTTCGGTTCAAAGCAGCAGACTCGGACAATATATTACAATTTAATTCTTGTTGGTTTTTTTTTTTCAAATGGTAGACTAACTTCTTCGATTTTGCTATATTAACGGATTTTCTCCCATATCCAGTTATACGAATTGTAAATATATTATATGAAAAACTACTAAATACTCTTTATAACATCATTGTACCGATTTTCACCATGCGGAAATATTCCCTTCCTGTCCCGGTTTTCTGTCCTTCCCAAAACTTCATAATTTCAAGGGCCATCTACACGACATCATTTTGACCAATATTTAAAAGTACCGTCCTAAATTTTCAATTTATTTTATTCTTACAAACCTACCATATATATTGTATACGGTTTCTAAGACAAATGCCCGAAAATATTTTTGCTAATCGCCCGATCACAATTTTAAAATCTCCAATGGTTATTATGTTTATATAGAGAATGTCCATACTAAAAGATAATCCATCTAGTCAAATTGACAAGGAGTTACATGTACATCAAAGTTATTTGACTATTATAAAAAACTTATTTATGTTTTGACATAAAAACTTTTGATATATAAATATTGTGTGCAAGTCCATTAATTATAAATTATACATATTAAAAAAAAAACATTATCTTGTTAAAATACTAAGTTCATTTTGTCGGTGTATGTTTGTTGTTGTCAGTCCCGACTATTTGTGTCTGTTATGGAGTGTATTTTCGGTCTTAAGAGATTTTTTTTGAAGAATCATTTAAATTTTTATTCGGAGCGAGAAATCAGACAGCTAAACCAAATGTAATCATTTTCAAATAGCAAACCAACTTTATATGTTTAAATCTATGGACCGACTTTTTACTTACAGTTCTCATTTATGAGATGTAGAAATATAATTTATGGGACGCATTTAACTTTATTAAACATAACTGTGCACAATTTTTGAACCACCACCAACGTCATCAACAATTCATTTACAAAACAAGTCTTGACCGAGCTTTAAATTAGACCAATCCAGACCAAGTTTTTCATGAAGGGCGATCTAGACCCAACTTTCTTAAAGAACCAAAATAATTCGGTTCATAAAAATCATAAGGGTATCAAATAAGTCTAGCTTTTTGAGACTAAAAGCCAACAATGTTAACTATGAAACCAAAGTGATAAAAATCATAAAGACATCTCCTGGAAGTCAGATTCAAAAAGACGAAAAAAACAATAAGTGCAACGGTCTCGAGGTATATAAAGACTGACCTGACAATGAAGTCATGCCGGCTCAACAAAAGACATATACATACATATAAAATAAAGACCGCTTGGGATACCTGAAGAAGAAAATTGCTGAACGATTTCCATGATAACCGAATCATATTTTTTTGAGGCTCAAATCCTCGGCCAAAAGGTTCATCATTGTCTTAGGTGACATTCCATGGTCTCCAGCAAGCATACATACATTGTAGAAGGGTTGGTTTCAATTGAGACTTTCACTTCAGCAATTCTTGTCGGTATTCTTACTCTAAAAGACTGTCTCAGGTGTGGGAGATCCTTAAAATAAGGCCCCCTACATACAGTCTCTTCTTGATCCTCCAAAAAGTATTTCCGTGGACTCAAACGTCCTTGCAATGCTCTTGTTTTCCTCCCCTGCTAAGATACGCACCACACTTTTTTTTTGACCTGGAGTAGAATCCACGTCAGAGTAATTCTTGACTATGCCCCTGTGTACTTCTTCTCCATTCTTGTCAGAGCTCCTTGTAGCTGATCTAATGATCATCATAACCGTTTAAATGCTTTCATCTAATACATTTTTCAAATTGTCATGGTTATCATCTTGATTTCGCTTTTTTTTATTAGCAAGTACGAAATGTTAGCGATTAGCATCACTCTTGATTAGTTTATATATTTTCTAAATAAATAAGTAAGAATATTTTTACTCCTTTTAGTATATAATAATTTAGTCACTGTATAAAGTAATGCAGGATCATTAAAGAAAATAAATGATGAAAGACAAGGATCTTCCCTTTGTCGCCATTTTAATACTTTAAGCACTGATTTTTTGATTAATAGCATGATTTTTTCTAATATCCCTACGATGATGAAAGGAGAAAATAAAGACATCCAACAATATATAAAGTTGTTATCATGAGAAATTGAGAAAATTATTAGACATGGTCTGAAATCATAATATTTTCCTAAATGTTTCTATGATTATTCCCTGTTACCAAAAGGATACAGATATTAGATATTTAGAATGGGACATTGATTTCCAATTTTGGCCTGATAAATCAACTTACGTCTAGTAATAATTTAATATTATAAATATAATCATCATGTTGATTATTTAAGAATTTTAGCAGATTGACGTTTTCTTATGTTGCAAATGATACTTATTTCACTGGCTTTATTGATATAAAGTTATTTTAAAAAATGAAGTAGCGGCGGAAAAAATAATTAAAAAGTTTTAAAAAAAACTTGTTTTTTTTTTTATATAATATTCTGGTAGGAGTTAACCCATCTTCAAATCCACAAGAATCAATATTTGTTTTAGTGCGTCTTAACATGACAAATCAATCAACTACCCCCACCAAAAAAAAAAACAACGAACTAATATTGGTAGTCATTTTGTAACAGGACCTTATATGACTTAAGTGAATATCATACTAAATCTTAAAATTGAATCGGAATCAAATTTAACAACAAATTTTTCGTGGATTTTTTAAAATTATGAGTTTATTGGGCTGATATACGGGATCAATATCAGAAAAAAGATATAATGGTCGAAAAATTTAAAATTTGTAATATAACGGTATAGGAATAAAACTCTTTGAATTTTTGGATATTTGACAAGGATATATAGTGGTACATACATATTTCGTTTTTTCAATTTTTGATGAGGAAAAGAGAGTTTTTGCGAGGAAATTTATATAACAAAATAGTACTTGGCAAGAATGATAGAAATACAAGGTTGTAGCAAGTTCGACTGTTTTTTGACTTCCACCACGCTTTTAATATTGACGTCATAGTAAATGAGTGGTTGCGTGTTTTGTCAAAATTTATTTTTCTCACCCAGCAGTTGGTAATATACATTAAATTGACAGTTCTAGCAGTAGTGACGTCATATACTATCAGTGGTTGTGTGTTTTGTCAAAATCTGCCTATTTTGCCTTGCAGTCAGTACATACACCAGATTGAAAATTCTAGCAAGCCGGAATCCATGATAGTTTAACTTTGTATTTTTATTAAAATTTATACACTCCACAACTTTTATTATATATTTGAGCCCTCAGCTCTAATGATTCCCTCAATACGAGTCCTACATCCCTTACAAAACTTGACTATGCAGTTAGAGTCGAGCTTGGTTCACTCCTTCTTAATAGAAGCTTATAGAGAGTGGAAACTCTTGTGAGGATTAGCACACACCCTCTCCTCCAGACGTACATAGAGAGAGCAGCCCAAAGGGTTCCCTATTGGTGAGGAGGGCGACCACACGTGTTGAGGTCCCAATGGTCCGGGAAGTTGTCTCTCAGGAAGGGATGGTTCTGAAGTGAAAAAAAAGTTGTCTTTGAACTTTTTTGGCCTAAAGTAGCACTTTCTTATACAGAAGTTAGATTTAAGTATCTGCATTTAACCGCTTCTTCCTTTCGACAAAAATAGGAAGCAAGACTTCGGCTATACCTACTACTGGATTTGTTGTTACGAAGACATGTTTCACTGAAGTTGAGACATTGTAAGGATGCTTGGTTGTCATGTAGGGGTTGTTTTGCTTAGTCATAGTGGCATCAACGGTAAAAAAAAACTCATCATAAAAGAGCAAAACTATGCCAGAATTGTTGTTGACCTTGTGAAAATTTAGAAGTTTCTTTGCTCTATTCAGTCATGTTGACTTCCCCTGTGATTTTGCTCAAATTTCATTCCGAATGGAAGATAATAAAATGTGTACCACTAGAAATGGTCAACCCTGTTTATGATGCAATCAGAGAAAAGGAAGGAGTGGAAAAAGAATTATTGTTCCATTTTTGTAGCCAGGGAATTCTTAATACAAAAATTTATCATACTTATATGAATGAATGAATGTATTTGTTACTAATGGAGATGTCATTTTTGTAGAGAAAAATAAGCACTAGGGAAAGGTGGGAACAAGACTTATGAAAAAAAAGGTAAAAACAGACGCAACAACTATTTTTCCTATTCTCATTTCTTAACTTAGTATTTTCATTGTAAAAAATCAAAATTTTTGCTCTTTTGATTCATTAGGGATAAGAAAATTATTGTTTTCTTTCCTTTTTAATAGTTCATTTATTGTTTAAACTTCGAAAATAAGATTTATATAACGAAATAATACCATAATTCTTTACATTTTTAGTACAAATTTAAAAAGAAAAAAGGAATTAGAAAAATTGATTTTCAATAGACAATAAGATTTACTTAATTTCTTAGACGGAAATATTTACAGAGGGGACTAAACATTGTTGTATCTTTTACGTTGTTGACCTTGCACAACCTCTTTTGGGGTGCTTGTTTCCTAAGAGAGGCCTTTGTATTGATTTAAAAAATAAACGGTTGTTTTTTTTGTTTGTTTTTTTGTTGTTGTTAACTTTTTGAAAAAATATTAAATAATGAACCTTTTGAAGAAAAGTTTATAATGAGTTTTTCTTTGCTGTTTACTGACGTCACTGCTCATGTACCTCCAAAAAACTTTATGACACACAATTTTGGTCCCTCCTTGTCATCGTCCTCTTTGGTTGTACATGTAGTGGAAAACCACAAAGTTTAGAATTTAGTTTAGTTTCGGTTGAGCTAAGCAAAATAATTTTTTGAAACTGCACATGGTCTCCCACATCTTGGATTTAAGTTAACTCTACATTAAGTAGGAGAGGCATTTGCATGGCCATGTCCGAGGGCTGACGTCAAGTCTCGAAACGGTGATTGTTTTTCTGTCATAGAAACAAACCCTCAGTGCAAACACAACCTAATGGAACACCGCCATTGAATCAGAATCCCGGTAGGCTAAGTACCATCCACGTCTACCTCGTTTGGCCATACTCTATCAAAGGGATATCTATTCTTACTAACAGTTTTGGACAGAAGCATTTCCTTTACAAGAAACTAAAAGCAGAAATTATAGTGAGTTTCTTTTTTGCAGGGTGGCTATCAAGATTCGGAGTCCCTCAAACCATACACTCAGATCGAAAAGCTGAATTTATTAGTGCCTTATGGGAACGCTTGGGACAACGGCTCGGTTCGAGTAACCTATTCACCACCTCGTACTTTAATCCATATTTCGTTTAACATTATTAATTTATTGGCATGTAACTCATTTAATTATTTTACACAGAAATTAATGGGTTGTAATTGACGCAAACTCTGGGGGAAGTATTTTAGGACTTTTAAGACAAGACAGGTTGAGATCCCTTTCATATGTTACATGAGAAGTTTGTTGAAATATATTCAGTTTAACTTAGTAATTCTACGTGGCGTGTTCCTTCATATATATAAGGTCATGTCTAATTTTAAGAAAAAAAAATTAAATCTTCCGCCACTATTGACATTACAAATACATAACAAAAAATGGCATTAGAGGCTTTCCCAGTCAGTTTTTTATTGTCCCCAGGAGAAAAGGTATTTATGCATGGGGGTATATGAAGCCTAAAATACGACAGACTAGTTGCATATTGTAATTTAAAATCCCTATTAATTCTTCCATTAACTATTTTATTAAAGATTATATCATAAAAATAAATATCTTGGTCAACGAATCAGAGAATACATAAAATGACATACTTTTACAATTGATGAGACAGTTTTTTGTAGTCCTAAATGCTCAATAGTTATGATGGATTTATTTGCCATAAATGAACTCTGGAAGTATAGTAGATAATAATTTATTGTAGACTTGTTTTTAAAAGTGGCATTTGAGCTGAAAAATAAAATAACAAAAAAAAAAAATATGTATGCCCGTAATACGCGACACCAAAAGTATGTATATAGACTTGTAACATCTTTAGAGCTAAAATAGTAATAATGTGAGATAAATGAAAGGAATTTGTTACAAATATTATAGTAAGAATCCCCAATATTTTATCTGTTAAAAATACTGTATCTCGATTTAACTACAGGATTTTAATTGCACAACATGAATATATCAAGAGTCAATAAAGGACCCTTTTAGACTATTTTCAATACGAAATTCTCAGCTTTTGTTACTACCGTAGAGCCTGGTGTATAAATATACAAGAAAACTTGTTTACAATATTCATCGAGCTTACCATTAAAAACCTTCATATTCCTGCAAAGGTACTTTACCACTCTTTTAAATATCCGGTGTAGTCTTATCCTCATTATTGATCAGTTTATTTATGCATGTACTTTTGGCCTAGAGCAATACATTCTTAGCCTTAAATGTATGAAGACGTAAAAATATATATTTTGACAGCTTTAAATTACTCTATGCCCTTTTGCGATAAAAATTAATAGTATCCCAAAATATACGATATGTTATTATATAAATAATATTTGTTAATAAATTCATTAACACTACTAAGAAAAATATGTAACCACAAGTAAGTGTGTTCAGGAAGAACAAACAGTAATGGTGAGGATTTTAAAGGCTTAGAATAGAACTGAGGATGAACGGGCAGTTATTTCTGCCAAAATCCTTTCGTGTTATGGTGTGAAACTTGTATTTATTTCAATCATTTAACATGAGAATCGCTAAAGTTAATGCTCCGTAAATCTGGTGGGTTCTTAGCTACCCATGAATTTGTAATAGTTAATATAAAGAAGGAATTTTATTTTCCTTGGCATTTGTCAATATTGTTGAATTATATATTCAAAACCTGATTGGAAAGGATTTGTTGTAGGCTTATAATTTTAAGTCCTTGTTGGGCTCAGAGCTCGGAGTAGGTAATTCTAGCAAATGCCCTTCTTTACATCCTTTTCTCCTTCCTCCCTTGTCACAGCTGATCGTAGCTGATCCAATGGAACGTCATTAGCATTTTTTTTCCTCTCCTAAAATATTCTTCAAATTGTCAGGGTTACCATATTGATTTTTGTATTTTAACATTTAACATGCCCATTCTAAACTAGATTTTTATCATTGAACATGACCATCGCTGAAGTTAATGTTGCTTAAATAAATAAACGCCATAAACACACTAATTAAATCACCAACGATTGTATCTGTATCGTTTGGAGTTATGACACAAACAAGCTTTTATTTGACGATAAAGATATGTCCTACCTTTTTTCTTTTCTTTTTTAATACACACACTCTAGGAAATGAAAGAAAATTTTGCATGCGAGTATTTCTTTAACAATTTACATTACCATATAAAACTAAGTGGGTGTTATTAAAAAATGTCCTTCTTTATTCATGCCTATACTAGTGGGTTGCAGTAGTATGTTAAACTATAGGACAAAGTTTTTCATTTCTTTATTTCTCATATCACTTGTATCGTCACTTTTTCACATCTCTGAATAATTTTGGCCATGTTTAAATTGAAACATTAATTTAAAATTAGATTAATTAGAAAGAAAATCAAAATGTTATACTTTACAACATTTTAAAAAAATAATTGAAATTGCAAATGTAGATACAAAATAACAAACGAGTAATTTAAAAGCAACCACATTATTTAAATTCACCCAACTTTGATTAAAGTTTGTAAAATAGATTAATTATTCGTAATAAAGAAATTATTACGACAACATTCAGAGCTGCAAATATTTTGATTGGACGTTTCAGGGTCATACTATAAAAATCTAGTGATCAAATTTAGTTAAAATGGAAATTAAAAGTAATTTTATAAAATTTAAAGTTAATAAAATATCATTGTTTTAACAAAGGTTAGAAAGTTCATATTTCTTGAAGGTTTAATTCAAAATCAATTATTTTAAACAAAAATAACTCTAAGGTAACTATTTTGTTTTTTATTAAATAGTTTTTTGAAATGAATTGTATTATGAAAGAGATATACAAATAAGTAAATTTTTGGATTTTGATCAAATTATAAAGACAAGTGGTTCTACTCGGAATCTCTCTGAGTTGCTTGTTAAACTATAACACAAAGTTTCTCAACGTTTTGTCAACCATTATTATTCATTTGTTAATTAGAATAAATTCACTTCTACAATATCTATGAAAAATTATTCCAAATTCCATACACAAATACTAAAGGACTTCTTTTTTACAATTTATTTTATACTTCCTTCAGGCATTAAGATAAATAAGGCATTTTTGCTATCAACTATGATCTATAAAAAAATTATTTTATTAATACTCGAATATTATTATTTTTAAATATGAATCGTTGAGTGTGACACACGCTGGATGATTTTTTGACCAATTAGTCATACAGCTTTAAAATATTATGTGCACATTCAAAAATGAGGCCTTCTCAGACAAACAGACATAAAAGCTTTACCTTATTAATATAATTCACATTAATTTATGCACATATACAAAAAGTTTGTCTTCCTTTCAAATTCTACAGCAATATTAATAAACAAAAGTTTGTCTTATTGTTAACGAAGGTTTAATTTTTGAGTATTCACTTGTTATCTCAGAACTTGATTTAAGAAATAACAACATAGCAACGAAAGTGCCTTTAAGCAAATATATTCGATATATATATTTATACGAATTTTAAATGGCTTTCAAACGTTTTGGAAAAGATTAAAAAAAAATGGTACTAGAAGCGTGTATATAGAAAAGTGTATTAATGAAATTACGTTGCTATTTCTTATATAAAGAAAATGATATATAAATCAGGGAAGATTATATAATTCAATGTACCTAGTAAACATGTTCGATCCTACATGCAAAACGACTACAATATTTAATTAATGTAAGTACATTCAGGGTCGTTCGCAGAGGCTGGGGTTTTGAGGGTTCTAGCCCCTTCATAAAAAAAGATTTTTTTTTCTTTTTAGGTGAATATTTTTAGGTCAGGAAGAAAAAAGTTTATTTGAAGAATGATGTAATAAATTTATTTTAAACGGTTAAAAGAAAGGTTCATTCGGCAAATTTATGAGACAGAAAGAAATAAAATATTTGAAATTTCATTTTTAAATTTATCTTTACCAAAATTTTAACTTTTCATTTTTTGTTCTAAAACATTTAACTTTTTAAAAATATCTATAGTTTTTTTTAATTTTTTCCAAAAAATTTAAATATTAAAAATTTGTGCATAAATTTTTATTAATTTTTTGTGAAGAACTGTGAATTTTTGAATATTTTTCTTGAAATTTCATTTTTTGTGAACAGCAATATATTTTTGATTTTTTTTTGTCTGTTTTATGGTTCTTTTAATTTTTTTCAAAAAAATATATAATTTGCTCTGACAAGTTATGGATTAATAATATATATAGATATAATCCTAAGGAAGCCTCTACCATTGTTAATTCTTAGATCAAAAAAGACTGTAGAACATTAATACTATCATACATGCAGAGAAACAAAAAAGTTTGGTCTATTAATTTAGGTAATAAGAAAAAAAAAGGTTGAGAGTACATTGTACACATAAAATTGTTCATTTCATAAAATGTGTAAATAAATAAATAAATTATAAAAATATATTGTGCAAACTACGTGCATAATATATAAATATACATACGTACAATATTTAAATTGTGGCTGTTATTAGAGATAACAGTTCCTTTTCTATTGCTCCCACATATGTATGTACAAAAATTGTATTATGATTCTTCAAGAGAAATAAATTCAATTAAAACAACAATGGAAAATGAAAAGAGTAGGGTAGACTCTATACACTTTTGATACTACTTTTTTGAAATAGAATTGATGAAATAAATAAAAATATTGTTCCAGTAGATGGCTTGGGTAATATGTTTCTCGCGTCCTATACGTTTTATTAGTTTACACTATCGAGTGGTCCTTTAAAATATGAAAACTTTTACTCTTTGCCTTCAAGAAGATATAATTTGTGTACTAAAAATAGAATTTAAAAAGAGATGTGTGTCTGAGCTTTCTAAATGATTAATGTAAGCGCCCCTAGCACAAAAATGGTTTTTAAGAAGAGGAAGGAGACTTGTTATACACTGCGGATATAGTCATCATGGTCCCAGTGGTTTTGAGCTCATCTGTGTTTGAATGACAAACACTTTGCCCTCGACATGCACCTAAAAGATGTAGTCGAAAAGGTGGGCATCAGGGCATTAGGAGCCCAAAAGTCTCAAAAAAAAAAGAAACAAAAGAGTCCAAAATACTTCTTAATATTTCTTTCATTGTTGGTGTCAAAAGTGGCCTGTCCACCCACACAAAGGTTTCTGTACAGTATGCTGTGAAATCCCAAGATCTCTTGTAGTGCCCCTCACGGACTAGAGGGGATTGGCCTGGGCTGTTTTCTTTAAATAATTCGGATCCAATTTAGCCTTTTTGACAAAGGCCTTATTTCTCTAGAACGTTTCGGACTTGCTGATGGCTTAGACGTGGTCCTTGAGACACCCCAATGGTTGGAGTGCACGAATGAAAATTTGCCAATCACGTTCAAGTGTCATTTTCTCGACTTTTACGTAAGCTATAGAGCTCAGATTTGTTTTTTGTAACCAATAGTGTACGCTTTAATATCTCAAAGTATGAGTTAATTTCAATCACTCAATCTTAATTGATTATTGAATTAGTAAGTGTTTAGATTTAAATAGCCCTGTTGGTAGATAGCCATAAAAGATAAGATTTTGTACAAAAAAACTTCATTAAAATTTTAGTGATTGTTTGAGCGCACGTTGAATATAGACACCAGCAAATAGAACACACGCCATATTCTACAGTTTTCTTCCATAAATGGTAGAGCTTATCCCAGGCTCATACTGTAATGCAATACATAATCAAATTTGAGACTTAGTAGTTTTTTTGTTTTTTTTTTTTGTGTTGACAAATGTATAAATTGTGATTATTTTTTCCCTTGAATATGTCCATTTGTCCCTAAAAGGATAACCAACTGATGGAATATAAGAAAATAAATAGGAAATTCGGTCCTAACGAAAAAATTTAAAACAAATTTCTATTTTGAAAAAAAAACATCTTGAATATAAATCAAACAAAGGTATCGATCTCAATAAATGTATTTACTTCATACATACTAACATTGCAATATTTGAATATCATTCTTGAGCCATGATAGGGTAGTTAGTAATATTTCTGATATGAGTTAGGGTAGCCAATAACTTTTGAATCAGTTTAGAACCTTGTCCCATATATTGCCTTTTCAATATATTTTATCAATTTATCATTATTTTATTATACCAATCAATTTTACAATTTATGACACACGAAAACGTTAGAATTGAATAATTAATTTTTCACAGAAATTGACAATTAATTCATCAAAGTGTTAGTAATTATTTTTTTAACATTCTGGTACAGCCATCCTTTGCAGCATAAACACACTATAACTGATATTTCGTAATCTCGTTATCATGGGTGAGCAGGAAACGAAAAGTCATATCTCTTAGATTGTATAAGTTGAGGTAGTGAGGATTATGGACATTGGAAAGTGCTCTAGGTAGCCAAAAGGTACAATGATTGAGAAGGCCTCTTCACAAAGCAGGAAGTGGAAGTTACAATTTATAGAGGAATCCGGAGTTCTTGTCCAGTTTGGAAAAAAAAAGTAAAAGAGGGACCCCCTAAATCGATGAATTTCCTCATCAACGACGTCTCCGCGGCTGCAAGGAACATTAAAAGGACCGTGACATTCAACTTTGGTTTGTTTTCATACACAAGGACCCCTTGCCTCTTTGTGATACCCAAACGTGGACTCACTGAAGGTTTCTATAGTGCCTGCGTGGTAAAAATGGAAAAAATTGTCCAAGGAGTGTGTCATCAACTCCTGCAATGCCTTCCAGGGATATGTATAGGCTGTGATTGATGCATAAGGTGACTATATTGACCTTGTTGATAAATTGTTGTTTCTAAAAAAATATTTTTATTGAGATTAAATTTTTTTGAGGATTTTCTAAAGCAATCTCCTGAGTCCACGTTTTCATACAAACTAAATTTTAAGAAAAAGTATTCTAGTTTACTTTTGTGTTCACGGGTTAAATAAGCTACTTTATATTGAAAATATTATATGTAGGCTATGAATACATGGGTTTCTTCTCCCTTCCCCTCCCATCTCTCTTTGTTTTGTTTTTTTGGCAATGGCTTAGAATTGATTTCAACTTAACGATCCATTCATTTATTTTATATATAAAGTAATAATAATTCAAAATGTTGAATTATTTTTCTCTGAAGAAAGCCTTTCAAATTTCCCTAACTATCAAATCATAAAAAAACCTCGTAAAAACCAAGGATGTAATTTGTTTTGTTTTTATAGAAATATATGGCATTCATATAAGTGATAGGATAAGGTCTGAAAATTATAGATTGATCAAACTATTAAGATTTCTTTGTGCACCGAACAACCTCGATACTTTAACCCCTTAAAAAATTTTCACAATATGTCTCATTTTGAATAGGTTAAATAAACTAAGACTATTATTCGAGTAATCAAAAACTACTGTAGAAATTGAATAGAAAATATTTAGTCTGCAATTTGTCATGTTGACGAATATTGATTATAGCGGGACTAGAAAGGGGAAGGAAGCTTATAAGCTTCAGAGGTTCTTTCATTTATGTGAATCCATGATGACTTCATCGAGAATAAATGAACAGAATCATGGATTTAGCTTACCTAGAGGATCAATTCACTCACGCATCTAATATCTATGGGCCCTTAATTTTATCAAGAAATATTGTTTCTTTTGCAACAGCTTGATAATTATTGATGACTTCACTCTTCTCTAAAAAATTCAAATTATCGACAGCTTGTATGTCTCACAGGAATACCATAATATTAAAATAAAGTATTTATAATATTTCAGATGTTGTTATTAGTAAAAAAAAATTAATTTTTAGTTTTAGTTTTTTCTCAAAGGAATAGACAATGTTTGCAATAACAAATCAATCTGTTGAAGGGGTAAGAAATTTGTTTTAGACCGGTATCTAAGGAGTATTTGTTTCAAACAGTCCCAAAGAAAAATTAGGAAAGAATTCGTCTCGATTCAATCTTGATACCAAACTGATACAAAAATTATAAACTGTATTAGATTAGACATAAGTAAAGTTCCTATTTCCCATCTTATTTTAAAACTAAGTGTATCTTGTTCATTATTGATCACATTGGATCATACAATAAGGTCTTGTGAGTGCATACTACAAACGCTCTTTCGAATGTATTTGAACGTCGAGTTTGGAGGTGCCAAAAGAAGAAATCCACCATGTTTTACATTTTTACTCCCTGAAAGAGAGAAACGCGTCGATAGTGGCCAAGAAAATTTACAAAGATACAGGCAGATAACCTTTCAATTTGTGTTGCACTCTAGTAGTTTGAGCGATTTTGTTTTGGTGGAGAGGAGGTGGATGATTTACCAGGCACTACTGGGCTTGTCGTCGAAAATGTCAATAAAATCATGGAAAATATTGAGATAAACCTGCATATTAGCAGGGATAGGGCATCACGCAGAAGCTTAACATTGATTATAAAACCGTTTTGAACTAATTGAAGAAAGCTAGATACACAAGAAACTGGAAAAGGAGATGAATGGTGTTTCATTAAGACAACAAATGGCAGCATGCACCTTTGATGTCACACCAAAAGCTCCAGGAGCTCTGATGGAAATTTTTGTATTGATCCCGTCTAGACTTTGCACCAAGTCACTACCAACTATTCTAGTCTATGGCCAATACACTTGGGGGTACGAATTTGGCTGTCCGAGTTATTTTACAAAATAAGGACAAGGGCTTCTACGAGAAGTTCTATATAATTGAATTCTCGTTTGCAACAAGTTATCGAACAGAACTGAGTATGATTGGCTTAAATCCAATGATTCACTTCTTTTAAAGTATTGAAATAAAGTAAAAAATACGAAATTACTGATTCCCCTACTATCATTTTGAAGTCATTTATCAATGTTTCTGTTTCTTTAACCATTCACAGTAGTAGTGTTGTAAGCAATTCTCAACAATTATGGAGTAATAATTGGCTAGCTCATACCCACTGATTTAAGGTACTTTTTCGGTTTCTTTTCGTATGAAAAGTTATGTGATATAATAACGGTGATCACGTAATCTGTCTTAGACCAAACGAAAGAACTCTTAGTTATAAAATTGTTTTATTATCATTTTTGGCATTTTATTAATCAATCTAAAGATAAGACAGATCTACATTTTCTCGTATCCAAGTCGATTCAAACCTGTAAAGTTAAATATTTGAGTAGATTCTACTTGGAGTCCGTCATGGTCTTACAATTATAACTCTACAGTAAATACTACAGGTTGTTAAACTTCGTATTTTATTAGTACACACGATTGTTCAATCCGGCTTAGGATATAATGGAATGTAGAAGGAAAATAAGTTTAAAATCTAGGAAGTTAAATAATAATGACAACAGCGGATAAATAGAAAAAGTGAGCCTGACAAAAAAAGCACACAATCTGCACCACTATATATTTCCTTGACTAAGAACCACCGAGTATCAGACCCATGCACATTGTATTCAAGTTTTTTCCTTCCATATTTGTACTACTCATAAATCAGGTATATAAGGAGAAATAGATTGATCCTCAAAATAATTAGTCCATGATTTCAGAACAATTATATTTTGCTACAGAGTCTGAAATGATATCTTTCCAAACCAGTCTAAAAAAAGTATATAAGAACAAGTCGAACGGTTGTTTTTTTGGTCTTGAACCGAGTAACAACACTAATTTATCTATATGTACATATAGAAAAAAAGAGGCTGGAATTCATCTATAAAATGATAATGTATTTTATATATTTATTTATGTCGATATTAACGAACATTTGGATTTTTTTCTTCTACTTTCATCACTGAAGCCACCACCATTTTATTTTATCTTTTTATGGAAAAAGGGAAAAACTTCATTTTTTCTGAGTAAACTACAACACAAGGAGCCATTTCAATAAAAATAAATATATATATACCAATGAGTTGTAAACATCATCAACCCCACTTTGCTTCATCGTTAAATGAACCTCAATAAATGGGGCAAAGTTATTTGTACATATATTTAGACTGTGACTTTACAATAGAAAAAAAATTACGAGTTTAAATATAAAAACAAAGATTCAAATAATATCAAACACAGGTATTAAAAAATGTCGTAATCTGGAAAATTTGAAGAATGTGTGAGCAGAAAACAGCTTAGCTGTCTTGACCTTTCATTATATTAGCTGCAATCAGGAGTGAAATGGAAAAAAATATTTATTCAATGTTGACACATCACAAATATAACTGATAAATCATTTAACAGATTAAAATGTGCATTCTTAATTATAACTAAATGAGGGATATGTATTAATAAAAAAATAATTGTTTGGTTGAGAAAAGGACAAAGGATCATTGCGTGTTCTCTTTTTTGTTCAGTAGTCAATAAGTCCCTCTGAAGAAAGGATTCTACTCCATCTTTGGTGTAAATTGTTTTTCAAAAGCAGAATGAACTAAATATATTTGTCCTTAAATGTTATTAGGATATTTTCCCCGCACCTGTGCCGTTTAAAGTGCAGAAAGTTCTCCTTTTCATAGTAGTAACCTCAAAACCATATCACAGGCAGATGAAATTAACAATGGTGTTCCTCCCGCCTCCTCCATCAACTCATAAATAAATTTCATCCATAGTTATAACTTGTCAGAAAGAAAGTGCACCAAATAGTTTTCACAGTTTTAGAACGACTGCATTAAAAATAAATACTATTACACTTCTTTTTTTTTACATTTTTTAATTCAAATATAAATAACAGTATATTTTCCCAACTTGATTTAGCCTATAACTATTTTGGAAAGTAAAATTTCCCCAAAATGCAAAAAGCATCCATTCAGTTTTGCATTTAGAATCTACATATGGTAAACTTTTTTGATATAAATAGCTCAATTTGAATAACAGAAAGGAAAGAATAAAAAGGAGCAAATAAATATATATTAATCAATAATATTAAAAATAAATTTAAGACATTTTATATTTAATCAAATGTAAACATTAACTTAATTTCAAATATTTTTTTACTAAAGAAATAAAACAAAGTTTTTATTCTGAAGTTGTCAGAAAACAAAGTATATAGGTATATGAGTATATCTACCTAGAATATATATATTTAACTTTCTTTCTATACATTAAGAAAAAAAATCACGGAATAAAGTCGTTAATTTAGTTATATATAAAAGGTACAAAAAAAGTTATCTACGAACAGCACAGAGTGATATAATTTTTCTTGATTTTGAAATATGTGTTTTTTTTTGTTTTTTTTAATGTTCCTTTAATTGGTCAGAGGGGGTTACACCAAATAGTAAACATTATAGTATTAAATTTACTCCATGAGGCCTAGATATATTCTTGGTTGTCCATATACATTAAGCATATTTCCTCCTCCAGGAACAATCGTGCGCCAACTTACGCACATTGAGTTCAAGGGAATAATAATAACTTCTCCAGAGAGGGTTGTCTTTGGAGCTATGTCGTCCTATAAATATATTTTTGTTTTTTGTTCTTTTTTTTTTAAGTGGAGTGTGTGTGATACACAGTTTTTTAGTTTTGGTCTCAAAATGTTTGACCCGTATCAATCCATTATGATTTAGATATGAGAAAATAAACTCGGTTCTTAAAACAAGTTCATGGTTAGACCAGACTCAAAAAAGTTTTTTGAATACAAATCGATCTCAAAGAAAACTTGATCCCGATCGGCCTTACAAAAAAATACACGATATGGATCGGTCTAATTTAAAATTTTGCTCTCAGTGTTACCAAGTGGATTGATTCAATTTAGCTTGATCAATTATTTTATCACAAGAGTAACGATGGCCAATACTCTTTGGAAGATTACCAATATCATCTCGGTGTCCTGTAGGATCTGCATTGTTCCCCATTTGATACCGTTTGCTTTATATATAGACGTCAAGGGGAGTGACCCCGGAAAGGCTCTATTCCTGCTATTGCCGTTGACCAAAGGATGTGAGTCATGTTCAGGAGTGAATGAATGGTGCTTAATGTATTCATTTTTCACATTTCTTTCTAGTAATGGTGTGGCCCCAAATAAGGCACCCATAGGTGATGATAGGTCTGATCATAGCTTCGTAAACGCAGAGCACTTTATCTGAAGTAACCCCCCTCCCCCCACACACACTTTTGCCCCTTTGCCATTTTCCATATACAGGCACACTTTGCAGTTTCTTTTCTTTCAGATGCTCGGTCCAAATGAGTCCTTGATCGAAAGTCACACACACGTACTTTATTTGTGTTGCATACATGAGAGTCTTAGACATATGTCCTTTGAATATGGGCGCCCATGTTCCGATCGAGGTTGGCTCAGACATTATTGAGGGTAGACTTCAGCTGGTCCTTGGACTTGTTTTGGACTTCAGACAGCATCCCCTTTAAACGCCGAAACACTGCAAAGTCAAGCGGTGAACAATCAGGCAAGTGAGGCGGCCAAGAATTTCGGTCGAAGAAGGCTTGAGTCTCAATCTGAAGGAACTCTTGGGTAAAGTTACTTTTGTGGCAGCTGGCACTGTCCTGCTACCACCACTACCTGTCCCCTTAAGTAGCCCTGGCCCAAGGGAACACTTTTTCCTTCAAATATTAGCAGTACATCAGAGAGTTAAGCCTCTCGTGGTCCTCCAAGAAGATGAGATCACATTTTCGACCGTCGGACGCAATAACAGCCCAGACTTGGAGGTTGGCAAAGTGCCATTCCTTACCCACATGCACCACGTCATCATCCCTGGCACCGAGAGACTCCACCAGATAAAATCCGTTGTCGTTAGCCACCATCTCGCCTAGACTGAAGGATATCTCATCTCTGAACAAAACGACGACATCGGCTTGTTTTTTCTTAAGCTTGTTGAGAAGAATCTTCGACCTTGCAAGGCGGTTAACCTTGTCTACTGGCTTGAGGGCTTGACAATGGGTTCTCTTGTAGATCTTAAGGCCAATATCTTTCTTAACTAGCCGGTCCATGGTCCTTCTGCTGACGTTGAACTCCCTGGAGAGGCTGCTGACGGTGACCTTACCTCTCTTGTCCTCGAAAGACTCTTTCACGGCAGGAACCATTTTGTCTGACCTTTGAGGCCCTGACTTAGATCTTGTGGTCGCCTCAGGAGTCCCTTTGGCTACCATGCTGTAAACGGTTGTGCCGCTGCAGTTCAGAACCTTGGCAATTTCAGTGGGAGTTTTTCCCCGCGCGGAAAGTTTCTAAACTGCAACTCCACGTCTCTACCTATTATTGGCTGTTGTTTCACTGTTGCTATTTAGATTTTGCTGGCGATTAGTTTGGTTGAAAGTTTACTTAACTCATTCTAGAACCATATTTATTGCGTCATGCGTTACCAAAGGGTGCTCTTAATAATATTGCAGACCACTGGAGATAGCACTTCCCCTTGAAGACTACCTTGTATTATATTGACGTTGATTTATTTACCTTTTAGTTTATCGACGACTGTTTGAACGTTGAGAGGATCTCTAAGCCGAATTATGATGCTCTTGGGGGGGAAGGGGGTATATGTGATGAGTGAAATTATATATAGTCGAAAGCACCAGTGTAGTCAAAACTTATTGCAAGTTTGCATTGTTGCTGATAAATAGATTTTTGAGCCAATCCAGTTGTTGCGACAAGGCTGTTTCGGTTAATAGAGATATTGTATAGGTTTGCAGCAAGTGAAGTGTTGAATAACTTAATCAACTTTCTACTTTACCTTTCTTTCGAGACCTTTAAGGATATAGTTTGAGATGGTGATTGGCATAAAAGATTTTTGCCAGTTATGGCGTAAATACCAATTTCATCTTTTGTCAGCTCTTTGGTGTGTATCTAGTGCTGAGAATTACTTCGTAAAGTTCTGAGACGTAGTAGACAATTTTGATCCCAAGTTGTTGCTCTACGACTGGTTTCAGTCGATCGGGTCCTCATCTCTTGTGTGGCCCAAGGAAATTATAGGATTATATGACATTACTAATGTACACAATGTCAATCCCGAAGTTGGTATCTTGTGTTGGTCTATCAAAAGAAGTATTGATTCTGAAGTCAAGGAAGGGAGTTTCCATTAGTATTTGTAAAAATCTAGTATGTTATTGGGATTATCCCCTGTCTGTTTTGAGAAAACCAAGCTTGTTCAAACATACCGCCATACAAAGTTAAACGTGTTTTATAAACAATAAATCAGGCAAATAGAGGAGAAAATCAGTTCATCAATTGAGACTGTAAAAAACGATTCAATTTCGGTCTACAGTCTAAGATTTATCTTAATACAATATTATTATGTAAACATATGTTTCACAAAAATGATCTATAAATATATGAGATACATTAATCTTCCTTCGTCCGGGAAAATTGTCAAAAGTTGCACAAATAAATAGGTAAACAACATTTACTCTATAGGCCAAAGATGCATTTTGTAAGTTTTAAAAAAAAAGTAGTTTCGAACATGTCTACCGATACTTGTAGTAGTAAACATTTAAACATAAAAGAAGCACCACTATTGAAGGAGACACCATCACGGTCTGGACGGAAAATTACGAGCTTGGACCCAGTCTTTTTTTGGGTAACATTTAATGTAAAATTATTCCCAAAAACTATACGAACTATCAAATATTCATTCATATCGCCCTTAAAAAACACTCAAATTCATAAGTATTAATAGAAAATAAAGTTGGTAAACCTATTTTTTAAAATACTAAACATATTTTATTTTTCTACTCCAAGGGTCAATTTGAAAAATATGGATAGAATAAAAACTGGAAGATGTCTTATTCTGTATTAATTATGTCTTATTAGATAATAATTCATTAATTTAAGACTAATATATTCTCTTCAGTTTACAAAATTAAAAAGTATTCTCTGCAGCAACTATTTCAGACTATGAATAGAATATAATAATCAAAAAGTATTACATTTGTTCCTTAATGCGACACAAAAGTGTGACCAATTAATTTACTTGGATTCAATGCTAAGACTCACGAATGGAAAGCTAAGTCTTTCTTTAGTCAATATAAGGCTTAACACTATAGACCTAATGTTTATAGATGGTATTTTTATAGAGAAATACCATAGTTTCACTATTGCAAAATGGAAAAAGGTGATGCGAGTATTTTTTTAATTATTTTTCGTCCCTAAATTAATAGATCATCGTGGCTTTAAGAATTATCAAATTCAGGTAAAATATAGACCGTTTTTTTCATTTGGATTTTTTATTAACAAAATTTTTCCTCTTAAATATTAGTGATAATATCACTCCTTTACAGGGTGCTAAGAAAGTATTTAAGCCAACTAAAAAGCTACACCCACTTGTTCGAAATAATATCATAAAAAAGAAGTGAGAAAGACCAATCGCCTTTCGACCTCACCTACAATAAGCAATATAATACGAACTAACTGGTTAATGCAATTTCCCCTTCATGTAATAAACTGAAAAATTATAAAACAGATTGAATTTTCATAACTGTTCATCCAAGACAAATTAACTGGCTAATGCAATCTTTCTATACTTTCTAATTTTTAGTAGACGAGTGAAGAACAATAACTATTTCTAAGCAGAAAAAAAAACGAAGAAGGAGGAAGATTCAAAATTTTATTACTGTCTATGTAAGATATGTATGAATCATTATATTATTTCAATGAGAGCAATTTATCAATAGATATTACTAACGAAGTTATAAATCCACAATACACTAGAATATTGCATTTTACAACTTTATTTGATACATGACGTGAACACGAGACCTAAATTTATGTATGTAAAATAAATAGCATAAATTAAAAGCAATACTTTTCAAAAATTTTGTAACAAGGTTTTTCTTTATACTCTTAAAAGATACCCATTTTAACAATATGGTGGCAAAAAAAACCAGATAATTATTCAATTAAGGACTTTCTGTTTATTCATAAACATTCTTGCACATGGGATATCTTCATACATACAATTAATTGAAGAAATAATATAAAAGGCTACAAATTTTAATTATATGTCATAGATAAAAAAAATTGAAATTGAAAAACAATTCAATCCTATATGTACTTTTAAAAAAATCATGTCATATCAATCGAAATTTAATATTTAATTTTCACCATTCTACGAAAGAAAAAGTTATTGACTCATTCTTACATAAATATATATATAAAAATTGAGTAGCAAAAACGACAATTTAAAATTAGAACGCAGATGCTATCATTTTTGATACCATTTTGACTTTACAGAAAAAAATACCATCTTATGTTTAAACACAATCTTTTCAGGAAAAAAATGTATATACGATTACGCATTTGAACACTACCTCTAAACGTAGTTTACGAAAAATATACAGAGTTGAGATCCAAGAGGTGAGTAAAATTTAATTACAATTGTGCCCCTGTTATTTTTAATTACAAGGTTTTATTGAACAACCAAAATATAGATGATATACAAATAGATATATATATTTTTTTTGATAGCCTCTCTTTATGTGTAAAAATGTCGTCGAAGCAACAACAAAATCAGCAAGACTTGAAAGATGACCTCTGCAATGGCGTCAGTGCCAACACTGCTGGGATCTCCATCCATACTGCCTGAAATATCCATAAGTCCATTAAAGCCAAGAAACCATAACTTTTCTGCCAATATTTTTAATCTTCGTTCTTCATGAGTACACACATCCGTTTTTACTTTATACTCTACAAAAAATCTTTAAAAACTGTAAGTCTGTCTGTGTATATTTCTTATTGGTGGTGTTTCCTCAGTTTCATGTGTTGACCACTAAAGTGGTAAAATTATTGCTTCTTATGATAAGAATCAAACATACAAGGTTAGGTAGTAAAACTTGGAGTTAATGTTAATTATCTCTTTAATATAGAAATATTTTGTGATCATTTGTGACACTTTGATTGATCTATTATGTACATCAACAAACTATAATAACCATTTCATCATCTTGTCCTTCTGTATGAGCATAGAGCCTCAAGACAACGCATCTCCTAAGTATAACCAGACGTCACCTAGGGACAAAGGTCATAAAAGCCACGAGGATCGAAAGGTAAAAAGGCAAAGAGATGTGGGGCCGTCCTCCTTAGATTTGAGCCCCCTTGACTTTGCTGTGTGGGGCACGTTGGAGAGGAAAAACAACAAAATCCACACCCAAATGACTGCTCACCCAAGGCTGAATTGGACAACTTTGTCATCAACCCCTTCATAGCCTACCGGCAAGGTATTAAGGCTGTCATTGATGCTGAAGGTGGTCATATTGAGAGACTAAGTTTACAAGGGCCTTGTTAGCAGGTTGATGTTTTTTTTTGGTATTTAAAAAATATTAAAGTATTTACAAACCAATCTCTCTTGTTCACGTTTTGCTACTTGACCTTAAACTTCTGAGCTCTGATCTCAACCCCTTGTACTTTGCAGTTTGACTAAACTTGGAAAACAATGTCTACTACACCTCTTCTCCAACTTTGGATTCGCTTCAAGCTGCTTGATGACTCGTCGTACGCCATGGACACGACCTTCCTCATCAAGTGCTGGTAGTACAATAGGCAGAGTTAGAAAGCTCTTAGTATGTGCGAAGGAGGACTTAGTGAACAAAAAATATAGATAAATATATTATTGAAACATAAAATATCATAAATTGGTTTTGTGCGGTCTTTTCTTGTTTCCATAAAAATCAGGTTTTTTCATAATTTAATCATGTCATATTAGGTTTTGGTTCGCCACTCTGTACTCTTTTATTGGTAGTCTTTTCATTGGTTTATTTACGTTACCTGATTCAATTGAATACATTAAATGATAGGCTAAAACAATATACCTAAAGAAATGAACTACTTATTAGGATGATTAACTCGTTAATAGCGTGACTTTTTTCTCTTTTTAAACTATTTTTTTTGTTCATAGCTTCTTTAATACATCCCTCGGGGCTAACAGTTGAGATTTAGATCCAGATTTGTCACCTCTATAACACGGTGTTACATTGTTAACACACAAATTTCTTGGTCCTCTATCTGTTCCCTTTTCTTAATCAGTACGTAAATAATTTATTATTTTAATAAATAAATAGAGACAATATATCAAATATTTATGCTCCGTCTTCAAATAGACAAGAACACAATTTTTGCCTTATTTTTGGAACAGGTTCAGAGGTTTAAAAATTGCTAACCCTTAGTATATATAAAAAAAGGACATTTTTTTACATTTAAATGTCAATATTTTATACCAAATTCGAGGATTCAGTCATCTTTCCAGGATTTACAAATATATATGCAAGCGCATTTGTTTTGCTTAAAAAAGTGCAAGGTATTTTTGGATAAAAATATTTTTCCTCAGGATATTTTATCTTAAACCATTTTGCCTCTGGTCATTCTGTCTTAATGAGAATTACACAACGGTATAGTATTTCCTCGTAATCTTGATGTTCCCTTTGATTTTTTAATTAAAACATGTAATATTTATTACAATAAAAAGCATTAAATGGTTGTTTTTTACTGGAAAGCTGTTGAGACTATGTTTTAAAATTTCAGTGCATACATGATAGTGAAATTTCACTACACAATAAATTCGAACCAGAGACAAAATAAGTAATAAAGACTATTCAAATAGAATAATTACTAATCAATTCTGCTTAATAATTATCGTTGGATATGATGGGTTATTCATATTTGAAAATACTCATGGATTGGTGAACATGCACAATATGAGACTAGAGCATAACTTCATGGTTATCCCACCAGAAAACAAACCTTTAACGTATTTTATACCATCAATATTTCATACTTTGATAAAATACGTTAAAGAGAACATCCATTTCAACCAAAAATAAACAATCACGTCGTCAAACCCTCATGTATTTATAAAGTAAGGCAAAAATCCCTTGAAACGAAATTTCAGGAAGTGAAAAAGTACTGGATACTCTTTCATTAAAGGTAGGCTAATTTTTGATAGCAACAGTCCCCGGGGCCTCAAATCTGCAATTACATTTTTTTCAATAGTAGGGAAGACCAAAAGAGTGTTGCTCTATATTTTGATTCATTTCAATGCAATCCATACATTTTCTTAAAGTAAAATATGTTCATACCATTTTATCAAAAAAAAAACGTAATCTTGAACGTTTATCGATGAAAAATGTATATTTTTAATTTTTTTTAATATGCTATTTTTATTATTATTAGAAAGCCATTAACTATATAATTAAAGTATATAATTATGTGCAATAGTGTGCATTCATGCAGCATTCCATGTACACATAACAAAAAAAAGCCTTTTATGGTTATCATCGTTTCCCACATACAGTGTATATATCTAAGTATAAGGAACCAAAAAAAAAATGAAATATCTTCTTTTCGGTTTTACTGTTTTGTTATAAAGGAGTTGTGTTTGTCAATATACCTTTATTCTACCTATTGGATTGACTTTACAAATACATAGTTATCGTATTTTTATTTTATTTTTTTGAAGTAAATATTCACTTTTAAAAGCTAACAAAAACAAAATTATTTCGATATTTTTTTTTTTTCTTTTTATTTAAATGTAAATTATATCGATAAAAAGGAAAATCATTCACTAATTCAAAAGAGACCTCAAAACACTTACATAAGCTATGTTATATCATCAACGCCAATTATCTTATTTATAGGTTTTATATGGATGATTATTGCTCAATAAACATGAGTATCATGTCAAAATAAAATAACTTTTTCTTCTTGAATAAAGCTGGGCCATGGTATTGGAAGATTATTCAAAGTGTAGTAATGAATTATTTTCTACCTATTAGGGTTTATTTTGCTAATATAACTAAACACAGATCCTAACTTTATAAATTTTTTACATTCAAATAAATTTATCTATAGATATTGTGTCACTGAGAAGTTTTAAATAAATATTAAGTTCAAATGTTTTAAATATTGTATCCTTAGAAAATTGGCAAACGAACAAAATCAATAGTGAAAAAATATTACAAAAGTAGTTTGTCAATTTTTCTTCGAATTTTAAATTGGCTAGTTCGAAAAAAAGTTGTGCCATCGTAAGGAAATAACAAGAGCACAATTTCATTGTTCTAGAATGTCATTTTTTTGCTGGTACATCTAGTTCAAATATTTGAAAGGAGATCAAAGTTCTTACTCTGTCAATGAAGCTTAACATACACCATAAATCAATGTTTTGTATTTATTCATAACGATGGTTATTATTCTGACATATAAAAAATGATTTTAAAGTTATTGTCTAGAGCTATCCTACAGAACAAAAAAAGAGAATAAAATGACATAATTTTGGCCTTTCTTTTCTGAAAATGAAAAAAATATACGTGCACTATTTGCCAAATCCTTTCTAAATATTTTCTCTTCCTTTTCCCCATAAGACAAATTTTAGATAAACACTTTTTAACATTTTTATAGGTAAAAAAAAATGCTTATCAAAATTATTTAATTCACTTTAACCTAAAATGTAATTTTAGTATTTCAATTCCCTAAGAAAATAGTTTTTGTCCAGTTTCACATATAAAATTGGAATATTTTTTGATATCATTGCATGTTTTATAGTGTCTGTGCAAAACTTCCCTGGAAAAAAATCCATGTGGAAGATTGGCAAGGAGAATATTGCTCATTAGGAATATTGCCGTATTTTGTTCAAACTTGAGGATTAATAATAACACAATATGAATTCGATTAATATTATTTATATTTAAACAAATTTGCTTAATCAATCCCCAAGGCAGTACCTTCAAGTGTGAGTAATATTATTGCAATACAATTTTCTTGCAACTTTTTAAGTTGCAAGCCAATATTCTAAGAAATGGATCTACAGGATTGGTTAAGGAGGGGGAGAGATAAACAGCTTAGGACCTCTTAAAATGTTGATGAAATCCTCAAAGGTTGAATATGGTTGAATACAATCTAAAGAAATATGTTTAGATATTTGTTATAAATAATCAGTAAATTTATAATGTGTTATTATTCATCATTAAGTCCGAACAAAATACGGGCCATTTTTCTTACTTGTAATTTTCCTAAATGGTAATCTTTCACGGGCAATTTTCTCCAGGTCAGTTTTCTTAGTACCATATTATAATTACAGGACAATCCCAAGAAATGTTTTTTTCTTTAATTCTTACCTGAAAAATAATAAATGTAAGTCAAAATAAAGCAATTAATAAAAATTAGTTATGATAGAGAAATATATCTATTTTTTTAGTTTTTACATAGTTTTCTCCTAGAGTGATTGTTACCTGTAAAAATAACTATAAAAAAACAGCACACTGTATATAAGGTTGGCATTTTAAATCCAAAACAAGTTCAGACCTCAATATCTGATAGCTAATCTTAATGAAAGTATAGTCATTAGATTTAACTGACAAAACATTATAGGAAAAAATAAAAAATTCTGAAGATATACTCCGAATACAAACGTTGGGGTGCCATTATTGTTTGCTTCCGTATCGGGAGCACACACAAGGGCACAAATAACTCCATAGATAATTATGCTAGAGAGCTTAAATTGAGATTAAAAGATCCGTCTATAAATTGGGTATATTTAGTTCAAATTGGTTAATTAGAACCGGATTGATTCCAAAACAAAAGAAGAAAAAATGTAAGACCTTTATATTTTGTGTAAACAAAATGTGTATCTTAGCTGCCTAGATCTGAACCCCACGGAATACTTCATGAGGGGCGTCTGGATAATGAGTCCAATTAACGGACACATCACTGCGTACCCTTGCAGCTTCCATTCTCAATATCGTGGCTGACAAATTAGTTACTCCTTAGGTTATAGTGATTGACTTCCATATAGACCCCGTCAATAATAGCAAAACTCTGGTAAAGTGCTAAATTATTTTTGAGAAATAAATTGTAATATACATCATCTTTAAATGTTGCGCATTTAAAATCACCACCCTGTATTGTTTTTTGGAAAAAATATAATTTTTTCAAAGAATTTAGAAATTTGGAATTTCAAAGGTTCTATATGTTACTTATTCACCTTATTAATATAGCTCAAACTGTCTGTTTGATTACTTTTTTATCAAAAAAAAAAGATAAAAAGAAATACTTTTAAACTATGTATCCTAACATTTCGTAAATAAATACTAGTCAAATGTACATATGAGTGTAATGAGATAAGCCTTTCAGCCTATCAATTTCTCTTCATTTTAAGTAATAATGCATACTAATCTCCTAAAATGTTTCTTTTTTCTTTTTGAAGATAATCGGTTAAAATAATTATATGGCTATCCCAAAAAATAGTCACCATTAATTCCACAGACGAAAAAAAAGTTTTTGTACGTTTTAAAATAACATCATCGCATCAACTTACTGCGTCCGAAATGGGTACAAATTTAGTGAGGAACTGTCAATCTGTACAAAATGGATGTGACTAGTTTTGATTTCCGATTTTTTTTTCATGTTGAAGTTGGAAATTTATCAGACCACCTCCCCTTCTAAATATTGAAAAAGTTCCTTTATAAATCGGACAGTAACTTTTCCTTCAAAAATCCACTAAACGATCTATAATATATATAGGACATTTGTGACTCAGCATATTAGAAGGGAGCTTGAATAAAAAAGAGATTCAACCCTGCCAGTGATTTTCGTCTCCAAAAGGCTTCATAAGCTGGGTCGGGAAGATTTGAGTATCAAAAAAGTGGGATCAAAATCGGTAATGATGAATCTTTTTATAAACTCAGAGGAGAAGTCTATAACGTATCGTCTTGCCGCATCCACAGTAGGATAATTCAGTTGCCCTTACAATTAGAAAACTGTTTCAGAATATGTGGAACCTAGTTTTCGGGGACTGCGGCTAAGTAAGTAGAGCACAAATGGATAATTTGAGCAAATTTGGTCATGTTTACCTCGAGCGCAATTGCAATTTCTAAAACCGTATGAAGCAAAAAAAAAACAAAAAACTATATTACTTTATTTTGAATAGATGTAAAAAAATAAAGTATTTCTATGAACAATAAAAGATTATTATTTTTTATATATTTTTTTTTTTTTTTGTGACTTGATTTCTTAGTTTTCTTGATTATAGAGAGTAATGAGTTATCGCGCATAGACCGTTTATTAAATAAAGAAGACATTATTTAACTTCAGTACAGATAATAAAAAAATATTTTTTTTTTTTTTTCCTACTAATTATCCTTTAAATATAATATTAATATAAATATTGTATAGCATACACATATACAGACCCAGTTAGAAGCAAATCTTTCAAATTCTACAGTGTATTTCATTTTTTTTTTAGCAAGCATTAAAAAATATAAAATATAAATAATTATGTATTAATATTTTAATGTATTCTATAATATAATATATTATAATACGTTCGGTTACTAAATTGAAATTAAATTGGGAAGTTTTCTGTTATTATTTTAGATTCAAAACTGAGTTTAAACAACTCAAATTTATTGACATTAAAGACCTCAATCATCCATCTCTGGACTATAGAATAGAAGAGAAAAAAGAAGATATGCTTCAGCCTTGCAAAATGTTGTCCAATGACGCTTTTTTTGTTTAGGGGATTATAAGGAACTGGTAATGCTTGGGATTTTCTACTTAAGTAAAGTTAAGGATACATTTTTCAAGCATTTCCTCAGATTTGGTGCCTTACACAGAGCAAGGTGGATGTTTAAGATTCTAGCGGCTATAAAGATCGATCTGATCAACAGAAATATAGTTCAAGAATTACCTATTTGTGACTAGACAGCAACAGAAACTAAATTGTTTTATACGGTTTTTTTTTTTTTTGTTGGTTTTTTTAGCAACACATTTGAATGATCGCATAATAGTAAATTACTTGATCAGTTATATAAAAAATAAATCAAACTTGTACAGATGCAGCAATTAAGGCCTTTTTTGCACATTTGTGGTACCTATGTATCATTATTATTATTTTGTAATCAAATTGGAAACTACATCAAACAAAGGGGTTTCAAAATGACTGTCTTTAGAACAAGGCATGCCTCAAAATATGGTAAACCGATGTTCCTACAGATTCCAAACGATACTGTAGATTACATGAATTTATTGCAGTTTGTGTTTTAAGATTCGTGGTCTTTTTTTGACATCATGAGGTTAGACACATATTTTTTGCAGAAACCATTTGAAAAATTGTAATAGATCTTTACTTTTGAATAAGTAAAGAGAAAATTCATAACTTGTCTGTGGTAACAATGGAACAGAAAGAGATATGAAGATAAAACTAGACTTATTGAGCCAACTAGAAAAGAAGAAAATTTACTGAAAATCCTTCAAGGGGTTGAGAACGATAAATATTATCTTCCAAATCAAAGAAAGAAAGAAACAAGCAGTTGGTGTTTAAAAAATGACAAATGATCTATTTATATGTGTAAAGTGGTTACTAATTTAATTATAAATTTATATTATTATATGAAGATTACATTAGTGGAAAAAAAAATAACGAAAATGGAAAAACTTTTTTCCACTGAAATTTAATAATGTCTTCTTTATTTCATAAACAATCTATGCACGATAACTTATTACTATCTACAATCAAGGAAACTATAGTCACAAAATACATTTATTTAAATACATATTTTTAAAACAAAGCACATCAACATAATTTTGTTTCATATAATTGTTTAGAAATGTCAATTGTACTACAGGTAAACTTGAACCATATTTGCTAATATTTTGTATTTTTGTTCTACTTACTTAACCGCAGTACCAAAATTATATTCCGTTGATTCTGATAATATTGGGGCAATTGCATCGCCCTAATCCACAGTTTTTTATAAATAAGTAAAAACCAGATTAAATAGATAGGCCCCTGTACTTTTTGTAAAAGCACACAGAGATTACCTAATAATAATTAATTACATTGTGACAAACAACATCCAACCAATTTGCGAGATTTTGTCAGTTTTGACTTGCTTCCCCATCTCTGAGAATATTTAATTGAAAATTTACTCATTTTCGAAAAGGGGAGAAAATAAAAAGGGTTAAATTTTCTTAAGAAGAAAAACAATTTGTATTTGATTTTGTATCTTAAAATTTGTAAAGTTATTAGCACTGATGTATAAACTAGTAAAAGTTTATAAAAGATAAGTTTAAACCATTAATGTTTTTTGTACAATTGGTATAAAGCATATAAAACTTTGTTTTAATTATTGGTAACCTTAGAAAGAGTAACCGTCCAGAGAATCCAGTTTTTAAAATATATATATTTTTAAAAAAAAGGGATATATACCATGCGCCCCAAGACATAAATCCACCTATAAGCAAACTCATTTTTTTACAAAATGGTTACCTTGTAATGCTCGAGCGTAGAGAGAAAAAAGGCCATATTGATTTTCTTCCTTTGACATTTAGAAACTTTATTATTATTCATCCCAATGTTTCAGCCATTTTATAAAAAAATATTTCGACATCACATAAGGAAAAGAACAAATGATTCATAGTTCGTAGGGCATAGGATAGCTTTAAACAATAAAAAAGGAGTTCACACTTCATCGTTGGGATGATTCGGTGATTTTTCTGTAGTTCTTTAACCCAAATTATTGGTTTTTTAAGAAGGTTTGTAAAATTGGGTTGTCAAGTAGGAACCAAATTCCTTCATTAAAGATTAACCGTTCAGAGAATCCGGTTTTTCAAATATATATATATAGTTACTAAACATCCCAAGACATAAGTCCATCTGAAAGCAAACTCCATTTTTACAAAATGGTTACCTGGCAATGCCTAAGTAGGGGGGAACTATTTTTATTTTCTTACTTTGCCATTTAGAAACTTCATTAGTACATGTTTCATCATGGAGCAATATACACTTGATCAGCAATTGCAAATCATCCAAATAATTGATCATCAGAATAATCATTCAACGCTAACCCTGATTTTCATTACAAAATCAGCTTTATTTTTGGCTCAATTGATTTATTAATAAGCAAAGAAGGCGTTGTTGGTCAGGTCCATAATTGCTTCATCAAACATCATTTAATCCTCCAAAAAATACTATTTTGTCTGGATTTCATTTTTTCGTTGATGATAATAATCCCCACGTTACTGAAAATGGAAATAGCTATTGCACCATAATAATTGATTTTTTCCCCCAATTGCTAGGTATGGACTTCGCAACATGTAGTTTCAATAAGACGGTCAACTTTTCACACAGTAAACATTACAATGAATGTATTGCATAGCAAATTTGGTGAGTGCATTATTTCGAGAAATTGTACCAGTTCGCCGCTACAAACATGTAATTTAACATCTCTAGATTATTTGTATTGTGGGTCATGTGAATTCATGGTCAACACCAATAAGCCAGTGACGTTAAAAAAGCTTAGAGAAAATATTGTAGGAAAAATTGCTGTAATATCAGTCAATTTATTGAAAAAAGTAGTGGAAAATTGGGTTCAGCGATTTGACTTTTGTAAACGTGCATGAGGTGATCATGTTACAGAAATCGATTTTCATAAAGAAATGTATATTTTTATAATTTGTACTGAAAAAATTAACTTGGAAAAATCTTGAAACGAATTTGTTTTATTTTTTAAAAACAAGTTGAAGATGATGCTCTTAATGAAAAACCATATATAATACAAAAGTTTTCATCGCCTTTGTTCCTATCATTTATCGTGTAGGACTTTTATATATTAAAAAAATCCCTTTCTTTAATATTTATGAATAATTATGTTCAAATTTTTAAGTTAAGCAAATATTTAAAAACAATAATTATCTTTAAAAAAAATTTACAAAAGTATGATGACAAATTACAAACACATATAATAAAGGACTTTTTTTTAAAACAATATTTTGTGTATTTTTGCCCTGCATATATATATATATCAAACTTTTTCAAATCAACTTCTTAGTATTCAGTGAATAACAGAATTAGATTTTTTTCCACATATAAAGCGTTGAGTTACACAAGCTCGTTGCTACATCGTTATTTCTTAGATCATGTAGTCACACACAACTCTAAGATATTAAGCAAACACTCAAAAATGATTTTTCCAGAGTCAGACATACCAATTTTGCTTTATAACAAGATTTAAAAAATATGAAATTGGATGTGTATTGGAATTGGCTTGATTAAATTAACTCATCGAAACTATATATAATGGTTTAATACTGGACCTAATAATTAAATACCCCACCCAAAAAATATGTTGATTTCATTTTATTGAGCTTGTTCATAATTACCAAATATGAATTTGTATTTATTATTGTATGAGGTATAGTATTTATGAATAAATTAGTGGCATTAGTGTTTATATCCTTTGTCTCTGGGAGGTTTGCAGGTAATTGAATGAAATGTCATGACAGCTAAGCTTCCAAAACGTCCAAAAATTCTTATAAATGTAAGGATGATCTCCTTCTCTTTTTTTTTTTTTTTTTTTCATTTTATCGTTTCATATTATTTCCATCCCTGTTTATTAATACAGATGATATACTTATATTTCTGCAGAAGTGATATACAATATCTTTTGGATTATTATTATAAATAGTAAGTTATTTTCGTCTCATAACAAGAAGTATTTTTTTTAATTAATTTAATAACTTTGTTCTCTTATAACATGATATATTGAGTTTCTGTACGATTATTATTAGCTCTTGAAGAAAGTTGTTTATAGATAACAGCTTGCTCTTATTTGGGGATTTATGATCAATGAACTTATGGACAAGAAATATACAGAAATCACAAGAGCACTTTCAAAGTAATGCTAGAAAGAGCAGAAAAAGTACATGTCGTTTGTGAATAGTAGTAAAATACATACATACAGGGTGTCAAACAAAAATGGTTATTTGGAAAAAATGTCTATTTACGTATCATTTCCAATTACTCATCGTTATCCAGGCTTACTACCGATTCAGAGATCGTGTTGAGACCATCATCAAGGCTGAGTGCAAAAATACATTGCTTTTTATTTGAAATAAAAATATTAAAATTTATGGACTATAAATTATTTATGTGTATACGTAAGCGGTTGCAGATTTCATCTTCGAGTCATATCTATGTAATAATGATATCCTATTATTAAAAAAAAAAACGTTCTCCTTAGAAAAATAATAAGTATACCCATGACCTGTCTTCTACATTTTAGAAATTTTTTCATGCATCATCATAGCTAAAAGATTATCCCTTTAATTAAGAAGATCATCCAAGAAGAAAAAAACCGGAATTTTCTGGCGAGAAGCGGGAATTTCTATCAAGGCACCTTTTAATGGGGCGTACTCACCAATGACTTCTTCCAGTTTAAGGCATAAACAATTAGTTGCAAAACATATCTGAGCTCTATAGCTTACGTAGAAGTCGAGAAAATAACATTGGAACATGATCACTAAATTTCCATTCGTGCACTCCAAGCAAGTTGGGTGTCTCCACAGGATCGCTGTTTACGCTATCAACACGTTCAAAACGTTGGAGAGAAGAAAGGTTTTTTTTAGAATTCCATAGTGGTTCTTGGAGTAGCTAGTGAAAACTGTCCAGCCTCAAGTCCATGAAGACAAATGAAAGATTTTACACCAGACTGTCGAGAGAATTCTTCAAAATGTGGGTAAAAAGAGCTTTGTGATCCTCAAATGCTAACCCCCTCTATAACACCTGTTGGGTGCATGTATAGGGGAAGACCTTCACTGTCTGTCATAAAACACCAAGCGCCTCAAAGACACTGTCAGCCACTTGGACGCCATGACATGGACTACAACTGCAGAAATATGAAAGAGAAAGAGATCTCCAAGTTTCACACACGACTGTCACTATTGACACTAAAAATGAAAGAAACCAATCTCATCTGTTACAAAACTCTTTCGAATGAGTTTTAAATAATCCTTTCGAGTTCCTGCAGTGTTCGTCATCTAAACACTGAGGGCCTCAAAGCTACTCTCAGCCAGCACTGGGACGCCATGGCAGATGAATACCTTCGCAGTGGCTGACAGGCTTTATGACTCCACTCCGACGGCTAAATTAATGATTAAGAGAGATGGGATACACATTTATTTATATGTTAATTAATGAATTATATCTTGTTGAAATTCACAATTAAAAGTATTCAGATTTTAATGAACGACTGGTTATAATCTCTTTTTCATTGACTGTACATGACAAAATATAGCTTCATTATATTTCGTTATTTACCTACCTATATTTTACTCGTCCAATTATTGGTATTTTGTTTCATTTCTAAGAATGTTATTCTATATGTAATTTGATAACGTGCATTCAGTCTCATAATCATTTTTTACAAATAGACATAATAGTGGATAATCTCCCATTGATATTGAGTCAATACTGCACAATAATTGGGAGTGCTACGCTAATTATAATTTAATATTTAGATGTAATATTAGAACATCATAGGCTATATTATTAATAAGGCAATGTTTGTCGTCTGTCTGAATATGTAAATAAAAAATAGTCAAAGGGTGCACTTTTGTTTTGTTTTTGTACATATATGGATGTATATCATAAATTTATTCTATCTATGAAATTCAGTCAATCTGCAAAGATTGTTGTACTAAAAAATATATATATCGCAAAATTAAATGGAGTGTAGCTTCCTAAAATATATAATACCAAAAATTAGTCTGTGAGTGGAGGCCAAATTGGGCAGGAAGCAATCAAACTACAAATTTCTGTATGGTTTTTAGAGATATAACGATCTTGAGCAAGTGGCCTACAAAGTTATTAGTAACTTATAATGTTGTATCCAACCTTTTTTAACTGTGGACTGGTCAACGCTTGACCACTAATCACGGACCAGAAAGGGAGGGGAGGGCAAATAATAATAATAAAAGAGAATCTGCTGTGTACTTATATGTAACTATCCTATTATGACATTAGGAAATAATAAATTTATTAGGACATTGGTCCTACAATATAACAGTATGATAATATCAAAAACAGTCGTTCAGGCTAAATCATTTGGAGCTCTTAACTTGTTTCTTTACAACTAGATGGTACTATCTGGGTACCTGTTTCTTTCCAATTATATCTACCTGGTTTAAAATGTGGTCCAGAAAGGAAGACTACTCGACTTAGACATGTACTATGTACCAATAAAGTATACAACTACTTCGCACAATCAATTAGATCTTCTGTAGTTAACATTTATATTTTTTTTTTTTCTTCTGGCAACTTTTGATGAGAGTAATAAGTCTGCTTTTAAGATTGTCAAACATAGATCATAAATATAATATAAATCACTAATTAATTCATGTGCGGTCCAGTACTGTTTGATCTACGGAACAGTACCAGACTACTAATCTAAAGCACAATATGACAGTGTGTATTTCTTTTTTATGTTCCTTTAATTAGTAAGATGTAGTTGGACAGTCGATTCAGTATATATCATATTTACTCCATTTGACCAAGGAATCTTCTTTCAATTCCAATTACATAATATATACTTCCTTCTCTAGGAACGACTGGGACGCCAACCTACGCACATTGAGCTCAAGAGAATCATTTTTTCGAAGCAAGTTTTCCATTGAGCTACGTTGTTCAATTTTATTACTTTAAGTACAATTTGCAACAAACATTCACACTCAATTTTGAGATAATTCATTTTAACTTGCTTTTGAGTTGACAGGCAACATATATAATGTGTGAACATAATAACAATCTTTAACAATTATAAAGTGAAGCAAAAAACCAATTTTTTTTTTAATTTCATAAAGTCATTTTGCTTATTATTCAAATTCGTGGAATTAGTGTTATATTAGATACGAAAGAATTGTAGGTATAGTTTAGAATATATACTCGATGTAAAAAAACTTGCATTTGCACATTTTTTAAATAAAATATGTCAAGGCATCATGTTTTGGTTGTAACAATTAATTTTGTCAATTTTAATTTCATTTTGCAACACACCCAGAGGGTTAATAAAATTAATTTGCTTATAGAATTGGGCGGTTATTCCTAGATGAATAATACATATGTAATAATCTAGACTCAATTCATATATAAATTGAGTCTAGATGGAGTCAACATTGCTCTTGAACAACGTGCACCGGAGAAAGTATTCTCAGTGTGCGTAGGTCTGCTCCCAGGTAATTCATAGAGAAATAAAAATATTTACTTTATGTATGGGGGTTTTACTATAAGAATCCTAGGTTAGATGGAGTAAATGTAATACTATAATGTTTACTTATACTTAATCAGTGCAACTCCATCTAGCCAATTAAAAGAACAATAAAAAAATATTCTAGCTTGCTTTTGTGTTAACTGGTCAAGCAGTATAATTATACATTATCCTATATATTCCCTCTCCATAAGTCTAATGGTCTAATGCACCCAGTAGAACAGTAGAAATGAATATTTATCATTATCTATTCAATCTCTATTGTAGATGATTTCTTTTAGATGGATGAGAGCTACATATACTTTTCAATCCCTTCAAGCTTAATAACATATATATAATTAAATGCGAAATATTTTAATTATATATCATTATGCTTCAAACTGACGGATTGTATATTTAATATTATTTGAATGGGGTACAAAAATGATATCAAATTTAACTTTTAAAATGATATAATAAAATAAGGTTTTACATGGAAAATATTAAAATATGTATAACATTTTTTTTATAAATATGTACAAGCAAAAAAAAAAAAAAATTACGGCTTCAAATTGGTTTTAGAGAAAAAGATTATTTTTTAGAGTTGTAGATAATTAAGTTGGCTAAATATTATATTTTATAAGTCATAAGACATTTAAGGTCCAAAAATCGTGTTAATTTGTTAATGTTCCTATGATAATTTTTTTGACACAATTTATAAAATTGTGCATGTGAAAATATACACATATGTATATGCAAAATAAATACAAATTTATAAAGCGATTGGCCATTTTTTTTTCTTTTTCAAATTAAAGGTCAATTTTTGGTGGAGCAAGGAGCAAATTAAAACTATGCTTTATTGCCCAATGGGCCCTTCCCCATTGTAAGTATCGTTTTAGTGGATTTCGTATAGTATGATATAATAGTTCCAGTTTGCCTCTTTGCTATAAATCGAACTGATGACTCAACGTTCAAACTGACTATTTAAATAATTTTTTGGAGGAGAGCAGCTTAGCTGTCATGACGGTTCATTAGATCAGCTACAAGCAGCTGTGACGAAGAGGAGGGGGAAACGGAAATAAACAAGGATAGGTGCGAGAATTATTGTGATGTAGATCCACAATTTTACTCGTAGTTCAACAAGGACTCAGAATTATAACTTATAAACCAATCTTGAGTGCTACTTTCTGACTTTTATGACCAAACACAAATGCTTCAATCAGTCAGGTTTTGTATAACACTGAATATTCAATACTCAGGTGTGAAATTAATGACAACAGCTTAGGAAAAGAACAATTATTCCAGAGATTACCAATTCCAACAAAAGGGACGTGCCAAAAATTTGACACGTCTTACAATACAAAGTTAATATAGAGAGCTGTGTGTCTAAAGAATATACCCTTAATATCTTAGAACTGATTGACTACTTAAGCAAAGAAAAAGCAATGTAGCGGCCAAAGACGTTTTTTACTACTGGAAATGGATGAAAAATTTTATTGGGAGTATTTATTTAAAAAACAGTGCGTAGTTTTATGTATTAACATTAATTACTAAATAAATACTGACATGCGAAATGTTTTTTTTTTTTTTTCATTTCCTGGTGTGTCTGTAGAAAAGAAGAACAGAAAAAGGCAGTTCATATCTATATTGTTAAAACAAAATTTGTCGGTTCATCGGTACTCCGACCAATGCTGGACACTCCCGTTAGTGAGTTGATAAGTTAGGTTGTAAATCGTAAGCTTTTTTGATATTTAACAACAACAGCCAAACAATGATATGGTAACCCTGATAATTGAAAGAATGTTTGACGGAGAGCATTTTCATTTGATTTCTTGAAACATCTATGACATGAAGGAAATAAACACCGAATAAAGCAAGGATATAGGCAGGAATTACTCCGATGGCGATCTTCAATGCTACTTCAAGCCCAACATGGAGGAATATACGCTTATATCCCCCAATAAATTATCAGCATTGCTCTCCATCCTTCATGAAAACAGACACACACTTGTGGGTACACTCAAAACAAATATATAACAGTGTTAACAAAGTTATTATAATATAGTACATATTTATATCGTATATGTGTGACGTTATATTAGAGGACACTATTAATTTTTTATCACGAAACGACAGAAAGTAATTTATGGCTTTCAAAATATATTTTTAGATCTTCATTCTTTGCAGGCTATGAGTGTATTCCTCTAGGCCAAAAGGGTATCCATAAATAAGGAGAATAAGATTACACCGGATATTTTTGAAGGTTGGTCAAGTACCTTTTTAGGTACATGAATGTTTGTTATGGGTACTATTCATGTATTAAGCTTCTTTTTTTAAGTTTGTCAGGATGTTTGCAGGGGTGAGCTGAAGGTGAAGTAGCCCCCTCCCAAATTAAGAAATTTCTACTTTTGACTAGAAAATGTAACATTTGAAAAAAAAAAGATTCTAAAAATTTAATATTTGAAATATTATAGTATTTTTTAAATTTATTTTCTCAAAGTTATTGTAAAAAAATGTATAAAAAGAATAATTGGTTTTTAAACAAATCGATATGCTATTTCTTTTTCCAAAAATTTTAATTTTTTGTGAATAGCTGTAGATTTAAAAAAAAAATCAAAAAAATTTCTTTGTAGAAATTTATTTTATAAATTTATTTCCTAATAATTTATTAATTAAAATTTAATTTTTTTCTCGCAAAATGTAATTTTTTGTAAAGAAATGTAGATTTTTGATTTTTTTTTTTTTCCAAAAACTTAAATTTTTTAAAAAAGAAATGGATTTTTGAAAGAAATTTTAAACAAAAATAAGTATTTTGTGAATAGCCGTGGATTATTAATTTTTTTGTTTTTTTTTTCAATAATTGAATATTTGTAATTATTTTCCAAAAATTTATTTTTTTGATGATATAAAAGGATTTTTTTTTGGTATAAAGTAAATTTTATTTTTTATTTTATTCCGAAAAATTTAATTTTTTGTAAACAACTAAAGATATTTGAATTTTTTTGATAATAAAAATGAATCTTCGAAAAGTAAGTTAAAAAAATTAGGATTTTGCGAATAGCTGTGAATTATTGATTTTTTTTTTTTTTTTTTCAAAAATTGAATATTTGACTAATATTCCAAAAAAATTTAATTTTTGGATTCCCCAAAATACAATCCTGCGGACGCCCCTGTATGTACACTTGATTGTACCGTAATGACAAAAGCTCGGAATTTGGTATTGCAGGATATTTGTCATTTTGCATTTCATCAATTTTCAACAAAACCTTCATTTCTCCCAAAAGAAACTGGTTTTTTATGGGCGCGTTTACATTTGAAAATCTTTACAATATCAACGTCATTTTTAACCTAAAGTGGGGACATTTCCGAGGGCACACCTTCAAAAAAATGAGGTGTCAACCTCTTTGAGGACCTAAATGACCTTGTTTTATAACAATGAGAACTATTGGATGCCCAAATGGGACCAACAAATAATAATTCCTCTTATACCTGGTTTTATTACAAGTATATAAGTGACTTAATATGTATTAAAAATATAATATTACATTGTTGTGTAACACAGGGGAACAAACATTTTATACGAATGAATTCAAACCAAAAAAAAAATATTTATCTTTGAGCGGAGAATCCAAAACTGATCTCAGCTTGTCTTTCAGTCATCTGAATTCTGAAATAATTGGAATTATAGTAATTCAGAACTATTCTATTCAAACTATTTGCTAGTACACCCCATAAAAAGTTGGATCACTACAAAATGCAATAAAAATTATAGGGGATGCATGTTTTTTAAAATATATATGCTTTTAAATAATACATGAAATAATTTTTTATCATTAACCGCTATTTCTCATCAATATGTATTATGAATAAGTTATAAGGGTCTAAAGAAGAGTGCCCTTTTTCATCCTAAAAATAAAAATGTATCGAATTCTGAAGCAGATACAGAATTTTAAAAATACTTTTTTATCATAAAACAATTTTGATCAAGTTTTATTTTTCCTACTTTTAATTTGGTGATTGTTTTTTGAGTAAAAAAGGAATAGGAACGATCATAGTGCTAAATTACTTTAATTCCGGATATTTCATAATTAATATCTGAGATCAGTTTTGGATTCTGTGCTCTTCATTTTTATAAAATTTCACCACCTGTTTGTTCCCCTGTAAAATTTTATTTCTATAGTGTAGAGAATAAATTAACTATTATAAAGGAAAGATGACTTTTCTTTTCTATTATCAATAAAGAAAAAGTAGGAATTTAGAAAATTACAAGTATTAAATGGCAGTGCTCAGTCTTTTCTTCGCTCATAAAGTCATTTAAGGGGGTTTAGTCAAAATATATTGAAAATTTGTCCATTGGATGGAGTGAAAAGATCAAGTTTGGTCCTCCAAGATGGCTTCTCTTTCAATTATTATGCAATTTATTAGGTCAATGAAATTCTCTTTTGTAAATAGATTGAAAAAACATGCCTGTATTTTGAAGTCCATAACTCAGGCTTTTCATGGTATATAAATACCCAAGCCCGAGTTTTTGAAAATTTTACAAAGTCTTTATACACCAAACCAAATCAAAGCCCAAAAAAGCCTTATAGCCTTAACAAATATATCATTTTGTTTCATAGCAGAAAATACAAGAGAAGAACCCACACACAAAGTTTCTTGAAAATTGAAATGATTCAAGAAAAATCGTGGTATTTTAAAAATCTATTTTTTTTTTTTTTTCAAATATAAAAATACATAAAATTCATATCAACTTTTGGATTTCTCTGTTTTTACAAATACAGAAAAAAATCAATAGAGGATAGAATATGCACGAATGACTAAACAAAGATATCAGCTGATAAATGATATAATATGATGTCACACTTGTTTGTTTTTCCAAGATAAATATAATCCTAAGTTTCTACTAGAGAACAATCAGCTGTGAAGAATGTAGCTAGAGAAGAAGGAAATCCACAAGGGCATTGGTAAGAATTTCTCCGATGTCGACCTTCAATTCTACTCTGATTCCAAGAAGGACTTACAATTATTAACTCTGCAACAAATCCTAAGGGTTACCATCCGTCTTTTACGAGGACACACGAATGTTTAATCCGGTTTTGAATAAAATTAAATGTAGTAGGAAAGGATGTTCACTACTCAGGAATTAAATTATAATGACAACAGGTGAGGAAAAGAAAAATTCATTCTTCAGATTACCAATTACAAAAAAAAAGGAGGCAAACTAAAAAATACACACGATCTTCATCACTAAAAATAATCTATCTCTATAGCTAGAGATAATATAATCAAAAAGAATACTTTCACATACGAGTTACATTCGTTTCCAAATAGAACTAAAAAAATCAAAGTAGAAGTGGCGGTCGTGTTCTGTCGACAACAGTGGATCAGCTCTTAATATTGTGGCACTTTTATCTCAATGCATTACTGTATATTTGTGTCTACCTTTGCCGTAGTTGTCGTTCATTACTACAGACTAAATACTTTAATCTTATATAGCCTAAATATCCTATTGTTGTCTTTCTGTATTCATTTTTCTTGGAACCTTATCAACACTCCAATATTTTATATATTGTTATGTATTTAATATTTCCTTACATGTTCTTAACTTCTTGTATATTCGTCTATGTATTATAAGTACTGTGTTTTACGTATTATAAATAGTCCCGTATTGTGTAAATAAATTAGAGTATAGTTAGAATACACATGATCTTATAAACAGTGTTACATTATTCCTCCACGTCATTTCTTCTCCTCATGTATCTTGGTCATCCTGGATCTCTCCACCTATTATAAGTAAGCTCGTGTCTCTCCCTCGTCAAGACGCAACATATATATTATTTTGTCTCTGGGAATAAATGTTTATCTTTAAAATTTCAAGTTTGTCAACCTAAGGAAATAAGTGTATTAGTTAACTTTTATTTTACACAATAAGTTTCAATCAGAGTTGAATATCCTTTCTCTATTTAGAATTAACGATTGACAAAGTAAGAAAACAAGCAAATGTAATGTCATATTTTACTCCCTTTGTCAGCTGATATCTTTGTTAAACCACTCGCCCATCATCTCGCTACTTAAAATATTTATTTCTCTATGATTAATAGAATCAAAAAGATATAATATCAAAAACGAGAGTGTCTAATGTATATCATGACATGATATCGAATATCTATACATATATCTAAATATATGCATTGAAAGTGCTTTAATCTTGAGTGCATGTCAATTACGACATACAACAAAGTTAGTCATGCGTTATATTAATCGTAGTTGGTATTATGAGATATGATTTAACATTATTCTTCATAGTACGCTATTGTATCAATGTTCCAATTTTGGAAAAAAAAATTAACGTTATCAACAGTCCACCAATAGAATCAATTTTAAACTAATTTTAAATGAGAGAGATACTTACGATTTTTTTTTTTTAATACCGATCTAAAACAAATTTTTCTTTGGGGCAGATCAAGACCAAATTTTCATTTAAGACTCGTTTAGGCTAAAATAAAATACTTTAAATGACCGAATGAGATCAAACAAACAAAAAATACATTTGTTAAAAAGTCGAAAATTAACTCCACAAATTGTTAACAACTGAGAAACTCGTGACATACCATCCCAATTTCATTGTATTTGATACAATAAAAACCTACTTTTTTTAAACAGTTGATTTTTTATTGGAATAGTTTTGATCTTGGTTTTTTAAAATAAAATACTTTTTTGGTAAATTTCTTAAACAAAACGTATATTCGGGAGAGGATTATCCAATGGTATGTGCTTAGACTTTTAGTATGACGTCATACCATAGATATAAAAATCCTATAATGTAATAGGAATAATCCTTTTTTAAAGGGGAGGAGTAAACAATTTATGTTTTTACAAAGTCATAGAAATGTCAATCGATGATTATCTTACGTATATTATATTTGCACACAGCATTAAAAAAAAAGGTACTAATAAGGCATTTATCAATGTAAGTATGACTGCAATGAAGTACGTTTTATACAGAGTAGGGGCCTTAAACTATAAGTAGTAGTTAATTACGATTTTATCTCCCATATTTGTATTAATAGGTTTCATAACGGCACGAAACAACATCTGAAAAACAAAGAATAAACAAGTTTTTTTTAGCTACTTTCTCTTAGTGTGAAAACATTGGACCAGAAAAGAAAAAAAAACGCTTTTGGAATCTCCTCCACCCCCGTGTCAATGCCAAAAAGGTTACAAAGACCGTTGGCATCTCAATTCGGACTCCCTACCACACCAAGAAGCCCCTTACACCACCATACAGCAAAGAAGAAACAAAACTTCTGCAGCAACAGCACATGGCCGGTCCTCTAGTCATGACCTCCATGGACTTTGCAGTTTGGGGTATCTTGCAGAAAAATGTATTCCACACTTTGAACTGCCATCATGACAACCCGCTACACAATGTATACGGCTTTCATCGTCATAGGCTACCAGGCTGTTATTGTTTGCAAAATTCCAGTCTGCTTTTATGATGGCACATCTCGAATGTTGTGAACAAGCTCTAAAATTTTACAAAAGTTGATATTTTTCCATTTTTCATAAACGAAAATATGCAAACTGGAGTGGCCCATGAGTAAAGGAGGGATCTGTGTAAAGAAAAAACTAACACTAGCGATTAAAAAAGGAGAAACGGTCATTGCCTGTGTTCTTATCTTTTTTTTTCTTTTTGTTTGCTCATTATTTTACATTCCTGTGAAAGAAGAATTTTTCCCATCTTTGATGTAAATTGATTTAAAAAACCATAATCAAATTAATATATATGAATTTAATTATAATATTTTCCCTTCATTAATTTTATTTCAAATGAAGAAGGTTCTCCTCTTTATAGTACTTAGTTATTTCCCCATCCCCTAATCATATAAAAGGCAACTGATAGCAACAAGGTTCTTAAATCATTAATGTCATATGTCTCACTCCATATGTCTCAATAGTTTCGTATTGATAGTCGGCATAAATAATTAAAAACATTACAATCTAGTGACAACATCATGTTAATCAGGGCTTTACATTATCAATAGTCCGACCGTTTACAAACGATTTGCATCCCTAATTGTTATATATAAAGAACTACAAGAGTAACAGGTCTGCAAAATTAAAGGAGGGGCAACAAAAAATAATGTTGTTGTAAAGTGTAGAATTTGTACATTAAGCTATTTTTTATTTCGTTATAATTTTTTAAATAGTGATCCTTTAAACAATATTATTACTTGAAATGTTAATCATTGTTTAATTATCTATGACATTATTGTTAGATGATGATGTAATAAGAACTGCTTGGAACTTATAACTGTGTGACTGCTTTGGGGGAAAAAACATTTTGCCATGGATGCAAGCAAACTATCCTGATGGAAATGTAGTTTTCCAGCAGGATAGTCTGCCTACACAAATCTCAAAAAATGCACTGGAAGGGTTGACCAACAATATTATCTTTCTGCTCAAAAAATTTGGCCCGACTTGAGTCCTGATGTTAAGCCCGCCAAGAATACCTTTTGGGTGCATGTTGAGGGGAAGGCCTACAGTATCCGTCATCCAAATAACGAGGCACTCAAAGCCATTGTCCGCGAGAACTGAGACGCCATGAATGAAGACAATATGTGAAGTGGTTCCCATGCCTTCACCTGTTTCCTGGAAGGGATCATGGACGCTAAGGATGGCTACATTAAAGATTGAGAGAGTGCAGACACGTATCTATTTATAGCATTAATTTTGTTGAAATTCTATGGTTAGTGAATAAATTGAATCTTGCTGAAATTTAAAGTGTTCAGGTTTTAATGAACCACCCTTTATCAAAATGAAATATGAAATAATAGTTTTGTGAATCTATAAATTGCAATATGTGTATTGAGGATTTATAACTTCGTTAGTAAGCTTTATTTATAAATTGCTCTCATTTACCTGGATTATTACAATAAATACATGCATATATAAAGCAAATGCTTACTCAAGCAATATGTATACCGTACAGGATGTTTAAGTACTCGCTACAAAATATTTGAGAGTAATTTTGTTCAGCTTTTATGAGTCGTAACGATTTTAATTCTACATATGTAAAGCTGGAATTGACCTCTTTTCATTTATTTTAATAACATAATATTCTACTGTCAATCGGCAAAGTCTAAAGTAAAATGAAAAAGAATCACAGATAGCCTTCATGTGGGAATGGAAAAAAGTAGATAGCCCAGATTGTAGACGTCCGTCTTAAGACAGTTAATAATGACGGAGGCATTAATTTTTAGTGAGGAGCTGTGGATTTTGGAAAAGAAATTCCAAGAAATTTAATTTTTTCTCATTTCTAGAAATTTTTCATTTTTTTTATTATGAAATGTGGTGAGGCCGTCAACACTTTGAGCTGTATTTTGAGTCCAGTCGGAGTTTATGGGCAAAACTTTAATCTTCTTTGCCAGTTTGAAAGATAAAATAAAGTTTGAACCAAATTCCGCTAGGATAGCCAGCCTCCGGTATAGCTTTTACTCCCTCCTTACCCTGACCCCCTCCCCCCACACACACACACTGACGGGTTAGCTGTCTAGAGCTTTGTTCTTCAATCTCACGTATGTCAATACGCTACATGCTACTGGTATTATATCAGTGGGAGTTATTTACGTCCAAATGAAGTTAGATATCTTAATCTGAACGTATCTTTCTGAGCTATTTTTTCAGCGTGAAAGTAACGTACAAGGCAGAAAACAAACATAAACTCATACGTTTCTGAGAGAGTTATAAGCTTTTAAATTGGTTCACACAACTTCAAACTATAAAAGTTAAGAGTAGTGTTCTAATTTCCATATGACATCTGGTATATATGAATATACAGTGTGCGTTAGCACTCATTAAAAAATATGTGAGAGTATTTATTTTTTACTTTTATAGTAGAAACGGATCTTATCTCTATGTAAAGTTAAAATAGTATTTCTTATATATATTTTGTCAATGCATAATTTATTCATGAGAATTGTGTATAAGAAGAAGCTAAAAGAAGACGAATTAGAGACAGTCTTCATGCTGGAACGAAACGAAAAAAGGACACTGGCCAGATTGAAGACGTCCGTCTGAAGATTGTATACAATGTGGATAAGGCCATCAACAAGTGGGCTATCTTTTGAGTCTAATTGGACTTGGTGGAAAAAAAAATTACCGACTTCTTGGCATGTTTTGAAGGCTAAAAATACGTCTGAGCCAAGCATCTCAATGTGCTACACTAGCTACAGAAATGAAGGTCAGTAGGTTGACAATCCCGAAGGCTAGGGTTGAAGACATTGGCCTCAAGAGCTTTGTTTGTGTTCCCCATTCCCACAAACAAAATATCAAAGCCCAGAAAATTTTGTTAAAAAGAAATAAATGGAGTTGTCGAAGGGCAACAAATTAACGGTTTAAAATTAATCAAAATAACTTCTCAATTCCAGATTTTGACTAACTCTTTTGTATTCTACGATCCCTCTCAAAATTGTTGGGGAAATTTCCTTTTGACTTGAATTTGTTTGTTTTTTTCAATATGGAGGCGAAAAAGGATTGATACCATAATGGTAATCATTTTGCTCGGCTTGCTTACAATGCAAAGACGAATAAGCCCTAAAATTGGGCATCTTTTGAGCACCAAAGCTATGATTGCCATTCAATTGGAATAGAGAACCAATTTATAAGAAAACATCAGAATAATAGTTTTATTCTTTACAACCATGCATGATATGGTGCATTTTCTTTGAAAATGCAGAGTATGTGTGGTAATTCCTGGGCCATTCTATTGACATTGTCAAATATAATTTGCCAAATTCAGCTAAATATATGACTAATTCAAAAACAATTCTATGAAGTGTTGAGCCCTTTCATTTACGGAGACCAATTGATTGATGATTAGGTTCTGAATTGTTTAGTAGGTGGTTGTTTTATATAATTATGAGATCGTTGGAATGTGTAATTGTTTTTTAACGTGTTTTTTTTTTTTTTTTTTGTGTAGATCTTGGTTGGGATTTCTATTTTTTATGTATTTAATGCTTATGCATGTTAATACCTATACCCCAATTCCTCCTAACAATATTATTATTTAAAACACGTATTTCAAAAAACTTAATTTGCATTAAGAAACAGATGAAAAATTTTATTGCACACGCATAAAAACAATTTTGAATGAAAATAAACAAAAATAGAAAATCCCAATGTATTTGTTAATTTCATTCTTCAGACCAATACTTTGTTAGCATATTGGGGTAAATTAATGGCTGTTATTCATATTTGTACAATCAATTTTAGTTATTAAAAATACCAATTGCAGCAGACCCAAATGGTTAACAAGAATAATTTGTACATAAACATTGACATTAATTTGTCGTTTAAGAACTAAATGTAGATTCAGTTTAAGCCCGAGTCCGAAAGCCTGTAGTCCAGGCCTCATTTTTCCAGGCCCGAAAACTACGTGGTCTGAACTTTCCCACCCGTCATAATTCATATACAACAAATAAATGACGTCATCCTCGATTCCACCCTATAAAAATAAATTGAGGATGATATTAATGATTATTTGTAAGTATTATGTTAATAAATTGAAGGAGATTAATGTTGTGGCTATTTCAACTATGTTAGCCCCAAGATGTAAAGACAGGGAGAAAGTGACCAAACAAAGAGCTGTGGAATAATTAAGGTCAGAATTGATCCAACTATAAGAAAATGAAGATACAAGATTCCAAATTACAAATGAAATCCATGTGTACAATATTTTCGCATTAATTTTTGAGTTTGTGTGCTTCTTTTGACAGAGAAATTGACTACGAGGAAAGAGAGCATATTTCAAAATCCTCTCTTGGCGAAATTGAGACCAAAATTACTTTCATATCCCACTCCTACCTATGACTTCAAATCCACGGCAGGGGTAACAGTACCAAAGACGAACAAGATTTCCGATTATTTTTCGACTTCCTAAGAAAAATTTGGCAATGCCATCAACGTTTTTCCCCTCAAAAAAGGTGTATTCATCCTCTATATCGTATCCTTAAGATTGAACTTGATACGACAAATATTAAACATCTGAAATGAATAATCAACCTACCTCCAGTCTATTATGAAATTGAAAAAAATAGGCGTGTTAGTAAGATGGAGAAATCATACACACAATGAAAAAAGATTATCAAGATGTAAATCTTGAAAATTAATTCACTTTTACTAAATTGATTGTGTGGTAATTGACTTCATGAATTAGTTATTACATGCTGATGGGAATATATATATTATATATATTTAGTGTTCATAAGTATATATTGAATACCTTTATTGTATAGATTCTCGTATTTTGTCCCAGAAATCTCAAGAATTATCCCAAACCCGACATCTCGTAGCCCAAATTAGTGTGAAGCCCAATATTTTCTAACACGATCCACCTCTAATAAGAACACAATTATGATGCACACTGAATTTTTATAAAATTCATTCGAGCTTGCTTTTCTGTTGACGAGTTAAATATACTTTTATATTATTTGTTACGAACCCTGTTTATATTGCTTACAATGCTACTTTTTTTGTTTTTGTTACAAATATTTATTATATTCACGCAAAGGCTTTTATTTTATCATCAATTCCTCTCTTTCTGAATAATAATGAACAATAGAAAAATTGCCTTTTTTTTCGTTACATTACTTCTTATTGAAAGAAGCTTAATCAAATAATGACACGTAAGTGTTTGCCTCTACCTATGTTCCTTCACATATGATATATGTACATACTCTTTCGACGCAGCCTTCTCTACAGTTCTAGATGTACGTAATACTCTTGTGAGCTGTACATACACATGTGTAGCTAGACTGATGAAACATAATGTTCTAAAAAAACAAGGGATTTCAGTTTTTGTGAATTTACAATTAGTTGTAACACATAAGAGAGTTTCTTTTTTTTCCACTTGATAAGTCAACTACATAGTATTAATATGAACCTCTCTGTGATTCTATTCGTCATCTGTGCTTCCATATCCAGGATCCTTGGTAAGGAGAGTGTCGTCCTTGTTTTGTATCGTATGGATTTTTGTACTATCGCTTTGTTAAAAAAATGGGTTTTTTTATATATGGGCCGTCAATTTTAAGCCAAACTAGATTAATTTTTGAAAAAATTGAGTCGCAAATGATAACTAAACTACCAAAAATGATCTTCAAAGTAAAAGAATGAAAAAATATATATTTCATTCTTAAAAGTGGGCATATTGGGGCCTATATAAGTGCCCTCAATAAAGTAAGGGTTTAAAACTATAGCTAAACTTCTTTGATATCATTACTTATTTAACAAATTTGAATAATGAGCCCATAACTGGTTCAAGTATGTCTAAGAGAAAATCCCAATTTTTTTTTTAACTTTAACTATGCATTCATAGAAAGCCAATATTTTATATCGTCGATTTTTATTCATGTATCTTTATATGTCGACACATAACAGATGTTCTCCGTCAACACAAAGTCAAGTTGTTAAGTCTGTATGTGATACTGTTGTGATCCATTTAAATACATGCATAGAAGGGATGAAAACGAGGGATTTCAGTTTCTGTAAATTTAGTTTGAACAACAAGAAATAGTATTTTTACACTTTACAAGTACAGTACATAATAGTTCGATTTTTAGTGGATCAAGGGCTATGCCTTATTGGCCTATGGACCCTTCCATATTGTCTATTTCATTGTTCATAGATTGGGTGGAGCATGATTTCATAGGTCTACTTCGCCTCTTTGCCTGATACTCCATCAAAAACTACCTAAAGTCTCATAGACAAACGATACCAACTAGTTAGAAGGTTCTATTGCGAAATAAGGCTTATCTGCTTATATATCTGGTGTCCTTGGTAAGGGGAGCGTTGTCCTTGCTTTTTGTATAGATTTTTGTAGAATATTTTTTCTATCTGGTGGATTTTTAGGTATGTGGCCCATCAACGTACAAGGAGTATAGAATAATTTCTCTCAAAATTGAGAGGATCACAGGTGTGACTCATCAATACAATACAAGAAAAAATGATTTGTCTCAAGATTGTATTGCTATATTTACAAATTATTGTTCATTTCTGTCAACAAATTATTCTTAAGAATAATTTGTTGACAGAAAGTACAGTTAAGCTGGAATTTGAAGAGAGAAAGTAAAAATAAAAGACCCACGGCCCTGGCTAGGAATATAATATGGAAGGGTGTTCCTTTTTTTTTTTTTGAACTTTCCTACAGATATCACAATTTTCCCCCTAAATTTCAAATGTAATCCAATAGTTGACTCCAATACATTTTATGAAATATTGGACTCTATGTACGTTTTTTTTTTTTGTTCTTGTTTTGTTTTTTTTTTGTTTGTAAAATGAAATAAATTAGGAAAAAATATAAACAAGTGATACAAACTCTTCCAAGATGTCTAGGAAGATGCCATTGACGTGACTCACCTTGACGCCCAAACACGTCCACAACACTGCGAAACTGTTGAATCACTATCGGCAGTTCCAAGTTGTCTCGTGCTATATAACTTTTTGTACGTTTTGGGCATGACATGAGTGTCAGCTAAGCTTTTTTCGAAACTTCTTAATTTTTAACAAAAGAATCCCCAACGATTTGCAACGAATAAGGAGATAATGACTGAATCGCTGGAAAAAGTCAAGGTTCTAACAAAAAAAAAAGCTAATGAGAAGTGCTTCGAGGATTAAAAAAGCGTTAGCACAACTCTATTGTATTTGAAATGGATTACTTTGAAGGGGGACAACTTAAATATTGATTATAAAGTAAATATTTGTTTCTAGAAGGACAAAGTCACCTTACTTTTTGAACACACTTCGTACATAAAATCAAGCTAGAAATGAATAATTTCTAATAATGAAGTGGGATAACCCCTTTAATGTATTAATTGTAATTTGTAATTGACAAAAATTGAATTTTTAAATACTAATAACTTCATAGTTGATGTACTTATGTTATGAGGAAAAATTTATTCAATAGGACTGAAAATAAACAGGCTCTTTTATTCGGATTTCATCACTTTGATTGTAATATTTCTGAAGAAAAATGTACTTAAGACATAATTTTACAAAATTCGCCATGTCCTGTTTATCAAACAGCATACATTGAAGGGTTTAAATTACAGAAGTGATACTCGAGCTAACAAGCCAACAAAATTATAATTTTTTCGAAATTGAATGTGGATTGAACTGTTAGTTATACTTAGGAACTTTTGTTGATTTATGTCAATAAATAATTCTTAATAACCCACTGAGTATGCCACAAATGCCAGTATTTAAAGTAGCAAAAAATGATCTTTACAATGAATGAGAAAATGACATATTTCATGGTTGAATGGGACCATATCGTGGCAAATATAAGTACTATTAACAAAATATAGGTATGTAACTATAACCACAACTTTTGGGTATCTTAACTCATCCCATAACTTTTTTTAACTATCTTATAATTGACTCAAATATGAATGTTTATATGTGTGTAAATTTTAAAAAAATTGCATTTTCTCTTTTCTTAATTTGCATACAAGATTTTTTTATACTAACACACTGCAATGACATAGTATTATTATGAACTCCTCTGTATTGGTCTTAGTGATCTCTGCTTCCATGCCCGGGGTTCTAAATGTTTTTATTGTATGGATTGGCTAATATATTTTTTGTTCTCTCATGGAATTTGTGATATGAGGCTACACTTTTTCCAAATTGATTGGTGATTATATTTGTATTTTTATACGAATATTTGTGAATTTCCATCAACAATTTGTCTGATTATTCCTTTTAGTGTGCCTCAAATGGCACTTCAAGTAGTCAAAATTGATCGGCACAATAAAATAATGAGAAATTGTTAGCCTATAGTTGGCTCAAAAATGTATATGAAATAATATTTTATCTTATCCTTTTCTAGATTTTTGTTTAAGATTGTTTTAATATTGACATATTATTAATTTAAGCATTTTATTTGATAGGTCTCTGTCGGGGCCAATATAATTTTTTTAACTTGTTTCGTGAAATCTTATGATATCTAAGGATCCCTCCACCAATACATACTTGAAATCCTCCGGGTTGACATGCTCATTTTTATGTATTTTTTTAACATGCCCAAAACACACACAATCTTTATCACTAGTTATAATTGACAGTCCTTCATATATTCGAAATAAAAATATGAATCGACATCTGAGTCATTCCCTCCTATATTATTCCCAAGTGAGTATATATCGTTCCTGTCACAGCTGCCTGTAGGTGATTTAATAAAACGTCATAACAGCTACGCTACCCTCCTCAACAACATTTTTGAAATTGTCATATTTATCATTTTCCATTTTTTACTGACATAAAATGCTTACGATTTACAGCTTTATATAAGTATATTCATATGTATGGTAGATTAAACATATACAAATTTAAGTTGTTTGATCCCATACAAGGAGCTCCTTCAGTGTAATTTACATATTATATAAACCCCTTATATTATTAAGCCCTACATGAATACTACGCTACAGAATGTAGAATAAATCCCTCCCTCACCCCCAGATTTGTATTTATATTCAAAAATATATCAAATTAAAGACAAATGAAAAGACCATAGAATTTTATTTTTTGTAAAGAAACAGATTTTAAAATGACCTAAATAGGGTTTCATAAGATTAGTGTCCCTCTTTATACGACCACATGAGTGATTATAAATATATACATACATTACTAGGAATTTATGTTATACGCAACTATACAATGTATAAGATATGTCTTGGAAAGCGGGAGTAGTTTTTTCTGATTGGCAATCTGAATTCGTGAGGATCGTACGTCTAAGTACAAAGTGATAACGAGAGCATGTCCTCATGAATGATGGAAAGTAACTCTGAGAGTTTCTTGTTGAATTTTCAATTGAAAGTCCTTGTTGGACTTGCAGTAGAATTAAGGATCGTCATCAGAGTATTATTTCCCGCCTATCTGTCCTTGCCATATATGGAGTGGAAGATGTATTTTTTCCCTTCACAACATTTACCAACAAAACATATCTCCTCCCAAACATTCTATAAATTGCTATGATTTCCACATTAGGTATGTCTTATATTTGTACATACCGGTAGGACATATTTTATGCATTACTCATAATAATCAATTAAAAATACAATACTTCCAGAATATCCCTACATCTTTTCAAAACAGATGAGTCGTTGTAATCAGAATCCTGGGTGTGGAATTGCTGTAGCTTATGGACAACGCTTTGGGAAAAAGTATTTCTCTCGAATTTATGTAGGTTTGCCCCCAGATAATTAATAAAGAAATAGAAACATTTACCTTATGCAGAGGGATTTTACCAAAGAATCCTAGGTTAGATGGAGTAGATGAAATACTATAATGTTTACTTATACTTAATGAGTGTAACTCCATCTAAACAATTAACAGAAACTTTTTAAACAAATTCGAGATCCTTGCGGTAGACTCAAGTCTTCCACCTAGGCTACTTTTATTAATAAATATAAAGTACTAGCCGTAGTAAACGACTTTGTCCAAAGTTAATAGACGTCGACAAACAAACAGATATTAAGTTAATAATATAATAAAATAACTCCCTAAGTCGTCCTCAATGTTACTCTCCGACTTTTATGAGCACACTTATACGAAGCTCCTCAATACTTAGATATTTATTCTCTCCTAAGAATGAAAGAATATTAAAAACACTTTCAGAAAAAAAAATAACATGGCGTGAAGGGAAATACCATTTTAAAACAAAGTCGTCTTTATGTTTTAGAGCAGAGACCTTCTTTGCTCAAACAGTGTCTTTTTATTTTTAATTCTTGAAGACAGAGCGTCTGCAAATGAAAGACGGAAAGTAACAATCTGGATTTATTGTGGACTTATAATTGTAAGTCCTTATTAAACTACGAGCAGAATTGGGGATCGACATTGGAGTATTCCAACCTATTTGTTCATGCTATATACGAAGTGGGAATAATGAAATTCCATTATATCAAATAAAAACCACACTAGGAATAATGTAGCATTTGAAAATAAAATTTATAGATTCGAGGTTTTGTTGATTTTTAGAAAAGTTCCGAGAAATTATGTTTAAAAAATAATTTTATAAATAAACAATAGCAAGCTAATAAACACACGCTCATGTATCTTACTACTTTCCCGGCTACGGACTTCTTTAAAATTAAATTCACCCTCCTACACCTGGGCCATTGTTCTTGAGATATGCACTGTTTTGTGAATTGTGTTTATTTCCTTCCTATCATCCTAGCGCCTTGCAAATGTTCTAATAAAACATCGTGACAACTCTCCTCTTAAACATTTTTCAAATTATCAGCATGCTCATTTTTAGTTTCTTTTATTTTTACACACCAACAAGTCCTATTTTATGCATCTCTGGAGAGGATTCTCTATATAGAACATATTCTGTTTGATAATAGTGTATTAATTTAGAAATTACAATTGTTCACAAATGTTTAGATTTGGGTTGATATTAGTGATGGGCGATCAATCGGAAAAACTGTTTAATTTGCAGTTCCGATTCTTATATTTATTAAGAGTACTTAACTATTTATTACTTTTATTTTTGTTATAAAAAAAAGACCCCCTCCCATCCCCCCCCAAACACAAATTTAAGAATTTGTGTTTCTTAATAGAAATTTTAATATTTGAAATTTATTTAATTTTTCCAATTTCTTTTCCGAACAATTTAGTTGCAATATTTTTTTTTTTATATTAAGAATATCATTATTGAAAAAAAAAATTCATCTGCGGATTTTTATAATTTTCTTCCTAAAAATTATTTTTTCGGAGCAACTGTTGAGTATGGAATTTTTGTAAATAAATATAGATTTTTTGTTTTTTTAAATTCCAAAAACCAAACCCTCCCATTTTCACTCGAATCACATCAGAGGGGGATCAGTATTTTTTTATTATTTTTTTTATTTTCCAAAATTTTTTTGATATGGTGACCTTTTATAGTCAGAAGTTTCTGCTTTTTATCGTTTAATAAGTGCAACATTTCATATCCTGTCAATAAATTTCAACATTTTTATAAGCATTTATTTAAATATTTTTCAAGCAATCAATATTAATTTTTTTAAATTGAAGAAGTACGTCTTTGGATTAAAAAAATCAAAAAAAAATTTTTATTTTGATGCTGAAAAAAAATTGTATTCCACTTCTAAATAAAGGGTTATTTCTCCGATTCTAAAAACAAATACAGAAATAATTAAAACATTTTTTGAATCTGGAAACATTTGCCCGCAAACTATACACTATGCTTTTTTGTGTTTTATGTACATCCTTCAAGGCAAAAAAAAAAAAAAATACCTTGTAAGACTCAAAAGCAAAAATTTATGTAATCTATCCTCTATTTCTTTTAATATTTCTTTTTCCAAATACTATTTCTGTGAAATATTCCATGCATCTAGTATAAAGGTAAACAAGTATTCAATTTATCTATTGATACTTATTAGAAATATCATATGTATTAGCAACGAAGGACAAATACACATTTATATTACTCAAATATGCATTTTAGTGTTGGGGTAGCTGTGCACCCCATGGAGCTATTAACGTTATCATCTAATCTATAATAGTCTTATTATTATTAACGTTGCAGGACAGGAAGGAAGTATCATGCACGGCATAGTTCCTGATAAAGAAAGTCTTGAACATCAAATGAAGTAAGTGGTTATTTCAATTAAATTTTTTACTTTTTTTTACATGTACCCCCATTAAACAGTGCACTAAGTGAGGGTTTTTATTATAATTATTATTGATGGGAATGCGTAATAGAGACGTATCTTAAGGCTTGTTTGGAATTAAAGGTATTTCCCCCCTCAAAAACATCCCCTAATGAAAACAGAAGGATAATTTGTGGTTCAAATGATCTCCTGTATGAAATCTCCTATGAATATCACCTTATATTATGTTTTAAAAAGTGAACTTTACTTTGTGATTAATCTCATTCAGCTTCATGGGATTATAAGCACTATACAGTGACTCTAATTGGAATCATTTTGGACATGTAAAAAAAACCTCAAACTAGATACCCTAACAATATGAATAATTCTTGGGAGAAAAGCAGCTTCAAGACATACCGTTTCATTAGATCAGCTATAAGCAGCTGGGATGATGGGGAAGAAGAAAAGGCAAGAACTAATCTGACTTCAATCCTATATTCTATTTGAGTCCAACAAGGACATATATTTATAGCTCACCCACAAATCTCCGTCTCTTATGATCTCACACAAAATTTGAATCGTTTTTCTTATAAAATCCCAATACGACAGCTTGTCTGTTGTAGGAAAAGAAAGTTCACTCTTCAAGAATTTAATAACAATGATAACAGCTTAGAAATATAGCTGTCTGGAATATGAAAGCTGTCGATATCTTTGTGAAAATACATTTAAAATAAATTTTATTTTGGTAACATGCAAGATATTATTGCACTTATTAATTAGTTGTGGGAGTACTCGGGATCGTATGTACTAATTTCTCTGTCTATTGGCTTCTATTGACAATCTGACTCTCAAGCTTTTGGAGAGACTCTGCCTCTCAACTATGAATGACATCTTGTCAGAAAGAAAAAAATTTCATGACAATAAAGAGATTAAAGAGATATGCTCAGATGAATGGGATTTTTGTAGAGCATAATAAGAAAGTGGGAACAAGACTTATTGTCCAACTGAAAAAAGAACCTTGTTAATATCAGCAGTATGTGTGTTTTTTTGTGTTTTTTTTTTTTTTTGGGGGAAGGGAAAAACGGAATAACTGCAATAAAGAGAACAACCTCCTACATTTGAAATAGCTTTAGTGCAGAGAAAATATTCTAATTATATTTTAATTCATATGAATATTTTGTATTTTTCGTTTTTAAAACTGTTCACACCAAAAATGGGTGCGAATTCTTACTTCAGAAAAGAAGTTAACACAACGACGATTTATTAAATCATAAGCAAAAAAAGAAGAAAGATGACACGCAACAGCTCTTTTCTTTTTTTTCTAATGACTAAAATTAATAATTTCCTGACAAAGGTCCATCTGTAGTCATATCCTGAGCCATCTCCTGCAAGTGGATATTTTAAACACAAGTTTTCTTTGAGCTTCCGGCCCTGTTACCTTCGATATAAAAAATGTTTTAGAATAAAAACAAATATGGCATTATCACGCAACCTCATCAATAAAAAAATCTACTTCCATTTATTAAACAATTTTACATTGAATACACAATATAAAGTATATTAATTAAATCGTTATACTTAAATAGGTGCCTGTGAATGAGACAAACATTAATCATATTATAAAATACATCGAAATAAAATTAATAAATCAATGTCTTCTAGAAATGCACCTTTTCTCATAATTAATGTATATTTTATAGGCATACCCACGAAGCTCATGTGAATATGAACAAACTCTCTTCAGATGAACGAGTGATGGAGTATTTTAACATGTTTGACTTGGATAAAAATGGATTCGTGGATGGACTTGAGTCAACAAAGAAAATGTTGGAAATGCAGTGTAAGAAATATCTTCTTTTTTGCATTCAATGTATATTTGTGGCTTGTCACACAAAAGCAGTCTCAAACAAAAAACTTATCCACTAACACTAGAACGAAAATTATAGAGAATGTTTAATGTACAAGAATAGCCAGTAGGACCCCCTCTATCCCCAAAAAAACATTACAAGAACTCAAATATTATATACTAAGAGGACAAGTCACGACCTTCTGCAGACACATTGTGACTATAGTCGCTATAAAGTGTGTTCTAGATAAATTGGAAAAATCTTTAAACGCATATAACGAACGAATTAGAAAGAGTATAACCAAATATTTTATTATTTGAAAGCTACATTTAATGAGATTCAATTATGCATAATGATATCGCCTTTCTTGATTACCTCGGCAACACAACTACAGAAGCTTTGGCAGGCTAAGTGACCTCGTCGGGATCCAGCTTTGCCGAACGGGTAATAGACTTATTCACAGCCTCCACAGACGAAGGATAATTTGCACAGACCTAATGCTCGACCTTCACCAAGAGATAGAATCGGCATAGGTTAAGGTCTGTTTGTAGGCCATAAATCTGGGCTCTAAAAGTGCAGACATTTTGTGGCTAAGACATCTTACACTTTTTTGGGCTTGTAGGACGGTACAGTTGAAAATTAAAATATCTTCTTTGGGCTACACAACTCATCCTTGAAATGTAAATTAAAAGTGCGAAAACTGAACCAGTACAATACCACAGCTGAATCCAAGAGAGGCGGATCTCATTGTAAATTATTGAGTGTAGCTTTGAAATGCCGATAAAAAAATGAATGTTTCTATTCTATTCCACCTAGTTTGTTCGTTATAAGCCATTAAATATTTTGCAATTTTTCTGGAGCACCCTGTAGTTACTAGATTCAATGTACAAAACGTATAATGTCTCTAAATAGCATTCTTCGAAAATGTCCGGGAGGAATTTTACAGTGAATTAATTTACTGGAAATGAAATTACTAGGAATGAGTTTACAGAAAATGTATTTATCTAGCAGCGACTTCTGTGGCTAAAGCTTTTATGATGCAATTGATCCCAATTTCCTCCTACTTATTATTTCACAGTGGTTTAACACTTGAACAATGGTGGTATATATATATTTCTGTGTGGGGCCTTATTTATTCAGACCAGTCCAGTCTTAGGAACAGCCAGATCTATCCTTGGAAGCTGTCCTTAGGACTGTCAGTACTAGAACTGATTAAAGAAAAATCAAGTTCAGTAACTTCATCAAAGTTCGAACTTTATAAGTGGCAGCTTCATAAATTTTATTATATATATTTATATGTTTTTTTTTTGGTTTTATCACATACCTAATGCAAAATGGTAAAACAAATGAGTCTGAAATTTAGCATGTAGACGTATAAAATAATAAAACCTATTCCTACGATATTTTTGGAGCCTCCGAGGTCATTAAAACATTTTTTTGAACGGAAAAAGACATCCTCTTCATTCTATATTTACAAATATACCTCCTTCTTTCTGTCTTCCCCCTCTTATTTTCTCGTTTTGCATCTTTCTACACCACTCTCTCAATATATATTTTCTTCTACCATCATTCTTTGTTTCTATTCCCCTCTATTCAGCACTGCAAAGGGGAATCCTTTGTTAGTATATATATATATATAATAAACCTATTTAGATAAGTAAAATAAATGCCAATTCTTTTTTGTATGATTCCATCTGTATTACAGCAATACAAATTAGTCAATATGTCTACAAAATTATTTTGAAATCTTATGAAATATTTTATGAACATTCTATAAAAAAAATTTCAAATAATTGTTAATACTCACATGGCTCCCTCTGTAGAATACTAGAGTCAAAAATGATCCCATCAAAGTTTTAAAACTATTTACGCTAACAAAGGAATGATGTTTGTCAATTATTAACTTGCTGTAAAACATCAAAGGAATGAATTTTAATATGCCTGAGTACATATTTGAACAAGTAAAAATCGATAGGTACAATAATCCGTTCACAAATGTAGCAAAAACTATTTTAGTAATCACTAAAACATGTATGGCTCCTAAACTTCCTCTAGAAGGAGCATTAACATGTCTAATAATGTACAAAAAAATAAAGGGTATGGTTTGAAAATTAGATATTATTTTATGCCCAAGACCAAATTCTATTAAAAATAATACATTGTTATTGCCTCTGGAATGAAGTTAAACGAAGGTTGTTCAGAATTTTGAGTTACAGAGGAAGGGCTATGTTCCATTTTGATCAGATCATATTCCAGGGTTCTGAAGAACTCAGTTTCCTTTTGTGTTGACTGACTATAAATAATTATTTGAATATATGTGACAAAATATATATATATTTTTTTTTTAGTGGAGCATAAAGAATTTTCACAGGAAGAACTCATGAATCATCTCAATTTCGATGGAAATGCCTTTAAAGGAGTCCTGCAAATCGTTGATGATCAACTACAGAGAACAGATAAGAATGAGGATGGATATATATCCTATAGTGAATTCAAAACAGCAATGAATTTTTAAAAAAACCCATAGTATGATTGTATTAATTTATTTTCGATGTATTAGTGAATGTGTGATATTATTCATTATTTTAGTAAATAAATCCATCTTTTTACAAACATATATCCAAATAAGAGGTAAGAATATTTCATATTCAAATAAACAGAAAAAGGCCCAAAGTCAGTTGCTAATTACTCAATTCGTGAGAATTGTTTGGAACTTAATAGGAGCTAATCATAAATCACCCAATCAATCTAAAGAACACTGATTTGGAGGAAAAGAAGTCAAAGCATCCTCACTGTTTATTAGTGGGATTGCTAAGGACATAAGTAAAGAAGGGACCTTTGTAAAGCAAAAACTAATTTTTAATTATTAGAATAGAAAAAAAAGATTGCTTCGTGTGCCCTTTCTTCAAAAAAGCATCCCTCCCCTAAAAAATAAATAAATATATCAGAGGCCCCTGTTATTTCACCAATGTTCACATGATGTTCTGTAGATGGATTGTTGATTGTGATCATCAATTCTTCTGCTAGAGAAATAGATTCTTTTTTTTTTTTCGATTCACCAATGATTTGAGGAGGGAAAATCGATCCATGAGATGCTTGAAATATGGTGAATTTCTTTCATTGAGACCTTAATACTCGACAGAAGATAATTCACGATTAAACCAGTAAAGCATAATAATGTCCGAAAGGCGTTTGTAGTATAAACTCAGACCTTTACAACACTTTACTGTATGAACCGATGTGCTCAATAATAAACAAGACTCATTTTTTTTTTTTAAAGATGGGAAATACAAAATTACTTTTTCCCCAATCTAACCTACAATATATCCAATCTCAATAAGTTCAGCCTTTTTATTGAAGGGGAAATCTGTAAAGAAAATAAAAAAATGTCTACGTCACAAGAGAAAATGATGAAGTAACGTCATCTGTAGAATCCATAGCCTACTAAATATTCATTTATAAGTTTTATATATAAATCCATAGATAATGTTATTATGTAATTGGATTTGTCTATGAAGATATCTAAATTATCAATAATCCCATAATAACTTATGGTTGGGCATAAAATACAAAAAAGCTAGCTACTACAAGTTGTTTTTTCTTCAAATTTGCCCTTTGGCTTAAGTCACTCGAGGATGCATATGATTAAAAAAAAGCTCAATATACTCAGGAACCAAGTAAGAGGACTTAAGAATATTCTTATGTTATTATTTCTGAAGAGGTCTCCAATGGAGACAAAATCGATTAAATGTTACTGATCCCCTTAGCATTATTGTTTTGGTTGAGTCAAGTCCGTCTTCCTTCAAATAATCCACAGTTTTCCAATAAAAATTAAAATTTAGGAAATAAATTTAAATATTAAATTGTCTAGTAAGAAGAAAAATTATTTAATTGGGGGAGGTGCTAGACCCCTAAGCAAAAAATTGGGAGACTAAGCACTCTGAGTATAAGGTAGCTGTGGCCCATTCCTGGGCCCATATTACACCCCTTAGTTTAAGTGCATTTTACGAAACTGAGCCTTTCTAAAGAAGGACCGATACCTATAGAACCGCTGAACCTGAACTGGTACAACCTTGCAGTTTACACTTTATGACATTTTATTATTCATCTGACAGCAGCCGTGAGATGAAGGAAATAGACACAACTCCACTCCGTACTTACTCAACAAGGACTTACGCCTAAGACTCTAAAACAAACACTCGTACACTAGTTATTATATATATATATATATATAATTTCTATTATCATGAATTAAATTATAAAAAAATACTCTATTTAGATTGCCAATAGGACATGAACAAACTAAAAAGAGTCTGTACCATATTGATTTGTAAGGTGACATACAATGATATCTTATATAATTTAAACAAGGAGTTGTACTATTTTACCTCCAAAGGGTGCCACTCTCTGTGCCTTTGTTTACAAATATCAAATGTGGCCCAGGATTATATTTATATATATGTATATATATATTGATGGATGACATTAAATTAAATTAAAATTTCTCAGAAAAAAATAATTCAAAAATTCAGAGCTGTTCACAGAATATGAACTTTTTTGGAAAAAAATTTATTAAATATTAATTATTAGGAGAAAAATGATAAAAATTCGTATCTATTCACCCAAAATCAGAAATACTTAAAAAAATTCAATTTCAAATATTACATTTTCTAGTGGACACCAAAAATTCCTCCATTTGGAAAGGGACAATTTCCCATTTAGCCAACCCCCTGCAGACGAACCTGAATATTTGTAATAATGGTTGGTGCTCCATTGTGAAAGCCACTCCAGCTTTTTAGATCATATTTTATACAGTTCTTGTAAATAGATAAATGAATCCTTAAATAAAAATAGAGAATAATCTTCGATTTTTCTTTTTCTTTTATCATGTTGAAGTCTTCATTTCCGTATTTAACTAAGTAAAACATTTGTCAAAATAGCACATATAGACTCCACATAGGCACAATCATATATTTATCTTCATGTAGATAATATATTGTTCAAGTATGCCACCATCTATACAATATTTATGGAATATCAGAATATTCGACATGATTAGGGCAGATTAGGATAATCATCATCGTTAGGATCATCATTCCCCCCCTTCCCCCGCTTCTTTATTTTATTTTATTGATCGAAAAATGCATGGATTTCCTAATCAATCAAATTCACTCTCTTCATTATAGTGCTAACGGTTATAATAACTGCTGTAATATGATTTAATGACAACTATTTATTCATTCTAAGATTACAATATGGAAAGGTTGCGTGAGAAATACCAAATGAATGGAAAAGTACCGTTATTTTATACTATTTTTCAAGAAAAATATTAATCAGTATGAAGTATTGCTATTACAAAAATTATTTATATATAAATTTTGTACATAGAATGAAACTTGCAACACGCACTCAAGTTGGTACTTTATTTTTGAAACGTGATGTCCCGCTCTCCCCTTGGGCCAAGCAACGTCGGGTAACCCTTTGCTAGTACATTATAATATTTAAAAGAGGACAGTTGAAATTACATTCGATGAATCTTAGTCAAAAGACGTGATAACAATGAACTGCGCAAGAGGTGAAATTAGCGTATGTACTGAGCTTTAGACGAATCTGAGGATTGATAGACATGATCCCTCTTCCTCTTATACTCTACTATGATTTAACGAAATGTTATTAATTATTATATACATAATTCAATAAATATTAAATGTGAGTATGCCTTGAGAAAAATAACCGAAAAATTATCAAGCATTAGTGATTATTTTATAATTATTTTTCTGTCTGTAAGAATAAAAGAATAATGATGACAAAATATGCTATGGTAGAAATTACAAAACTAGGAAGATCTCTAAATTTCATATTTTTTTACCTTCTCACTATATCCAGTTCTGTATTAAATATGTCCTGACTTTATGTAAGAATAACAGAAACTGAACATCAAAGTAGAGATTCAAATATACATCGTTGATGTGGAAATGAATAAAAAAATTGTTTAGTTGATCAAAACATTCAAATTGTGGTAGTAATATTAATATAGGTATGTTCACAACATAGAGAGCGCATCAACATTTTTATGTAACTTACTGTATTTTACATTTAACAATATTTTTCTTTGTGGAGCTCTTCAGTTTGTATAAAAGTAGAAGGACTATAACGTCAGCCACGACGATCTCCAGATGCATGGCGCAAGTATCGAAGCAAAACTCAACATAACTTTAAACGATATTTTTTTATTGTTTTTGGTCAATTAACTCTCCATTTTAAAATAAATTCCCCTGCAATAACTCAGGGTAAGCACTCTTTTTAAATATGTTTTTATCTCTTTTGCCCATCCCGACAATTTGTTTCGGAGGAGAGCAGCTTATTTGTAGTGACGTTTTATTAAATAAGCTCCAAACATCTATGAGAGTAAAGCAATAAACTTAAATCCCACTGCGTAACTAAAAGCAGTTCCCTTTCGAGTCCAGCACTAATAACTCTCTATGAAATCCGCAGCATTATTCTACTTTATTCATGATGTTATAATTAGATGATTAGAAAAAAATTATCAGATCTTTGTAAATTACTTGGTAAATATGCTCCATCAAATCTATCTATGTATCAAGAAGGATTATGCTTAAAGTGGTTCCGATATTGAATGGCTACATTCTCACTCTACTCAAAAAAAATCAGCAGTGGAAAGTATAAATACTGCATTTCCTGTGGCTTGACAAGTGAAAATTCATAGAATTTCTTCTTCCTATGTCCTTCCACGCGGTAATTAATTGACAAACTGGAGAAGATGGTACAAAAATAATGGAACTGCAGAAACAAGAATGGTGACTGGCTAGTATCAACGGGGTTAAGTCACCCAGAAAAGTTTATAATAAAAGCCTTGAAAGCAAAAATACAAACATTTATATGCACGAAAAGAACTAATAAAAGGGAAAATCTAAAGAGATGAAGCAAAGGATTGAGAGATCGGTATCAGCAATGGAGCGTTTTCGATGAGAATGGAATACTGAGTAAATATGTATAAAGAACTGGAATAATGATTAAAAACCAGTGTTGTCTAAGTTAAAAAAAGAAATCCGAAAATCAACATGGTAACCCTGACAATTTGAAGTATGTTTTGGAGGAGATAAATAATAATGCTCATGACGTTTCATTAAATCAGCTACAATCAGCTGTGATAAGGGAGGAAGGAAAAAATGATGTAAACAAGGACAAAGGCTAGAATTACTGCGGCATCGAACGACAATTCCACTATGAGTCACATTAGGACTTCGTCTTATAACTCCGCAAAAAACCCTCCGGGATACTCTTTGTACATTTGTATATTAGTACACACAAATGTTCAATCCGGTTTTATATATATTAATTATAGCTTTTATGTTGTACGTAGCAGAAAACGAATTCACTAGTCAGGAGTTAATAATAATAAAAAACAGGGAAAATGATATTTATATAAGAGGATGGCTAAAAAATAAACCAGATCTTCATCACTTCATATTATTCATTATTAAAATGACACCCCTTTCCATAGAATACTAAAACAACTGGAAGTGAGTTATAAAATCGTATAGACTTTTTTTCCACGCATAAAAGTAATCATCATCTCCATATATGACTACATGGTTTGTGAATTTTATTCTCTATTAAATCCGAAAAAAGATTCTCTCTCCGCTTCCGAAGAATCAAAAGGAGTTCAATTCGTTGTAGAAAGAGTTGTTATTATAGAATAAAAAATAGTCAAGGGGCTTAACAAATAAATATAATAATCTTCTACTTGATAAAAGAGCTTTATTAGAGATTACTTGATCTACTCCTTGAACCTCTCCAATCCATTATAAATATATCTGTGTATTGTCTTCCTTGATTGTTGGAAAACAATTCAATTAAACAAAGAGTATATATTATTTCCTTTCCAACTATAAGGTGGTCGAATATACAACTTTCGAAAGCAAACCGCTTTCCGCTTTCAGAGTGTCAGGAAGGCCTATTTAGAAATTAGGTTTCAAAATTTGTAAACAGAATAATCCGGTGAATATTCGTGTTCAAATGAGCAACAATTGACTTATGGAGATGGACGCCAAGAGGTAACGTATAGGCGATTAATGAAAAAATACATTTTGAAAAAAGTATATCTAATATTTTTTTAAACGACTAAGTAAGCCTATAATTATTTAATTTATTCACTGCAAGAAAGAACTTTTTCTCGAAATTATTGTCCCCAATCCTTTTCCTTGTCCTTCTCAATATCAATTGGGATTTGGAGACAAGTCTTTCTTAACTAACGCTGTTTGGGAGTGTTACATTATAAAAGAAAAAAAATATATATAAAGATATAAACTTTGATTTCATTAATTTTTTTCTAATTACTGTCAACTGAAACGAATTTTAACCGAAGGTCCTTAATTTATAAAAGTAAATATAAAAGTCACAACCCTATGCATTACCCTTATTAAGTTCCTAATATGTATATTCAGTTACTTAAAATCATACTAGAGTCAACTGATGAAAACATCTGAAAGGGAAATACCATTTATTTTTCTTTGTTTCAAAAAGATGATCGTGCAAATAATATAAATTGAAGAAAAAATAACTTTAAAAGGTTGTGCAATTTTATAATTAATATAAATGCTTCGTAATTAACCCTATAGAGTATATCCACTGATGTCATGAATTACATTATGATTGAAGGAAACGCCATCAACGAGGCTTCAAGTTAATATTTTTACAACATAAAAGTGACAAATTTCAATAAACTTTGACTACATCAAATGGTGTTATGAATTAAACAAGAATGTATTGAATACTACTTCGAGGTAATGATCAACACTGATATTTGAATAAAAAACAAAGAAACATTTAATAAAAATCCCTATATTCCTACATTTTTTGTGTAAATATTTTATGATTTATTGGGACAAGAAAAGTGATACAGTTAAATAAAAATCTCGCACTCTTTTCATTGTAATAGTTAATTTTGATCCTATAATATATAAATTAAATGGTATTACGATGTTATCATATATTTTGATACTTATTAAGGTAAAATATGTAATAGGGCAAAGCAATGAAAGAATAAAAAGATTTTAAATAGTAAGGTTGGGTGTTATTTGATGAAAATGAGAATATAAAATTTTAATGCAACATTTAAAAAAATTAAAGACAATAACAGCCAAACACCTCTATCTCAAAAATTACTTTTTTACCAATGGATGGTTTGATTTTCAATGTAATGAGAAAAAAACTTTCTAATGTTGTTATCATGTAAGGCTTTTTAATGCATACAACAATAATTATACAACAAATCAAGTTTATAAACTAGAATTTAAGGTATTATAAAAGGTAAAAGATCACAAAAAAGTTCAATTTCTTCTAAATTTTATTTTTGCGGGTATACATGGAGTTCCACTTTTTAGGGTTATCTGTTAATTCAATTTTCTATTGTATTTTTATAAAAAGTTAATTTTGTAAAGTTTCATTCTTCAAAAGACGTTTTTTTTACTTCTATAGCCATTTGAAAATGACTTTTTTACAAAAAAAAAACTCTCTATTTATAAAGGGATTCAAAATTTTGAATTTTAAAATTATGTTGCTGAAATTCAGAAGTTTGAATTTTAATTGCCTAGCTCTATTACATATTTGAACCTAAAAAGTATCAAAAATGTGTTATAACATCGTAATACAATCTTATTTCTGTGTTGTAGATCAAAAGTACCTATGGCATCTTGAAAAGTTACAAGTTTTTATTCAACTATATTATTTTTCTTGTTCCTAATCGATCAAAAAAAATTATAAAAATCTATCATTTTTTATGGATTTTTAACACGCAATACTTTGTTTTTATTCAAGTACACTTATATGAGCTTAAAACTCAACTTTATAAACATAAACTGTTATATAACTTTATGCATAAAAGGCTTTAGTGATTGCAACATTGCTGAATTGATTATAATTACTTTACAAATCGATTTGAAAGATAAACATTCAGGTGTGAAAAAGTAAATTTCGGGGTAGGGACAGTGTTTTTGGGCAGAAATTAAAAATCCTCTTTTATTGAATCCTTAAAATATGCTCGTGTATATTAATAAAAGAGTTCATACCTACATTGAATTCACCTTTATGCCAATGAATTATAGTAAAATTTGAATTAAATCTAAGTAATTTGTACCAAAAGTCCGAAACTGTAAGGAATTATGAATGGTGAAAAAAAATGGGTCGAAGTAAAAAACAAAAAGACAGAACACGTATGCAGTACTAGGATCGATCCAAAACTATCGTTTAGGCTCTCCAAATGGCTGACATCAACAGTGATGACTTCCCATAGAAACTCTTCATAAGACATTGTAATCATCCATAAATTATGATTATACAATTACAATGCCTATGTATGTAGTGTTCAAACACAATGCGTGCTTTCTTTAGTGTTGTTCTACGCTTACGTAATGAACAATTAAAAATCCTGGGCTCTTGTTCCTTTCATTATTAATATACATATAGGAACATACATATATATGTAATACCTTTATTCTTTTTTGTAAAAATACACTCCGTAATGTTCAATGCGCCAGAATATCATGCAATACTATAGTTAATTGAAACTATTCACTTTTTTTTTTTTCCATTTTACTTTACCTCGGTCTTGAGTCATACACGATTATTACATAATATGTACAATATGATTTTTCAATTAATCCATGTGGCATTGTACATACCTTATTCCTTCTTTCTTTTGTACAAATGAGCACACCAAGTAGCCAAAATTGATTGTCACAATAGAAAAATGAGAAGTTGACAGATTTTATGGTTGAAAATAACTATTTCTGGGTCAATATAAATCTTTTAAATCAAATAAAGGATCTAAATTATAGGCAAATTTTATGAGTATCTTGACTTATCCCAGAAGTTTGAATAATAAACCTTTTATTTAGACAAATATGTCTATGAAATATTGACTTGTCCATATATAAGGAGTAAAAAATATATTAGGATTTTATCATTTTCTTTATTTGTTTTCAAGATTGTTTTTATGTTGACAAGACACATACATTCATATAAATCAGCTTTCTAATATTTTTTTACTTCATAAATTTTAAAAAAAAACTTATTTAAAAAAAAGGTAAATATATTTCAATTTTACAACTTTTATTTAAATAAATTATTTCCACAGTCGTTACAACTGACTCAATATGGTGTCGGAAATTGCTTAGGGCATTTTGATACTTCCCACAGGAATCTTTTGGGTAATGGTTTTTTTTTAGTTCAATACTGTTACTCTGTATTTTAATCCAGGATAATCCCAATATGTTTATAATAATATAAAAAGGTTCGGTATTTCGGTCAAGGGACATATGTGGCCATCATCACTAAAGTTAGTTTCAAAGATATCTATCAAAAGTGAGTTTTTTTACATATGTATTCTTCAACGAAAAATCGTCAATGTCTACTAACAAATGTTTCTTATTAAGCCAAATTAAATCAACTAAAGGTTTTAAAATATAGTTAAAATTATTTTATATCTTGTATTATTCCAATAATAAGCCTTTCATTGACTCAAATATATCCATGAAATATTGCCCCGTACTATGTAACACATGGGGTGAAAAGTCCAAGGCTTTACAAGGAAAGTTTTTTATTTTCTTGTTCAAAATTGGGTTTTCATCTATATAATCTCCATCAAGAGCATTCATTTCAGCACTCTTCTAACACTTTATCACCACTAAATATTATAAAACACTTAATCTTGCCTCAAAATAGTCATCAGTTTCCGTTTTTCCGTGATTTCATCCTTCAAACTCTCTAATAACGCTATATAATATCACTGTGGATGATATTTTCCTATCTAAAGGTAATCTAAGAATATTATGCCAAGCAGATCCCAAAGTAAAGAGGCCATGACCTTTTCAAACTGATTTATATGCTTTCAGACGCTTTGGACGAGGTTCATCAGTTGCTGTCCACTCAGATAATGATCATTTTGATTCTGGAGGGGAGGATGGATCCATTTTTCATCCATTGTTACATAACGACGAAAGAATATCACTTTGTTACGTTGAAATATGTCAAAACACTGCTCAGAATCATCAAAACATTGTTGTTTTTAGTTTAACAGCAAGAAACCGCGGCACCCATTTTGAACAGAGCTTTTTCATGAAAAATAAAGGCAACACGTTTTTGTGATATCTTTAAGTTGTCTGATAACTAATGTAACTTCACTTTCCGATCATTCAAACAACTTTATATATGTTTCCTCTTGTTACCGTCTCATTTGAACGTTCACAGGGTTTGGTATCATAGGTGTCTCTACGACAACGTTTGAAGTCGGCAAAGCAAGGTTTAATTGGTTTTTTTTTTCATATGGAACAGAGTCCACATATCTCATTTTTAGGCATTGATTAGCTTGAACGGTATTTTTCTCATCAAGAAACAGTGTCCAATTAAAACTCAAAATTATTTTCGAACAATTGTTTTGGAAATAACAAAAGAAACGTCACACTTAGACGAATAGCTCACAAAGAGGGAGGCTTGACGACCTGTGCACCACATAATCACCGTATTTTATAGTTTTATTTATTTTTAAGTCATATTTAATACAACTCTATCGCTATAAATGTTCCCTTTATTATTGTTCTCAACGATGATTGGTTGAATTTGAATAAGTAGACGTTACGCTATAAAGAGTTCTCAATAATAATATGGGTTATTTTATTTTTGTCTGTTCTTTTTGAAAGAAATGTTACAGGACACAATAAATGTAACAACAATAAAAGTTATTGATGTAGAGTTTATTTATGGTCACTATAGAAGTCAAAACCACTAAAATTTCGTTTATTTTACCTTATTTGTTAAGATTCTATCAAGGTAGTATCGTTTAAATAAGAGAAAGTCAATCCATCTCTTGGACAAACGCTCTCATTAGCACACAACAGCCTGTCTATAATCATTGGGTATTAATTAAAGTAGTATTCGCAGTGGGGCATCTGTTTCGTATTATATCTGATACATTAAACAACAACATCTGTCATCCTCCAGATACACAATCATAGCTCATCAGATATTTCAATTGATGTTATCTTTTCATAAATAAGATATATTGAATAAGATTACATATATCTAAAGGAAATCTTCAAAACAAGGGGAAAGGGAACCTCTCACCAATGTAGTTCATTTATTACTTTCTTGTATGGATACAGTAAATACCTTCACCGTGTATTTATCTTTAGAGTATATTTGAGGCGTCAATATAAAAAAATCTTGAACAAAATACAAGAAAAGAAGAAATTCCAATTATATACATATGTTCCTTTAGAGGGTCCCAATTAAAGATGGTCGGGTTGGAAAAAGCAGTGTATTTCATTGATAACAAAGAATGGAAAGGTGGTTCATCCACCAATAAATCCTCCTTCCTTCTTGATGACTTCCTTCTTGATGACTTCCTTCGTCCTTCTGGGCACGTTGGTAGCAAGATTTTTCGGAGGTTTTCCATACATATTTTCCCTTTTTGATTAGCTTCTCCTTCGATGTGCAAGGAGGTAGACTGTTATCCTTCATGATGATCCCCTGCTTTTTGATTGAACTCAAGTCCGAAATGTTCCAAAGCCATTGGTCTTTCTTCAAAAAGCCAAGGAGATGCTCTGAACACCACTTTTGTGTAGATTTTAAAACATGAGATGGAGCATTGTCTTCTGTAAATATAGCCTCAGAAGGATATGGAACAATTTTTCGGTTGATAACTGTTCCCTGGAGCTCGAACGAGTATTGGTAGGTAGAGCATACTTCTCAAGAATCTTGGTCTGATAGTAGATACTATCAATCTTCTTCTTGCAGTCCTCTGGATGAAGATAGATTACTCCCAGAGCCCCAAAAGCTCCCCAAACATTAATTTTTAAAGGGTGATTCACCATTGACACATACAGAACATCATCCTTTTTCTTGACCCATACCATATCGTTTTGCAAATTTTTTTTAGAAAATGATTTTAAAATATATTTCATTTGACCAAACAATACGTTTCCAATCATTCATAGTTGCATTCCAGCTTGTCCATGGCAAATACAATCCTCCTTTTCTTCATTTGGTCTGTCAAAAGGGGGTTGTAAGCCTGCTTAGCCTTACCACCAACAGATTTCTCTAAGTATTTTCTGACAGTCTCTTTAGACACCTTACATCCCTTTGCAGTAATCCTAGCAGACAGTTTTTGCGTGGATTGGTGTCTTTTCCCAAGACTCAATGAGATGACTTGCTTGGCGATTGTGGAGATTGAAGGGGGACAACCTGGAATTGGCTTGTTTTCTTTACTCTCTCCTTGCATGTGAGCTGTCCACCATTTCTGTACAGACCTTAAACTGACCTCAAGTTATGTACCAACAGCTTACTGGGTCGAGCAACCATGTAGCTTGGCTGCAGCAGTCAGTCTGACCTCCGAACGTGGAGACATGGCTATGGAAGAAGGTAAATATTGGAGGAAATGATTACTTTTTTCAGCAACAAGTAACAACAACTGACACAACTTTTTCAAATAATTCTTTGACGAGAATTTAATATAAATAGTGTGCAACAACAATTTATTTCCGTCATTTTGAATTAACAAGAACAGATCAAGCAATAAATGAAAAAAAGTAGGAAAATGAAACCTGAAATTCTTTTTTTTTGGTACCTTCCATACATTGGACTTTTTACACTAATTTTGAAATTAAAATTGGATATTATTTTGAGTTACTAAAACTCTATAAAAAACTCATCCAAAAACATGATCGTTGTACAACTTTCATGGAACACGTGTATTAATAAAAGCAAATATTGAGAAAAATATGATCCCTATCAAGAGAGTAAAATGGTTTGACTTTCTTTCACCAACTACCCTCTGCAATATGTCAAGTAAATTCAAGGAAATAATTATATAAATGCAAAAAAAAAAGCACCAACAGGAATCAACTCTCCAAGAATATATTAATACAACAATAAGTAATGTATTTGGTGCTTCAAGATAAAAACATTCTTGAGCAAAAATTAAGAAAAGGAGAAAATTCTAATTTATTTAGTTAATTTCCATAGACATATTTAAATTAATATAATAGACTTTGCATTCGAATTTGTGGGAGGAGTTAGGATACACTATATTTTCCTTGAAGGAGCACTTCAAATAAAAACATGCAGGTTATCATTTTATGTCTGTAAAAATTAATTATGACCGCTTTAAGTAGTTCAGTCAGAGACTCCCAGAAAAGGTAAATAGACATAAATTAATGTTAGGAATTGAAAACAAATCATTGGAGAATATAAATGTAATGATTCAAGCTTTAAATAATTGTGAATAAAAATCACGAAAAAGATAAAATAACCATTTATTTTTGTTACTTCATATATACATACAACTAAATTTTCATGGACATATTTCGCTCAACCATAGGCTTGATATTTAAATTTATGGAATATGGGAAGATCCCCAAAAAATTTGGCTATGATTGAGAACTTTTATTTGATTTAAGAGATTGATATAAGACCGGATGTACATTATTTCAAATATTATATATATATTTCACAAAAAAACAATATTGAACTATAATCATATAAATTAGAAAATCCCAATGTGTTTTGGTTTTTTTATTTATTTTTTCCATAAATACAGGGTGAACGAAAATGACGCTAATCTGGAAAAATCTACATAGCAAGTTTATTTTTGAAATTTCGACTTCTAAGCTTTATAAATAAAATTATATTTAATTTTTCATTAACATATAAAATTTCATCTAAAATGGCCACTTCCAGCCTGCATAGTTGACGTCAGGAGGGCTGCAAAAGTATTTGACTTTTGTATGGATAACTTCTTGACTGCCTTCAAAACTCTTTGCACATGTCTTTATCTCAAAAATGCACCACAAAAAATAATTTTTTTGGAGGCAGTTCGGGCTCGCCTTGGCGGTGGGTGAGGGGCTACATCTTGCTGGAAGGGGGGAAATTAGTTCTAAAGCATGTGCATGTGTTGCTTTAAGTACCTCCAAATAGCGGCTTTGTTACATTTAATGAGCTTGGAAAAGGCACCATTGAAGTTTTCGTCTTGAATTAATCAAGCAATCATTTTCCGCTGGTGCTCAATCAAGGTCATGTTGTTGTAATAATTTTTTCATGAATATAAGAAATCGACCAGTATAGTCAAAAGGAATACGCAGAAGATTAATTAGATATGAAAAAATTTCGACGAGCCACAGACAAATATGTTTGCAATGACCCTAAATTGTGTACACCCTATACATACAATTCAATTTTTAAAGACATATTTGAATAAATTACAGGCTTATTATTCAAATTTGTGGGATGAGTCAAGATACCAAAGAATGTTTCATATAGTTTATAATCTTAATTTAAATAATGACACTTAATTTGGCATCAATATGACCCTTTTAAGAAAGTTTATCCATTATCATTGTTTTATTTGGCCGATGGCGTTTGGGCATTTTTAGTAGAATGTTGAGAAACAAACAATGGGATACTGCAAATAATTTGCAGATGGAAATTCAAAGTAATTAGCCTAGTAACTTCTGCTTCAATATAAAAACAATATTGCAGAAAAATACAACAAGTGATTATATATACCTATTAACCAGACCAATGTTTAATGGACATATTTGAGTCCATTACGCTTATTATTTAAATTTTGTGTGGTAAACCAAGATGTCCAAGTATTTTAATTATAGTTTAGAACCTCTATTTGATTAATGATACTTAATTTGGCAATTTGAAATCAAATCTATTCATTTCACATTATTAACCTTGATGATCCATTTTGACTACTTTAAGGGCAATTTGCAACACACCAAAGTAATTGACGAGGATAATTAGTTGAGGAATACAGACGTTATTCAATTTTGAGAAATATGATTCTAGCTTGCTTTTTGGGAACAGCCCAAATATATTATACCTACGTACAAGCATTTCTAAGTATAAGCTATTAATTAAGCGGCCTTGAAATGTTGACAGTTTGGTACTTTAAAATCACATACGAGCATTTATTGTATTCCATTTCTATCGCCCATTCTAAGTCTAAATAATGGCTAAATATATACATTAAAATCCCTGAATTAGACTCTATTTTTGTCATTAAAAGCCAATTAATATACAAATTCAAATTATTTCGGGACTTTATATATTTGAATAACTCATTCTGGAAAGATTATAAGCCTATTACATATGAAAGTATATACTTTCTAAGGACAATTAAAATTCATTTTCTTTCCATGATTCAAATTTAATGATATCCTTTTGGTATTTTGTTTGAATTGAAAAATAATTTTGCTAAAAAACAGTTTATAGGTATGTTTTTTTCCAAAATATGTCAGAATGAGAATCTTGATTTTACAATTGTACTAATGCACGGAATACTTCCCATCTGGATAACTATTCACTTTTGAAATTACACAACCTCTCTATGATGATCATTACTGTTTAGATCCAATGAATTATATTATTTTATCATTTAAGTGAAATGTGAATTACTTATTGTACTGGAGGTCCCGGTAAAAACTAGGTTTCAAACACCGTAGGTTTAGCATAATAATGTGCTTTGACTCCTCGTATAGTACGATTTATTATGTATAATTTTGCATAGGGGAAGTGCCCTGTGCGTATTTGATTGGATATCTAGACTTACGACTTTTGGTTATTACTTAATATAATAAATTATAATTAAGAAATATGGTTTAGTTACGATTATTTTAATTCTATAAAATATAACTGAATAAAAAATCAACTAAATTTTGTGTTGCATTTTTTGGCTATATAAAGAAATAAATACCTAAATAAATTGAGAAACAAAAATAACCAATCTATTTATATGTATTGTATTTTCATATGATAACTCGTTGTCATAGAATAAAAATGGGTTATCTGGCAATTTTAAAAAAACTGAGATAATAGTATTTAAAGATTTAATAAGCAAGATCGCATAATTCTTGTTCACAAAAATATATTTTTTGAATTTGTATATAGAGGTGAAACCTTGTAGATATATACATATTTATTATGTAGTTATTACATGATAATAAGTTTAAGTAAGGATTAATTAAAATCACATAGCCTGTTTCATCATACAGTTTATCTTGATATTAAGAATCAAATCAAGTTATATGTTAGTGCATCGTCAAACAAAGTGGTACTCACTGTGAAACCATTATTTGTCTATGGATAATGAGTGATCATTGATTTCCTCACTTTTTTAACTTGATTATATCCAGCACGATTGTTTCAATGTCGTTTTTTATTTAACAGCCAGCCTATTAGCTTTGAAGCAAATTTAAATAAATAAAGAAGCGTGCATTTAGGGAACATTTATTTTGACCTCATAATGATTTTTTTTTTAATTGACAAATACTTTAGCTTCATTAACCCTCCAATAGCCCATCAGTGTAGAATAGAACAATGTAGTTAATCATTATGAAAGATATCAGCATCAACAAGCTACATAATTAAATAAGATATTTTCCATGACAACTTCATCAGCTTCGTTCATTAATCGTATTAACGATCTGATATCATCAGCTTTTTTCTTTGATAACATTTTACACTTTGACTGCTTCTTGGTTTGGGACAGTGGGTTCATACAGTTTGCTCCCGTTCAAAAGGTGTTCCGTACTTTGACACTCGCTGCAGGGTTTTTTCGATATTTCATTATCGTAAATCTATGATTTTTGTGGATCTGTATATAATCTCCTTAACAGCAGTCTATCCAACTTTTTTATACATGCCAACTACTGAACACTCATCTTTATAATACAAAAATCGTTCCGTCTGAGCCTTGCCACATTTATATGTTCTGACCCAAAGATTTGATTGACTAGAGAAGGTGGCCAAGTGACACTGGAAGGATCCCTTTGTGACAAAAAGCATGCTCGATATAAAAGTGCAAGTTATCAACATCCTGGATGTTTGAATGTCCAGGCACATAGTAGTGATGAATAATAGATTTGATCTTACTTTTCGACTGGATAAATTACAGAAGGTCTTAGCTCAGAATTTGGTTTAGATTTTGAGCCATGCAAGAATTAGACCAAAGATGGTGTTTTCTGCATTAAGATGTTATTTATAAGATGAGTAAGTGCACTAGCTAGATCATTGCCAGCTCGTCCAGAAGTGGCTTCCACCCAAACAGCCGAAAATGGTGATTTATTTCTTGCTATTACAGCTATTTAGTTGCAGCAGGATTAAGTTTCACTTATAAAAAACTGAAAAAAAGTTGTGTGGGACAGAGCAAAGCATTTTAATGATACATTTTTTTATGTGTTTGGCATCCCTCCATACAGATTATTCAAAGTATCTTGAGAAATGTTTGGCCCATCTTTTGTCCTTTTTTTAAAAATTCATTCTATAAAATTGATGGCCCTTTTTCATTGAGTTCCCTCTGGAGCCCAAGGCTCACATATTTTCAATGGAAGACAGATTAGGACTGTTGGCAGGAATCCAAGTTATCTGAACACACCTTTCCTGCCTTTATGAAGTGGTAAACAGGGGCACCATACTGCTGTAACATGGCTATTGATGTAACATCAGAGACTTGCTAATGATCTCCGTTACGTAGTACTCGGCCGTCACAGTTTGGTTTTAGGAATCATGTGAGGATCTGACACTGGCTGGTGGCTGATTATAGCCCAAACATGAATTTTCAGAGCAAATTACACATTTGGAGTGGGTTCCGCATCTTCCTTATGTCTTGCCCAAACCCGATCAGTTTGCAGATTTGGGGCATAAAATAGCTCAAATGGACTTTCATCACTGAAGAGGATACATTTCAAGTCATCTGCAGTCCAGTGTTTCTGCTCAAAACAAAATTGAAGCCGGGCCTTCCTTTGGTTTTCTGAAAGTTTGGGGTGCAGATAAGGTTTTTATGGGAAAAAATTCAATGAGTGCCTTAGATAGTTGTTGACAGATGACTTGGATATTGGATAGCTGTCTCACTTAGTCGAACTTCCCATCCATCCAAACAACGCCATATGGATCGGTTAACATAGTTCTTTTTTGTAGCAATTATCGACATTGTTTTTGTTTTCCTTGTCTACCATTATATTATTTCTCTTTGTAGACAAGAAAAAATAGTCATAACTATAATTTTTTTTTTTAACATTTGCTTAAAAATCAGATAACACTATTTCATTCTAAAAAATTGGAACATACATCAAATAACCTGTTTAATTTTTTCACATAATACGATAATGAATCGATATTTTCCATTATAGAACATGGAATCATGATCCTTCTTTGTAGGTTTTTCTAAAATAATTTTAGGTCAAAATATTTGGCATTGTCACATAACATGTTTTTATCCTGAATCCACGAATTGGTTATAAAAAAAATATTGCACACAAACAAAAATTAAGGGATGTATAAGGGCACAAAAAACCTTACAATTCAATGTGTGTACGTTCCGGCCCAGGTGATTCCTAGAAAAAGAAATATACGTTATATATATATCGATTTCCACAAAAGATTCCTAGGCTAGATGGATTAAATGTATTACAATAATGTTTACTTATTCTTTATCAGTGCAACTCCATATAACCAATTCAAGAAACAGAAAAAAAGTGGAATGAATGAATGGGTTAAAATTGAATTTGTTCCAGACCTAGACTGAAGTATGGAAATAGAAAATTGGCTAATAAAAGGTTAAAATATGAGAACCCAAGACGAGAACGAACTGATAAATTTTGTTTCATTAATATAAAACGGTGGCCCTCAAACTTTTTTTACTGTGGCTCTTATAACCTTAAGAATGACGAGTACGGGCCACTTGTTCATTCTGTTCAATACCTGCAGGGCACAACGAATGTTGGATAAACAAAAAATTAATTTTACCATTCCATGTTAGGACCATCATAGGTCGGTAGTGTGCAATGAACAACATAACAACAACATGTTATATACTAAAAAGTCATCAATCAACCGACATTATCAAAAATATAGTCCTTGATAGGCATCCATGATGGCTGGAAGTTCTCTCCCAATGGACTAGCTCAAATATTTCTTTAATATATTGTAAATACAGAGGACGAATATATAATGATATCAAGCACACTTTTGTTTGCTGTCCAGTTCTGAAAATTATAAAAGATTTTATACTACTTAATTCCATTTATGTATATTGTAGATTTTGAGACAGGATATTGGGTTGCCTTTCTGCTTATTGGTATTCCGTCTAACATGAAGCAGAGTTCAGATGAGGAAAAACTAATTGGTGCAGCTATCTGTAACTGAACAGCATTTACTGCTCACAGAAGATAAGGTTGTCGATAAAATAAGTCTAAAGACTATATTAATATCGGCTGTAGATAAATACACCGTTATTAAGTGTATGGGTAGGGTTTTTCAAAAAAGATTAAAAGAGCTACCATTATACGTAGGCTGCTACATATATTTCTGACCTAGGCTACACTAAGTGTTGTCAGGTGTAATTTGACATTTCCTTTGGTAAGTTTGACATTTTTGTAGCATAATCGTACTCAGAATGTTTTGACGTACGACCATGTGGCTGTAAAAAAAGGTATGTTCTCGTTGGATCCTGCACAATTTGACAATCGCTCAAAAGAAGATTCTTGTGGATTGGTGCGAAGAAATGTTGAAAAAATACAGTCGCAGTACTTCAAAAGACCTTAATTAGATCGTCACAGGTGACGGATCATGGATCTTTGTCTATGGACCAGAAACAAAACAACAATCGACCGTGTGGGTCTTCGAAGACGAGCCAAATCCAACGAAACTTGTTCGTGGAAGAAGCACTTCCAAGCAAATGATCAATTGATTCTTTGGTAAAACGGTCATGTGGCGACTGTTCTAGTTGACCATCGTAGGACGGTCAATTTTGAGTAGTACATCACAATTTGTTTGCCTGAAGTCTTTGGAGAAATTCGAAATGCGAGCTCTCACACATCGACTCCAACCAGCTCCTTTTTTGACCGGCCAAAATGTCGAATTGATTGACTGCACATCAAGAGATAAACGAGTTTCGTCCCCAAAAGTTACTGTAGAAGCGTTTAAAAACCATGTTTGGAGGTGTCTCAATCGGAGTGGAAAAAGAGCTCCCACAATTGGGTTGAGCAACTGTAAAAGTAAGTAAACCATGCTAGAGAATACTTTGAAAAACAATGAAATTATTTTTGGTGATAAATATTTGTCATCAATTTCAGTAAAAAATAATAAACTGTTTTATTATTTTTTTAAATTGTTATTTGTTCAAACCTAGACTCTTATAAATAGTTTTATAAAAAAACTTAAATAGAGCAATAGCCCAGTCCCCCCTCCCATAAACATACACATAAATACTCACGACGCCCCTCATGACATCCCCATTATATAAAATGTCCACCCCCGCCCTCCCTTAATAATACCTTTCTCCAATAATAATATCCTATTAGTTAATTAAAACCCTTGGAAATATAAACTTCTTGTGATATGAGTTTAGGGAAGAAAATGAGTTATTTCTATAAAAAAGGGGAACTTTCAAAATTTAAAATAGTATTAGTTCATTCTAAAAAAAAAAAAAGTTATATATAATTTTATTTTTTTATATGCAAATAAACCAGTTTACAAAAAGGTTAGGCAAAAATTACTTTTTCAGAGGGAGATGTTAACACCTCCACAATATATATTAAATAATGAATATGATCTGACGCATCAACTGTTTTTCCTTTTCTAATCGCTATGCTTATTTGTTGCTTTTTTTTTTTTGTTAATTAAATTCGTAAGATGGAGATGTGTAATATTACATTTTCTCCATTTAAACACCTTGAATTCAAAAGAATAACTTCTCCCGAGCGTATTGTCCAAGAGCTACGGCAATTCAATATAAAATACTTAGTTTTTTCTTTACACCAATCCCTTGTTTATATATGAAGGTGACTTCATTAATATACTATATACAATACACTCTGAATAGACGCTTGATACTACATGCAAACCACTTACAGAGTTTAATAAATATGACTACAGTGTTATAACCTAGATCAAAAATGTCTTCTTTTTAAACATCCGAAGAAACATAAACATCAAAATCAACTTTGATTAAATCGTTTTTATTTTGTACCTGGCACCTTTTTTTTTAAATTGGTAGTCTGAGGAATGATGCCTTCTTTCTTTTTTAAGACTGGGGATAAATGTCCTCGTTTGTTTCTTTCTCCTCCTAGTCAAAGCTGATTGTAGCTAATTTGATTAAACTTCATGGCAGCGAAGCTGCTCTCCTTCAAAATGTTTTTCAAATTGTTAGGGCTAACACATTGACTTTTGGTTTCTGGTTTTTTAACATCCCCAAAATAAAACCATTTTCATCACTACTAATATTGTTTGTATAAGGCTCTCTTTATACAATTATGTATTCCTTTTTTTACTAGTTCGAAGCAGAAGGATATTTTTTATAAGTAGAAACAAGATATTTTGCAAAAAAATGATAAATATAAATTTTTGAATAGTATAAATAAGTAAGAAAGTATTTTTCATTTCAATTAAAAAATTTTGAGTCTCATTACACTTTTCAAAGGTCTGAGCAAACTTTTGAGTATGGAAGCAAGGAATAATCCACGGCCATTATTTTTTTTGTTTTGTTTTCCATTTCATAAATGAAATAATTAATACAAGTTAGATATAATAATTTACAAAGCGTCCATTGTTTAACTTAGTATATTGTTACATTTATATGTATATTTTTTCCCAACATCGTTGCCATTACCATGAATACCAATGTCACAGAATTTGGAAAAATAAACACTGAACCTCGACAAATTTCTGCTTAAAAAAAAAACAATCAATATTGCTGCTAAATTTGACTTTTTTGAATTAAATACTCATTTTTAAATGAAACTTTATTAATTTATACAAATATTATTAATTTTGTTATAAAAATAATTGAATAAAGGAAGTATTATTCCTTATCAAGCAAAAACTTTAAAAATGTAGTTTTTTACCATTGCAAATTGTACTTTGTACTGTTTAAATGATCACATACAAAATTTAAACAAACAAAAACTCCCCTAAAATATAATTGACTTATATATCTCAATTTCTTCTAAAGTTATCCTTGATTATGCATTTTATACGTTTTGTGTTAGAACATAGTATTGAGTAGCTACGTGCAAGGATTTGTTGGGGAGTTATCTTCAATAGTATTAGAACAAGGTTTTTTTCTGTTCATCTACGCATAATCTTACTCAGGGCAATCAATGACACTACAGTTAGTCTATTTTGCATATCATGCAAAAAATTATCCATGTTTCCATATAAAACAAGCATCATATTTCTACTTGGTAATATAATTTATTTAATTATAAATTGATATTAATTTCTTTAAAAGCTATTGGACTGGGCGTCAACACTTGGACCTCAATAAGGACCAAGTGTTAACGTCATAGTAGATGAGTGATTCTGTGTTTGTCAAAATCCGTTTTTCTTACCCAACAGTCGGTAAGATACATTAAATTGAAAACTCTAACAATTGTAACGTCATCATAGACTATGATTTGTTGAGTATTTTGTGAAAATATGCCTGTTTTGCCCAGCAGTTGGCTCAAGACATCCTTTTGTACTAATGAAATATAACAGGCGTGTACATTTATCTCAAGAGCAATGTTACTCTTAGTTTTTGTTATTGTTCACTAATGTTGATCAAAATTAATTTGTACTTGCAGGATATGTTAAGATTTGATTTAAATATAAGGTTTCTTATATTTAAACAGATTTTGTTTGTCTTTTATTAGTGAGGGCTCTTAATACGAATGGATTCATAAGTCATCCAAGCATATCAAACTCTTATTATTCTACTTTCATTATTGTGAACAGAACACGTCATATGAATGGATATAAGTATTGAGTAGTTACATATGAGTGTACACATGAAAAATTCAAAAATTCTTAGGTATTGACAATTATAAATTTTTTGGAAAAAAATTTTAAAAATTATACTTCGAAAATTTCATTTTTTGCAAAAAAAAATTACATATGTAGTAAAAAAAATTGAAATATTGGACATTAAATTGCTTTAGTTTTTTTTCAAAATTTTTACTTTTGTAAATAGTTGTAGTAATTTTAATATTTGAGCTTAAATTTTTGACATTTTATTCCACAAAATGTAATTTTCCAAAAAAGCTTCAAAAAAAAAAAATTTTTTTGTGAATGAATGAATATGGATTTTTTCCCAATATTTAAAAATTATCTTTATTTTTTTTTTTTTAATTTAATCCCCTTCAAAAAAAATATACATATGATCTTGGGGACGCTTCTGGTGCGTGTGCACAAAGAAACACAGAGAACAACAATTAGGGTTGGTTTTTGGAGACTCATAAGTCCTTGTTGGACTCGGAGTAGAATTGAGGATTGACATCGGAGTCAGTTCTCTCTATAGGTACTTGCTATATACGGACTACGCAGTGGGATGGTGTTTAATTCCTTTATGAACGGCTACAGGTAAGTTCCTCTCCTTTCCAATATTCTTCAAATTGTTGGGATGACCACGTTCATTTTCTGTTTTCTTTTATTTTACAAATATTATGCAGTTGACTAAAAACTTACCATTCCAAACAGCCAATCGAAATCCCTTTGTTGTTTAAATGGTATACAACGTACATATGTATATAAGTGACTTGACTTCGTTGACCGAGAAGTAGGTCAATAGAAATGCAGATACATGCCCTTGCTTTTCTGTAGTGCCTGCGATTATTTTTTATTATGAAATGCAATGTGAGGTGCATTTTTACGGCAGGTAAATTTTTACTTTCTTCTTAGAGTTTTTTTTGTATACTTATTCAATCGTTAAAATTAATTTCAAAAAAAACAACCTAGAATGATATTTCTCGAACTTGGGTCTTGATTACGTTTGTATTTTTCCAAGAATTGTAGTTCACTTTTATGTATAAATTATTCTTAATAATCCTTTGTGTGTGCTCCAAGTTGCAAATTACCTGTTATATTATCCTTTTTTTTAGTTTCTGGTTTCTTGATCCTTCCTTAGTATACTGGGTTTTTCTGCACCCCAATTCAATTTCAATAGATCTCAATGCTAGAAACAGCATGAATAATGAATATGCTCCTCAAAACATATTTAATAATAAATGAAACTGTTTACTGTTGCAAAAGGGTTTTTCCTTCGAAATATTCGCTAATTTTGAAATTTTCAATCAAGATGTGTTAAATGTAATTAATTTTTTTTTATTTAAGTTGTTCTTTTGCTATGTCCATTTTCCTTTTTTCAATTTAAGTTATACACATCGCAATCAATATAATATTAGCTGTTATCCCATATATCTCACTTAATCTCATCGAAATTGACGTGTACATTTTAAGTAGCAAAGGGTTTTCTAGAAATAATGACTATGTCATAAGTTTTTATGGAAAATGAATTTATAATATTTTTACTATAATAACCACAAATTATATCTTGCTAATGCACAAGTATAATGTTGTATTGATTAATTAGCTTCATTTTGAGTCCATGTCAACTGTGTATCAAGAAAGAAAATTCGCTTAATATTTAGGCTAACGTTTTAACCAAGTTCATTTACTATTTTAAAGAAAGGATGTTCACTAACAGAGGCTTAATAACCTTTAAGTGTGCTACAAATTTCACTAATGTAGCCGAACTTGATTGTCACAAGTTAAAAAATGAGAATTTGAAAAGTTTTATACTTGAAAGAGGCAACACTGGGCCTCAATATAAGTTTTTTAAATCCAATTAAAGGTCTAAATTATAGCTATAATCATGGAGTATTTTAAGTCATCCCAGCCATTCATTGACTGAAATATTGAGTTGTCTGTTTCTATAGATAAAGTGAAGAAAAGAGTTGGGTATATTCCTTTCTTGATTTTTGTTAAAGATTGTTTTATGTTAACACACCACATGTATCAAGGAAGAATTCCTTCAATTTAATATTATACGAAGGGGGAAAAAAGTGTATTTTTCTTTTCGTGTTCTCACCACGAATCATGATTCATTTTCAAGAAAAAATATTTGGTAACACAACTTTTCATGCGGAAGTTCTTGTACCTTTTATTTCTTTTATTTGATACAATATATCAAAATCACTTTCAACAGTTTGACTCATAATTCTAAGCACTCACAATAGTAATTATAGGAGTTTTATTTAAATATGTTATGCCTCTACAGAAGTGCATGAATAGAATCACTTTTCTTAAAATTGAGTCTGGATAAAAATTATATTCTTCGACAAATTAATTACACTGGGGAACACTCATTTTGTACAAATGAATTCAATCAAAAGAGGGAATTTATCTTTGAGCATAGAATCCAAAACTGATCTTAGTTTTTTGCTCACTAATCTGAATTGTGAAAAATCTAGGATCATATAGCCACTCGGAACAATTATTGATCATAGTTATTTTTTACCCTTAAAACAATTCAAAATTACAAGTAGGATTAATTAAACTTATCTAAAATTGTTTCTAAAATTAAAAATTGATTTTATTGATTCTGTATTTCGTTCTAACCTCGATATATTTTCATTTTTAGGCCGAATAATCATGGAAAACGACACTCTTCTTTAGACTTTTATACTTTATTCATAATACATAGTGATGAGGAACATAATAAATTTTAAAAAATAAAATTGTCAATTAATAATTTATAGAAAGTATCCATTCAAAAAATATCCCTATCCTATTCCTAAGGAAGGAGTCCACTCTACTCCCTTATTAGGTCAATGATTTTTCCTCGGATAAATTCTCCTCCCGACGTCCCTCGTGGAATTCGGAATCTGAATTCCAACATCTCTTAAGATGGATGATCAACTTAAAAGTATTTTCCTTCAATTCCCTCGATCTTTCTTTACCAGAGCCTGACGTCTTGAAATTGGCATTGAAATAGAAAAAAAAATTGATGATAATGTTGACTATTTGCTGTACACCCCCATAAAAAATAGGATCACGTAAAAATTACAAAATGACCAAAAAGTCTTGAAGAATTACTTTTTTAAATAGATTTATTTCACTATACATCTAATATTTTCTATAATATAAGCTTTGATATTTCTGATAAGTATTTGTTACTAATAAGTTATAAGGATCCAAAAAGGAGTGTCGTTTGGATTATTTTTCAGCCTAAAAATGGAAATTTATGGATTTCAGAATAAGATACAGAATCATTAAAAACACTTTTCCATAAGTTTTATTAATCCTATTTATTATTTTGGATTGTTTTAAGGGGGAAAAATGACTCTGAACGATAATAGCCCCGAATTCCTATAATCCCAGATATTTCATAATTCAGATTAAGAGAATAAATGTGATCCGTTTTTAATTCTGCGCTTATGGATAAATTCAATAATTGTCTTCAATAATCTTGTATGGTATTGATTCGATAGGTTCTGCGTGAAGAAGTTGAGAAAGTTTCTGTAAATGTGTAGGTAGCCAAGTATCTAGAACACCTGCTGCTTATTGATTTTTTTAAATCAGACGAGAAATGTCATTTCAACAACTCTTCTTCATTGGGGTCACACTCCAAAAAAGGTGGTCAGGCTGACGGGAATGGCTCTTAAGACCCTGAACAATGTTAAGAAGAGGATAGATCACAACAAGACCATAGAGAGCAAAACAGACTTGGGAAAAAAACAATATCATTATGCTGATACCAATAAGGACACCATCAAAAAGAACACAACCAAGTATATGCTCTACCAGGCCAATAATCCCAACGTTAGTCAGACGGCCGTATTCAAAAATACCAAAAGTCGGATTAAAAGCCCCTTGGAATGTTGGAGAGACCCCTCCTTACAGCCACCATGACCATGAACCATCATGAACATTGTCAGGGAATCCTCGACAAGATAAAGAGTGCCGCTTCAGGCAGAGTCATTCTCTTCACGGACGAGAAGACTTTTGACGTTGATCCCACCAACAATCGGTGTAATGACCGTTAGTTCAGCTTCAGGGTAATCAATGAGTACCTTCGAATGTTACCACCACCACCCAGCATCAGTCATAATACGAGCATTGTGGCACCCCAGATCTGGTTCTTAAAGGGCTTACAGGTACAATCGCCACGTTACTGTGAATGAAAATCTTTACCCCCCATGATAACCGATTTTTTTTTTTTTTTTTTTTGCCTGAATTGGACGATATGGGCTTGGACGATATGTGGTTTCAACAAGACGGTGCCACTTTACACAAAGCAAATGTTACAATCGATTTATTGAAGAGTAAGTTTGGCGAGCGTCTTATCTCTAGAAATGGACCAGTCAATTGGCCACCTCGCTCGTGCGATTTAACGCCTATAGACTATTTTCTTTGGGGTCACGTGAAATCCCTGGTCTACACCAATAATCTGTCGACGTTAGAAAAGCTCAGAACAAATATTCAACGCGAAATTACTGCAGTTTCAGCCAATTTGTGGGGAAAAGTAGTCGAAAATTGGGTTCAACGATTGGACTTCGTAAAACGTACACGTGGTGGTCATTCAAACGACATCGAATTTTATTCATAAATTAACTTGAATGTTTTTTAACGGCAAATAAAGAAACTGTCGATATCTCAAACCACTTTCGTTTTATTCTTTAAAAAAAATATGAGCGCTGTTAATGAAAAACCCTTTACATCCTACTACTAAATTAAGACCATTGTTAATATCGCCTACCAGTTACACAATTTTTGTTTTTTTGTGTGCATGGAATAAAATACAATCTAGGACTTTAATACTATTAAATATATATACGTTATTCATTTTTAAAATGATGCAACATGAGAATGATGGGTCTGGGTATATTTGAGAGAGTAATTGGTATGATTGCCTTATTTGAATAAATACCTACTGATTTTGGCCCTAAATAATGCTTCTTTTTTGAAAAATGATTGAATGATACAATAAAGGTAACTATGTGTTGGAAGAATGTTTTGAACATGAGAAGCTTTGTTTTAATTACTTTTAATTAGAGTAGTTGCGAGTATCTATGTGAGGAAGGAAATCATCACAAATACCCACTCTGTATTTAGAAAGGATATAGGCAGAAATTACTCCGGTTTCTATTCTCAATTATAGTCCGAGTCGAACAAGGACTTACCCTCATAACTCTGCAACAAATCTTTGCGTTACTCTTTGTCATTGATGATCACACCCACTAATGATTACACTTTATACTTAATTTTTCTCTCTTCAAAAATGAAATAACAATAATATTCGTTCACTCAATTTTACAAAAACCCTTGAGTCTATTTCATGAAACCAATTAAAAACGACATTAATAGGCATTTCAAGTCGAACATCTCAAAGAAGATATTAAAATAATAATCCAACACCTTGGAGAAGAGGAAAATAAGCATTTATTAGATTGCTGGTACACCATAATCAAAAACCAGTATACCAACTCGAGTCAAAAATGGCTATGGTACAGACTCGCTACCTCCAGCCTCAATACAATCAAGTCCAAAAAGAACAAAGAGGATTGGACATGTTCCTTTTGTGGCAAAGAGCGGAAGACATCCTTGCATTTATTTTATGAGTGTCATAGGACAACTCAGAAGCAAAGTCAAGGAAATTAACCTAAAGGAGTTTGATCTAACTCAAATGAAGGCTGAGTGCATATTCGCTATATCAATTGGATGTCTCCCCTCCTAAAAAACAGTCTCCATTCTCACCAAAGCCATCTCCATGATATACGCAGCAAGGTGCAAAGTATGCTTAATGTCATCAAAAGGGACGTTGACCTTCTTCAGGGTCTGTAGAAGATTAACTTTATATATATATATAGACATACAAAAACTATAATAATAAACACAGGTTGCGTGATCTAGATTTAAAGAATTGCTCCGAATGGAAGAAATGTATAATATACAATGATTTGTTTGACTTGTTGCATTTATTTATGACTGTTTTTCTTATAAATTTCATTTTAAGAAATTTTATGAACATATTTTAATTTGTTTTTACAGTTATTACGGAAATATTGTTATTATTAATTAATGTAAACTACTAAATAAATAAAAATAGACTCAAAGAAAAATAATAGAAGCATTGGAAAATAAAATGCACAATTAAAGAAAATATTGTACGTGTTTAGTTCATATTATTTAAAATTGAATTTAAAGTTGTAGAATGTTTAATTCTCAATCAATGAACTCGTATACACGTAACAATACAAGATTTATAAATAAGCTTTTTATTCATTTCAATCTCAATTTTTTTGCCAATACTTTTCAGTACACGCCTGAAGCATTAAATATGATTATCTGTAGTTCTTTATTTACCTCAATAATTCATTGTTAAGGATTTTTTCCTATAGTTAGCCATTTTTAATTGAGTTTTTTTTTATATAATTGATATATACTCAGGAAGATCCAGATCATTTCCATTATTAGAGTTAATACTCTAATAATTTATAGCATTATTAGGTAGGCACTGCGTTTTTAAAGTAGTTTACCCAAGGTGTTTGATGAGTAAGACTTTTTAGAAAATTACACGATAATACATTATTGTTTTTCATGGCTATACAACTAAAAGGGTAAAGCTTCTCTCAGTCTCGTAAAAGTTTACAACCTCTCCTATTCTGTTTAGGTGTGGTAAAAAAGTTGAAAAAGAAAAATATTGGAGAAATGGAAAAAGTTTTTTTATTATTTGATTTTACCTATATTAAACACAACAGTGGTGAAGGTGTAGAATAAGTGGGGAGGGGGGTATAGGGATATCTATATGCTAATAAACTGAAGAGATTTTTATCATTCCTAGTGTTTTCTTACAGGTAAAAAAATATATTGACGAATTGAAATTACTAGAGTTGAATAGTCTCTAATAAATGAATAAAAACTATCTTTTAAAAGAAAAAAAGAAAAACTGTTGTTGCGCGTGCTCGTCCTTATTTCTTCTTCATTATTTAATAGGTCGTCGTTGTGTTAACATCTCCCTCAGAAGTATGAATTATTGTCAATCCTTAGAAACAAAAATATTTTTAAATTAAATATATATGAGTTTAAATAGAATTGTGATATTTTCCTTATACTAATGATATTTGAAATGTAGAGGATTTATTTGATAGCAGTAATTCATTTTATCCCTCCTCCCAATATCAAATAAATTGCAACTAATATTAAACTAGTATTTAGTAGTACCATATTTTTCTCTCCCACCTTCTCCAATAATATACACTAAAAATGGTCATTTGAGTGGTCAATACATAACAAGATCCAATAGTATGGTCATTTTACGCTCATTTACAATATCAAAAAAATAATTGTGGGTAATTTGATTGTTAAACATTGCAAGCAATTTGATCATTAAGGATTTTGTTAGGATACAATTTTAGTAGAACCAATTTAATAATTCTTTGCATTTTCCATTGAAATTTATATTGTATTCGGATAATAAACTATTTTATTATGATAAATTTTCACGTAAGACCTCATTTTTGTTACAAAATATACCTTGGCTTTCAAAAAATTTAAATACATAACAAGATCCAATAGTATGGTCATTTTACCCAAGGGGGATCAAAACCTATCGCTGCTATTTTCGGAGTATCAAGGATCCCTTCTAATATCTTATGGCACACCTTCGTTTTTTTTAATTATATAATTTTGTTGTGTCATTTTTAAACAATACTTTTTTAATTTATTGTTTGACTAACAACATTTGTAGGTAAAAGGATTATGGTTAATTTTATTGCAAAACAATTGCATTGCATGCAATTTGATCGTGAGTAATTTTATTGCAAGGTAATTTCGTTGTGTACACATTTATTGAAATTTATATTACATTCCAACAATTAAACTATTGGATGATTTGAAATGTAACCCGTGGTCTGGAGTGTATTATAAGATATAAATAGGGGTCATTAATGATCGGGGAGGTGGTAGAGGTGGGTTTTTATCCAGGGTTATGCCCAGTAGTTCACTTTTACAATTCGTGGACTGAGGTGGTATATATAGTATTAAAATGGTCATTTATGCTCCAAGAAGCCGTGGCGGGGAAATGCCCCACCTTTTGGACCAGCTGTCTACTTGCACAGCCTGTTGACTAAAATATATTGTGCTAAAAGTACATTCTTACTATTGAATAGTTTGATTGTCCGGTTTCAATATAAATTTCAATGAAAAAAGCAAATTGCTTAATGATTCTTAATGATCAAATTGCTAGGAATGAATTTTCAACAAACAAATGACCCACAATCATTATAATAGCCATTATAAATGAACGTAAAATAATAACTCTAATGGAATTTTATAGATTCCCGGTATCTGCATATTACCCACTTTAGTTTGCAATTTTTCCAATTCCCCAATTTTCCACATTGTCTTTAATATACTATTTTTATTAAGAGCGCTACAACTTTGTTTTATAAATAAATGATTGAAAATTTGGCTGAATTTGTTTTTTTCAGTAGAAATAATAAACATAAATATTGATTTATGATTATCTATTTCTCTAGCCTGACCACCACGAGCATATTTACAGATGTACCATCCCGGAATCCAATTTTCCACTACATTCTCCAATAAATTGAACAATATTGCAACAATTTTGCGTTCGATATTTTCTCTGAGCTTTTCATTAGTCGTCAGCTTAGTGCTGACGACTAATGAATTCATGTGGTCTCAAAGATAATAATGTAAAGGCGTTAAATCGCACGATCAAGGCGGCCAATCAACTCGTCCATTTCTCGAAATAATGCACTCACCAAATTTGCTTTGCAAAAAATCGGTTGTAGAGGTTTGGTGCGACAAGAGGCGCTGCTGTATGAGCAAGAGGTTCCGAATGCTACGATTCAACACTATACCAACAATGAATGAAACACTATTGACACATGTCGAAATAAGTTTTTAGATTTTTGGACCGGTTTGTAATGTCTAACTGGCAACAACTAGGGGACAATAGCTGAAAGTATCATTCCATAGCTGCATACCTAGGATTGTGTTTACATCTAGTTCATTAACGAATATAATTAATAAAAATTAATCATGCAAAATAACACTTATTTATTTATATTAATTAAGAGAATTAAATATTACAGATTCTTTAGTTTTTCGTTTTTTTTTTGTAAATACAGGAGAGGCCTTGGATTTAATCTTCAATCTCTCTATGTAAGGAATATAACTCAAAGGAATTGTTCCACCCATTGACTTAAACACATGCAACAAATAAAGGAATATCTAGAATTTACTCCAAAATTAAAGCTGAGCCAATTGATAAAGCGTTCTTCATCCTTTTGGAAGACTAAAAATTGACCCAAGAGAACATAAGCCCTATCATATCCTCTGTCAATCAGCTTGCTTCCATAGACTAGACCAATCCCGGGTAGCTCCGTCACTAATTTGTTTCTCATAGGCTCACATACAAAAAGTCGATGTTTTTGCGTTGTGCTCGACATATTGAATAATCAATTATTGAAATGACATAATAAGATAATATATGATACTAAGATATGAAGCTTATACAAATAAAGTATTCATATGCACATTTTTCTTTTGATGAAATGGTGTAAAAGATCCCTGTTTTATCTTTGAATCAAAGCCCCTGGGAGATACAAGAGTATTCATAATAATTAAATAGCAATTATTATGAAGCTCTGATATGAAATCTCTCATAAATAATAGTAGACATCAAATTTGGTAAGGAAGAGAGGAATATCTATAGGCCTCTTTATCTCCCGAGCATCCTTACCTCCTGAGCTTTAATGTGGTGTCCTCCTGTATGAGGTCAATCATAAGTCTCTCTTCACAGTAGCCACGGAGCAGTCGTTGGCAAGGCGATTCATCGATTGGGTGTGTTCCTCCTTGATTTTCTTTTCCATTCCAAGATGGACAGGAACTCTATAAATTGTTAATTCCACCTCCAGCTCTCCCAGATAAGTATTTTTCATCATTTTTCATGTTGGCCACAATGAAAACTAGGCTCCCGAAGGACTTCGCAATGTACCTTATCCTCGCCATCTCATCTTCAGCATCTAGGAGATCTGAGATTTGCTGATGTTTGGCTTCTTATCCACTCATGATGACAAATAGCTTATAATATTTTATTGTTGCAAAAAATAATCACTAAAACTTTTTATATTGATGATATAATTAACAGTTCACGTTTTACTGTCCAACCTTGTATATTTTAAGTTGAGTGTTATTATTATTCAGAGAATCGCATTATTTTTCCAACAAACGATGCCAATCTTTACTGCTTTGTAACAAATTAATATAAGTAAACAACAATATTCAAAAGGGTCGTTTGAAAAGTCCGTGCAAAGTCTAAGAGATGGCACTAATTTCGCGTTTTGAGGTCATGCTTACTTAGTAACATCTCTTGGAAGAACACACACCAAGCCAGATTGTTTCATTTCTTTCTTCTTGACATTCGTTTGAATCGAGGTAGTGTAGTGATTTTCAAAAATGGACGAAAAAAATTTGTGTGTGTTGATTAAACATTGCTTTATGAATGGCAAAACGACTCATGAGATTAAAAAAGAAGCTTGATAACCCTTATGAGGACTCTGCACCTTCCATAAATACAGTTTATAAGTGGTTTCAAAATTTTAGGAGTGGCTATATAGGTACATGTGACACTGAACGTATTGGACGTTACGAATATAGAAATCATTGATAAACACCATGATATGACGATGGTTGACAGAAGAGTGAAGGTGGGCGGGATTGATAATGCTGTGAACATTTCGATGTACAAACCTATTTCCATTAATTTTGCAAGCACAACTGTTGAGTTGTGAGTTGGTGTACTGTTGTGACGGAGAAGGAAATTTGAGAGACAATCGATGACATTTTTCTTAAAGCTCGGTTGTAAAACGGTCCAATAACGATGAAAAATATGCATCACTAATAATTTTACCCTTTTCCAGATAGTCGATGAGGATTATTCCTTGCGAATCCAAAAGAAAGTCGCCATAACCCTCCCGGCCGATTCTTCGATTAAAACAAATGACAAACAGAAAGAAATAGACCGATCTGGAAGAAAGTTTTTGCCTGAGGATCTACTAACTAAACATAACCGTGATCCGGCCAGTAGTGCCACTTCTCGGACTTTGCACGGACTTTTTAAACAACCCTCGCAGTTGGGAAGAATTGGCTATTTTCCAAATTATTTAGGTTAGTTTTTATGGAGGAAAGGTTGCAAGATACAATAAAGATAATTATGTGTTTAACCACATTTATATTAATAAAGCCATTTTTTTCTGAATGTGTAAAATTCTATACTACGTATATTCATTTTGGATCTAGGAAATAACAACGTAGTTGATGATATGTTGTAGGCTTTTTGCATGTAGCATCGAGCGTGGTTACAGAGTGCAGTTAAAAGTTAGGTAAATCAACTACACTTTGGTTAAAAAGCTGATAGTAAAATCATTATCAATATGTATATGATTCGATATAATGTTTTAGGGGTGTACTGAGGAGGATTGAAGATAAAATATAGATTAAAAGGATTAACAAGTAGGTGCAAATCTATCCATCGGAATCGGTACCAGAATTGGCCTTTTTCTAAGTAACAGAATTGGTTTTCGGAATTGGCTAAATAATAACGATTCCACCCATACCTACATGTCATTAGTTGTATGGATAATGGGTATTTCCAAAAAAATTATATTATAGATTAAATATACCAACCCATCGTTTAGTTATATGAAAAAATGGCACATGGCAATTTTCATGGCTGAATTAAAGTTAAAAAAAGTTATTAATATAATTACATTTTTTTAGTGGAATATGGAACTCTCGAAGAAATCATAAATATATATTTTTTTTTTCAAAATGTTATCCAATCCTTCATCCTTAAACTGGGCCCCAAAGATATGCCTCTCGAAACATTAAAACATGGAAAATCATTGCTTTCCCTTAGTAGTACACTGATAATACCATCAAATTCAAGCTCTTCCACAAGAGTTAATTTGAAACCCAAAAAATGTTTATCAATATGTGAGTGCCACTTAGTAGTTAAGATTTTAAAAAGGGCCAAATTTTGCTTACTCGTAGGCCATTTTTTTTTTATGATACTTAATGCAACAGCATAGCTAAAATAAATTTTCATCGTAGTGGGTATGAAATTGTTTGAATATTTGTTAAAATATAATGAAACTACCCCATCATGACTTCTCTGAGCTCATTTTTGGTGACAAAATAACGGTTTCAAAAAAATAAAGTATCTAAACTAGACGACATCGTTCAAGCAAATTCAAAAAAAGAAAAGAAGGGGTGGGAGAAAATACAAGATTATACACATTTGCAGGTTCCTACAGGAAATTAACTTGAAAGCAACAATTTACAAATAACCACACTTTTAGTGAACCATATATTTGAATTGTTGGGTTGAGGGGGTTTTCTCTGAAACTATGAAGTAGATTTGAAACTAAACATTTATTTTTTGATCTCATCTTTGCCGAACCAGTAAAATAATAAAAAATAGCCTTTTCGTTGTATTACGTGTATTTTTTTAGTAGTGCGCAGTTAAAATTAAATCAGAGGCCTAGGAAGGAGGAGGCTGACTTATAATATCTAACAATGGAGGGGTTTCAAACTACCGAATATGAGACAACAAGAAATTAATTAACTCCTAAGCATGGACACTTATTCAATTTATTGACAACTAATTATGATAAATAACTTTTTGTGTTTTTTTTTTCCTATCGTGAATTGATAAAAAGTTAAACAAAAAAAAAAAAAAAAAAATTATTTATTGACTATATTCATGCATGCTTAATAATGCCATAAAGATTGTACCGGAATTGTTTGACAATTTGGTGTTAGTACATCCCGACTAATAAACATTTTTATAAATCACGGGGTGTATAATATCCTATTTCACTAACGGAGTGTTAATTTTTTTTACTTGAATATGTATTACTTTAAATATGGAGTAAGAGAAGTAAATACGGTTTCCTTTTCTCAAGGTTTTTAGGTATATAAACAGTACATGGATGAACTACACAAAAACTAAAAGGGAAACAAATCAAATCAAAATTACCTGGTTATTCCATAAAAAAAAATATTAGAATTCAATTGAGTTGTTTACCTACCTACCTACATACATTTCCTCTCTCAGCCCTTCAAAACAAACAATTAGTATACAGCTCATTCGTAGGCTTTGCATTCAGCTATGTTTGTACAAGTCTATAATTTATTTGAATGTGTTTTTATGTTGTACAAAGAGCTAACAGCCTCTCATACAATATAATAAGATTTCCAATATGAATGGGATTTAATATCGGAGGAAAATTTGGGAAGAGAGTTGAAGAAAAATTTATTGCGTCAATATAAATTGAACAAAAATCTTGAAAAGTAGAAAACTACACTTCCAAAGTGTCCATTAAAATCTGAACAATTTAAATTTCAAACATGAACAGATATAATTTATTAATTAACAATATAATTTCAACAAAATTATATAATAATATAAATAGACGTGTGTCTGAGCTCACGTAATCATTAATATAGATGCCCTGGGCAGAAATGATGGCATAAGGTATGTCACCTGCTCTGGATGTAGTACTCATTAGTAGGATAAATGTCGATTGACAAAACATCTAATGAATAAAACGTCGACCGTTCAAAAAGTAGACAGGTAGAACATCGACCGGAAACATTTCAAAATATGAACAACCGTTTTATTGGAGTTGTATATGTAGAGGGGTTGAGTTTATATAGAATTGGTGTGGTAATGGTGGTATTTTTCAAGTGGAGAATGCCTGAATAGGATATAATACAACCCCATTGGGAGGAGTCCCTTATTTTATATTCTACGGTCCACGTTCTGTCGGTAGAATTTTTAACTGGTCGACTTTTTGTCTATTCGATGTTTTGACTATCCGGCGTTTTATCTATTCGACGTTTTGACAATGCGACGTTTTGTCTACGTACCGTAGTATTCTTTAATGGTGTCCCACTCCTGGGTCACAGTGGCTTTGAGGGCATCGGTGTCTGAATGGCAGACGTCCCATTGCAGGCTCTCCTTTCGACATCCACCCAAAAAGTGTTGACATCAGGGTTGTAGCGTACCAAAAGTGTCAGAAAATAGTTTGAAATATCTCAAAAGACTATTTCAAAAGCGTCTTGCAACGGAGAAGATGGGTTTTTGGATCATTTTTTTTTATAGCTATCTGAACAATTCGGTGTGAAATCCCTACTCTTTTTTCGTTTTAGAGTATAATACGAGTTCTAAATCCAGATATTTTAAAATGACAGTACACTTTTAAAGTTTGCTTGTTGACAGTTTTAAAAATAATATTAGATAGGTGCGGCCCCCCCCCCTCACTATTGAAATTTAATAGGCAACATATCTTAGTTTTAAAAGGTGAAGGATTATTTAATTACATAATTAGTTATTGCCGATTCCATGAAGATCCTTAAAATGTTGGTTTCTCCGGAATAAATCTGATATAAAACTATCTGATTTAGACAAACTTTACCATTTTAATCTCCTTATAACAATACATCAAATGGAACAAATTTTAGCCCTCTGGAACTATGTTCAATGGAGTTATTCCCATTTAAACGCCTGTTCCCCATTACATGGCAAAGCATGATAGCAATTGACTATATTTCAAAAAAAGCTTTAGAAATGACTTTAGTATGAAACTACGCCCCCTCCCTGTTAAGAATTATCTTATCACACCTTTATTTGCTTATTTTATATTTACTACAGACCAACATTTAATTGACGTATTTGAATCGATTATAGGCTTATTATTCAAATTCGTAGGAAGAGTGAAGATATTCCAGAATCTGTAGTTGTAGTTAAGAACCTATGTATATTTGATTTAAGAGACTTATTTGGCACATATTTAATATCAAATCTGTCAATTTATCATTTTTTTATTGTGTAGATCAATTTGAGCTAGTTCAAGTAGTGCAATTTGATCCACACCCATAGAGTTAAGGAATATTTTATTGATAGAACTTGATGATGATTCTTTGTTAAAGAATATTAATGCAATTATCCAGACTCGGTGCAATGAAATTTTGCCTTAAACTAATTTGCCTTGGGACATTTTCCCTTTTTTTCAATCAAAATATGTCGGGTGTATTACTATAAAACGTATTATATGGTTATGTTCCCTTGAAAAAATGATTGAATCAAGCCTCAAAATTTAAATACATATAACAAAAAAAAAATATTTAATTTATAAATTTGAAACAGAGACAAAATAGGTAATCAAATTAGTATAATAAGAACAAAAAACATGGCAATGATTCGAATAGAAGAATTGATTATCATTTCTCTCTTAGTAATTACCATTCGATATGAGGGATAAATAAATAATTATAATATGAAGCAAGAGCATAAATGCATTATGATCCAACAGAAAACAAATATTTAATGCATTTTATAATAATGCATATTAGACATTTTGATTTAAAAAAATCAAAGGGAAATCAATTTAAGCCAAAAACAAATAATAACGACGTATCAACTTCATTTACTGACATATTAAGGAGAAATATTATAAGGCAAAATTACCTTGTACTTTTAGACTCAATTAGGGAAGTGTGTTAATTTAACAACAACTTTAAAACAATAATGAAAATAAAATCAAGAAAATAGAGAATATCCAAATATATATCTGTACTTTATATAAACATATTGCCCATTATTTAATAGACATATTTGAGCCAATTCAAATTTAAGGGTATGAGTTCGGATACTTAAAAATATTATTTATACTGTAGAACCTTTATTTGATTGAAGAGACTTATATTATTGAGCTGATATGACCCTTTTCAACTATAAAACATGTCTATTTCTCCTTCTTTTATGGCGACGATCAATTTTGGGCACTTTAAGTGCGATTGCAGCACAGCCAAAGGATTTATATGAATAATTTATTTATGACGTAGACGATATTTCTTAACTTAATCATTCTAACTTGTTTTTATGTTGATTAAAATGCATTTATCTTTTTATGAATCCGTATGTTTCAATAACCCACCGTCATCTAAGTACTTTCTTTGTATATGTTCGAGTATGTATCTTCGAAAATTTTAGGAATACATATATAAACATACAAAAAGAATAGAAATTATTTGGTTTAATAGCGTAGTTATATAATGGAATACCAGCTATGTGTGATGGGGAGATCCAAGAGAGTTGAAACAGTCACAACGAGGCTGCAATCATGGAATATACATCAGAATTATATAATCTAATGCAGATTATTTTTGAAAAAAAAATCAATAAGTTTTGTCTAATTTTCTTCGAAATATTGGATAAAAACGGATTTTGAGGGATAAAAGTATCCTTTTAGTAATAATGTAGTCATTATTTTTTGTTTTTCCTGTTACTGATATCATTTTATTTATTGATTATTTAGTTATCAGTTGATGTAATTTTATCAAAACTCTATAGGTATACATTTACTCAGTTATGAGAAATTTGAGATATTGATAGGCTCAAAATAAAAAGCATAGTAACAATAATCTTTATAATTATCCTTCCATTTTTCTTCATTATCTTATAAAATTACACTTTAATTTCAACACATTTTTAAACTAATGCAAGGCAGAGTAAAAGTTTTTGGGAATCAATTTCTCCTAAACATAATAATAATAATCAGGTATCTTTAATATACAGCGTGCACAAGCTATGTGTGCCCTGAAAAGGACTTTTTTCATACGCAATTTACTCTCCAACCAGTTATCAGATGAAAAAAATCAAACCAGATTCTGAAAAACTTGTAACTTTTGATTTATTTATTCCATGAATCACATCTAGCCTCAATTATACCTTCCATACGAGACTGAAAGTGCGAGCAGGCCTTTGCCACTTGGTCCCTTGGCAAATCCTGGAATTATCTCTTGATCCAACTGATAAGTTCATGTTTATTGCTGCAGGACTACGGTTGGTTGTCGTTCCCTCTTTCCCCACACAAAAAAAAATCATCGGATTCCTATCCGGTGGGATGAAGTCGTCAAAATTGGCTGGGAGCCATTTGAAACTGTTTTTTCGAGCTAACACCTTTGGAGCCTTCAAATTCTTTAAGACTTGCAAACGAAGCTATTATTGAGTTTCAGAGTTTGACCAATTACTGTGATGCTCCTGGTGCAGATTCCAAGGAGGTTTCCGTGCCTTAACCAAATATTTGGGACTACGAATTCGTCAATGGATCCCATTTTTTTTTTTTTTTTTTTTTCAAACATGTTCAAGTTTGAACAAGTTATCTAAAAGAATCATTTGCCTAAGTGTCGGTGTTTCCCCAAGAGAGCGCGCCAAATTTGAGGGCATAGATAACTTGCACACCCTGTAAATCCTATTACGATCTTGTTGTATTAACTCATGCACAGCATTAATGTACATATTCTGGACGACCTTCACGACATTTGTCGTGGAGGGCACTCTGGCCTCGTTTGAATTTGTTATGCCAGTTTTTGTATTGTAATGTAGGATGGTGCAGAATTGCCATATAAGGAATTAAATTCATCAATGTACTTTTCCCTTGATAACTGAAGTCGAATGTTATGATAAATGATTGTACGATTTTTGTCACGTGTCAATTACAGTTTTGTACTGGAAGTACTATTTCCAATCACGTGTAAATAACAAAACGTTATTATAAAGTTGATATTTATAAATAACCAAGCTATCAACTGGACACAACATAAGGAGTATAGTACAACGCATAGTGTCCTTGTGAAAAGATAGTAAAAGTAGCAACCTACGTACAACATTATCCTTAAATTGTCTGAATTTAAAATTTGGCGAGTCTATGTTGCAGCAACTCTGAGTAAATTACCCAAAACAAAATCGTCCCTTCTATAATAATAATACATTTGTCAAAGTTTTTACTAAATAATACGAAAATACAAAGATAACTACTGATGAATTATGAATTATTCCCCAAATCAATAGGACCAGTAACATATATACAAATACAGATATTTATCAATGTACAAAAAAATGTAGAAAATCCATATAAAAGAATAAGAAAACCCTTGAGGGAAAGTGAAGGGGGGGGGTCACAGATAATTTGTATTTACAATAACGAACTACCCGTAGTAGTATACTACATCAACAACAAGAATTTCCTTTCCATGTGTACTTAACACAAATCTATGTTCCCATAAAAACAGAATATTCGATTTACTCTTTACAATCTTTAGAGTTGTATACAAAATGATTAAAAGGTATTTAAAGCTTTTTGGGGTTGGTGCGTTTTATTTTCCTTTCTTTTTCTAAGGTTGATATAGTTGATATTTCCTTCTTGAAGAGAGAACATTCAAGTATCAAGTAATCATGGGTACGTGTACTCATGAAAGACATACAATGAGTATTTGTTAGGGAGTTATGAGCAGTGATGAAAATTGTGTGTGGAATGAGCATGTTAAAAAAGAAAGCGAAAATCAGCATAGTAACCCTGACAATTTGAAGAATGTTTTGAGGGGAGAAAGAATAATGCTCATCATGTTTCATTAGATCAGCTAAAATCAGCATTGACAAGGGAGGAGGGAGAAAAGGATATAAACAAGGGTATTTGCATGAATTACTCCAATGTCAATCCCAATTCGACTCGTAGTCCAACAAGGACTAACAATTATAAATTCACAACAAATCCTCAAATGTTCAAAAATGTTTTGAATATAATTTTATCTATTTAGGAAAGGAAGTTCACTACTCAGGAATTAAATAATAATGACAACTGTACGGAAAGGAAAATTCATTCATCAAATTATCAATTTCAAAAAAAGGGCCAGCTAAAAAATACAGCCGATTTTCATCACTGGTTATGAGTGTAAGTACCTGTTTGGCTCAGAGTAGTATTGAGGATCAGAAATGTCTAAATCCATGCCAGATATGGAGTGGGATTTTTGTTTATTTCCTTCATTGATTCCTTAATCTAATTAAACGTCGAGACGCAGTGGTTTCTAAAGGGGGGTCGTGAGGTGACATTATTTTGAGTGACATAAAAACTTGATTAATAATGAATATATTGTGCCCCACAAAAACATAACTGGATACAACTCTTTTAACACCACAGTCGTCTGACATGGAATATGCACTGATCGAATTTTCATGTTACCAGATACTAAAAACAGATTTTGATTCTAAAATAATTGACAAATTCTAAAACAGCTTTAGATTTACTTATATCATTTGTCTCTTCATACAAATTAAAGCTGAAATAGACCAGCCTTGCCCAATGTGCTCTACACCTTCCGTCAAATTAAGACTTTGATACGTTTTTAAACCCGTTAGCAAATCCACAGCCTGTCATGCTATTTATTTGTGTGTCATAATTTTGTCTTTATTTAGTTTTAGTTTTATGATAGTTTAGCAATTATTCCAACAAGTAGAGATATCGCTGATTTTATATTTACAACATATTCGATTATTTGTTCGTTGTATTTCTTAAATTTTTGTTATATATAGAATTAAAATCTTTATTTTTCATCAATACAATCAAACAATTTATATTATTTGCCCTGTATTAAAGTTTATAGTGTTGATATGTGGCCTTTAAGTCATCTATTTACATAAAACGCACACCAAATTTTATATTCATGTACTAGCCACATATTTTAAGGGTCGAACTCAAAAAATTGAAAGAATCACATTTATAAAGTACCACATTGATATAAATCTTCATAAAACTCCATCAAACGGTTTTATGAATAAAAAAAGAGTAGACAGCTGTAGTATATACTACTTGAATCTAATGATAAATATTTTTATATTTGAATTTAATCAAAGTAATTTGTACTGAAAATCCTTATAAATAGCAAAACTCTTTTTGTCTCGATCGATTAGTGACGAGAAAAGTATGTTAATTAGAGACAAATAGTCAATTCTATCTATTGCAATAGTTAAATAGTCTACTGAAAATAAGATTGTGAAACGATTTGATAACATCTTTTTAATACATTTTAGGCTCTGATATTTAATCAATCAGAGTATTAGAGGGAAATATTTCTGATAAAGAGAAATGGTTTAAGTCTTTTAATTTTTTGGTCCCAAAAAAAGGTTTTAATTATTTTAAACATAGTTGTTTTAGTCCCCTCCTAAATTGCCCAACATCGATAATGTTGGTTTCAAGTAAAAACGTTTCATAATTGATTTAAATAATATTGAATGTATATATTGAGTAACAAAATCTTTGTCTTCATTTTTTTCCAAAAAAAGTTCTTTGTCTTCATTTTTTTTTCCAAAAAAAGTTCTTTGTAATATCTTTGTATTATGGAAATATCATTTAGATATCAAAAAATAATGTATTTCATTCATCAAGTTGATAAAAAGAACAACTAATAAGGTAATTTTCTAAGCTATGAGTAATATACTTATTCAATGTGTCGATATACATCATTAGTTCCCAAGCTTTTACATATAGCGATCCATTTTCAAGTAAGCCTTCCGGAAACGACCATAATTTTTTAAAAATATTTTAATCCTTGTTTTGTCTTATGCGTCAAAATGACAGTTTTTAACTTTAAGCTGTGAAGTCCTTACTTTTTTCTATACTGACCTCAACATTAGAAAAAGTTGTTTTTTTTTAACCATTTTTGCTGAAAATGACTTGTCTTATGAGTTATTTTAACCTGACTATTGTAAAGGGTATTTATACTTAAGATGATTTCATAAAATCAAATATATGTATATTCATGAAACCCCAAAGGAATATTGATATTTATTATTGTAGAAAGCAAATATGACAATTTTGAACTGAGAGCAAGATTACATTAATACTAAAATTAGTAGATTTATACGGGTTTTTTCCTTCATATCCTTTATTAATAAAATAAAGAAATATTGGAGACATTTAATGTGACTTAGAATGACATATGGTTACCTTATAGTAATTGTTCATATAGAATAAATAAATATTTCAATAAAAAAATAGTTATTATACTGTTAATTTATCTGCAATTTAAAACAAATATGGTGTTAAATAGGTAATAATTTGACCCATAAGGCCCGGGGTGTGTATAAAATGTAAAAACCCCAGAAGCGTTAAATACATTCATTTTTATTTTTAAGAAATTGCCATGTATGGCAATTATGAAGAAAATTATCCGGTAACCATAATATTTGCGGTCATTAAGAAGACACCTACAATGCTCCAAGGGGGATTTTTGAAGATTTTTGAGTCAAATAATGCACTCAAAAGCAAACCTCTTTTACTTCCGTCCAGCAGCCTTTGCCACCATAAGAACAAATAAAGGGCAGAGGCTGTCAAATTCGTCTAATCTAGTCCAAAATCTCGAAACTTTTAATACTGAAAGAAGAGTCAGCACAGGTGGTGTGACCAAAACAAAACAGAAACCAAAAATTTTCAATTCTGGCTCATACGTTCTGTTGAGTGACTTAAGGGGAAACAGTTACATTTTGTATGAATTTATTGAAAAGTCTAAATATGTTTTTCACTTTGTATTATATAAAAATTTTATCAAATTGTCGCCTACTTTAAACCTTGATAACTTGAAGATGACATTATCAAATAAAAAACCGGTTACCAAATAGGAAAGCTATTCATATCAGCTGACGATACGTAGTTCAGTTAGCATCATGCCGTCATCATATGAGGAGATAAAGAGCTATAAGTGGAACGAGGAGCTTTTGAGGTCTGCCGTAGTCATGGCATTGGTTAATAATGGAGGTGAAATCTCCAATTCAACGATTGCTTCAACCTTAGGAGTGAATTTACGGACTGTTCAGCGTATCTGTAAGAAGCTAGAGGACACCTGGGATGTTGATGCCACCATAAAGAGGGCACCCAAGGAGGAGGGCGCCGATAGGAAGGTCAAGGATACCGACTTTGTCGACAAGGTGGAGAAGATGGTTGAGGATGCCCCTACTAGGTCCATGAAGGCCGGAGACAGGCCCTGGGTGTGGCAACAGGACTCAGCACCTTGCCATATGTCCAAAATCTCTATGTAGTGGTTAACCGAAGACTGTTATGACGTCGTAACCAAGGATTTGTGGCCTCATAACTCCCCCGACCTTAATCCTTTGGACTATTTTGTCTGGGGCTATGTCGAGAGATATACCAACAGACAACCCAAAGCACCAAGACCAGCCTCATGGACTCCATCAAGGAGGTATTCGGCAACATGGACAATGAGATGCTCAGAAGAGCCTGCGGCCGGTTCAGAGGCCGTATTGAAGCCGTTATTGATGCCAACGGTGATTATATCAAATGAATGGCTACTCTTTACCTATATGCTCGTCATAGTTTTGATTTTCAATAAAAAAGTTAAAAATGTATATTTTGTGTTGTTTTTTGTAGAAAAATATTTTGCCGACAATTTTATCCCCGCTCCCTTTACATTTAGCTAAAAATCAATTAACAACCCCTTGGCATTAGTCTTATTTGGGGATGAAGACCCACAGATTAGGAACCACTGATCCACAAGGTGAGGATTATAACTCTGAAACAAGTTTAGAACTCAATATCTTGACAACCCTCATAGCTATGCTTTTGAAAGTGTACTTATCATATTTGACTGACAAAACAAGACAGAACAAATAGAAAATCCTAGATATATCCTCCTAACACGAACGCTGGTAACCTGTTATTGTGCGTCTCCTTGCCTGGTGTACGCCTAAGGAGATTATTGAATTTACAAAGCTCCCCAAATTGACCGAAAACATTTTTGCCTAAGGAACATTTTGGACATTCAGCCCAAAAATATTATTTTATTTAATGATATATGTGATTGTATATTTTAATTTAATTATATAAATATGATAAAAAATATACTATGTATATCATGTAGATAAGTTAATGATTGTTCTTTTGCAGAAAAAATATTTATTTTATTAATCATATTAAATAACGATCATTATATAAACACAACACAGTCGTATGTGGTTCGAATCTTTACCGTTGATACTGTACTTCTAAGGGCTATGCCTCACTACAGCCAACAACTTATTCTTTTGACTCATTATGAATCATAATTAAGTGGAAATAACTGCACTAGGTACAAGGAATTAAATAAATAGAAAACAAAAGATAGATAAATAACATGCTGATATAAGCATTTGTTTTTACGCCACTAAAGATAATTAAATTCCGAGGATAATACAAGAGAGAAAATGTATTAACTAAATGTTATCCCAGCTTTAATTTGATATTTCAGTCTTTGGGATGGATAAATACTCCAGGATATAATAGAGAATGAAATGTATGTAAAATATCCACTTTTAATGTTCCTTCCTCCCCGAAAATGACTTTAGGCTAAATGACAGGCTAAAATTAATACTTTCATATTTGTAATGCAAAAATTCAAAATTGGTGCAATTTGATCGGATTATTCTGGAAAAATCCACATTTTTATTTGCAAAATATCCCCAAACTATAAATCATAGTCATCCAAATTATGAAATAAGAGATGTTGCAAATTAAAGGTTGCATTTTTTTGTATAAAATAACTAACACTTGAAAACATCAGTTTTGGGTATGAATAATAGGGGATGTCACCTATTTGATATTATTTTCAAAAATTTATAATTAGGAAATTAATGCTGCTCCGATGTATACAACTTATTCTATTGCTCTTTGGAAAAGAGATATTAAATAGCCTGGTTAATGTAACAATGAAAACTTATAAGACCTGACCTATTACCAACAAGCAAAAGCCATTGTATATACTAATTAAAGTAGTCGCTTGAATTCCTTCCTATTTACTACTGACAGTTAGTATTTTTTCAGTTTATATATATTTTTTTTTTTAATTTTCTTTTTTGAAACAGTGCCTTGACATGTAAGATAGTCATAAATAAATCCCGTGTGCATACACAATAATATTTACGGTCTTGTCAAATATATAGGTATGGTATGTATATTCATTCATTTTCTGAAATCTTTTGGTTTGATCAAAAGAGTAAAATCCATATACTTCAAAATAGACCTTGTCGAATAAATGTGCCTCGTCAACACATAAGCAAGCCAGAACGACTTTTCTCAAGAAGGAGTTTTCATATTGCATTTGTATTCTTTCAGAATGAGTTATCATCAATTTCTATTAATAAAAAAATTATATTAACACTTTTTTTGTGTACTGCAAATTGTACTCAAAGTAGCCTAATTCATCGTCACAATAAAAGAATGCAAAATTGATGGATTTTATTTAGTAACACCCATATATGGGCTAATAAGTCTCTTAAAAAAAATAAAGGCTCAAAACATTAGCTAAAATTCGGGACTATCTGAACCCATCCCAGTAAATTGAATAGTGCAGGGCGTTAAAATAAAATTTCTACTTGCTTGTGCTGGCTATTTTGCAATGATGCTATGTCTTGTTTTGTTCTTTTTTGCCGGCCAAAACTTTGGTGAAGTTTTGGGCATCATGGTGACAGCTACTCCAGATATAAAAAGATTAAATTTACAAAAGTTGAACAGTGTAGCGCTTTGAAGATGATTTTTGTACACAACAACAATGGAGATTTGCAATCGGGATGTCTAAAAAGTGACAGCTGTCCAAATTTAGACAGTGCAAAAGATTGGTAAGGCTCTTCAAGAGACTGATGATCCCGGATCCGTCCTCACCTACCAAAAAAGTCGACTGGGAAAGTACAAAGGAAAATCAGTTCAAGGAAAATTATCTAAAAAGTTCCGACAATAACGGATGATGGTCCTCCCAGAGGAGTTTGGGACAAGCAAAGTGACTGTGAGAGCCTTCGTGTAAGAGGACCAAAGATGCAAGTACATGATACAGGATCTGAAGTGGCTGAGTGAACACTTATATGACATCATTGGGAAGGAAATATGGTCCCAATAGCATGGATCTTAATCCGTTGGATTATTTTGTTTGGGACTACGTTAAATCTATAACAAATTGAACATGTCAGCAATCAAAGTTATTCTAATTGTCTCCATCATGGAGATAATGACCCACATACAAAGGAACTACCAAGTCAATACCTGCTCCTCCTTCCAAGCTCTGAACCCGACTGTTAATGATGCTGGAGGCGGACATATCAAATGAGCTCTTTTTCAACGTTCATATGTACAATTCAAGCCAATTTTTAAGTAAATCTGCCGATAAATGTGCCCTTAGTTTAATCAGATTTGATCTTAACACCCGGTAAATCTATTATTGACTCAAATATGTTTATGAAATATTGTTCTGTATACATCTCTGTATCATGTTTTTGTGTAAAATTGTTTCTATGTTGACGCACCACATATTCATAGAAATATAGAATTGCATTTAAGAGTTCATATACTGCATTTTACACTTACAATTAAAGTAGCCAAAATGGATCGTCTCATTATAAAAATGAGTTGATGATATATTTTATGTTAAAAGACAGATTGGTGCTAATATTATTTTAAATCAAATAAAGGTTCACAACTATAGCTAAAACCCTTGGGTATCTTTATTTATCCTACAAATGTGAATACATAGCCTTTAATATGCTCAATTATGTATATATGAAAATGTAAAATAAATTTGGGTTTGGTCCTGATCATTTCTTTTGCTCAAGTTTGTTTTTATGTTGATACATCACATAAGTCAAGAAAAGAATACAAAATACTGGCTTCGCGATGAGAATCTTTGGTGTGCCTTGTACTGTTAGAAATATGGACATATTTTTTCCTAAAAATATTTTTTTTACAAAAATGTTGTCCCATCAAGAAATATTAGGCAATATTCCATATCAATATTTTTAGACAATAGGGTTACGGGGATTTATTCGTTAATTAAAATCCCAAATAATAATATGTATACCTCATTAGAGCGACCAAATTAGCTGGATAGAACTATATACCGGGTGTAGAAAACAGAATGAGACCTTCTAAAAATACAGTTTTGAATAGGTGTTCATGTTGTAAACAAAAACCATATGTATATGTCGCGATGGAGGCAAGAAGAGCCATCATATGCAATTTAATCCATGCAGGGAGGACCACCTCGGACATCGTGAAGGCCTTAAACGTCAGCAAGGCGACAGTCTGCTGGATCAGAAATTGTTTAGCTGATATAGATAACCTTATGGATAACCCCAAGAATAGAAGACCGAACTTAATTAAAGCCATCATGGAGGCCTTTAAGGTCAACCCAACGATGAAAATGTACGAATACGCCAAGAAGGAAGAGGTGCATGGATTTACTGTGGGTAAGGTCATCGTAAAGTCTGGATGAAGGTCGTTTAGAAAAATTGAAAGGCAACTCAAGTCCCAACGTCAAATAGAACTCCGTCTTCAGCGATGACAACAATTCTTGAATTATCTATAGCACAAGAGCAACTGGGTAATGTTTTCTCTGATGAAAAGACCTCTATCGTTGAAGCCGTCTACATCAAGAAAAATGATCGTGTATTATGCTTTAGCAAGGCTGACAACAGCATGAAGACTGTCACCAAAACCAAACCTTCGTTGGGGCTTGTGGCATCAACTGGAGAAGAAATTCCTCCAATTCGGTTTCCTATTAGATATCGGTTACCTGCAGCCAACCACTTGATGGTATTGAATGAAAATTTGGTCCCATGGATCACCAAGACCATGAAGAAGTCCAACTAGGCAGTCCATACGGGCAATATTGTACATGAAGGGATGGATATCAACATGAACTTCTGGTCCAATAAATTTTGGACCCCTCAAACCTTACAGGATTTGGTGGCAATTTTTGAAGAAGTCCTGCAAGGTTCAGCGTCCAATATTGATGTCCTGAAGACCTCTTGTTAACTATCAGTGGAGGATCATGGAAAAAGAAAACGTTGCCAATGTGTGCAAGGTGTTCCGAAGGCGGTTGGAGGCTCTCATTGAGGTGGATGGTGGGCAGATCATAATGAATCCGCACTGTTATAGTAAAAATTATTATAAAATAAAATGTTCTATGTACAAAATCACCTTGATCAATTATGAGTATTTCAATGATTACCTAGAGCCAAGTCTCAGTACTGTTTCTACAACCGGTATTAGTGGGGTAAGAGAAAAGGGTCCGAATCTTTGAGATATTCGGACAATTAGTACTTTGGAGGATCAAGAAAGTAGTGGACAGTCTCATTATGTGGAGGAAGTTGTGAGTGTGTCTCTTATGGAGTATTGGGAGGGTGGATAGGGACTTGGAGTAAATTTGTAGGTCAAAAGATGAGGCCTGACGAGATCACATCTCATTTTGGGTAGTCACAAGGATTTTTTCTGACATCTTGGCCTCATTTCTCAGTTAATAATTTTCTAAAAGAGACAAAATCCAAATCTCTTCCAGTTATTAGTTCCAATTTTTTCCAATACTGTACTTTTCCGAAGAAGTTATTTTCTTATTATTAAAAGGTTGCAATCATTGAATTTCTCCAGACACTATCTCTAATTTCGAGATAGAAAAATAAATTATGATGGGTATCCAAACTTAGACAGTGTACCCTTATGTTCTGAGTATGAATAATTTTTCCTTAAAATTCCGAGTAACACAAAGTCAAAAGATCTTTTTTTTTTTGATAATTAAAAAAAAATTGATCTTGCATCTTTTGGATATAAATTTTGTCAACTCTACAATTTCAGCATTTCAAGAATAAGGACACAGCCCCACTATCAATCACAAATATCTTAATATCCATTTTTACTCTCCCCAAAATGATTTGAAAAACTAATTTTTGATTTAGAACATCATTAATATTTGCTTAGATGCTTAAAATTTTAAACATTTATAAAATAAAAATTACAAAGAACTGTTTTTACCGGAAATCACTATTTGGATCCACTGTTGAAGATAATTAATTATTCAAGGACACCAAGAAGTCACTATCAGATAGCATGAAACTCCCATCACTTTGTGGGAACTTGGGATATCTAGCTTTGAAAACATATTTTCCAAACATGATTAAATAATGAATAGATATACCTGACTACATATATATATATATACATTTATAAGCCTATATACAAGTGCTGTGTTTAAGTTTGAAAATCATAGACCAGTATGAGACTGGTCTGATATTTAGTAGACCGAAATAACTCTGTCCTTCAAAAAAGTTGGTATGTCTTCATTATGTAAAAATCAATTAAGTACCGAACTGAAAAGAAAATCCGTTTCAACACTAATAAATATATTATTTTACGCAGAAAAAGCTACGCCCTCTTCTCTGACATATAACATAATTCATTTTTACGTTACTTCAAATTAATTAAACTTTTTTGCTCTTCCATTTACAACCAGGGGAAAGTGCATTTAGACTCACTCTCGAAAACTTTGCTGCAATAAAATCAGAGTGTATTAATAGATTTTCTCTTTCTAGCTCCTTTGTTGAGATTGTATTTTTTTTTTAAACAAGCGCTAATCTACATATTAATACAAGTAAACAATACATTGCCCTAATTCATACGTCAACTCAACAAAACTTCCTCATTCCACCCTTCCCAAGAGTTATAAATTAGATATGTGAAATATGTAACTCATTACGTTACTTAAGGCCAGGTCGTCTGTCTTTCTAGTGTTAAAATACATATATTTAATGACTTTATCTAACGAGAATGTTGTTCTTTATATACATATGGTGTATTTAAAAGAAATCTACTATGCTCTCTTAGTAGATAGAGACCTTTGGCATCCCCATTCAGACTGCATAAAAAGAAGTATAATAACATTTATATTTACAAAGTGAGGACTCAAAAGTTAGAATCCTCTTTGAGACCGTCTTTCCTCACTTCTGAATGGTTGACAATTTTTGTACTTAGTGCCATTTGAAAGAACTGACAAGAAGCTATTCTGAACAGGAAAAATAACCACTTATTGGCTGAATCAAGAGCTCAGGTCAAGAGAACTTCAAGACCAAGCATCCAGCTCAGATATTGGTCCTTGGAGTGGTGAAGTGAAAACGGCTTTTAAAATTCTCTAATTTTTGAGTCTTTGCCTTATTTTTGAATAATAGTAATGAAGTTTATTGTCGTGTCAATTATTTTAGTACTAAGTTATGTTCTTAGCGACAGGGCCCATATAAATTTGGATCAGTAAAAGTTCTTTGATTATGGGTTCAATCCCAATGTAAGTTATAAAATAATAATAGTTGAAGTAATAGTTCTGAGCATTTTTTCTCCATATTTTGAAAATAAAATTAACATAGTTAGGATAATTCGGTTAAGATGGTTCCAAACGATTTTCTGTTTAATGTTTTGTTCTTCTTGTGCAATAAAATAAGTGCTCAGATGCTGACTTTTTCGACGTCCATTTTACCAGAACGGAATCGTTTGAAATCCTGTTTTTTTATTGATTGCAATACTTTATTGGGTCCATAGGCAGTGAAAAAGAAATCCACCACTTTTGCGTTTCACATTGGTCGTAGTGATACCGAAGAATGACTCAAAGTTTATTGTTCTTTTAATTCCATTTTGGAACGCTGTAAACCAACAAACTCAAAACTGTATACATCAACTACAACTCAACTACATCAGAGGGACAAGGTGTCATCCAAACACCAAGGCCCTCAAAATCACTGTCAGCCACCAATTAAGACTACACCCACAACGGGTTTTCTGTATTCTACCACCCCTTTGAAGGCATCATTACCGCTAAGGGCGGATACATTAATGATTAAGGAAGCTCAATTTAATATACTCATTTTGTTGGAATTCTATTGTTAACTAATAAATCATATGTTATTTTCTTATAGTCAGGGTGAAAGTTCGGTTTCTTCTGTTTTTATAAACAGAAAATGCTTAAAATTTACAATCCCAGTTATTCTACTTATTTATTTTATTCACCATATACGGTGTCCTCACCTTGAATGAAGAATGAATGTTTCATATGGAAAACTTATAAAACAAAAAAAAATGTTCGTCTTAATTACAATTTTTTATTATTACGCTTTGACGTTGGTATTTTATTATTGTTATTTGCATATATAATATGTTCATAAATATATTTGCCGCATTCTGCAACGTACAATACTTTGTTGTTGAGTTAGTAAGTTAGTTGGTATTCATATTATCCAATTGCTAATAAACAAAGGTTGTAAGTCCTCCATCAAAGTATCTGTTCCAAATTTAAAGTAAAACACGTATTTTAGACTGGTTCGATTTTCAACTTTTTTCTGATCACGTGTGAGTAGAAAAATTGTCATTTGGAGTAAAAATGACCTATGCATAATTGCATCGTCCTACGTTATCATCTTTAGGTAGCACATCTTGATCAAATTATAAAAAGAGGCATAAACTCTTTTTTACTTAGGAAATATAATAGATACAAGGAGGAAATTTATAGCTAATTTGGAATTCAAATACTTTTTTTAACTTATAAAATAGAACAAAAAGAGAGAGAACAAGTCAGGAAAAGTGGGTGATTCCGTGGACAGTACGCAGTTTTTTGTCTGTTTTTTCATATTTTTAGAAATGAAAGTCATTATTAATGCTGTTTGTTAATCCTAATTGGTGAAATAAAGCCCTTCTCTCTTTTCTCAAACATGAAAAAAGAAGTGCTACCTAAAGATGACATTATAGAAAATAAAAAAAATTACAAAATTAATTTTGATAATGATTAAAAAACTTTTCTACACTACCTTGTAATCATAATTCGAAAAAAAAAGTTGAAAATAACCCTTTTTGATACTTATTTATTAGGTTTAGTCTAAGGACTGTCGATCTATACAACCGTCGTCAGTCCTTGATAATGGTCCTTGGATTTTTTCTTAACAAAATCGATGTTTTATAAAGCCAAATAAGATATATAAGATTTGTTCCTTGACATTTCTTTTATTTAAAAATATTTTAAATATCTCCCTTGAAAATATCCCATAGATATCAATTTATCAACAAAGTCAAAATAAAAATACTTGGATCCATTTATCAATCTAGTACCGGTAGTAGGTGGAGTGCCTTGGGTTATTAGAAATCTTCCACATTACTTACTATTTTTTATGTGTACGTAGTTATACAATTTACTTTTAAAAGAACTTATCACGACATATTAGTAAAATATAGAACATGGTTTAGAGTATTAATTTGATCACGCGGCTTTACGGATCAAAGTTTTTGAGAAACAACAAAGATTTCGGATATTTTATAATTGTTGGTCTCATTTTGAAATTCCAATACAAGGTAGGGGGGTTCACCATTTTTCTTACTATTAATAAACAAATATTTTATAGTGATAAAATTTGATTACTTAGGTGGTCCCCAAGATGACTGACATCAACAATCCTGACGTCACAGGAAAATATTTTATAACTAGAGAAGCCTTAGTCAGAGCCATTAATTTTCAAACAGACGTCTAAATTTTTCGGAGTGACAACTTCTTTTTGTGCGATTTCAATATGCAATGATTTAAAAAAAAGATATGGGTATTTTAATTATTCCACAAATATAGGAAAAGGCCATTTTTAATAAATAAAATAATTTATTTCATTTTTATTATGATGACGTTTTTCTTTAAAAGGAACTAATACATCTTTTTTTTCTTTTCTTTTTTTAATTACCATTTTGCTTTGATTTCCAAATTTGTTTAAATATTCTTATCTATTTTTGAAAAAAAAAATCATTTCTTTCTGGAAAAAGATGCATATTTTTTTTAAAGGCCCTCTTTCAATTTTTTAAAGTCATTGTAATTTTCCGACTGACTTCCTAGTTTTACTGACACAAATAATTCACAGGACTTTTTTTTTCCTAATTAGAGGTGTTATCTCATAATCAATACTCACATACAAATACGAGTTTAAAAGATAACAAATTTATATATAATACAAAAACTCTTATTGTCAACGTTCTTTAAGATACCCATTTTTACTTTATAAAATACTTGGAATAGAAGAAGAATCCAGTAAATATACGCATAAAGACAACTGTTTCTTCTTTTTTATGTATCAATTGTATATGAGTTCATGAGAATGAAGAATCCCTATTATATTTTTTTTTTCGTTTTATTGGTTCAAATCGTAAGCTGGTGGGAAAATTTTTGTTCTGAGTAATTGTTTTCAAATTATTTCACATTGCTTTTCAATCAATATATTTACTCCACCCGCAAAAAAACAGCATTTTTACTTAATGATAAGCTGAAAATCTTAAAAAAGGCAACTTAGTTGAGGTTATCAACAGCCATAAAAATAGCACGCTAAAAAACCTTAGTATATACAAACCCACATATTTTCTGTTTAAAACAGGTAATCAAGTTCATGGAAAGAACATGGGTAGGTATTTTTTGTTACATTTGATTAATAGTTTTGATAAATTCGTCATTTTTATTAAAGTTAATTATACATTTTGTAAGAAAATATATTCATTTTCTGTGGAAAGGCGGAAATTGTCGTTGTTGTTTCTTTTTGTACAAAAATAAAAAATGAGGTTGAACCTGGAAATTGATATTGGTAAATGTACTCTTCGTAATAAGTATATTAAGTATACAAGCATTAACAGAATTGTCTTCATAAATCATCGAAAAAGGACGTGTTATATAAATATATATGTCTTTTTACATATATAACTATCAGAATACCCGTTAGATAAAGTTATTAATGAATTGTATTTAACCATAGACAAACAGCAGTGTTACATTTTATTTTTCGGGTGGGTGGTTTGTTCTAGGAATTATTTTGAAAAAAAAAATCAAAAGTCCACAGCTGTTCATACAAAATTAAAGTTTTTCAAAATTTTGAAAATTAATTTTTTTGGAAAATATTTCAAAAAATAAAATTTCAACTATTAAATTTTTGAAAATAATAATATTTTTTTATATACTTTCAAAAGTCCATAGACATCAATATTTTTTTTTTTTTTTAAGTTCCAAAAATCAACAGTAATTATGGTAAACTGGAGTAAAAAAAATTGATTTCATAAAATCTTTTAAAAAATTTAATCCAAAAAACCAGCCCCCCATACATATTCATATATAAATATTAAGGCTATGAAGGTACGCTAAACCCACTTTATGGTATATGTTTCTGTACGGTGAAATAGTAAATGGTTTTTTATAGAATTAATTTAGTTTTTCCAGTTTTTGGATATCTTATTCTTTAACAATTTCTTTTCTGTACAAATAAATTATTCTTTAATATACATAGCTTCTCTAAAAAAACAAAGGTTGATATAAAATATTCACAGGCTTATAATACTACTATTCATTAATTTATACAACTGATTTGCTAAAAAATGAGCTGGTCTACATTTTCCTGATTTATCAAGACCAATTAGTTTTCATAATATCGCCAGCTGTCGAAAAAAATATCTCCCTTAATAAAGATGTACATATATTTGCGAGGTATTTTGAAGATAACTTGGAAGCATTGGCAAACTTATCTAAATAATCCCTCCGCCATATCACTGTGTTTTTGTCTACTGGGATGCATTTTGTAAGCCTTTATCTCTTTTTCTATTTATTTTGGATAATATTTTATTTATTTTGACTCAGATTCGTGGGTATCACCGGATATTTTTGCCATGAATGTTTTTTTAGAAGGTGACGATTTATGATTTATTTCATCAGGACAAGAAAGTACTGTGGAATTGACTTCTTTAGGTTTTGATAAATAAAATATCCATAATTTTATAAAATCAAAATATTTAAAGCCTGACTAAAGGTATTAGGATTTATACATATCGCACCGAGAGTAATAACGTACTGAACCGTGAGGGGCGTACTAAACCGAACCGCAGTGAAACACCGTAACGTACCAGTCCTATAACTATAAATAGTCCTGTGGACGCCCTAGAAAGGTATTAGTATAGAATCAAATAATTTTGAAATTATTTGAAGTCAGAAAAAAGAAAAAAAGTATGAACGGGGTGACCCTGATAAGCTGTTTCATTAGATTCATTACAACAGCTTGTAGGTAATCAAACGAAACGTCATGACAGCTAAGCTGCCTTTTTTCAAAAAAACATTCTAGAAATTATCATGATTAACATGTTGATTTTCGGTTTCTTTTTTTTAACAAGCCCAAAATACACACGATTTTCATCACTCTATCAAATTTTTTGGAAAGGCTAAGGTTTGAGCTTTTGACGTGTCTCGAGTAAAACTCATCTATGAGAACTTACAATTTATTAAATATAACCAAAAAAAAACTTGACTTGTGGGCATAACAATTGAATAATACACAAAACTCGTCAAAGAGTGACATATTCAAATGCAAAAGAATAAAGTACCAAGTATGCACTTTTGAGAGTGATGAGTAAAACTTGGAAGTAATTTTATAAGAAATTTGAAAAAAATGGACTCTAAATTTGAGGATGGTTACACATAACTAATTAATATGTATTCATATTAGGCTGGTTAAAAAGTTCGTAGCCTTTTTCGCTCAATGTCTTTAGTGAGCTATATCTCACGAGGTATATATATTGCATCAAAAAAGCTTAAAGTATGCTGAAAGGTTAAGTGTACACTTATAAAAAGTTTAGTTTTGTGAACCCAGTTGTGTGTGTCTACGTTCCAAAATGGAAGTAAAAAAGGAGAAAATTCGATTCATTCTTCAGTATCACTACGACCAATGTGAAAGGCAGGGTAGGCGGGGAGAAATGGTGCTGTTAATGGACACAATAAAGTATTGAATGCAATAGATATGCGGTATTTCCAACAATCTCATTCTTGTAATATGGACATCAAAGTTGAGGCACTTCAAAAATGTCGATAAAATAATGGAAATCTTCAAGTAGGACCGACATATGAAGACTTATTCCATTGTCCAGGAAACTGTTTGGAATCATCTTAGTCGGATAATACTAACTATATAATTTTTAAAGTCAAAATAAAGCATTAACGCTGAGAACTTTTTACTTCACGTATTATTACTAAGCATAAGTTCCACTAAAAAATTTGACTGGTTATAGACTGACTATAGTTTTCACTTTTGATTACATAAACTGTTAAAATATATGGTTATATCCACGATTCAAGTAAGTTAAACTAACTTTTAAGTTAATCTGCAGAAAATAAATTCCAAATACAATTTTTAAATTACAGGCTGTGAATATTTTTTTCGAGTATGATTTTTGAATGACGAGTTTATGAGCGAACAAAAGCGAGGAGGAGTCACGGGTATAACTCGTAATTACTCGAGTTTGAAGCAAAGATTTGGAAATACTCGAGAAGTAATATTTAGCTACCGGCATATCACTTGGCAATCATTAATTAAAATATGTGCTGCTTCAACATAAATACAATCTTATGCAGAAATCAAGAAAAGGAGAAAATTTCATTAAATTTGTTAAGTAACAGTAAACAATTGAAATATAATTGGTGTTTTATACCCGCATTTTGATTTTCTTAAATATGTGGTGCGTTAACATAAAATAAATCTTTGTTCTTTTTTTTAAATCATATAAAACATGCTTAAACAATTTAACAAAGAAAACACGTTTATTTCGTTCAAAATTGTCTTTTTCTCAATAAAACAATAATATTTATTTTATGGACTGCAGTGCCTTAATAGTCGTTAAGCCATGGGGTTAGCTTAATATATATTTTTTCTCATCAAGAAGCATTGGAAAATTACAGGATGTTCAAAAATTGATGGTGGTTTAAAAAAAAAATGAAATAATCTAAACAAGTTATTTTTTTTTTTTTTTGACGAAAAACTTTATTTGCTTCCTAGTATGACAGCTTTTAAGCTTATTACATTTTTTAATTCACCCTCTGAAGTTGCTGACGCATTTTCATTGAGTTCCCTTCTGGACCAAGGCGGCTCACTAATTTTTTAATGGAAGACAAATCAGGATACCTTTCTTGTCATATGCAGTCCAGTGTTTCCGCTCACGACCAAATTGAAGCCGGGCCTTCCTTTGGTTTCCTGAAAGTTTGGGGGTGCAGACGAGGTTTGTATGGCAAAGCATTCAATGAGTGCCTCAGGTAGCTGTGGACAGATGCCTGAGATATTGGATATCCCTTTGAAGTCAATATTGCTGCAAGTTTCCTTGTGGATTGCTTCGTTTTGGTCAAAGATTTTGAAATCACCAGTTTGGGAACTTTGCTAATTTTTTTCTTCCTTCCTATAGCCTTCTGATCTGTAATTTCTTACACCAATTCTCAATTATACTGAGAGGAATCTGTGACCCTTGCACAACGTATCTCTGGCTTGATCCACCCTCTATCATGCCAACAGCCTTGGCCCTGGTCTCCAAAGAGTGTTTTCTCACCATTTCGGATATTGAATTTCAACTAACATCCTGTGGTTGATCCTTTTTTACTGATGTATGATGCAATCATCGAAAATTATTGAATCAGAAAAATTCAATCTCGCCTAATTATTGTATCAGCCAAATTGCATTTTATTCCGAGCAAAAATATTTTTTTTTACTATAAAACGGATATTTTTAATAGCACAATCAATTTTTGCAGAATAACTCACAAACTAACTAATCTATTCTTATAAAATTTTAACAGCTGTCCATTGAAGCTGTGTACAATCTGAAAATGAGGTAAGTTAAGATAAAAATAGGACCATTTATGTGTGAAGCCCGTACCTTTTCAGCCCATGTGTTACAAATATCTTGATATATCATACACCTATTTGAGTAAATTAAATACTTGCTATGTAAATTTGTTGAATGAGTTAAGACACCCAAGAATAATTTAAACTATAATTTAGGATCTAAATTTATTTAAAATACCTATATTAGCCAGGTTATGACTCCTTTCAAATAAAATCCATCCATTTTGGCTACTTTAAGTTAAATTTCTGCACACCCAAGAATAATTTGTTATTAGAACTGCAAAAAGTATAAAGGTACTAAAGATAAATGTTCTTATCCATTGCTGTGATCATTATTAATTAAATCCGAGGTAGTGAAATTCATTTTCTACTACATACACAACCAGATTGAATAAAAATTCGAATGATTCATAAAAGACAGAAAGTAACCCTAAGGATTTGTTAACTGGATTTATAATTGTAAGTCCTTGTTAGAATCTGAGTAGAATTCTTGTCCATACCCTTGATTATTTCCTTCTCTCACGTCACTGGTGATTGTAGACGATCTAAGGAAATGTAATGGCAGCTAATCTGCTTTCCTTCAAACCATTCTTCAAATTGTCAGGATTACCTTGTTGATTTCTGGTTTCAACATTTTTAACATGTCCAAAATACACACGATTTTCCTGTTAAATAAGGAGTGTAGGAGGCCATTAAATTTTGAAAGGTCATGGTCAATTTAATCCAATGTATAATTGACTGGATACCCCTTGATATAGGTAAAGAGGTGACATCATTTTCCAAACATACATAGCGTATTTTATAGATTTTTACATTCTATTCCGAATTTTCTTTAGGATTTTATTGTTAGTCAGAAATAAAAGCAAATATCATCAACAAATCATAAACCCCAAAGAGCTGTATTTTTTTTATTTTTTAAAGCAGTGGTCCTCAAACTTTTCTAACTGGGAGTCGGTCAACGCTTCACAATTTTGCTGTCCACCCGGTTGGGTGAAACTATAGCAATAAATGCGAATTTAAACTCTCATCCAACTTTATCAGCATATTGTTCCAAAAATATAAAGCTATTATAACATCAAAAGTATTAAGTTCCTCTTTTGTTTTCGTCTCAAACATAGATAATAAATAAAATAGAAACAACTAATTTGTGAACTTGTGAAGCTTGGTACTAATTGATCAACGGTTTGGAGACCACTGTTTTCAAGGATGTCTGAGTTGTAAAGGCTTTTTCTATTATATTCATTTTTGTTACTCTTAGTCAGGTATTTACTCTATAATTATGTAGATTCTTTTGATTGATACTACAAAGAAAAAAAAATACATAATATAGAAAATACATGAATTGACGAAAATGATAATAGTAAGAATTCACAGGTAACAACATATGGGGCTCGTCAATGCAGAAGCAAGCTAGAAGGACTTTTCACAAAAACGCAAAAAAATTGTAATCCTCAGCGACGAATTATCGTCAGTCTCTTTAGACATATTTTCTTGTTAATCCTTTGTGTGTGTTGCAAATTAAACTTAAAGTAAGCAAAATACCAGAAAATAACAGATTAATTTTGTATAGCCATATCAGGGCTAATATATAGGGTGACCAGAAATATACTTAAATGAATTGGATGCTAATTTACGACATCTTGGAAACATTTTTTTATTTTTTTATACTTTGACTTACATAAACATTTAGACTACTGCTAATTTCATTTCTTGTTATCAAGCTTGAAAAATGGTTTCACAAGAACAAAATCTATAATCATTGTGAGTCCTTCTCAAGTCCAAATTTTCTCATTTCAGGGCTCAAAAAGGGCCTGGCCTGATCTCTCGACCTCAACCCTCGGGACTATTATTGGTGGAGCACTGCCGAGAAGAAACCACCAGCATTGACTACTTCAAGTCAGTCATCAAGAAGACAAGAAGGCTGTCTCAGCCTGTTCTTAATTTGAGTGACGTATTGAGGCTTTAATGACAGCTGAAAAATAAAATTTGAATACCTCAAAATGTAAATTATTGACCTCTCAATTAGCCAATTTAAAAGTCTAGTAAATACTAAAGTTATGTGTGTTAAACTATTCCTTGATTTTTTGTAATTTTATTTACAGTGAGCTTCTTTTATCAAATGAAGATTCTACTCTATAACTAAAAATTTGAGGGTATCTACACTCATCCCAATAATTTGAATAATAATCTTATAATTGATTCAGATAGGTCTATTATTTGCTTGTTGTATGCAAAGGAGAAAATTGGAATTTACTCTGTTTCTTAAATCAAACAAACTTATTATAGTATAGCTTCAATAATTATTATGTATATCACGACCTAACCACACTAACACAAAAAATAACATATCTATTTTTATTTTGTTTCCCATCTCTCGATTCATTCGTCTCAACATGGCGATTTCATAATTATTCTTTTTGAAAAATAGAAGAAATAATAGTTCCGACCCAAAAAGGACATATATATTTTTACCAGCAGAAAGGAAAAAATGCGTCAAAAGCGACCCAAAAAAATTTCGATGTGTAGGGACTGATAATCTTTTTTATTACTATTGCACAACAGTGGTGCCATTTTTGCACAATTCTGCCCTCTACTTTGAACATATCGATATTTTGAAGCTGACAATCAAACAGAAGCAGCCGGAATTTGTCAATAGGAGACAACAAGACATCGTCAAGCCAACACATACTTGATGGCGTCCCAGAAGTTCGGATGGGAAGTTCTTATGCTTCCACTCTACTGTCCAAACCTGGCACCATGTGACTACCACCTCTTCCTGCCTATGGGCAACAAGCTTGGGACTACAAATTTGGCCTCAATAAAGGTCAATGAAAATTGGTTACCCCAGTTTTTGGCGAATAGGGGCAAGGGCTTCAATGAAAAGGGTAATATGAAGTTGGATTCTCATTGGCAATAAGTCAACAAACAGAATGGGGCATTCTAGGCTTACATCGGATGACTATAACACTTCTTATTATAGCATTGAGTTAAAGCAAAAAATACGAAATAAGTTTTCTCCAACCTAATAATATGTAACTCATTTTAAAAATTATGGAGAAATAATATGACAATGATAGTCTGGGAGTACTTAAAAGAGAAGTTGGTATGATTGAATAATTTAGCTAACTGCAGATTTTATTTTTATTTTTGTCTTTTTGGAGGAAACGTTGCATGATACAATTAAAGTAACGACGGATATCTAACCTGATTCCACTTCCTCTTATGACGGCTTATAGATAACGTAGTAAAACGTTATGATAGCTAAGATGCTCTTCTCTAAAAACATTCTAAAAATTGTAAGAATTTCCCTAATCATTTGTCAATTGTCATATTTTATACAACACTAAAAATAATTGAGAAACAACAGGTGCACTCTTATAAGTGCAAGACAATATTTAATATGAACTGATGAGAAATTGCCCAAGACCAAATTTTTATTCAGTTCGGTCTTAATTGATTTAACCGTAGACCAAAATTTAACCCCTTTTCCTCACCTAGCATGATTTTTTAGCTGCACCAATATGATTTCTGCCAGTGGTTCAAAAAAAAAAATTGAGTTTAACCATAAAAGATGTGTCTAGACAATGTGCAACCTCTAGTTGAAATGTGAATATAAAATTTAAAGTGCATTTTATGCAAATAAATAACTTGATTTTTTCCAAAAAAAAATCAAAATTTTAATGTTTCATCCTGAAAAAATCTAGTCAAATAGAAAATTTTCTTGATTCTCATGAAGCACTATCTTCTGGGAAATACTTTTTAGGATAATCCAGAAAAGGTCATAAAAAATAGGTCAATTTCTCATTGGATTAGTTTTGATGGTAGAATTTAAATTTTAATGTTTTATTTTTGAAGTCATGTCGTTGTTTCCTGCTACACCCACATTGGGAACTACTGATATATTTGATAAATTTAGCTTCATATGACGATATTAGTTACTAGTACAAGAATCACATACACAAAAATACATGTGGCCTTTCAACATAAAAGTATATAATGATTTTTCTCAAAATAAAGTCTGTATTGTGTTTGCTTTCTTCCAACAGCTTATACAAGATATTCGTATTAACTCTTTGTGCCTACTGCAAAGTAAGTCCAATTACAGTACCAATAATTGATCATCACCATCAAAAAACAAAAAATGAACAGACATCATTTAAAAGAGGTCTTAACGGGATCACTAAAATTATCTTAAAAGAAATAAAGGTTCACAAATACAGCTAAAATTATTGGGTATCATAACTCATCCTCGTAATTTGAATACAAAAACTTTAATGAATTCAAATATTATGTCTATAAATATTCGGCTGTATGTATATATCAAATAAAACAATAAATTGGGATTTTCTTCTTTACTCCATTTTTCTTTAAGAGTGTTCCTTTTTCTGACGTTCCAAATGTAGGAAAAGAAAGAAAAAACAAAGATCAACCTCTTAATCTTCACACGTCTGTACACACTAAAATGTGAGTTAATTACCTTAGCAAAGTAATTGGAAAACATGAAAATAAAACACAACATGGGCTCCCCTGGCCAATGGCCATAAGGTCAATTATATTTGCAATGAAACCTTTGACGGAAGTCTGGAAAAAACCAATTTTGTAGCCTATTTCATCAGTCTTAAAAATGATGTAATTAGTTGTATCTGACAGCTTTCTCTCTCTACTTAAGTTTCTACGGGACACATCCTAGTATATGGTGTTAGCATGCAAATGAATTTACCTTGTAGATCCCAGGTTTTTCAAACAATGGTCCATTTTCAATTAATGGTAAATTTTCTGGGATTTTTATTAAACGCACCCTGTATAAATATTAAACTGTTCCGTTTTCCAGTTAATATTTTTTAATTCTCATAAATGTAGCATTCATGGATTGTTAATTGACTTATAGTAAGAGACTGAATTACCTTGACCAATAACTCGAAGTGGAGGCTCGGAATCACGTCGAAATTCTTTCAGTCTATTCCCATTCTCTCTTCCACTGGAAGAATGTCTTTTTGTGACATTATCAGAGGAGGAAGAGTGTCTAATGACTAAATTTTCCTTCTCTTGTACACTTGGAATATAGCCGAGAGATAGAGGTGACTCATAGCGAACTACTCCCGGGGGATACACGACAACAGGAGTGGTTCCATGTGCGGAAGTAAGGAGATTTGGAGGAGCAGTGGGAAATGTTTGAGTTCCATTGGGAGAAACGATCTGTGAGTCCAAGGGATTGGGTGTAACGTTTACAATTGATGTTGGAGATCGGTTCGGATCATGCATTTTTGTATTTTGCTTTTGTTGAGGGAGAAAAAAAGGAGGGAACGAAATGTTTGAATCACTAAACCTTTTGATTTTTTTTGTTAATTGAAGAAAAATAATATGGGAATATTAATAAAATTTCTTTTAGAACACCATTTTAAGGATGACTTTTGTCTGATGAAATTATAATCTGAGTTATAAATACAAAAATCCGTTTTTATAAATATATTTTTTTACTACACAAACGAAATCAAAAACTCTACTTGAAATAAAACACTCTCAACGAATGGAAAGAACTGTATGAAGACAGAAAAGAGGAAAAAGTTTACACGTCCTCGAAAAAGAAAAAAAGGACGGCCTTTAAGGTTGGTTCTTATGTCCCTTCCTTTTCCCACTGCGGTTTGATAATGCTTTAAATACTGCATTATTCACGGTTCTGTTTTCCCCCTCCTTACCTTCATTTTTGTCACACATTCAAAGGGTGTATGCCTATATTATTAAAGTCTTGAAGGAGTTGCGAACATTTAGGTAGCGAGTGACGTATGTCTTATTTTCAACAAAGAGAAGAAGTCATAAATCCCCATAATTGGTAAAACCACTTGTAGCATCTGTGAAAATCCAACTTATCTATGTTGTCCCTTTAACGCACTCTCTTTTTGTAAAATAGATGGTTCAAACCTACACAAGTGGAGAAAAATTGACAAATTCGTTGTCTTAAATATTTGGAAAAGGCTTGGATCCCTCCTTTAAATCCATCCGGGAGCACTAACGTAACTCTGCTAAACTGTTCATCATCTGTTCCAGGTTGATGAGTGTTGCCTAAAATTCACACCAAATTCACCTTCCGTAATTTCAGATATTTTTAATAAAAAATTACTTTGTGCCTTGACCATGAAGTATTGTTTTGCCAGCTTCTCTGCTTTTTCATAAAAAGTTACCACAAAATTTTGGATTGGAAGTACTATCTAAGTAAGCTCTGATCGTTCGGGTGATATGCATTACTAAACATTGTATTTCATCAACACTATTTTCCTCAAAGTTGTAGAAAGACTTATCCTTATATGACAAGATTAGGAATATTTAAAAGTAAGAGAGGATAGAAAAGAAGATTGACACAGAATTACATTTTTTTTTTTAAGCCTCTCTAACGAATTTGATGAAGACAAGGGCTTTGACGGAGGATTTGAGGTTGTCATCTTACACAAGGACCCCACGCCACCTGTTGATGGGCACTCTGAACGAAATGAGACTGGAGAGGTACAAGAAAGTTCGTACGTGTATCAAGGCAAATGAATTCACAGTAAAAAAATTCTCTGACGAGAACATTTTCACCGTGGACAAGATCTACACCCCCCAGAAAGACTGTTGGCTGGGGGATCAAAAAGGAGACAGATATAGACTTTTACAAAAGTTGTTCAGTATTTTGAGTTATGAACATAAAGCCATGTTTAATTCTGGCCAGACTAGATTCATAGAACTTGGAGGAAATTTTGATTTTTTGATAATAAGTTTGTTTTTTTTAAGGCATGGGCTGTCAATTCGAAAATGTATCAAAAAAATTAAAAATCCAAAAAAAAAAAACACAACAAATTATTGTACAACCCGAAAAAGGAATAAGTATGAATTAAAAAAAAAGGAAATTAGGAAGAGAATGAGCGAGTTCTATGTATCTTCAATATGGTTGAACAAGGAACATGGCAAGTTAGCAATTGAATGACAATAAATAAGTGTCAAGGTCAATGCTGGGAAAAATTGCTTCATATCCAGCCAAATCAGTATTTTACCAAAGTCAATTACATGTTACATATTCAAGTGTGTCAAACGGGTGGAGGTTTAATTATATTTACATCAATTGGACAGAAAACACAAAAAATCCTGCATACAAAGAGGTTTTGCAATAGAAATTTACCTTTTATTTAATTATAGTTTAATCGTCGGAGAAGTTTATGCATTTGAGTTGTGGAGAATTGTTTTTATTTGGTCCATTGTGATTATCATTGAGAGTGGTTTTAAGACTCTTTTTTGGTGAAAAAAAATATATCAGTGCGTTAGCAAATTTTGACAAAATACGCAAACCCTTATAGTCTATGACGTCACTTTTTCTATAATTTCAAACTTAATGTATCGTACCGACTGCTGGCAGGGAAAATAGATTTTGACAAAACACTCAACGTCAATATAATATGCGTGGTGGAAGTCAGACATCCGTCATACATTTGGTATATTATAACCTTGATGTGTACAAACCTCACTGTGATATTCTATATATATCTATATTAACATAACTAATTTATACATACAAAATAGGTTGGATGATATTGAATTAACATGAATTCCGATAATACAGCTGTAATATTGTTTCTCATATTCAATTCTTATTTACTTTTCTTTTCTGTCATATGCTTATATATGTCTTCGAAATGAATTTTGTGTGTTGACAAATTTTATTTAGTTGTTTTTGCATTTGATATGTGTCAAAATGATTAGGTAAATTTCTGAAGAGAGGGATAATTATAGACTAAAATGTTTATTGATTAATTATGCATATAAAATAAGAATCTCAATAAAAAATAATATATATAATAAGTTGCAGTCAAATAGAATTAAAATTTTATTTCTATAACATAATGAATCCTTTAAAAGTCCGAATTAATTTTAAATAATAGGCTCACTCGATGGATGGTTAATTCTCCATTACGGAAATCCAAGTCAGTTTAGATACTAACCTCATTTATTTGAGTTGCTTGACTACAACCAAATGATCCAAGTTAACAATAAAATCGTCCTAAATGCATTTGGCAACTTGGACAATTATGATCTTTATTCTGCATATTATCTAAGAAACAGGGTATACATGCACAAGGGATACATCTTTTAAAAAAAAAATATAATAAGTGTATATGAAACGTTGTTGATATGGTTATAATTACCCCACAAGGCCTAATACACCTCCAACGATCCAAGCTATTGAGGCAGGTGAAGATATGATTGAAGTTCTAATCTGGGAATGACATCCAGGGCAGGTCATATAAATTGGAGTTCGCCCATAGTGAATTGGACCATTTTGAGTCTGAGAAGGCTTTGTGTTTGGGCCGCTATATGATGGTGGTGCATTTACTTTTAATATAGGAGGATCTGTATTGATGAAAGATACGCCTCTGGGCTCTCTATCAGCAAGTTGCATCTGTGGTTGTTCTGGCCCAAAACCTTGGTGAACAAAACCGTAATTTGGAGCACTGGCTATAGGAGCTTGAGGGTCTTGATATATATATCCATCTTGTCGATTCGTAGAACCTCCAGGAAATGAAGTGCCGGAAAACGACATTGCTTCAAAGAATGTAATTACAATAATGTGTATGAATTTTGATAATCGTCTTATCTATACTTTATAAAAAAGATAAGTATGTTTATATAGAAAAAGGTTAATAGATAATATCTAATTGTGACCCATCAATACAAGAACAAGCTAGAATAAAAAAATTAAGGTTGGATTAAATTTGTGTTCATGTCTGGGGATGGGGGGTCGCAAAGGTGCTGTAACGCCAAAAAAAAATTAATTTTCCCTTAATATCTAAAGTTTTCTGGAGGAATTTTTCTTCAAAAAATATAATAATTGAAGTTTAATTTTTGAAACTTTTATCAAAGTTTTAAAAACTTTGAAAGGTAACTTAGTTTTTCATCCTTGCCCGACGTGAACCCCCCTGGACTTGTTTGTTTGGTGTGTTTTGAAGGGCAACACAAACAAGACTTCTCATCCGAATGTCCATGCCCTGATGGCTCTGCTCGCGAAATAACTTGTTCTTAGACTTTCACAATAACGATTGTGCTTCTCTTCTCCCGGTGTTGAAACCATCATTCAAAATGGAGGAGCATATTGAATAAACGTGATAAAAATTGTTGAATTACCAACTTTTGTTTCAAAATGGCACCAAATAAAAATATGGAGAAGTGAAAAGTTTCGAAAATAATTGACTCTATCTTGAAAAGAAAGTTCAATGCTCAGGGATTAAATAATAATCACAACGATAAGCATAAGAAAATTCATTCTTTCGATTACCAACTCCAAAAAAACAACAGGGGGGTTGCTAAAAAATCGAAACAATTCATATCATCACTGAGCACTATACAGGGTGTCCACGATAAATTGGAACTATCTCAAAATTCGACCTGCTTGATAAAAATGGAATTTGGAGTGTATTTGTTAGTATGAAAAAGTTAGACATTATATTAAACAATAAATTTATTCAACATGTCCTCCCTCAGCAGCCACCATCTTCTCCATCCTGCCCCTAAAGGATTTGCATGCCCTGATGACTTCCGTGGAATCGACAGCATTCCACTCCCTCGTAATGGAGCCCTTCAGGGCCGCAATACTCTTGTGGCTGACCTTGCACACCTCCCTCTCCAGTAGTAATCACACGGATTGAGGTCGGGGGAGTTAGAGGGGCAGGTGTTGCGATCCCAGAAAGTGATGTCGTTGGAGTTGAAGAGGTTAGTGGTCCTCATGGCGATGTGTGTGGGCGCTGAGTCTTGTTGGAATATGACATCCCTCCCAGCGGCCGTATCCTTCATCCAGGAGATGACGGACTCCTCCATGACTTCGCAGTACCTTATCGCGTTAACCTTTTCCTTGGGATTGAAGAAGAAAGGTCACCGGTGCTACAGATGACACCCAAGGTCATCACGGAGGCCGGGAACTTTGTGGTGAAGACTGCAGTCTCCTTGGCAAGCCACCTGTCATTCTGGACGTTGTAGCTCCTGTCGACAGTTCAGTTCTTCTCGTCGGAGAAGAAGATGATTCTTCCTCCATGGTTCTTCAGGTCATTGAGGAGACACTTACCGTTGGTGAGCCTGGGGGCCTTCATGGATGCCGTGAGGATGTGAGGTTGTTTGGCCATTTGGTATGACCTGTACCCAAGGTCCTCATTCACAGCCTTGGAGACCAGCTGTTTTCTCACTTCACGATTCTTAGCCAACCTGGACAAGGAAGTCCCCGGCGATGCCTTGATGGACTTCTGGAAGCCTTCAAGGAAGCTGGGAGTGCGGATTCGGTCATTTCTCATGTTGTGGGCCTTGCGGCAGACCTTCCCCTCAACCTCCCAGGCATTGAAGACCGGGTACACCGTGGTCTTGGGGTAGTTAAGAAGCTTGTAGATAGCAGAGGGCTTGTGTCGCGTGTGAGCCAATTCGAGGATGGTGTCTCTCCTTGCTTGTTCCATGATTACTATTGTTTGTTGTCAAAACAATTGTGGTGGAAGTTATAGTGTATTGTTCACACAACCTTTTATATTAGTAGGATTTAACCACGAATATCCACATTATGGATCTGGATGAAGTTTAAAGTAGTTCCAATTTATCGTGGACACCCTATATATATTGATACCAGATGTATATCATAGACCAATGAAAATTAAAAGGAAAAAAAATGTGTGCAAGAGAATATATGATATAGGTAAAGAGGGATGTGTGTAGAGAAAAAACTAAGTTTAGTGTTTTGCGTTCAAGGAAAAAAGGATGATACGTGTGCTCTTTCTTATTTTTTTTTAATAATTTTGTGCGCAAAAGAAGAATCCTCGACATATTTTTTAAAGCTCAAGTAGTCTAGATAGAGGGTAGAATTGTAACTCAAAAAGGCACTGGCGTCTCAACAAACAACAATACGAATAAGGACGTTTTCTAAATTTATTCTAAGTCAAAAAAGTTAGGGGGCAAAAAAAAAAAGGCTGAAAATTGCCGGGTTTTTTCAGTAAATAAATTATAGTTTGCAACTATTGGAACTACAAAAATTGATTTTTAACGGAAGTATTTGTTATTTTTTGAATATTTTTTTAAATTCCTTCATTTCTACCCATTTTCCAACAAACGTATATTTTCCACTTTTAAGAAGAAATTCCACAAAACGATCCATTTTGGGTATTTAACTACCCACCTTAGCAAAATTATATAGTATTTTCAATTTCAACTATAGCTATATTGCAAAAATGAACCAGTTGTCCGGGTTATTTTTTTTTACGACATTATTCTCCATAACTTTTTTTGATTTACAATCACAAAAAAAGTAGGTTTGAGTTTATCTTTACAATGCCAATAAATGCTATGGACTTCTTTTTTGAAAAATGAGTACAAAACATTTTGCACAATTTTATTCGCGAATCTCGATTCGTCAATATTTTGACAAGAATAAAAGATTGACTTCTCATCTAGACAAATTTTTTTATGAATATATTTTAGTCATCAAAAAGGGCCCGTAGAGCTGTCTGGACAAATTAAGCCCCTGAAGTCCCATTAAAGAGATATTTGGGTTTCACAGCATACGGTCCAGAGCGCTATCCAAAAGTGTATAAAAGGAGCCTTGCGAGAGTGAAGAGGCCACTTTTGACAACAACAATGAAAGAAACCCATCTCCTTCGTTGCATGACTCTTTTGATTTAGTCTTTTCAACTATTTTTCGACACTTTTAGTCCACTATAGCGCTGATGCCAACACTTTTCGACAATACCTTTTGTGGTAATGTAGAGGGGAAGGCCTGTAGTAACGTCATCCAAGCACCGATGCCCTCAACCCCACAGTCAGCTAGCATTGAGATACAGTGATATACATCCGCAGCAAGTGGCAGGCCTTCCGGCGCCACCTGGACGGAAGCCACAATTGCCACTAAGGGTGGCTACATTATTGATTATGAGAGATCCGACACACATCCATTTTTAGTATTTATTTCGTTGAAATTCCATCGATGATTGATAAATTATATCTCTTTGAAGTTAAAAATAAAAAGTGTTCAGATTTAAATGGACGACACGGTGTTTGCCTTGTACAAATTGCGATTTTGTACGAGTTGTAAATTGTACAAGATGCAACCCAAAAATGAGATAAATGATTTCAAATGAAGGATTTATTAAGTACTTTTGATGAGGATAATGCAATAATTGAATATTTAATCTTGTTCAACTTGTACAATTGTCATATACAAGTTGGGCACAACAAAAACAACCTCAAAGATGATAGGTTGCTTCTTTTAAATATTTAAAAAGTTCCGTAATTTGAGAAATAAAATCCCTTTTTTTCAAAATTGTCTCTCATATGTTAATTTTTGTATTGGCAAAAATAGTAATAAAAATATTCTTTCTCAAATTTTAATATGTAGTGCGTGAACATAAAACAAATCTTGAACAAAATTACGACACGGAGAAGTTCCTTTTTTATTTTTTTACTTCAACTACCCAAATGTTTCCTATCTATGTATATCAATGAACCTTTATTTTGTTTAAAATACTAATATTAGCCCCGATATGGCTACTTTTAAGTGCAATCACTGAGAAAAATTTGTTGATAGATATTGACTATAATTCATCGTTGAACAATACAGATGTAATAATTCATATTCCTTTTTTTTTTTTTAATCCTTCCAGTTTTTTTTTGTGTTAAGAGGCTAAATATGTAATGTGTAAAAAACGGTCTTGTATAAATCTCTATTTTCTATTATATAATTCATACGTATATATGGTATATATAACCCAATATTTCATGGATATATTCGAGTCAATTGTAGGCATTATATTCAAATTTCAAGGATAATTTAAGATAACCAAGAATTTTAACTAATACTTAAGGGCCTTTATTTGATTTGAAAGACTTATAAAATTACCATAAATTTCATTAATTAAAATAGCCAAAATTGATCTTTAAAATTAGTGAACGAGAAAATAATAAAAATTATTTACCTAAAATAGTGACAAAAGTGTCTTAAATCAAATAAAGAATCTAAAAAAATTGAAATTCTTGGATATGAAAAGCCTATATTGACTCGAGTATGACTATGAAATATTATCTTGCATGTACATGTTAAATATCCTTTTCGATGTCTTTGAGAGTTGTAACAAGTACCGGGTGGTCCAAGGAAACTGAACGCTTACAGTTCAATAATTTATGAAGGTTGAGTGATTGAAATTAATTCAAATTTTGATATTATAAAGGATAAACAATTATTTGTCAAAAAAAAAATAATAATAATAAACCTGAGCTCTCTAGCTTACGTACATGTCGAGAAAATGACGCATAAATGTGATCGACGGATTTCCATTCGAGCACTCCAAGCAGTTGGGCGTCTCCAGAATCACATTAAGTCTGAAACGTTGGAGAGGAAGAAGGCTTTTGTCAAAAAGACAAACCATATCCGGAAGAGAATTTAAAAAAACAGCCCAGGGCAATCCCTTCCATTCCATGGAGGGCAATGAAAGAGATCTTTGTGTTTCACAACAGACTGTCCCTAGAACTATCGTTAAGTGGATGGAAAGAGCCTGAAAAGAGTGGATAGGTCAATTTTTAACCCAACAATGACAGAAACCTATGTTCTCCGTTGCAAAACTCTATTGAACTCTTTTTGACACTTTTGGACACCTTTAACCATGACGCCAACCCCTTGAGTATAGATTTTGAGTTACATTTCCAGCCTGCAGTGTGCGTCATCGAAACACTGAGGGCTTCAAAACCACTGTTATTCCGCATTGCGACACCATGACACATACTCGCTGGTCCATTAAAAACTGAACACATATCTATTTATAGTATTTATTTTATTGAAATTATATCTTGTTGAACTTTAAAATTCAAAGTGTTCAGATTTTAATGGACCAGCGAGTATAAGAAAATTTTACAACTGCTAATTTCTACGTCTTAAAATACATTATTTAATTACAATATGGGTCATTCTAATGACCAACTAATCATTGATAATATCATTTCGTTTTGATCTATTAAAATTAATGAATATCATGTTTTTATTTGAAATATAACTGTGGTGATATGAACTATAATATATATCACAAAGTGCTTATATTTTAGTCATTTTGATCGAAACAGACAAAGAATGCGGCATTAATATATAAATCATCCATAAAATTTTCATTTATCATGATCATAGAATCTGTGCAAATCCTTCATTTAAAAATATTAATCACATTTTTAGGTTGAAAAATAACCCTCAATAACATGTTCATTTGCACAAATATTGCGGAAATAATGAAATACAATAATATAGTTATGCTGGAGTCTAAAATTTAAGGTCCAAACTAAATCGTTTTGTGGTATTTCTTCATAAAAGTTGAAAATTGACGTTTGATAAAAAAGGAAGTGAAAAAAAAATGTAAAAAACTAAAGAATTATACAGAAAATGACGGATATTTCGAGTAAACATGAATTTTTATTCATTAAATGAATATGAAAAACAAATTTACAAAAAAAATGTATTTAATCTACGAATCCAATATTTCTATTTTATATATAGAGAGATGAGTAGTAGGCATTTGAACTTTATAATGTAACATAGAATTGTTTTGTGTTGGTCCATGGATTTTTTTCAAAAAAGGTCGATGCTTTATTGAGACAAATAAGATATATGAGATTTGTATTTAGATTGTTTAACACATCTTGTAAAACATACATGTTTTCATTATAATGCAATATGACACAAGCATATCATCTTTTCTGTTAACTATAAAATTGATTGTATAATATAATGTAATCATTAAAAAAACGAAAACCAATGATAATCAATGATGTCAAAAGGGATAGATTTTACCATCATTCAGAACCTAAAATGGGACTGAACCTTCAGGAGTGACTACAGGATTATATATTGGAGAGTGACTTTTTTTTCAAAAAAAAAAAAAATGTAAAAATACAAAGCTGTTCCCAAAAAATTAAAGATTTTGAAAAAAAAAAATGTTTTTTAATTATTATTAATAAAATTTCAAATATAAATTTCTTTTTCATAACCAGAATTAATTTTAAAGATTTTGAAATACTGGAAATGCCACAATAGGTTAATTAAAACAAATAAAAACACACACACAAACATTTATGAAATTTCGAGAACTAAGCTTAATTTCATTTAAAAAGGCAGTATACAGATGGATCTGTATACTGCCTTGCTGGATTTGTCATTAATAGAGGTTCAGCTTTTCTAAATATATATAAACACAAACGATCAAAGATTTTGGCAAATTTATTTTTTCAGTAATAAATTATAAACTGATAGATTTATGTATGAAAATCAATTTCTCTAATGTAACCACCACAAGCACGTTTACAGAAGTCAAATTGCTGAACCCAATTTTCCGCAACTTTTTCAGATGAAGTAACAGATATTGCAGCAATTTCGATATTTTCTCTTCTGAGCTCTTCTAACGTTGCCAGCTTATTGGAGTAGACTAATGGCTTCACATGACTCCAAAGAAAATATTCTAAGGTTGTTAAATCGTACGATTGAGATGGCCAATCAACCGGTGCATTTCTCAATATATAACTCTCACCAAATTTGCTTTGTAATAAATTGATTGTAACATTTGCTGTGCGACCTTGTCATTCAGGTGAAAAAAAATCAGTTCTGATACTGCAATAGCAATTTCCATTGACAATAACGTGGCAATTATCGACATCAACGAAAAAATATGGCCCACTGAGCCCTCTAGCATGAAGTCCTCACCCCTTCTTTTTTCGGGATGCAATGATATCTCCTGAAGCACTTGTGGATTACTGCCTGAGCAATACTGCATGTTTTGTTTATTAACAAAGTCATTTACCAAAAAATGAGCTTCATCACGAAAGATGATTTTGTGCTCGTAATGTTGCTAGGATTGAAAAATTATTTTAATAATAAATTTGAATTATTTACAATCACTGATCAAGTGTATATTGGTCCATGATGAAATGTATACTAATAAAGTTTCTAAATATCAAAAGAAGAAAAGAAATATGCCGTTATTTTTTTCGTAACGTAGAAAAAAAATCTAACGCTACTAAAACCCCTTTATGTACGACGATGGATAAATAATAAATTGCGTTCCCATTCTTTTTTAAAACGGGCATAGGTATTTTTTTTTTTTTTTTTTGTAATGTTCCTTTAATTGGTTTGATGGAGTTGCACTGATTAAGTACAAGTAAACATTATAGTATTACAATTGCTCCATCTAACCTAGGAATCTTTTTTGTGAAATTTATATACATAAAGTATATTTATTTCTCTATAAATCACCAGGGCGTGAACATACACCCATTAAGTTAAAGAGACTAACTCCTGAGCGTGCTGTCCATGAGCCATGGCGATTCCACTAGGTATTTATAACTTATTACTTGTTTTATTAATCAAAATAATAAATTAGGAAATATTCATGGAGTATCAAGTCAGAGGAGGAAATCAACAGCGGACAACAAAAAAGGAGAGTATCATTGAGGGTTTGCTCGAGAGTTATTAGTGTAAGTCCTTGTAGGACTCAAAGAAGAATTGAGAATCGACACCGGAGTAGTTCTAGCCAATATTTCCTTATTATATATGGAGTATGATTGGTAATACTTAGTGAAGCTAATTGTTAGCATTTTGGGCATGTTAAAAAATAGAAAACAATCATCCACATGACCAAACCATGACAATTTGAAGAAAAGTGTTTTGGATGAGAGACGCTTAGCTGTCATTTATTTGGTCTTCTTCAGTCTTTGGACCGCTCCTTTTGACCGTTGGTCTTTCAGATTGTCAGTACTAGGACTAACTAAAGAAGAAGAAATAAACCTGAGTGATGTCCTCAAAAACCGAACTTTAGAAGATTTAGGACTGTTATGAAGGAATGAACTGGACCGGACCGATACTGAGCTAGACGGGACTGCAGTCTTAAGGCCTAAATAAGGACCGGCACAACACTATCAATAATAGTTTGGTAGTTCACCCCTCAGGAATGAATTTACATTCTAGAATAATAAAAACAGCCTTGAGTTTGTCACCTAAAAAAAAACTTATGACTAGCATCACCGGTAATAATCTTTTTTAGTTGATAATACGTAGAGTCAGCTGTCTTATATCTTATATGAGTCAACTCATGAAAACTTAATCAAAACAGCTGATAGAAATATAGGAACATTATATTTATGTTTATTTCAAGAAGGGGATCCTGATTTGAATCAATATTGTGAACAATAACTTTTTTGGATCTCTAAGAAGTAATATTACTTGATGACGTATTCACCAATTGAGAGCAATCTTTTTTGGAGTAATTGATGGAAATTTAAGCTGTTCAACGTCCAATTTTTGGATTGTTTTTAAGGCGTGGCTTTTGATTTCCGGCCGGAACCTCATTGTTGGATTTATTTTCAGATGGAATAAAATTTTCGCTTTGGCTGAAATCAATTATGAGTTAGAGTAGAAATGCTATGAAAAAGTCGGTGATGGTTAAACGTTACTTACGGGTTTGTTTCAGGGGGTGTACTACTCGAAAAAAAGTTTGAGAGCACGAAAAGCGAGATACAAGCAAAAATAAGTACTTTAAAGTATGTGTTTATGACTAAGTCGGTTTCCGTGAAGAACAGAGAGATGACTGTACTCACACAAGCACAAAACTGTAGAAACAGTTGTACTTTGATTAAGAGAAGAGTCAATTACTGGTGATGTAAATGGATTTCTTCTCTTCTTTAAACATTTTCTCTTTGTAAAGTGTTATTTTCATTAACAACGAGAGAGTTATCATGATTTTTATTCTAATAGGGATTTGAACCAACTGTTGAAGCATCCTTAAACTTTCAGCTGTTGTTGTCTTCAATTTCAAGGTAGTAAGAAGAATATGACGTGCAAGTGAACTTGTATGGTGATATTCGAACCAATATTGGGTTTCGGTCTGAAAATTCTATACCGATTTGGGACCAGTATGATTTTTGTTTGAGCATTTTTTGAGATGGATGATAAAGTTAAAAGTATAGTCCCTTGCATTGCTTTATTTTCTTCCTTTGTTCTAACTCTTTGAGAACACATAACACTTAAGGACTAAGCAATTCTAGAATTTAAAGGATATCTGAAAGAAATTTGATTCTTTTTAATATAAGAGACTTTAAAAAAATTGGTCAATACAGAAACAAATCTGTCCAAGGACTGACATTGCCTCTCATTTTTGAGATTTTGGCGTCTTTAAAAACTTCAATTTCTCATCTTTAATTATACAAAAGCTCATCATTGAAGTTCTTCGGATTATTCTTCGAAATTTAGGACAGTGTGCAAGTTATGCACCTACAGCAACCCTTTCTCCAGCCAAGAGAAGTGTAGACATTTTTTTAAATCCAATAGACAAATTTGCATCCTTTTTGTACGGATTCATAAAAACTCGTTTGTTTGTTTTTTCATAGTTGACCTGTCATGTTTTAGTCTCTATTTCTCAGCATCCATTAGTCTGATTCACACAATTTTTAGCGTGGCTATAGAATGAATATTATTCTAGGTGCTAAATCTCAATAAATTGATGTTGGAGAGTAAGTGTTTATACAAGGCTCTTCTAATGGTGTCAAATACTAGGCTAAATTTGTCATTTTTGTACCTTTGATCGGCAAAATCCTCCTATTAAGTCAATTTTTTAGAACCACTGAAAATTGGTAGCTTAGCACCTTTACCAATCAGTGCTGGACTGCGTCTCAGTACTAATTAAAACCAAATAACCTTGGGTTTCTCTACAGGACTCGGAAGGAAAACGTGGATTATTAATAAATGCTAATTAATTTTGTAATTAAAATAGAAGTTTTGTGATTTTTTCTTGCATATTCCGAATTTCCTGTCCTTTCTGCATAAGTAAACAATAACAAACATTTCTCAAATCTTTCATCATGAGTGAGCAAGAAGCAAAAAGACAAAGGATCTTAGACCTTCTGTATCCCAAAATTGAGGTGGCAGAGATTATGGATATTGTGAAGTGTTTCAGGAGCCTCATTTTCAGGGTGGCCAAGATGAAAAAGAATGAAAAAGACCTTCCAAGGAAAGGAGGAAGTGAGGGACACAACTTGAAAAGGGATTCTGAGTTTCTAGGGGACCTGAAGAAGAATATCAAGGAGTACTCTATAAAAATCAATGAATCGCCTTTCTAACAAGTTTGACATGGACGGGGGGACAATCAGAAGGTCCGAGAAGGAGGACTTGGGGTTGTCCTCTTACACAAGGATCCCACGCCACCGGTTAACAGATACTCTGAAGGAAAGGAGACTGCAGAGTTGCAAGAAAGTTCGTGCGTGGATCAAGGTGAATAGATCCACAGTAAAAAAATTCTCTAACGGGAAGATTTTCACTGTGAACCAGGTTTACAAACGTCAAAACGACCATTGGCTTTAGGCAATCGCCACAAGAGGTCAAAAGGGTGTTAAATACAAAACCTCCGACCCAAACAATGGTCCTGGGGGTCGTGGCATGTGAGGGCAAGAAGATGTCTCCCTTCTTTTTGAAGGCTGAGGAGAAAATCGGCCAGGAGGCCTAAATTAAGGTGCTGAGGTTCACCATACTGCCATGGGTCAAGGCTACCTACCCAGAGGACAGCTATGTGTGGACCCAAGATGGTGCACCCTCACACATTGGCCAAACGCGTGAAGTTCTGCACCGACAACATGGCTGATTTTCGGCCCAAGTAAAGTTGTTTTTAATCAAAAACTTTTTTATTTCAGTTCAAAAATATATTCTCTTCCTAGAAGGTATAATAATTTAGTTATTAACATGGATTCTCTGATGCTGATGAGCCTTTCTCCACTTCAGATATTCCATGCCTTAGTCCTCACATAAAAAAAAAATAAAACGAAAAAGAAATCAAAAAGAAAAACAAAGGAACAATTTTAAAACAAAGTAGTTGATGAAATTCACTCAACCTTGACTAAAAATGTCTAAATATAGAAATAAATATATTTGTAAAGACAATATAAAGTTATATAAAAAACTGCATATACTCTTATTTAATGTTTCAAGAGAGTACAGAAAACGATTATGATAAAAGTTAGATTCAAAGGAAATAAGAAGCATTTTTATTAATCTTGGGGTGTATAATACCCCCACTTTAGTTCTTTAAATTTTTTATATAGTACGTTTTCGATCGTTAAGAGTCATACATCATGAAACGTTTAACTTTTTTCATTTGTTGATAGATAAGGTTCTTACGATTCAAACTAATTGACAACACTTGTACCAAATTATTTTTGTACATATTCGTGCAGTGATTGTTCTATATTTTAAATACATTTTTCTGGACAATCATACAAACTCTTTTTTGCAAATAGACTTAGAGATAGGACAATTCGTCGAACCGGATCTGAAGTACCCCGGTAGAGTATAGGGATGCTTGTATTACCCGAAAAATTCGAGACCCAAACCGGCTTCAGGTATTCAAACTTTTACGGATCACAACAAGGATCCCATGGATTTTCCAATTCCTACAATCTTATTGCTGAATACATAATGCAAGTCTTTAAAAAAGAATCTATATCAAACGTAGGCTCTAAAGAGACTTTAAGGGACAGAGGCCTCATGTTTATCTATAATGAATGTTTTTTATCATATACAATTCCGATACGTCTAAAATTCTGTATATGCGCTTTTTCATATATTGCGGAGTTCATTGTTATATGATGTCTTTTGAACCAGAAACATCAACTATTAATTAAACCCATGGTATATGAACCATAAATTGTTCTACAAAAAGTTATAAAAGTTATTTCAAAACAAAAATGCATAACCCTAATCATCTCCGAAGGGTATTTATAATCCACATCTTTTGATCAAAGTTACATGAATCATCAACATGATTCATATACATAGTTTTTGTTTAGTTTCTATTTTAACCATCTTGTCTCCTCTATTCTTTTCAGTCTCTTTAGTACGCTCTTTTTGTCTTGAATAGTGACAAGAGCGACATCACCCTCAACAGTTGTAATGCCCGGTTATTCCACGGGGTGTTACCTCGTGCACAAACCCAAAAATGTACACTACATTTGCATGTATAATGTCGAAGTTAATTCTTCATTTTCTCTAGTCAATGTTCTTAACATTGTTTGGTTGAATATGAATTAATTATTATTAAGCTCGGAACAATTATCAACTATTACTGACTAATAATTTCATAGTTGGAAGAATTCTGGAAGAATTTTCTGTTTCTTTTTGTATGAAAGGTTGTGTGATGCAAACAAGGACACGAAATGTCCGAAGTAATAATTATGCTCAAATCTATGTAACCTCTGGTTATTTATTATTCTGGAATCCATAATAATCTGTAAAAATATAATCTTACTCCGGTTTAATTCGTCCATACTTTTGATGAATTGTTCTCAAATATTCGAGACATGTATCCGTCTAAATTTGTTTTTCAGACCTAGATCAAAAAGTTTGGGAACCCGAAATTTATTCAAATATTAAAGAATAAAGATCTGAAAAAATATGGATCCATCCTATCTTTAATTGAACACTGTGTTTTATTACGAATTTATTTATAGCAATTATTTTAGCATATTTTACAAAATCATACCTAATACACTAAATGAATAAATGCATGGATTTGTTGTTACTAAAGAAGGGATCTTTGTAAAGAAAAAATTATGTTTAGCGTTTTAAAAAGGGGAAACGGTTGTTGTATGTGCTCTTCTTTTTTTTTTTTTTTTTTTTTTTTTTCCTTATTCATATATAGGTTGTCGTGGTGTTAACTTCTCCATCCGAAGGAGGAATTATTGTCTATCTTTGATGTAAACTGATACATTATAAAATAAATATATATTAATTTAAAGATAATTATAACATTTAATGCTATTATAAACGTAGAAAGTTCTTTTATTGATTGCAGTAATTCATTTTCTTCTCCCGAAGTCATATAACAGGGAGCTCATATTAGCAAGGGATTTAATTCATTAATATAATCTGTTTTCCTCCCACTGTCTTCAACAACTCATACTAAAATTCCATCTCTAGTTATGACTTGTGTACTTCTGAAAAAGAGTGCTACACAAAATTTACATAATATAAGTGTAAAAACAAAAAACCATTTTTGAGTTATGAAAATTCTAGTAAAAAAGATTTACCGAGCCCTTTCCCACCCATATTTTGTAGGTTTTTTATAGTGATCGAAATAGAAAGTTTGTGTCATACCGAAAAAAAGCTTCTATTTTTTCATAGGCTTTTATTATTCAGAAAAAAAATATATACATATACCAAACATCAGGAAATAACACTAAATAAAAGGGGACCTACAAAAAAAATATAATTAATAAACATTACATTATAAAATCATTTCCCTCATAAATAGCCCATCATAGTATTTGTATTCCTTTGAAACAAATAGCCTTAAATAAAGAAACATTTTGAAAAATGATTGCTAAAAATACGAGAAGCTTATAGTAATTTTTAAAATAAAAAAATAGTTATATGATCAAATTTTATCCCTTTAGAAGACAATTATAAAAACAAATTGTCTCTTTTAATAAAAACATTCTGTCAAAAAGCCAGAACAGCAATACTCCTCTACGCCCCCCTAAAAAAACACCAATGACTTTGCCATTATAAATGTATTTCGGGCCTGCGGATACGGATAAGTTTGTAAAATATTAGATTGGAATATCATTATTGGTATAGTATGGGCCATATCTTTTCTATCAAACGCTATTATTCCAAGGACTTGGAAGTTGCATGGACTGAGATTAGACTCAGATTTGATTTGGAACTTGGACTGGATTTTGAACTTGGAACTTGGATTTCAGCTGAAATTATGAGGGGAACACCCCTGGGACTTCTTTTCTTGATTTTAAAATCCGAGAGGCATTTTTGGAGTTGTGATGCTGATCAATAGTGAAATAAATTTCATGACTGAACTATTATGGTTTGAAAAATTTTAAATTCCGTTGGAACTCTTTAATCTTTTTGATTGTTAATGGAGTAAATAGTTGTATTGGGAGCCCTTACATAGTTTGGAGTTCTAGAAACTTTGTTTTTGTCGTAATAATTTCAATACCCTTACTCTTCCAAACCGACCATTGTCATTTGACCTGAACCAAAAGACTGTTTTAGAATGTAATCAACCATTCCATCCTGAATAGACTTATTTAGAACAATTAAAATTATCCTCTGGGAAAAATTAAAATTAAAACACACAATACAAAAGCATATCTGATATCAGAGAGTAATATCTGATGGAATAAACATTTTCATACAGTGAAATAGAGATCAATGTTTACAGTCAAATAATTACTTTAGAAGGCTACACAAAATGTGGGGCATGTTCCCTTATAGACCTTATAAGAGTTCGTGTTCACCTTGTCAAATTTGATACACCATTTGAATGTATACGCCAAGAATGGAGGGTATTTTTATTTGGTAGATACTTGGGCGTGCATATATCCATGACACGTCGTCTTTGATACTCATGCCAGGACATTAATTATTCAAATCATACAATTAACCCCTCGTTTAAATAGTTATGGTATATATATTAAAAACCGATTGTATTTTGGTTATGTTAAAAAAATGAAACCAAAAGTCAACATGGTAACCCTGAGACAATTTGATTAGTTTTTTAGCAAAAATGCAACTTAGCTGCCATAATCTTTCATTAGGTGTTCTACAATCAACTGTCAAAAGGGGGAGAAGGGCATTGGCAATAGTTACTCCGATGTCGATCACCAATTCTACTCTGAGTCCAACAAGGATTAAAGGGGTTTTAGCAATATTGAGTTAATGACCGTTATCTTTCTCATGCGGAAATATGCACTTTATGCAAACTAAGAAACTTGTTATCTCCATTCAAGTAAAAGGTCAAGTGATCCATGATTCATAAAAATGCGGACATGAATTTTTATACCATTTTAATGCGAGTATTTATATTTTTTTTAAATATTATTGATAACTGTAGATAATATACTTAAAGATCATATGAAATTTTATAGCAATGGTTTTGTATATATTTTGAAAAATGACAAAGGAAGAAGGGAATTATATAAATTTATTTTTAAGGATATTTAATAGGAAAACTATTTGAATAATTCTACTAAAAATAAATTACTACGAAGAAGACAACCAACAACTTTGTGAGTCCTTCGAGCTCGTTATGAACTCTTGAATCTACTTTATCTTTTTAATTAAAATCATACCAAATCAACATTTAACTGCACATTACATTACTTGGAGTTGGTAGTTTTGCAGACAATACTTGAACATGAAAGCCATTTTAGCCAAAATATTTATTCAGTTGTTAAAGAAGTTATAGAGGAATGGAAATAAGAGAAACAAAATCCCACAATACGAGCGATAGTGGGCAATGCCAAAAATATTATGAATGCCAACAAAGATACAGGTGGGTAAGGGCCACAGATTAGCTGATTTGAGCATACAATAAATGAATAATAGGATGATATAAAACGTGTATGCCTAATGTCAGAGAAGTTAAGTATAACTTATATATTTAAAAAATAAAATATTGGAAAAATTTAAAAAACTACATTAATTCTATTTAAAAAACCGGTTTACTATTATACTGTACCGAAGTACGTAGCATGAGAGGTGTACTGTTAATTGTACCTAACCGTGGGTTAAGATTACCGTACCAACCCTAGTATACATATAAGGTATCCTACTGTAGTCCGTCCTGAAGGTTGTTCTAGGGATGGTTCATTGTTCAGTCAGCGCCTGATATCGTATTTAATTTAGAAACTGGAGAGACTGGAGACGGATTGTCCTTGAAAAGGTCAAATATTGTCCAATAGATGTGTCCGCTAAATCATAAATTTAGGACATTCATAAACCAGATGAAATGGTTCTTCATCTCTTAAACCACACCCACGACATGGTGGGCTAACTTCATGGTGCATGAGATGACAGTGTCGGCGTTAGAGACAATGATCAGTGTATGTCTCTTGGGAGAATCTCACGAATTTGACAGCAATTGTCAAAGTTCGACCAAAGTGTCTGCTATTTTTTCTAGTTAATCGGCAGATACCTTTTTCCTGAGAGATGACCGAGGTATGTCAACAATTAAGGTAGGAAAGTTGATCCACAGCCCCATCTTTGATTAAAATATCAGCCACCTCATTTTTAGCCACATTACTGTGAGTTCTTACCCAATAGAGAAAGAGAAGGACCTCACTAGCTAAAGACCTCAAAATATTTTTTGAGGTCTCGGACAATGGAACTCTTTGTCTTTATAGACCACAGTTGCTGCTTGAGGGTCTGACCAGATGCAAAATCCCCCAAGATTACATTTCTCACGATTGTTTTTAATCCAAGAAATAGTATCATTTATGGCAACATCTCGGCTTGGAAAACAGTATTTTGAGGAATGAGGGTTATGGAGGGCTATCCCCACTACTTGATCACTTTTAGGGATTACAAATCCGAACCAACGCCTCGTTCGGTCTTCGATCCATACGAGAATATATGAGTTTTCAATCTCCTTGTCAAGAAAATTGCATTTTCATATTTTCGTTCGATATATTTCGTCTTTTTTGAGGTTACGATATAGATTGGAGATAATTGTGTCCTTGGCAAAATCATTTGGAACACTCTTCCTTATTGGTTTGACCAATAAGTCCTTTCACTGCATGGAGAACCTTCTTGGCCTTGGACGATTTTGCCCTGAAATGAGTGTGGAATCTAAGTTTTGAGTATAATATAACCCCGAGATATTTCATGTCTTGAGAGGATTGTGTATTTGTTGGCCTCTCATTGAAAAGCTTGGTCAAAATGAAAGTGAATGTTTTGTTTTACGTGGGAAGACTGTGGTCAGTGTCTTGAAGGGGTTAAAAGTTAGACCCTTGGCATGACCCCATTGATTAACAATCAGGAGAGCTTGATTCATATTATGAACCATACATCGAAGATCAAGTACCTTAGTATCCTCGAACTTGACCTAGATATAATTGATAGTGATATTCCAAATAATAAAGGACAGCACTCTCCCCTCCCCTGTGGACTACCCCTAGTTGAGCGGACTATCTACACCTTGACCTTGGAGTCCTGTTAAAGCACAAGCAAAGGAAATGCAATCAAAGTCTCCACTACAGTCAAGACAGACAGCAACAGCATATTTCTTGCCGTAAACAGCCTCTTGCAGGAGATCAGTTTAATTTATTGATCTAAACGATTGTATATTTTAATTCAATTTAAAATGATAGTATGAAAAATAGGTATTCTTCAAATAGGTTAATTAATTAATGTTCGTTTGTAGAAAAATATTTTGTACAATTTATGTCAAGACAAAATGGTAACATGTAGTTCATATTAGAGAATATTTATGGATTGATGAATTGTCCTTTGGCAAAATGTATATTCGAGAATTGTTCTTCGGCAACATGACATTCAGTAAAAAAGTTTTTGGGCAATTATCCGAGAACACAATCTCTCATATATCTTATTTGATTTCATGAACAATCGACATGATTAGGCAACATTCCTAGGAACAAGAGTTAAGGACATGTTCCAAGGACTAACGGTCTTAAGACAGAATAAATAAAAACCAACACAACACTAGTTGTGTGTAAGTTTCCCAATCTTGTTACTTAGTTCATATTTAATATTATATATAAGTATACCTTATTTATTTTGAAAATACATATTTCATCCGAGTAACATCCCATTTTTTATGGAAATATGTAATTATTTTCCATGTCGAATGATGAAGCACGCCATTCCGTGGAAAAGGGTCTTAATTGATAACAAAAACAATTAAAAATCCATAATTGACTTTAGGCCTAGGTTTTGAGATCCACTACGTGTACATTCTAGTTTATGGTTATATTTAAAATATGTATTAATGAACTTTCTATAATTGTTATTAATTAATGAATTATAGAAGTTCAAATGTTACTTTTTTCCTTTTCTTGTCAATTTATGATTCCCACCCTGTACAACATTGGACTAATGCTCAATAATAATTAGGAAACAGGGTCATCAAATACCTAATGAACTGACATTTATAAATGTGGGTGAATATATTCAAGCTAATTTGAATGACATTTATGACAATATCGTTCGATTCATATTCACGCTTAAAAAGCACATTATTTCTGAGCAAAAACATTATAAAAACTAATAACTCATCCTTAGACTTCATCAGTCAAGTCGACGCCTTTAATCAAAAATGTTGAAAGAGGTCCTTGATGTTTTCCTTCATAACTTTTTTTCATATTAAAATCTAATTTAACGTCTTTATGTTTTAGATTCTTGTCATTGGACTTTGCTTTATATTGGCGGAAACATCTCCAACACCGATACTCAATCGCAATGTCGGAAGACTGGCCTTGCTCACAAAATTAGCAAAGAAAAAATTCATTCCTTTGATATTAAAAAAGTATATCAAACTCAGAATCAAAAAAGCTCTTTTCAGACCGTTGAAACGTATCGCAAAAAAGAAGTTGAAAAAGTTTGTGATTAGTAACGCATTGTTAGGGCAAAATCATCATTTTGATTTATTTAAATAATATGTTTTTATTGAATTATTAATATTGTCTACTTTTTGTAAATTAAAATAGTTTTTAAAAGAATATGATACAGAAGTTGTCTTTCAATTCTACAAATTTGTTAGTTGACATCAAATACAAAATATGTGGTGGGGCTTCAATATCAGAACAATCTTGAGCAAAAATCCAGAAAATGTTGTTGTTTATATATAGGGGTATCTGGTGTCAAATATGAGAGGTTTTTTTCAAAATCTTCTACAAGGTTGAGATTTAAAGACAATATGTATTTCAATTTATTTCCCAAAATTAATTCAGCAATTTACAAATCCTTTCCTCTAACACGTAGGGGTTTCTATTGAATTCAATCCCTCAAACTAACCACCTTACGCTTCAACCACAGCTTTCAACCTGTCCTTGAGCCTATAACATACCTTGATGAAAAAATCCATATTGGCATTGCCTCAAGAATGGAAGCACATTTGCAGTCAACAATGTTATATACAAGTTTATGTGAATCTTTTTCCCAGATACACTTCGCATAGTAGTCCAAGGGTGTTCAGATCCGCGTAGCTAGGAGGCCAAATTTATTTTGTCCAAAATATAAAGGTCTTAGACCGTTGATTTTTTCATGAATAAACCATTTTCCAACTACCCAATTCAGACAAACCGAACCAATTTAAAATTCTAGCACGACACCAAATCTGTTAACGCCCATTTAAGCTCTCCAGAATCATTAACCGTTGAGTTTTTTACGTCTTTGGAAGTAGATAATATTAGCTTCATGATATTTGGAAGACATCGCAGTATATACTGTTTTGTTAGCTGAATCTAATAATAACGCATTTATAAACATAGATATGTGGGCTGCCAAGATATTGAGGAATAAACTTATTCCGAATTTAAAATCCCTACTGTGTATATGTTTCGATCAATTATAATCATGTAGGAAGAACTTTCATAGTAGATTCATGTTCCACATTAAACATTCTTAGTACTTATCTCTAAGACAGAAAAATTATTTGAAGATACAGGCTTTTTTGAAAACCTGCAATTGGTCCATATTATTCCATGGTCATTTATTGTTGATATTTAACTACTGATTAAGTAGAAATGCATAAACATCAGTATGTGATTGATGAAATGACTTGGGAGCATGTACTTGTTAAGCTGCTTTGGGGCAATACCTCCTACTTGACTAAGTTTGACAAATCTATACCGAATTTGAAAGTTGTGCCAGCTCTGGATGCACTCCCTACAAATTAAGGGCCTGGAACCCTCATGTCATACTTACACAAGGCTATGGCCCAAATTACCCTAAGTAGGGTCGCAGATTTGTTTCATTTAGTCTAAAAACATTGTATTTAAATTTTGAACTGCTTTGAAAAATATTTAGAGGTAGCTCAACGGCTACAAAGTTTTGAAATTTTACACATTAAAAAAAACAATGTTTTGACCTGAATATCAGCTAAGCACTTTGTGTTAAAACAAACCTTATGATACAAGAAATTTAAGCAAATCAATTTGCTATTGAACAATATTTTAAAGTTTTTTTACTAACTTTTTGTGCTAATTGGTCAAAAAGAGCAAAAACTACCACAACTTGCATTTTTTGATGTATGGCCACCTGTCTGCTCGTAAAAGAAAGGATATCTACATTTACAATTTGTGTGATCTAAATTGTTTATTAATTACTAGCAATAGAATTAAAAATTATATAAGGATAAATTCGAATTTTTTCCGAACTTTTATTCACCTTTTTCCCTGAAAAATACTTTTGAAGCTAAATACATTGAATAAATTATAATTGAGTATTAAGAAATATTCATTGTAGCGGTGTTTCTGGCTTGAACTGTATTCAAAAATCAAAATAGCCTAATTTTAATCAATAAATACTTACATCCTCTACGAATGTTGAAATGTTGAAAATATTTCAAGAAAAATGGCAATCCATTAATACAGCTAAGAAAGGTATTGTAATTGAATATGGTTTAACAGAGAGTCTCGTAGAAGATGTGTGACAAGAGTCCTTTGATTGCACATTGCAACAGCATTTTTGGTACGCAGGCTGACCCCCACATTTCTTATTGGTATTTAAGCTGTAGAACATAAAAATGACCATTAAAACTTTCAAACTCTAAAAGTATTGGCCTTTAAAGTCTTTTTTTTAATCAAGTTTTTAGGGTATAACCATGATTCAGTGCCATATTTTGAAAAAAATGTTTTTAAAAAAGGTTGGTTTCGATTGATTTTTCGTCAATTGAGTTTTTAATATTTATTAACAAATTTAAATATAATATGGTGGTTAGATTGCGTAAATATAGAAATATAATCATATCCCAGGGAGGAAATGAATTACTTATGAGTATAATAATTTGTTTTTTTTATATATAAAGTATCTATAAAATTGTTTACATCCTCTTAGATCTTAATTATTTTAGAAAATAATTATAACAAACGATTCAAATTTTTCCCCTGAATATCATTGTTATATATATTCATGCAACCTGGCCAGCTCATTATATTTAAATGTCTCAATAAATATTGAAAACTAAATCAATCAAATTCGATTTTTTTAATTGAATTTTAGGTTTATTCTATAACTTCTGCTAGGATATAAAGCACTTGAAGTAAAAATAAAAAAGATATTATCTTCTGAGTAAGGTCTATCATTTTTATTCGATTTTTGATGGGTATATACATTTTTATTAATTATAATCAAGATAAAGTACTGAATCATTCATTTTTCAAACACTAAAATGCTTAAATATCTATATTTACTTTAATTTTGATTTTTAAAAACTTGATTTTCTTAAAAAGATTTTAAAAGTTTGAATCTTTCAAACAGAATAATAATTGTGAGTTTCAGGATGCGGGCACTCTAAGACCTTAAATTTGTTGCATAGGATTATGCAATGAAATGTATGGAAAGAAACCTTCCTCGACACAATTATAAAGAATTTCTGAACCTTGTAATTAAATTTGTTGATGATGTTCATCCACAGAGTGTAAAATTTAAACCACCTCGTTCTATAACCCACGCCTGACGGGTATCAAAAGTTTTATTGTGATTAAAAAATTAGAATGTTTCGATGGTAATTCAAATTGACAGGCATAGAAGAGAGAGAATTGTGCAATATATGTCTACTTAAAATGCGAGTGTATCGCACTTTCTGAATGTCTGTTCCTCAAGCCATAAGTGTATCTAATAATGAATTGAATTTAACAAAATCCTTCCTTAAATATTCATTCATTGATTCAGACATATTAAAGTTAACATCAACAAAAACATTGAAGGAGTTATGAGTAATTTGACTAATAAAACTCAAGAAGGGATGTATTTACCCTCAATGAATTAAAACACAAAAACTTGGAATATTTAGCTACAAAAAAATCAAAGAAATTCTTTCAAAGTCTGCAACTTTACGATAAATTTTTTGTGTCAGATCCAGTATCATAGAATGATTGAATTGACTAACGACAAGCTATTGGTACTATCATTCATTTAAAAGTTGTTCATGATCTTCTTGAGTGTAAAGTTGTTCTCATTAAAGAATATAGTGATCTTCTGATATCTGATGAATCACACCTCAAATTCCTCTTCCAAGTGGTCGAAGATCATTGAAGCATATAAGTCGTTAATGCAGGGCTAAATGCTATTTTAGAAAATTTTATTTTCAAAAATATGTGCAATAGAACTTATTCAAACTTTATTACGTTATATTCAAAGGTTAGATTCATAAAAATATAGGAAAGTTTTATCATTGAAAGAAAAAAAAAATATTCTCTTTACTTTTTGGGATTTCATATCCTTAACTCATACAAAAATTGGTCTAAAATGATCATGATGATGGTTTGTTTTTTCACCTAAATATGATAAATTTAGGTGATAAAGGTTTTTTATAGAAAAAATGTCAGAAAAAGGTCAAATTTATAGTAAATTAACCTGTTTTGTCAACTTCAAACTTTGTCAACTTTTGATTATTGCAATGATTTGGGACACATAGATTTTAAATATGGATATAATTTATTTTACGAGCAAACAGAAGGACATTAAGGTGTACAAAAAAAAATGCCACAAATCAATTAAAAATTCTGCCAATCCCTTGAATTTAAAGATTTCCTCGATTTTGAAGGGAAAAATTGTTACAAATTGGATGATTTCAAACATGACAACTTAGTATTCTAGTGAATATGCGCTAACTATATGCATTATAATATTTTATTTGGCCTATATTTTTTTGCTGATACAATTAAAAATCAACTTTAAAGTACATAATGACTAAAGGTAAACCTGTTAATAGAATCTGTACAGAAATTACCTATTTATACCAATCAATCAATTAAATAAACACAAATGAAGCACGTCAGAGGTTCATTTACAAAATGTTGAACAACATAAATATGCTTTTTGATATATCTAATCCCAAAACAAAGAAAATACGTATTTTAACACTAGAAATAAAAGAAGATATGGAGCTTTCAAAAATTATCAGCAATAGGAGAAAATGTACATTCCTCTTGGAGCAAAACGTAAGGTCTCCGGATAGAAAATTAATAGGAAAATAAACATATGAATAAAGGAAAAGCAACGTCTCAATAATGCAAACAATAATGAATATTCAAATGAAAATGTCGTATAATTAAACCAGTAAGTTCTGTTCAAAAGGTTTTAGAATTTGTTCCCAAAAAGAAGACGCTCTATGATCAACTCGCTTTTTAAAAAAAAAAAAGGAACTGATTACCTTAGCCAAAAATGTTATCACATCTCCGAATTTGACACACATTTGAAAAAGAATGGCAACTCTGTTGATTACAGAAACAATTAAAGCTGGTGTACGAGGAATTGAGGACTTTGTTCTCTCAAAGTCATCGACAGCCAGAGGACGAGAGGAAGCACGCACAAACATATCGAAAGAAGTGAAAGACTCTTTCAGAGGAATAACATCCAAGTCTCCATGTTGGAATAACAATTGACTGGGATTTAAAAATGGTGTGCAATGTAGATATATTGGCAGTAGTTACAACCGGAGCATCTTTCAATGAAAAAAATAATGTCTATCCCAGTAATTAAAGGAATTGGGGAAAGTTACAATCCATCGTTGGTTTTGGAAGGTGTAAAGATTTTCCGGACCGACATAAAACGTCAGGGTTTGGCATATTCAAGATCTACTAAATCAGGTCATTGTATCAAAAAATCAGCCATTGAAGCCTACGGGAACTTAGTAATCGAAGTGCAAACAAGTTGCAAAACAAAGTTACTAGTCATGGCCAGACCTTATTTTAGACCAAAAGTTACTAGTCACTTGAATTAAGATTCGGTGCTTATGTGTAAATAGTTACCAATCACTTATTTATAAGTATTTTTGAAATTTCAAAAATTAAATAAATGTAAATAACTCCGTTACTAGATAAGTTAGAGAACTAAAATTGAATTCATCTGATTCTCCGTCATATGAGCAATTCAAATTGGCGCCATTTGTGCCAATTTGCTAATTGAAACAGGAGTTATTCAAAAAAAAAAAAACCTCTATTTTTTTACCTTTACGAAAAGGCCGTTATCTCTTATAGAAAGGTTTGAATGTCTGCACTTACACATTATTAAGGGTGATAATTTTGGTAAGAATAGAAAAGCGTGCGAGGAGAAGAGAAGAAATACTTATGGCATCATTGATTAAATAATATACATCTTCTTCTATCAATCAAGAACGTTATCATTCCCGCCTTTATTATTTAATATTAATATAATATTAGATGGTGATAGTCGATAGAGAACTGAATAAAATACCTAAAATAACGTTGCCTTCTGTCTGAATTTCTGAAAATGGAGGCCAAAGAATTTGGAAAATACTTACCGGGTGAGAAACAGATGGTTTGTCGGATTTGTCGATATAAATGTGCATTTAGTCCCCTGTCTAGAATTACACGCCACTCATTAACCTCATCTCATATCAAGAGCATGGATATTCATCTAAAAAATCAAGTTAATGATGAATACATCAAGTCAGACTTTAACTCTGATCATTCCATTGCTAATCATCTACGTTCAAAAAATGTATGGCGAAATACACTGGTAAACCTATCCCTAACCGAGGAACCATCATTAAATTAATGGAGGATGTTGGTACTGATGTCATCCACGCCAAATAACGATCAAGTTATCAGTAAAAAGTTTAAAATATTTACTAATTTCGAAATGGAACTCTGAATTTTGTACTATCTAACAGTAAGTATTCAATTTTTTTTTAAATCTAACCCTAAAATATGATTCTATTTTTGCTAAACATATCAAGAACTATGATACACAACTCATTAAATAGCATATCACTTAAGGGTGAGCTATGGTTGATGGGCTCCAAGAAATGGTGTTCAGAAAACTCATAAAAGGGAAAAACAACAGCTTAAATGGTCACAACAAGGGGGGTAGTTACATGGGTTGTAGCATTATAATATGCAATTGTGTATATCCTTCATGATACTAGTATGTTGTTATATAAGCATAAATAACGAGGAAAATATCTTTTTTGATGCTCTTAATAAGGAGTAATATCGCCGGACATTACTACATAATTAGCTTTTGCTCTAAATCTTTAAGATGGATTTATTTCTAACATTTTTTTATTTAGATATTTATTGTCTAATTTTATGGTTTTGACATTTACTTTATTTTTAATAATTAGTTAGATCTCATCGGTAGAGATATATCTATCCAGTGCACAATTGTATATAGCAACTTCCACATGAAGAAGAGGGGGATTATCTTTTTGATTCAACTCCACGTCTCGCTTGTGTTTTGCAACCTAAAGTTATGACATATTCAACTGTATTCCGGTATATCTTCATTAAACATTTTGCTAATAAATACTTTCGTTATACCCTCAAAAATCATAATAAAGCAGGCTGCTAACAATCAGACCAGTAATTTAAACAATGATACCATATGTATTTTTCTCCCCCTTCTCCTTGCACGCGTTTTTCTCTACAATATTATCAACTTTATACATTATAATATCTAGCCAAGTACAGGGTGCGTGGACAAAATCTGCCGCTTCAAAAAACAACAACTACAAGCTCATTTTATAATATTTATTGATAAAATAAAAACGAATATATTTATTAGGATATAGAGCAGCTATCTATTTAATATAGCCGCCGTCTGCGGCCAAAACCCGCTCAATGCGGCTACGAAACTGAGAACAGGCATTTTGGATCTGCGCTGCTTCTATCTCACTGAATTTCTCCTTGATCCAGGTGATGAGAGACTGCTTGGTGTTATGGGAGGAGCGGTTGGTCATGTTCTCCACGTAGGACCAGACAAAGTAGTCCAATGGGTTCAAATCCGGTGATGAGGGAGGCCAAGAGGAAAAGGGTCCAAATGCAAAAGCATTGTTTTTCAGCCATTCTTGCGTCCGCTTAGCTTTGTGGGCCGGAGCGAGTCCTGCTGCCACATCCACGGCCTGTCTTGAAGATGTGGGACGACATGAACTGACCCTCACTTGACACGACCCCAAAGACCATGACAGTGGCCGGAAGCTTGGTCTTCATGACCCTGGGGACGTCCCGGACAATCTTGGTGCTCTTCTCCTCCTTCTTCTTCCTGTCAACAACATCCATCGGGTCCGATGACTCCTCCAGCTGCTTCCTGAGACTTCTGACCGTTCTAAATGGCATTGACAGAAGGCCAGAGATGTCAGCATTGCTTAATTTCATGTGATCACTAAGCATAATCTGAATAGCAGCGCACCTACGATCTCTCTCATTGAACATAATTACTTTTCTTGGGCACTTATAATTATGCTATTGCTACAAGTGGTGAACATTAACTGAAGCCTATGATCTGGGAAAAATTTTAACACCAAAAACAGACGGATCAGACATCAGCTAATGGAGTAATGTTGTCTTTAAAATGCGGCCGATTTAGTCCACGCACCCTGTAAATTATGCATCTTTCTGTATAAAACAGTCATATCTAAAAAGTACCTTAAAAGCGCCTTTTTTCAAGATAGAGTAAAAAATAAAAAAAACAATAGGCATTTCTTTGCAAATATATGATACTTCAAAGATAATATTTAATTGAACGTAAAAATTGTGATACACAAAAAAAAACATTATTACAAATGGTTTTTAATTTATCATACAGTATAATACAGTTTTGAAGTTTTGAATTTGGCAAAATTAGTGCAAATTCTAAACTTTCAGAAATCTGGCTATATAATGCAAAATCACTCTAAATTACTAGTTATTTTTAAAATTTGTAGAAAATCAAATTTAAGCTAATTACGATTACATACATTTGTCTATAAATCCATTAGTAACCTTCATTGATATCATTTGAACTTTTAAACAACCACAACCTTTCATAAGAAAAAATATAGTAATACTATAATTTAAAAAGTAACTAATTATTTAGAGAATATTCAAAAATTTGAATAGTATCAAGCAAAATTAGCAACATTTTTTCAATTTAGAGCTGGAAATCTAAATTGGTGCAACACGTCCAAATCAGATATTTACTCACTTCTGTAGTAGATGTTTAATGTTCCAGAACAAAATTTTCGTTTTTTAGTCGTAAAAACAGATGTTGTTTAGTGTAGTTTTCTGAATTTAAAATGGCAACACATTAAAGTTAGACAAATAATTTCTAAGTTACAAGTTGTTAAAGTTCAACTTTATACAAAAACAGTTTGCCATTTTGAAATTTTACTAATCAGTTCATAGACATTGGACCGATATATAATTTTTTTAAATAGTTTTCATAAATTTACGAATTACCAACTTCTTTAAACTTATTATTGACCGTAATACAATTTTTAGAGAATATTTTTTTTTTTTTTTTTAAATTATTTATTTTTTTAAATCCAACACTTCTACTTTTCACAATGTCAATTGCATCATTTTTTCATCAAAAACGTCAAACTTCCTAAATCCGAAACTAGGGCTAGGAGAAAAAAAGTTAGAAATATAAACTGTAGACTTATTGCAAAAACAGTTTGACGTTTTGAAATTTTACAAATCGGTTCATAAACATTGATATAAACTGATATAAAAAAAATTAAATTGTTTTATTAATTTACAAAGTATTAAATTCTGTAAACTTAATATTGACCATCATACAATTTTTAGAAAAAAAATGTTTTGAAAAAAAAAATAGTAATTATTTTTCTAATTATATATCTGATTATTTGTGTATTTTTGTCAGCCAATGAAAATAAAGGATAATATTTCTTTTTTTTTTCCTCTCCTACGTGTTTTTTTTTCCTACTTTGTAATTGGTTCTTTCTGTGTAAAATTTTTGTGTGTTTATATTTAATATTAATTGTTAATTTAAAACATTGAAATGAAGTCGTTTCCAAATAAATACCATCTATCATAATAGTATATTAAATATACTAACCAGATTTCTGAAAATTTAGAATTTGCACAAATTTTGCGAATTTCAAAACTGTATTATGTTGTATGGTACGATTTAAAACCATTTGTATTAATGGATTTTTAGTGTCTCTTAACTCTTAGAAGATGATAGAATCATTTCAATATTAAATTTTTCAAAAGTAAGTGGCGAATCGTAATTCAAGTGACCCGTAACTTTTGGTCTAAAATAAGGTCTTTTTGTCTTTTACTAATGTTTTGATTGACAAATCTCAGTAATTATAATTACCTTAAATCTCATTGTTTACAACTTTTAAAAATAACGTTAGTAATTTAGAGTAATTTTGCGTAACATAACAAAATTTCGGGGATTTTTTGGGGTCGATTGTTCCGGTTCTAATTATCCAATCCTAGCGTTTTTTACAGTTTTGAAATTAGAAAAGAAAGGCATTACAATTTAGTTAAATGATTTTTATCCTTACTTTCAAATCCAGGTTTGTATTTTTTCCCGGACATCTAAATTACTAAAATGTTTAATGATAGTTGTAGACAATCAAATTTAAGGTAATTATTGCAGCTGTGATTTGTCTATAAAATAAGTAGTAAAAGTGCTATGTTGTAAATAATGTTAATCATTATTTTGGTTAATTTCTTAAAACTATAACTTTAATTCTTGACTTTGTAGATTAATATATTTCGAGGTATAGATATGAGTATAGGTATGAGTATAGACCTACATGTCGAGCAAGTTAATTTGTATTAGAATAAAAGTCACAAAAGTAATTTAGGTTCAAAATTATTTCAAGATTTTGAATTTAAGACAAGAAGTAGTAATCGGATGTTGTAACTTATTTAAATGAGTATTATAGACCAGTTCAATTTATGGTAAAACACGTTAAAATATGAAAAAATATAAATATTTAGATGAATTATATGGCTTTTAAAAATTTTGTTTTAAATTTTTTGTGTTGTGTTTATTCTCTTTTTTTTTTTTTTTTCATAGTCTTATTGCTAAAACTGATATTAAGATTTTAATATTTCAAAATTTAAGTTGATAGACACTAATGTTATATAATAGCTTTAAATATTCAGCTCTAGTTAAATAAATTTCAAAAAAAAAGATTTAGCAAAATTGTTGCTTTAATTCTGAACCTAATTTAGTATATTATAATTCATGCATGAATAAATTATTGTGTAGCACTAAATTTAGCTCTATAGACCATATAAATATGCTTTTGCTACATAACAAGTGACTGGTAACTTTACAAGTTACTCTCCATAAGCGTCAATTATATAATTAGGTGATAGACTATCACTGATAGTAACTTCAAGCAAAAATAATAGAAATTTCACAAAATCAGTGACTAGTAACTTTTACTTCAATGAACGCCGATTCCAAATCCCAAATTTGAAGAATTTTCATTTTTGGAACGGCCAAAAATGAATGAAGCCAATTTCCGATTTGGATTAAAATTTAATACAAGATGTATGTATATATATAAAATCTATTTTCAATTTTTTTTTGGCCAGCTTCGTTTTTTAGTCACGGAGATAAAGCTGGATAAATACCGAGTGATTAGTAACTTTTATACAAAAATTGCATTTAAACAGTATTTTCTCCGAATTTCCTGGACCGATTTTCAATCGGACAGAAGGTCCGGCCAAGTGTTGTGGTTCTTTTATGTTAGTAATCTCATTCGTTTTTGTTTTTTTACCCGAGTTCCAAAAACCAATTTGACCGGGGTAAATTATCCGGCTCATTACGCCGAGGGTGAAACCATTAGAAAGGTTTTTTTGATTTGGAGCCGGGAACTTGTCGATAATGGAGAAAATAAAAAACGGCAAAAAGTGCTGTTAAGAAAAATTTGTTGTAATAAAAGAGTTTTTTTTTTTTTTTTAAATTCATTTGGCTGCGTTTCCTTTCAAATTGTTCCTTACAAAAAAGTTGATTTTAAATAGCTCTATTAAGCGTATAGCTTCTAGTTGACGATTCCACTTTATTTATAATTACTTTAAGGTTGATTAAAATAACTCAAACCTGTATATTTAGGCAGAAAATGGCCTAAATTAAACAAAAGTTATCCTACAAAAATAATAAAAAATACTTTGAAGTAAAATATAGATTTCCAGTTGTATCAGAATGAAAATATAGGTCAAATCAGGTCAAGTCAGAGAAATATTAAGTTTTCATGTGCTGAAGCCATAAGATTTCCCGAAATTGTTCCCTTAAAAATCGGGTAAATCTTTAGACCTCCAGGGCAGTCTAAAATATTAAAATATATGTATGGTTTTTGTTATATATTAAAAAAAACTACTAATAAAACAGCAGTGTGCATGATACCAAACAAGTTTGTTTTTTGGGACACTTTAATGAACAAATACCAAAAAAATGTAAGTTATGATAATTTTTCCCCTTTTTTCACCAATTAGAACCAAATGTTAATAGAAAAACTTTAAAATATGTTAGCTAAATTTCTTGTTTTCCATGATTTGTTGAACCACACAGTGCTTAAGTGATATTCTCTTAATTTTTAAATTGTAAAATTTTAAAACTTTGGAGCCACTTAGCTACCTCGTAAATTTTTTCAACCCCGTACAAAACTTATATAAGTTGTTTTTCGTCAAAAAGGAAGAAATTATACGTACTATTTGGACGGGTTACAATAATTATGGGAGCATTGTAAGATGTTAAAACATAAAACTCTTATGTTTCTTTGTTAGATCAGGCACTTTTCAGTATTTCCTTCTTCTTATAGCTAATCTTATAATTAAACGACAAGACAGCCACTCTGCTTTTCTACTCAAGATTTTTGTCAGGATTACTACGTTCCTTTTTGGTTTATCTTATTTTTACATACCAGCGGCAGGTTCTCTTATTTAATATGGCAAAGTTTGTTGAGATGAACGTACACTCTTGGTTATTTATAATCACATCAATTCTTGTTTCCTTCAATCTGTAAAGATGCTACATTCAGGGAATTAGTAATTAGTTGACCTTATGATACAATTTGAGTATAGATAAAACAGGTTTAAAATGAAAAATTGAATTTTGTTGTAACATACCTAATATGTGATTATCCCCGTGAAAAAATTATTTATCTACGTCTTATTACTCGGGCCAATGACGGGATCAAACCAAGATGACGGAAAAATTCATTTTCAAAGAATGAAGTTTTTGTTAAAAAAACTTCAAAAGTCCACAGATGTTTATCAAAAATTAAAATTTTTGGAACAAAATTTAAAGTATAAAATTTTTGGAAAAAAAACTTTGATAAATTAGATTACATGTTTTGAAAAAAAAAAAAAATTACAAGTTTCAATTTTCCAGTAAATAGGAAAAAATGGGGGCTCCTCAAACCCATCCGCTGAAGCCGCTCCTGCTACTCCCAGTGTTTCATTTGTAAAACTCTGTCAACATCTCATGCACAGCTGATTGAAGTGTACTCTTATTTGGATATGATGATTAAAATAAAAGGACAAAGTTTTTGTTAGTATGAGATCAATCTATATTTCATAAAATCAAATATACTATAAATTTAACATTATTCGAAAAACACACGACATGATTATGACCTTGAGTGAGTAAGAGATCATATATATGAGCGCATACGAGTACATTTTTAGTCAAGATGCTACAACAACTTTTACGGGAAGGGGATGGGGGGGAGGAATTCATTGGACAATTTGTATAGTATGAACATATATTAATGAGAAAACTTTTTGAATATCGTGACCGAAAAATTCATTCATTATAATAAATATTTTGGAATAATAGATGTTCATGAAATAAATAAGCTTTAAAGGAGTATAAGATCCTGCTTTTTAACACTAAAACGACGCATTAGAATGATATTACGGACTGTTAGTAGCAAAAATACTCTTACCAAAGTTTCAAATCATTGCCACCCAACAAAAGAAGGTTGTTCTTTGAGTTTGTTGCTCTGTTAAATGATTTCACCCCACCTGGAGTAAGAAACTACTAGAAGAGAAGGACTGGAGACAGAGCTGAGTCAGCTATTGACTGTAGTCCTGTAACTATGATAAATGTACTGAATTTAAGGACTACAGTCAACACCTATCTACAGTCCTATTCTAGAGTAGTCCTTGACTGAGGTAGCATAAACTATTTTTGTCGTACAATATCTAAGTATATATATATATACAATATATTACCTTTAATTGTAGTTTTTTTTTTTTTTTTGAGTAATAGCCATTTTAATTATCCATATACAGATTATTAGTAATCGGCCATTAAGGATAATATAGATTGTGTTGTCACATAGTAAATCACTTTTTTCCTAGGATTAAAATGAGTATATTAAATTATACCAATTTGTATAAATTGTGATCACGGTGCCGGTGATGAATGATGAAATAGTTGAAATGAAGAAAGAATTGGGACGTATTTTCAAAAATATTACCATTATGAATACTAATTTAGTGCAGCACATAGTGCCCGATATTGTTGATAGAAATGAAGATCTTTTGAATAAGATGTTGACCGGAATGAGGATGAGGAAGGAGCATGATGAGAAAATTGCTCGATTAAGTGACAGGAAGACGCAGAGGCAGTTTGAACTCTACGCCTTCCGGGTAGTATGTTTTTTAATTTTGTTTTTTAAGATAGTGGCGCTCGCGCTTTTTCGGTACTTCAATGATACCGAAGTTTCTAGTTATAATGACTTGATACTTGGAGTTATCGCACTCCTTGATACTGTTGCGGTTTCCTTGAACATACACACTGGGTATGTAGGAGGAAAGAGAAATGCCTTCTCTAGAGTAAAAGACTTTTTGCCCGAAGAGAAGCTTTTGTTGACGAATACGGATGATGCTTGGAGACCCAAGGATTTTCATCCGCTTCCCAGAACATCCGCGGGGAATGCTCCGAGCGATACCCCGCCTGCTTTGTGATGGTATCGATGTTGTATTAGTTAACAACGTGCAAACAAACTTTAGTATCATCATGGACAAAGAAGTTGTAAATGCAAATTGATAACATTAAGAGGATCAGATTATAATTTATCATATGAGAGAATGGGATTGTAATATCTACTAGAAGAATCAACGATTCTAATAGATATTCATCTCGACTGTTATACTACAACTCCATTACTTGATAAATTTATTAAACATATAGGAACTAATTTCCAATCGGCGAAAACAAACACAAACGAAGGTTAGCTCAAGGATGTTTTGGATGTTACATCTGCAATTTTTTGAGCATGTTCCTTATTTTGATGTTTTATTTTATTTCCATCTCCTTTATTGAAAGGAGCACTTTCACAGCAAGGTATGGAAGGGTACTTATAACCTCTAGTGAAGCATTGCTTCTATGCTCAAGAATACATAAATTACTTCAGATCTTCTACGGAATACTTCTATAAGAATTGAACAATTCCATTCACCCATTAAGGACAAAGGGGCATTTAAATACCCAATGATATATTTCACGATAAATTTGCTTTTATTTTTATTATTAACCCGAATGACCCATCGCATAGTTTAACTAACCATAAAAACCAATAGAATAACATTTTTTCGCCCTGATTTTTTTTTTTTTTTTTGACTTTTCCTTACTTGTCCCGAATATTTAAAAAATCAAAAAAAAATCGTAGAAACATTTCTGTGTAAGCAGTACAAAAAAATGCACAAAGATTGTCTTCCGGGTCAAAATGACCCATGATAAAATTTTAACAGAATTGAAACTTACAAAAGTAGTTGCGTAATAAACAATGTTTCTTTGTTTGATTAGTCTCTCTAATACGCAATTTCTTATGCGTAATAGCATAATGACAATGCAATATTTGTTCTTTGTCTGTGCATTTCAAGGGAGTATAAAGGTGGTTGGTTTTTTAGAATTCACTGCATTTACATTTTTCAATATGAGTGTGCGTGATATTTCTGAAGAAGCTTTCGATCTCATTCTTGAGGAAAACTCTGATTCCAAACTGGAAGAAGAGGACGTATCGTAAGAAGAAGATGAAGTGGAGTACAACCCGGACTCCAACGAATTATCATCAGAAGAAGAAACCTCAAATATGGAAAGAGATACTTTATTCTCTAAAAATAGTTCTGTAGCGTGGTTCTCAACATCCTATGACCGCCATGGAAGGCATGCCGAACGGTAAGTGAGAAAAATGGCTCCAGGACCAACGAGATATGCCGTTTCTCGAGCCAATGATATTGTTTCGACCTTCAACCTCTTTCTGACACCCAAAATTGAAAAAAATAGCCTGCAGATGACTAATAGAGAAGGTTTTCTTAAGTATGGAGACAGCTGGAAAAAAATGGACTCTGCAGACATGCAGGCTTATCTAGGACTGCTAATCTTAGCATGAGTCTATAGATCTCGAGGTGAGGCAGCTGCTAGTCTTTGGGATGGAGAGAGTGGCAGACCAATTTTTTGAGCTACAATGCCCCTAAAAGTATTTCACCTCTACTCGAGACTACTTCGATTTGACGACCGCGAGTCAAGACTAGCAATACGTGTGTCCGATAAACTTGCAGGTATAAGAGAGGCTTGGGACAATTGGGTAGAGCAGCTACCATACCTCTTCAATCCTGGGAGTGACGTTACCGTTGATGAGCAATTGGTTCCTTTTAGAGGTAATCTATTTTAATCTTTGATTTCTAAGACTTTCCACTTACATAGTTTTTTTCTTCTTCTAAAGGTCGTTGTCCTTTCCAACAGTATATGCCAAGTAAGCCGGCAACATATGAAGTAAAATTTTGGGTGGCTTGCGATGTCAAATCCAGTTATGCTTGGAAAATCCAGGTATATACAGGAAAGTTGGCCGATGGACACCCAGAGAAACCCCAAGGGATCCGCTGTTTTATCGAAAAATTGTGTTCAGCGATGAGGCTCATTTCTGGCTCAACGGATACGTAAATAAGCAAAACTGTCGCATCTGGAGTGATGAACAGCCACATGCTATAAATGAATTACCGATGCATCCCGAAAAAACGACAGTTTGGTGTGGTTTATGGGCTGGTGGCATCATCGGTCCATTTTTCTTCAAAGATGATCGTGGAAGAAACGTTACCGTCAACGGCGAACGCTATCGAGCCATGATACACGACTTTTTTTTGCCCCAGTTAGCTGAGTTGAACTTGGTTAACATGTGGTTTCATCAAGACGGCGCCACATGCCACACAGCTCGTGAAACAATGAACATGTTGAAGGATGAATTTGGTGAGCAGCTTATCTCACGAAATGGGCCTGTAAGTTGGCCACCAAGATCGTGCGATTTAACGCCTCTTGATTATTTCTTGTGGGGTTATGTAAAGTCGTTAGTCTATGTGGACAAGCCGAACACGATTGAAGCCTTACAGGATAACATAACACGCGTGATTCGTAGAATACAGCCCGAAATGCTCGAACAAGTGGCGCAAAATTGGACCTTCCGAATGGACCATTTGAAACGGAGCCGCGGACAACATTTAAATGAAGTTATCTTTAAAACGTAAATGGCAAAGGCTAATTTATTGATTTCAATAAAATTTTTGATTCTATGCTGCAAATTTAAGTGTTTTATTCGATTCTTAAAAAAACAACTCTTAAAAAATCACCCTTTACTTGATCTGACCGAGGGACTGAGGGGTCACAATGTGACTTGTGATAATTTTTTTACCTCTTATCAACTCGGACAATAGCTCCTGAGGAGGAAGATTACCATGGTTGGTAAAGTTCGTAAAAACAAGCCTGAGCTCCCACCTGCATTGCATCATAAGAGAGAGAAGTCTTCTCATCAAAATTTGCCTTCACACCCACTACCACTTTAGTGTCTTATTTACCTAAGAAAAACAAAAATGTATTTCTTCTAAGCACACTGCACAGAGACGGGAGCATTAGTGATCGTGACGATCGAAGGCCAATCATAATTATGGACTACAATCGAAACAAAGGATATGTGGACAATCTAGACATGGTAATTGGAGCATACAGCTGCAGAAGGATATCCACATCTACCTTTAAAAATAGTTTTCCAAGTAACTTTTATTTGTAGATTTAAAGTAGGCACAACAGATTTTGGTGTAGGTTTTTTATACAGATACATAATTCTAGGGATATAGTATTTACAAAGTTGATAGAAACTTCGTCGACAGGGAGAACGCTCGTTCGTCTGCAGAAGGCGGAGCAATATGGACTGTGCCTATGTTTGGGCCTCGTGGAGGAAGGAAGAGAACCTTGGTCACTTACAAGAAGTGAAGTGTGTGTCCGTGTCAGAGACCTCATCATTAAAAGTCGATTTAGTCCTACGAAGTTTTGGTTCTCTGTTGTTCCTACTCTCCCGTTCACATCATTGGATAATGGATGTGAAACGGTCTCTCCTTTGGATCATCCCAAGTTGGATAAGGGTACATCGAGCAAGATCGATATGTCTCCCAGGGACGAGCGGTGATCGTGTCCCTAAAACCTCTATAAGGGTGAAGGTTATGTCTCCCAGGGACGAGCAGGGTGATCATGCCTCTAAAACCTCGATAAGGGTGAAGGCTATTTCTCCCAGGGACGAACAGGGTGCTCGTGTCCCTAAAACCTCTATGAGGAGTAATGTTCTCCTTTCTCCGGTGCGCGTGCTGAGAGCACAGCACGTCTATGGAGATAAAAATTTTATGTACAAGAGCGAATTGTTTGTCCGCGTCTGGACATGGATGGTGCGGATCTATAAGCTGCTATTCATGGAGCGGAACCTGTGTAAGCACCGTCATGGATTTGGTGCTTGGGGGTGATGTTATGTATTTCGTATTTCCTTCCCCTTGTTCTTCCCATGAAGAAGAGGGGTGATTATCTTTTTGATTAAACTCCACGTCTCGCTTGTGTTTTGCAACCTAAAGTTATGACATCTTTAACTGGATTCCGATGTCAGAACAAGAAAATATTATTTGGATCAATCTTTTATTTCAATATTCTGTATATATAATTTAGTTACTATTCTTGTGAACTCGTTATAGATGTTGTACAAATGTATTGTTTTGAGCAATATTTATCACAAATATTAGATGTCAATAGTAGTCAGTGCCTCTTAATTTAGTAAATTTTTTTCAGATTGTCTTTGGAAGAAATACAATCTTTGCTTGATGAAGAATATTCTGACAGTGAAACTGAGTGTGCTCAAGTTTTAACAATTGAACCGCCCATTGAAGAAGCAGTAGCGGACACAGACTGTTACTCTGATTCATCCGACAATCAGGTGACATGTAATCCCGATCATTTACCAAGAAGAATTTTACTTTCTAAAGTCGTACCAAATGAAATCGAATCAGAAACACCTGAAACTCCAGCGACAAAGAAACCTCGCAAAGAGAAAATTATTTGGCATAAAAATTTAAAAACATTGAATGTGATTTTACAGAAGAAATTGGTGAAGATATAATATTATCTGAATGTGCTTTAGAATGTATTGGTTGCTTCTGGACAGATGAATGGTTACAATTTATTTGTGATAAAAGTAAGATTTATGCTCATCAGAAGTCACTAGCATCTGATGTAATGACTAAAGGTGATAATTTTGGTAAGAATAGAAAAGCGTGCGAGGAGAAGAGAAGAAATACTTATGGCATCATTGATTAAATAATATACATCTTCTTCTATCAATCAGGAACGTTATCATTCCCGCCTTTATTATTCAATATTAATATATTATTAGATGGTGATAGTCGATAAGGAACTGAATAAAATGCCTAAAATAACGTCGCCTTCTGTCTGGATTTATGAAAATGGGGGCCCAGGAATTTGGAAAATATTTACTTTGAATTTTGTACCATCTAACAGTAAGTATTCATTTTTTTTTTAAATCTAATCCTAAAATATGATTCTATTTTAGCTAAAATTATCAAGAATTATGATACACAACTCATTAAATGGCAAAAACAAGTGCTTAAATGGTCACAACAACGGGAGTAGTAGCTTTGGATGGTTTGCAACTAGTTTGTCTGAGACTAGTTTCTTCACTTAAAGACTTACGTATGATAATTAAGTTTTCAAATATTACATAGTCAATAAATATTACTTTTTTTACCACTTAAGGCTTAGCTATGGTTGATAGGCTCCAAGAAATGGTGTTCAGAAAACTCATAAAAGGAAAAAACAACTGCTTATATGGTCACAACAACGGGGTAGTTACATTGGTTGTAGCATTATAATTAGCAATTTTTGTATATCCTTCATGATAATAGTATGTTGTTATATAAGCATAAATAACGGGGGAAATCTTTTTGATGCTCTTAATAAGGAGTAATATCGCCGGACATTACTACATAAATAGTTTTTGCTCTAAATCTTTAAGATGGATTTATTTCTAACATTTTTTTTATTAATATATTTATTGCGTAATTTTATGATTTTGATATTTACTTTATTATTAATAATTAGTTAGATCTCATCGGTAGAGATATATCTATCCTGTGCACAATTGTATATAGCAACTTCCACATGAAGAAGAGGGGTGATTATCTTTTTGATTGAACTCCACGTCTCGCTTGTTTTTTGCAACCTAAAGTTATGACATCTTTAACTGGATTCCGGTGTCAGAACAAGAAAATATTATTTGGATCAATCTTTTATTTCAATATTCTGTATATATAATTTAGTGTTATTAGTTATATGATTCCAATTGTTTAATTTGGTATATTTAACATAAATGTATGATGGTATATTTTTTATTATGTAGATTATATTTAATTGAAGCCTTCTTTTTAAACTTGGAACTTCAAATATATTTCGAAATACTCTACTTTGTCGTTTCATTAGCTATTATTCTGAGAATAAGGTTAATAATGAATTACAATTTTATGGAATGTGATGTTATAAAATCTACTGTAACGGATAAAAACGTCTAAGTCAACTATACGTAGTATATCTTCATTAAACATTTTGCTAATAAATACTTTCTTTATACCCTCAAAAATCATAATAAAGCAGGCAGATGATAATCACATCAGTATTTTAAACATTGATACCATATGTATTTTTTCCCCCTTCTCCTTGCACGCGTTTTTCTCTACAATATTATCAACTTTAGTTATGACTAAGGATAATCTACGAGTATTTTTTGCGATACTAGTTCTCTCTGGTTACAATAAATTACCAAATCGACGATTTTATTGGTCAGCCAAAGAAGATATAATAAGCCCTTTGGTGAGCAATTCTATGAGAAGAGACACGTTTGATCAAATAATGCGATGTCTTCATTTTTCTGATAACATGCAAATGCAAAATGATAGATTTCACAAAGTAAGACCAATATTCACACACATGTATCAGATCATGAAGAATAGTAAATTTCAAGTAAAATTAATGAGCGTAGATGAAATAATGGTGCCATATTATGGAAGGCATGGGGATAAACAATATATTAGAGGGAAACCTGTTAGATTTGGCTTCAAGCTTTGGGCTGCATGTGCTTCTGACGGCACTTTGCTGCATGTTGAGCCTTATTGTGGATCATATACAAACATACCTGATCATGGATTTGCCCACGGTCCAAATGTTGTATTAGAAAGTGTAAATAAGACTGGACTATAAGAAGGACAGCATGTAATCTGTGACAATTATTTTGGAACTGTTCTTATGCTGAAAGAACTCGCACGAATGAAAATTGCTTGCACTACAACTCTTCGTGAAGACCGGTTGGGTGGAGCTCCAGTCTTGTCAAGGCCACATATGAACAAAAAAGCTCGTGGATCCATGGAAGAGGCATATACAGATTGTATTTATTAATAGACGTAAAAAATTCCGAAGGCTTTCTATACAACGCCTTCCTCTTTCTATAAAATATTTCTGGTTGAACGTCTACACCGTCCATAACGACATTTATTTCTCCTCTTCCAAACCATGACTGAACCGGAAGGGGGTAAACGGCGGTAGTAACTATGACTCTCTTAAGGATACTTAATAAATATTACATAACCTGTTGCAAAAACGGGAAAATAAAAAGCTGCCGGGAAAAAGGGGGGAAAATGGTTAAGAAAGGACTATAAACCAGCGCGCACGTGGGAATTGGGTAATACTATACCAATTGCCTTTCAAAGAAAAACACACACTATTTAATATATTTACAGTTTTCCTTTTCTTTTCTAAAAATGGTGCGATCTAATAGAATATGTTTTACTTTAAATAATTATACAAATGATGAACAAATTGCAATAGAAGATTTCCTGGATCAGCATGCTGATGATTTGATTTATGCTATTGTTGGAGAGGAATATGGTTTAAATGGACCTCTACACTTACAAGGTTATATACATTTTAAAACCTCATATTTAAGAGCATGCAGTGGAATTTTAAGATACTGGAGAAGTTTGCCTGGTTTAGGACGAGCTCATATAGAAGATTCTAGGGGCTCGGATTATGCCAATAAAGAATACTGCGAAAAAGATGGTATTTACATCGATTGGGGAAGTCCTCAAGAACCACCAATGATTATAACAGATAGATTTGCAGAACTTGTTAACGGAATACAACATGAAAATTGGAAAATGCAACATTGTTTAGAAAATTATCCAGATTTAGCTTTAAAATATCATTTTCAAATACAAAAAATAATTGACACAAATTATAAAAAATTTGTAAGCCCTATAACTAATTTAAGAGAATGGCAAGATAATGTTATTAATAAAATAAATATTCAAAATAACAAATACTTTTTGTCATTGACGAAGGATGGCAATAAGGGTAAATCGACATTAACCAAACATTTAGTATCAACACAAGATGCATGGTCATGTACTGGTGGAAAAGTTACAGATTTGATGACTGCATATGATACGGATACAAAAATAGCAATTTTTGATATGGCGAGAAGTAACGCAAGTGATTACTGGCCATGGAATTTTATGGAAAATCTAAAAAATGGAATGTTCACAACTACAAAGTATAAGGGGGTAATGAAGCCATTCAAACAAAGATAATATGTCTCATTAGTTAAATGGAAAGATAACAAAGTATTAAGTGTAGCTTCGAACAAGATGAGAGCACAGCCATTGCAGAAAGTGAAGCGGTGGGACAGGAAGCAGAAGAAATATATTTATATAGATATTCCAAATTCTATTTGTATCTACAATAAATACATGGGAGGTGTTGACCTTTTCGATCAACAAGTAGCAGCCTACAGAATAAGGATAAGATCAAAAAAATGGTGGCGGCCTTTGTTTGCATGGAATGCCAATGCACAAGTCGTCAATGCTTGGCGTTTCAGCAGACGAAATAACCCTAATTTCAGCCTTCTGAATTTTACTAGAAATTTAGTTATTGCAGTGCTGAAAACATACGGGGTTGCAAAGAAGCGTCCAGGCCCAAAATATCCATTGGGAAGTGCAGCAGAAAGTGTTCGACACAGCAATGAAGGCCACTGGACTGCAAGAGGAGAACGTGCTAGAAGTAGATGCAAAGAATGTAAAGGCCGCACACCTCATATATGTAAAAAGTGTAAAGTTCCTTTGCACCCAGAATGCATGGAACCTTATCACACAAAGGAGTAAATGCTCCAGTATCATCTTATGTTCATTTATAATCAAATAAAAAGGATATTTTTCTAATTGAAATTCAATATTATGTAATAAATTCAATATTTGTTATTTTATTATCGAGTGGGAACATATGTGCCCGGGCAGTATTTCCTCAGTTATAAGTAAATTTTGAAATTTTATTGTTTTAAATGTGCCTTATTACTACCATGAGACAAACAAAATGACAATTAACTCAAATTTTGATGTAGATAATTATCGGCATTAATGAATCGTCGAGCGAAAATGCATCGTCAGTCCCCACCTAATAGTGCAGGCTTTAAACCCCCGAAGGGACCGTTCCCTTCCCGATCCTTCACAGGAGCTAATCACCAGAGAAAATTGAGGGACGAACGTCTATTTGACTTTATCACTAGACTCCTAAGCTTCGTTTTCAAAGAATTGGGCACATGCCTTCTATCTTCATAGCTATTTTAGTCTACCAGAATTTCATATTATTGATAATCCCCGTTAATTTACTTTATTCCACTTATTAGATGACTCCTAAGCTTCACTTTCAAACAATAAGGCACATGCCTTCTATCTTCATAGCAATGGAATCTACCGGACCTTATTAAAGAAGCCTCATTTGGTTCTTTTTCAGAGAATGGAGCACTTGACTCCTATCTTCATAGCCTTATAGTCTACTAGACTTGATTATGGGACTCATAAGCTTTATTCCAAACAATTAGGCATATGCCTTCTATCTTCACAGCTTGAGTCTCCTCCGGATTTGAAACTAAATTCGTTAACCAATCACCACCGCTTGAATCTGCGGTCCAACCATCACCATCAATTTATAATAATATGTATATGTTCATATTTAATTTGTTAAGGGTTAATCCCCGATCTTGTACTTGTATTGTTATGTACTTGTATCTTACTTAAAAGCAAAATGTACTGTTTTTTCGTTCTTCTATAGCAGGTTTTTTAATCCTTAAGTATTTGATGGTAGTTTGTTTATTTTCGATTTTATTTCCTGCATTTTGCGTGTTATCTTATAAAAATAAACTCGTCGGGGCTTTGGCTAGTCGGCGAGCATTCTGATAACACTCATTTAGAACCACCTGGATCGGTTGGTCCAACGGCAAAGATGTAACAGGCTCAGTCGTTGCCTGGCCAGGTTAACCCTGGACCCGGAGTTACAGGCTCTGGGACATATTAATTATTTTTTAGATGAACGGCTCGTTGACACTTCACACACAGCAAATGTTACAATCGATTTATTGAAAAGAAAGTTTGGTGAGCGTTTTATCTCCAGAAATGGACCAGTGAATTGGCCGCCTCGCTCGTGCGATTTAACGCATCTAGACTATTTTCTTTGGGTCACGTAAAAAGCCTTGGTCTACACTAATAATCAGTCAACGTTAGAAGAGCTCAGAAAAAATATTCAACGGGAAATTGCTTATAAAGATTATCTTTAAGAAAAATAATCAATTTTTTTATGATGCAAATAACAATATAGTTCTTTCCAACTGGAATGGCAATAATATTGTTACCATTGAATCAACTGAGAATGCTTCAATACTACTGAGGAAAACCAAAAGAAAAGTATGTACATTATCATTACTAATACAATTCATCAAAACAACTTAATATGGGAGAACTGGATAGACTAAGAATGATCAAGTCACATAATGAGATAATGTCTATAGGCGTTTTCCTTAATTACGGTACAATATGACATAAAATTTCCAACTCTATTATATAAAGATTATCTTATCTTTTGGAAACAATCCAAAATATGGGCATGACGGTACTGGAACCATAAAAAAAATATGGTAGAAAAGTGCCTATTTGTCAGTGTCATGACGTTCAAAAAATCACAAAGGGGGAATAATCAATTTTTTAATGATGCAAATTACAATATAGTTCTTTCCAACTGGAATGGCAATAATATTGTTACCATTGCATCAACTGACAATGTTTCAATACTACTGAGGAAAACCAAAAGAAAAGTATGAACATTATCATTACTAATACAATTCATCAAAACAAGTTAATATGGGAGAAGTGGAAAAACTAAGAATGATCAAGGCACATAATGAGATAATGTATACAGGCGTTTTCCTTAACTACGGTGCAATACGACATAAAATTTCCAACTCCATTATATAAAGATTATCTTATCTTTTGGTTAATAATTCAAAATATGGGCCATGATGGTACTGGAACCATCATACCCGTAAAACGAAATGAAAAGTATGAAAACTATTTAACGCAACCGACAACTTGATCTGGCCCAGAGTCTTGACCTTTTTCCCACCAAAAACCTCTATTTGACCAGTATTCTTCATCATCTTTGACCTATTCACGAGTTGTTTCGGTAAAATATTCATGTTCGATCCAATGTTGAGTAACATTATTATCTTTAAGATTTGCGATACAAAGGCGTAACGTTTTGGATCCGACTGAAGAGATACAGCTTTAACCTTCAACTCATAGAAATGTCCGGTATCACAAGCTTCCACACACAGTCTCAGTCCCTATTTGAAAGTTTTGCATGGAAGTTGTATGTATCGAGTTTTTTGGGGAATATTAAAAAGTTTATGTCTCCGAAACTTCGTCATACAGGGAACAAAGGTAAATTTATCATAAATGGGTTAATATAGAAAACTTTGGAGGTTAATGGGAGTTGATGGCATGACATAAGGAAGGACTTTACTTCTAGTGTTTAATATGAAAATACAAATAAAAAAATATCATGCTTCTAGTTTGGGTTGAATTTGTTTTACTACCTGTTATTTTGGGGTAACGCTAAAAAAATGTTACACGACCCCTGTCCACATGTTTAACTGAAATTTTTTAGGAGGCAAAGTTTTGTATATTAGATAGTATTTTTTACCACTAAGTAAAAATGATAATATCGTCGTTCTTAGAGTGAAGAGGAATTGAGCTCGTATGCATGAAAATATTATTCTAGTATGAGAGTATATATATACAACTAATACCAATGAATTCCTTTTACAATTATTTAGGACAAAGTTTGAAGCATCTAATTCATAACTCACCTTACTCAATGATCGTATGATTTCACGTTAACACAACTTGACCCATTTCTTTTTAGATTGTCAGAGCTCACCTGAAGAAAAAAAAATTAAGGATACATAAATAACGTACCATATTAAATAATTAGCTATCATTAACAAGAAAATTACTTATAATTTCGGCGTTAAGATATCCTTTACTTTTGAATCAAATTGGTATATCTTACGGAAATGAAGGATTAATTTTTAATTTTCATTTTATGAGTGTTGTGGCGTTTCACCAGATTAAGTATAAGTAAACATCATCGTATTATAATTGTTTCCTCTGACCTAAGAATTGTCTTTGAAGTCCATATCCATAACGTCTATTATTTTTTTCCTCAGGGAGCAGAAAATGAATTAAACCTATGCACATTGAGTTTAAGATATTTATTTCTTTCAAGTGCTATCCAATGGATTACATCCATACATCCATAGTAAAGGTATTAATTGAACGCTCAGATTCTCTGTCTTGTACAATTTGTCAACCCATCCATGATTTAGGAATATTCCTTTTCGATCCTTCATGGGTAGTTTAGCATTGCAACTCATCATACGTTTCATGACTAATTTTGAACTTCCATCCTTTCAGTTACCATCAACGGTAACAAGGGGCATTTACTATTACGTCTTTAGAGCATCTATAAGAATCATTATTAGTCATTTATGGATTCTTATATCAAATGAGCATTGGTGTTGCCCTTTGTTGAAGTTAATCCTTATCATTGAGAAAAAAAATGATGAATTCCACTTCATAATGGTATATCAATATTGAGATAGGACTAGATATGACTTCCAAGTGCCATATTCCCTAAAATAAAGAGATATAAATTATAAAATTGCAGATGAACAAGATTTAAAATGAATAGTTATTCTTCATGAATGGAAAAAATATAATCAGTCATTACTTATGATCCTTGCACATACAAATGGTTTAATGACTCATTTTAACTTAATCAAATGGCTGTTATCTTATTAATTATTATATCGAAACTAATAGAGCAGTGGGTACTGTTCATTGATTACTGCCACACCAAACTAGAAGAAGAGTGGCAAAGGATTTGTAATGGTTGGTTGGCTAATTTGGACAGATAGCTAATAAATATTCCAATCCTAAAAAGTTTCATATTGATGTTATTTTTAATTTATTTGACTATATTACCGCCTTCAAATCCGGAGAGGAAAAATCAGCCTATTAAATTAATGACTGTTTTGGCAAAAATCATGGGCAAAATACTATCTTTTAAACATAACATAGTCTACAACTAAAAACAATGGAATAACCTTCAGCATATTTGTATCGCCTCTATATTTTCTTTTTCTATGGAAGCAGTTGTTGCACGTACCCTGTTTGGTAGCATGATATGTTTCTGGTTCGAACATTCTTAAGTTTTTCACAATAATACGGGATTTGTATATTTTTAATTATTATTTCTATTCAATAATTAAGAATGATAATTATATTAAAATAAACTCAGTATATATTATTACTTTTCTTAGCTTATGTTACTTCCTCGAACGTAACTTGATAATTAGTTCATGCTTTATATTTAATATCCTTAAATTATTGCATGGGTGTTGTCCAAGTTGCAACTTGTACTCTCAAATTGTATATGTTCCAATATCTTCGACTCAAAATACATTATTAATTGACCAGATGGGTCATTCTAATTAGCAACTAGGTTAATTAATACTATCACTTCATTGTGATCCAATAAAATTATATGATTATTGTTGTCTCTGTACAAAGGTGACGAAGTACCAATTATTTAATAACAGGAGGGGTCCATGATGAACGGGAGAAATGAGGAGGAGGAATACAAGGATTATTTAATAGGAACACTTAAACTCTCATTAATAAAAAACCCTACTATGATACATAGACATAATACATGGCTATTTATAGTAATACATTACAATTATTATGTATTAATGAGTAATATAACTTTTGGCATTTGAACTTTATAATGTGCTGCAATAAACTTATATTTGTGTAATTTGTATAAAAATTGACAAAAAAATTTCAGCCTTAATACATTGATTTTTTATGGAATATTCAACTTTTGCATGATAATTTTACCAAAAAGTAAAGTAAATCCTTGATGTAAAAATATTCATGTCTTTTTTTTTGTTGTAATTTGTATAATTTGCATATAAAAGTTACAACTTGTACAAAATCCCAACTCGTACACTACAAAATAAGCGGCAAGAGATTTGAAGACTGTTCGGACCAGTATCACGCACTGTTCTATCAATAATAGCTAGTAACTTCCTTTTCCAGCGAGCCGTTATCTAGGTAAGAGGTATTTTTTCCTCAATAAATTATCAAATCCAATTTTATCCATCTCATCCTTGATTTCAGAAGGAATCATGGCTATTGTTCCAGCTCCACACAAAAAGATCGTCAAGAAGCGAACTAAAAAGTTCATTCGTCATCAGAGCGATCGTTATGTTTGCGTTAAGCAAAGTTGGAGAAAGCCCAAGGGTATCGACAATAGGGTGAGACGACGATTTAAGGGAATGTATAAGATGCCCAACATTGGTTACGGTTCTGCCAAGTCTACCAAGCACATGCTACCCAATGGCTTCAGAAAGGTCGTTGTAAACAACATTAAGGTGAGACTCTATAGTGAGGTACACTCACGGTATCATACATCAATCCCAACAAGTGTGTATTTTCCAGTTGTTGAGATCAAATTCCATTGAAGACTATTGTGTTTTAATCCGTTAGTCGACCCTTTGATCTCACAGATTAAGAGTGTATTACTCTCGAGCTTTAATTTCAAGTCGTGACTTTAATCATACTCCCGACTCCGCCAGAGCTCAGGGCAATTTTCCTTCAATGTATATTTCCTCGTCGTTGTTATAACATATCTATGTTTACTCATTTTAGGAATTGGAAGTTCTCATGATGCAAAACAAGAAGTTTTGTGCTGAAATCGCACATAGTGTTTCTGCTAAGAAGCGCAAGACTATTGTTGAACGGGCTCAACAACTCAGTATCCGTGTTACCAATCCTAACGCTAGACTCCGCAGTGAAGAAAACGAGTAATTGATCTCCCTTGAATTACTACAATCTTTTCTTGTCATTATTTTCAACACCATCGAAAATAAAATTATTATTTCTTATGTAAACAATTATTCATTGATTTATTGTGAATAGAGCGTTTTCACGTAACGTCAACTCTGTTAATGTCTTTTGGGTCCGGGAGTATCGTTTATATCACTTTGCACAAGGAAATTGGTATACAATTGCATACCAAAATGGGGACAGCAAATAAAAGAACTTGTACCTCCCTAGCAAATATTAAGATATATCCCTGTATTGCGTACTATAAAATTGGCCCTAAAATGTGTCGCTAATTTGTAATTGCAACAACCTCATTTCCATAATGTAGATACATATTAACTGCTAAAAGGGATAGCAAAGGATATTTTGCTTTTAATTATTCTGCTTTTCTCAGCCTTTCACTTTCCAAATAAAAAATCAATCGTATAATTAGCCATCTTGTAATATTTTTAGTGCGTACTGCTTTGATTTAATACAAGTATCTGTGTATCACGGGGACAAATGTGTTACTCAAGGTGTTTTTTTTTTTTAATAAGTATCATCAAAGATATATTGGATATTTGTTTATTTTTGTAGTAAATATCAGCTTTGAACGCCCCAAATTGGAGTTCACTTCAGTTATGATGTTAATCAAAGCGCTCATATGTTCAGATGAATAAATTCCAGTTTTTGATAAAATAGTATGGCACGAATACCATACTGAATAAATTGATTATATTTCGATGTAGTTACTTTTTGTTAAATCTATTGTTATTTCTTAAAAAACCTTTTAATGCTTATCCGGGGGCATAAGTATGAATTAGGTAATTACAGGCTTCAGGAATTCTACTCACTCAAAATATTAATGAAATATAGCATTTATAAAGTCGATTTAGTTGAAGCTTACTATTTTTATGTGAGTTCATAGTAATACAAATTTAGAATCACTCTTTGTGCCTAAAAATAAACCCAATGATTCCAGTCATCTTTTGTGTGTTGATGTATAGTTATTTTACTATTGAATAAACTAAAGCCTTAAAGTATACCCGTCAACACAAGCTATCAAGAACGATTTTTCTCAAAATTGAGAGTAGATTTAATTAGTATTTGTCGTCAGCTTCTGTCAACAAATAATTCTTAGTAGGCCTCTGTCTGTACATCCAACTGCTATTCAAGTGGCCAAAATTCATCGTCACAATACAGAAATGAGAAATTGATTAATTTTATTTGAAAAGGCATTTATGTCAAATAACGATAATTAACTATAACTTACAATTTAGGTTATTTTAAGTCATCCCAAAAATTTCACTAATAAGGCTATAATTGATTCAATTATGTCCATGAAATATCTAGCTGTTTGTGTTATATATGGAGTAAAAAATAAATTGAGATTCTCTCCTTTTCTTCACTTTTGTTCAAGATTGCTTTATGTTGATGGACCACATAATATGGATACTATTTATAAGAATAATTTACTTTCATACAAAGTGCTTACTAATACTACCATTTTATCAGATTTGAGGGTTATCCAGCATCGGTGGGGTTAATAATTGTGTTTTATTAGTGCATTTAAGGCTTATGAATAAAAACTATTGAACTCCGGATAATTCAATTTTGATCAATTTCTATTACACGAGATGAGTACAATATAAACTCTGAATAACTGGAGTAGTACTAAAGATCTAATGTGTTTTAGAATTAGTATGCTGAGATATTGTTGCTATTATTCCTTCACGCGCGATTCAGAAGACAAATCCCTATAAAAAATATATAAAACGGAAATGAACAATTTATCTTGAATTTCTATGTTTTTTTATCAAAGAGTTATAATGTTCTACATAAAATGTGAATGATTTCGAGGTACCTATTTTATGAGTCATGGAGGAAAGGTAAGGAAAATCTGAATCCTACTAATGATCAAGGTTTATGGTGATTATTTACTAGAGAAACGTCGTTAGGGAATTATGATGAAAAAATATACACTCAACCCATAATCCCGAAAGTGCAATCAATCGTGTCTGAAAGAAGATATAAATATTCCAAACCGATTTCCGTTTCGCCTCTTTTAACTTCTTCCACAAATAGGGTTATATTAGTGAGTGTATACTAATTTTTCAGCATTCATACCCTGGATAATTGTCTTTATAGAGCGAGGAAAGTTCAAATTATAATCATTTACGGCTAGGAATACGAAATACGTACGTAATCATACTCATCAATTTAATATCTATTATAGCAGCAATCGTGTCCCTTGTATATATGAATACATTAACTCCAGAAATTAAAATCCAAGTCGATGCATACTGTTTATTTGACGTATACATCGATCGCTGTAATGAGTCCTTTAGGAATGATGTATTGCCCTTTCGAAATTATCGGGTAAATAGAGCTTCATATTCCTTTGGAAGTGGAAGGGAACCAGAGTATAGAATGCCTTTTGACATGGAAAAATCACGGTTTGTTGTTCCTTTTGATGGGATTTATTATTTTCATTTCCGAGGCTATAAGGGAAGTAAATCTTGTGATCTTCATTTTCACGTAAATAAAAAGAGGTAGGTTTAATTTTTTATTCATTTGATGAAATAATTTAGTATATTTCTTGTTTCAGTGAGCTTTTCAAATGTCCTATCAAAACTGGGATTGGTGAGCTTGTGTCTTGGAATATTATGAAAGTATTGAACCAGGATGATATTATCTATTTAAAGTCTTCAAAAATTGGTATAAAAAACAATCATACGTTCTTTACGTGTAGCCCTTATTTAAAAGCAGAGTTTCTGGGAATGCTTTTGAAGAATAATGCACGAAGAGTCGAATGGAATCAGATAGCTTAAATTAATTAATTAAGGATTGTAATACCCTTTCTAAAGGGTATGTTCATTCATATTGGAGCACATTTGATTAGACAAATAAAGAATTTTGAGGATTAGCAATGCTATGGCTATATTATTATTAACATATTTTTTGACATACAAATTCAAAGAGCAGAATGAATAACTATTGACTACAGATTACATCAAACAAAGCGTGTAGCAATGGATAGGATTTTAGTATAATCCGCCTTCTTGGCTATGGTATTTTCCTTTAAAATTTGTTTGAGTATGATGGGGATAGGAGCGTGGATCCGTGTTCCCAGTGGAGCTCCCATTCGATCAATCAGAACAACATTATTAGAATCGAATTTAGGAACACCCACATTTTGTCTTTGCTTGAGACCAACAATGACCCCATGACGGACTTCCCCCATGATCGCCAAAGATACTCGATCACCCAATTTGCCAAGGGCGCCATGGGGTTTTTTCTTATGAAAAGCCGCTTGAACTTGGATGACCTTAGGAGGTTTACGCTCTGCCATGGCTTTTCTTCCAAGTTCAGAGTCATCGATGACTCTGAGACGAGATCCGCTCTGAATACCATACACTGAGATGGGACTGAATTTTCTATGACGGTGATGAACCAAAGAAGGCTTATAATTAGGAAATGCTACACATGGAGGTACATCTGGGAAGCGCCATGAGGATCCCTGTCGCGAAAAGAAGGATCCAAATAGCCGAAAAGAACGTAGGGTCTCACTTGGAGTAAACCACACCATTACTTAAATTACAAAAAAATCAAAATCAACTAAATCAAGGGCTGCAAAAGAAGTTGTGGCGTTATATTTTATGTATAAGATTTCGGTGACACCCAAATGACTGTTATGTTGGATAAGCACTGGAGTTATTAGTGAATTAATAACTATTATTGCACTTTTCAATGCCGAGAACTGAGTTTTTTTCTCCCATTTCCTAAAAAAATGACGTCACTTATTCTTTTTAATTTTATGTTTATTGAGAGTTTTTCAGATGACGTCACAATTAAAAGCATAAACAACCATGTTTGTAACAATAACATGATGGTACCAACGAATAAAATGATAAAAACAATACTGTCTATAAAAAATTTATCGCTCAATTCCCTTTATTTATTATATGGAATATGTATTGCAAATATTTTATTACTCATGACATCGTTATACACTTTTTTGATATTTCCTTAATGTAGATAAAAACCAAGGATTATAAAGGAAGGAAAAAGATATTTTTTCTCTAAATATCTTACTTTTCTTGTCCTTCGTCAATAAAAAAAAATTGATAGAATTCAAATAACACTATTTATCATAGGCATCAAGTTGTATTCAATTCAAGTGTTAAGTCAATGAGTATAAGATCTTATTGGTTAAGTATTTTATTTATTATTCTTCATAAGCAATTTGATGGAGTTTTATCAAGGAAATTTGTCCATTTTATGTAGTAAAAATATCAAATTTGAGCCCCGAAGATAGCTCCTCTTTCAATTATTATGTATGTATGACGTCAGTGAAAATGTTATTATTTTAAAGCTCCCAATATTATTTAATACAAAATAATAATATACTAACTGACACGTGGTCACATTGTAAAATAAACCACTTTTTGAGGGCATAAAAAGTGTATTATGATTTTATTTAAGTATTATTTTATCAATAACAGTCTTTCTATATAATTAATTGTCAATGACAATATCTGATGACGATGACAGTAGAGGATCGTAAGGAATCATTGGAATTGAAGCCTGTTGGAGACATTCGAGAGGCCCATGATCTCTTATCCAAAGAGGAGGTATACTTTTACATATACTGAGCTATGTTATACGTCTCTTTATATTTTTCTGAACTTATTTTTTTAGGAGGAGATTGAAAATGAACTTATTCAACTGTTGGGACGGGAGTCTGGACTGGAGTTACAGCTCCACTCTCTTGCTTCTGGATTTCTTCAAGATCGTACCTATGCCTCCAAGGCTGTGGAACTATCTCAAGTATTATCCAAGGCTGGAAAACTTGCAGAAGAGGTTTCAAGTAAAGTGAAAAGGTTGGATATGGCCAAAAGCCGCGTTTCCCAATGCCAGAATCGAGTGAGTGATCTGATGGACTTAAGATTGTGCTCTGAAGGAGTTTTGACAACTCTTAAAAATGAGGACTATGAACAAGCTGCGGCGCATATTCATCGATTTCTTTCCATGGACGAAGGTAGTTCAAAGGCATACGGCTCAATAAAGATATATTTGAGACCTTTATAGGGTTATTATCCAAATAACTTGCATAACTGTAGATACCCAAGAATTTATGCTATAGTTGTGATTCTTTATTTGATTTAAGAGATTTACATGGGGCCCGATATAGCCCTTTTCAAATAAAGCCCACTTATTTTCTCATCCTTCTATTTTGACGATAAATTTTGCCTACTTTAGCTAGAATTTACAACTCACAAAGGATTTATAAGAATAATTATCGTCAAATTATTCGTATAAGATTAAAAATTAAGGGGTGAGAGCCAAATTGTCTTACTCAAGTAATTTACTTTACAGAATTATGCTTGTAAACTCGATTTTTTAAATTATGAATAACGGGGTTTTCTAATGTTTCCAATAAAATAGATTGGAAAATCATTTGCCCGGTCTTTACTATCTCTCTGTTTTTAAATATGAAAAATATTAGACTTCAAGGATCACTTATAGGCAATACATGAATGGTTGAGTTACAATAAATTGGACCTTAACCCTGTAAATGTAATCCACAATACATTGTGAGAAAAATTATTCTAGCTTGCTCTTTCGTTGATAGACCACTCATAAATCTTTACTTCATTTAATAGTAAAACAACCAAAATTCAGCACAAAAATTGTTTCTCGTTTCCTCAAAAATCAAGAAAAGGAGGAAATTTCAATTGATTTTTTTTTTTTACTTTATATATACATCGTAACTGTGGTAATATGAAATGTTTTTCAAAGTCACCTCTATTTGTTAATTTATTATAGTCATGTAGCTAGAACGGTCACAAATAGATCTTCATGTTGTGCATTAAAAATACTTAGCACTTATTTCTAACATACAAAAATATTAGAAGTTTGTGGGCTTATTTGAAAACCTGTAATTGCCCCATATTACCTCATACTCATGGTAATGAGTATGAGGTAATGAGGCCACCAAAGTTGCATTAGTATAAATATAAACATTTTTATATGATTGATAAATTGAGATAGACAGCACATATAATGTGGGCAACAAGGGATTCACATCTTACTTTGCTAAGTTGGACAAATCTATGCCAAAATTCAAAGTTCTCCTAGTTCTGGATGCACATCCTACAAATTGAGGATTTGAAAGCCTCGTGACAATGCTAGAAACATACTCTAAGCCATGGACAATACTTCCCAAATTAGTTAAAAATTTATCATCATAGAAACTAATGCCCCACATAATTCTCCCACTTGTATTCCATGTTTACTATTTTATCTTCGTTTGCACCACAAATTTAATCCACTAATGGAGGGAAAATGATGAAAAATAAAATGAAAAATAGTAAATACATAACTTCTTCACAAGGATGGCACAATTAGTAATATGTGTGAAAAGTCATATCATTTACTCTCACATGTTAAAGCAAAGTAACTCTAGAATGAATAGTCAAGTGTATATTAGGGAGTCTCAGATTAAGCAGAGCCCCGGGTTTCCCCAGTTATCCTTACATACAGCCCAATATTTCATAGACATATTTAAGTCAATTATAAATGTATATTTAAAATTTGTGGTAGGAATGTGATAATTAAGAGTTTATGCTATAGTTGTGAACCTTTATTTGATTTAAAAGACTTACGTATATTGGCTCCGATATAAATTCAATATAAATATAAATTTCAAATAAATTATGTCAACTTTTCATTTTTTTGTTGTGGCGATCAATTTTGGTTACTTAAAGGTCTACAATTTGCGACACATTCAAAGGGTTAATAAGAAAGATCCTTGTTGAATAAAATTGGCGATAATTATTCTCATAAAAATAAAAAATAATTTTATAATCTCTTTATTTAGGCATACTCAAGCTCACAGCAGAGGACATTACCTCTGACAACACATTGAATTTAGAAAAATCAATTAAAACTCTTAAAGAGGCACATGTTAAAGTCAAAGAGATTATAATTGATAAATTTGAGGATTCCATCACTTCAGGAGATCTTCCGGCTATTGAGCGTTTTTTCAAACTCTTTCCTCTTGTCAAAATGAAGGAAGAAGGTCTGAGTCGTTTTACAAAATATCTCCGTTCCAAAATCAAAGAAGCCTCGGAAAAAAATAGAACTACTGCCAAAAAAGAGGCTGAAATGAGTAGTACTATTTATGCGGAGGCTCTTACTCTTTTATTTGAGGGGATTGCTCGTACACTTGAAGTGCATCAACCTCTCATAGAGACATACTACGGTGATGGAAAACTCAGGGAAGTTATTCATGCCCTGCAAAAAGAGTGTGACGACCAAAGCGAGAAAATCCTTTTTGATTTTAAGGAATCTCGCCACTTGCCTAATGTGGCTTGGCGAATTAAGGAGGCAAACAAACTTAATGGAAAAGGATTAGAAAAAAAAATACAGCCAAAGGATATTGAGCACATATTATCTGAACTAACTTTAATTCAATCTAGGGCGGAAATGTATTTTAAATTTCTAAGGAAAAGAGTTACGGTGTGTATGATAATTCATTTATTTTAATAAAGCGTTCTCTTGGGGTCTCAAAGTTGATATTTTTAAGAATGAAGATAAGATGCAATGAACAAATTTCTAATAAACCTTGATAAAAATCTAGCCAATGGCTTTAGGAATCAAATAAAATTTGATAATACCGGCATTGAATACAACTTGATGCCCATGATAAGCACAGAGATTTGAATCTAATCAAATTAATGTGTACTAAAAATGGAAAAAATAATACCTTTTTTTTTATCGATCAGGGGGGGAAAAAAGTAGGATAATTAGAAAAAAAATATCCAAGTCTGACCGTTACATTTATTAAATTACTGTATGAAGTATGGAAATAATATATTATACGCATGTAATTTTGCTATTTTTGATACATATTGGTGTCTGATATATAATAAAACCAGGCATTAAAGTGATAGATTTTAATAGGCATGAAGGGTTTAAGTCATTTTATTTGTTCGTCCCATTTTGTCATGATCCAATAGTTCGCCATTTTCTTGAATTTTAATGAAATGGGGTTAAACTCGGTTATGTAGGCCTCCAAAATGGCTGACATCACGTGGAAACACAAATAATGCATTTAATTATTATCATTTTTAGATGGATGTTGTAGAATCACCGAATAAAGAGGAGGAAATTAGGCAATTTGGAGAATTTTTGAAGAAAAGTCGACTCTGTCGCCTTTTACAGGACTTGTTGTCGGACTACATTCTCCTAGAGCAATTTTTCATGGCTGAAAATATTCACAAGGCAATGGCTCAAGAGGAGGAGCTTAACTCTGATCAATTAACTTCTCTAATGCTTGATGATATATTTTACATCTTAAAGAAAACTGTTGAAAGGGCTCTTAGCAGTCAAAATGTGGATGGATTCTGTGCGGTACTCAACAATGCTTGCACTTTGATTGATACTGATCTTTGTACCATGTTACAAACTCAACTCAAGCTTGGCTATCCATCAAGATTTATGGATTTGTCCCAAACGTTCAATGCCCTTCAAACCTCATTTCAGCAAGGAAAACTTCAGGCAGGAGACTCTGAAAGACAAAGGATTCTTTTTCTTGTAATATTACAAAATCACGAGTTTCCCCCCATATTTTTAATTACTCCATGTTATTTATAGACTTATTTAAACAATGCAGAGAGTGGTAATGAATACGTCACTAGACTTCAAGACTCACTAAAGGCCAAACTATCATCCTCTATGGCAATCAAGAGTGAATATGAAAAGGCTAAAATTGATAATTGCTTGAGTGGTAATTCAATACTAAAGATTTGATATACTTTAATCGAAAATTCAAATTCTCTTCAGGTCTTCCTACTGCCAAAGATCGACTCAAGTCTGTTTTAAACCAAGGTCTTCAACAGTTACGTCAAAGCTCAGTAAAACCGCGTATTAAACCCTGGGTAGATAACTTTGGTAGTCATGATATTGATGAAGAGGAATTTGATAGCAATGAGGCAAACGATCCATTTATTCAACAACTAATCATTAATTTAGGTATTGGATTCTGTTTTATTATTGATTAAAGTTTTTCATGAATCCCTTATAGATGGACTCCTATCCTCTTTTAAATCTTCATTAACTCCATCTAATTACGAAGCATTTATCTGTATTGTGAGTGAGGAAGTTACTGTACAGCTTGAAAAAGTAGTGATGAAATCCTCATTTAGTCGCTTGGGAGGACTTCAATTTGATAGAGAAGTTCGCTCACTGGTTTCCTTTTTAACTAGTGTCACAACATGGACCATAAGAGATAAATTTGCTCGACTTAGCCAAATTGCTACAATTCTGAATATTGAAGAATTATCGGAGATATCAGAGATATGGAGATCCACAACTTGGAAGCTTTCTTCAAGTGATTTGAGACACATTTTAAATCTTAGGTCTGCACTTTCTAATGCTTTTGAGATCATGAATAGTCTTACTTATTTTTCTTCTTTCTAGGGTGGATTTTAAGAATGAAGAAGTGAAGGGATTAAAATTGTGATACGTTGTTGATTCAAACTTATAATATTTATATCTGTTGAGTTTTTATTTTTTTATATATATTATGTCTTGTAATGTTTGTTCCCTTCGAATAACTTAGAAAAGTTGAACTTGAAATTACTAAATTGCTGTACATCAATAATTACTTGTAAACTTCTGTAAGGGACAAAAACTCGAAAATTGAGATGTAAGTTGTATGATTTTAGACAATGCATGAAAATATCGTTTAAAAAGTTTAATATTTTCCATAATTATACATGACATAATGCTAAATCAGCATCAACAAATCTTTTTAAATAATAAGATGGCAACCATGACAATTTGAATACTTGTTTGGAGGAGAGCAGCTTAGCTGCCATAATATTTGATTAGCTCAGCGATAAAAAGCTTTGACAATGGAGGAAGGGGGAGAATGAAATAAACAAGCATTACCCCGATATCGATCCTCAAGTCTACTCAAAGTCCAACAAGGATTTACAAAATACAGGGTGCGTGGACAAAATCTGCCGCTTAAGGAAAAACAAACTACAAGCTTATTTTGTAATATTTATTGATAAAACAAAAACGAATATCTTTATTAGGATATACAGCAGCGATCTATTCAATGTAGCCGCCGTCTGCGGCCAAAACCCGCTCAATGAGGCTACGAAACTGAGAACAGGCATTTTGGATCTGCGCTGCTTCTATCTCACTGAATTTCTCCTTGATCCAGGTGATGAGAGACTGCTTGGTGCTATGGGAGGAGCGGTTGGTCATGTTCTCCACGTAGGGCCAGACAAAGTAGTCCAACGGGTTTAAATCCGGTGATGAGGGAAGCCAAGAGGAGAAGGGTACAAACGCAAAAGCATTGCTTTTCAGCCATACTTGCGTCCGCTTAGCTTTGTGGGCGGAGCCGAGTCCTGCTGCCACATCCAGATTTTGTACACGCACCATGTATAACTTCCCAACAAATCTTTTAGGATATTCTCTGTCTCCTTAGATCAAACACAAATGTTCAATCCGGGTTCGTATATATCACTGATAGTATAGAGTGGGATCTGTAGTTTGTATTTTTGCAATTGGAGGTTTGTCCCAAGAAATTCCAAGTTATAATTATGACTATACAAGAAATCCATAAGATATCTCTCCATCTTTTATGACCACACACATATGTTCAATCAGGTTTTGAATATAATTGAATGTAGTAGGAGATAAAGTTCACTACTCAGGAATTAAATAATAATGACAACAACTAAGGAAAAGAAAATTCATTCTTCCGATTACCAATTTAAAAAAAACACATAATATGTCTATCATTACCAGTGATGAAATCCAGTGCAGAATGGGCATGTTAAAAAAAAGATACCGAAAATCAACATGGTAATCCTGACAATTTGAATAATGTTTTGGAGGAGAGAAATAATAATGCTCATGACGTTTCATAAGATCAGCTACAATCAACTGTGACAAAGGAGGAAAGAGAAAAGGATGTATACAAGGACATTTGCTAGAATTACTCTGATGTCGATCCCCAATTCTATTCTTGAGTCCAACAAGGTCTTACAATTATAATTCCGAATTAAATCTTAATCTAAATATAATCGAAAACACTTAGGAAAGGATGCTCATCATATTTAACTGACAAAAGTGTATTAGAAAATCCTTGAGATGTTGAGCGGCCATTACTGTGCGCCTTCGTGCCTGTTGGACGCACAAAGACGCAAAACCCTCCATAAATAATTATGTTAGAAAGGTAAAATTAATGCTAACAGATCAAGTGTGATGTTAGAATTTTAAATTAATATATTAAATCGGGTAATAGCAGCTGGATTTATTGCAAGGAAACTAATATGTCTAAAACTTTTATTTTTTTGACGAAGGAAATATGACCTCCTAGCTACTCGAACCCGTTGGACTACACTATATAGGGCGTCTTTGAGATAGAGCACATAATACTGTTGATTCCTTGCAGGTATCCATTCTCGAGGCAATGGCCAACATGGACTAGGAGTTGCTCATCAAGGCCTGTACCAGGTTCAATTTCATGTTGGAGCCTGTGGTTGAAGCGTGAGGGTACTGGTTTGAGTGATTGAATTTTTCCAGTGACCTCTACCTATAAGAGAAAAAGATTTGTGAATTGCTGAATTAATTTGGGAAAATAAATTGTAATATAAATTATCCTTAAATTTTACGGATTAAAAATCCCCACCCTGTACATATAACGTATACAAAATGAATCTTCTTTGTTCCTTAGAATTTGGCTGTATGCCAAAGGAAACAATTAATATATACATAATTGATTTGTTTCTACAATAGCTAGGATATACTGATTTCAAATTAATTTAGTACTGTTTGGTTATCATAACTATAATTAATTAGCATATGTAGGGAAGAGTCCTTATTGTGAAAGTTCATTTGAAAAAATAAATAGACTATGAGAAAATGTTACTCTTGGAAAGTATATTCTAACTAGGTATCTATTTATTGTGTTAAAAATCCTCTTCACTTTTTAGCGTTTGAGTTTTGTTGTTATTGGCAACTTGAACAGGTTTTTATATTTACTAAGGTTGTTATCATTATTTTTTCGTATTTGAGGAGATAATATTTAAGTACAAAGTTTAATGAGGAGTGCATGCTCTCATTATAGACTGAGACTAATAAGGAGGATTGCTAAGGAGGCTTATAGGCAGGGATGAACATCCAGTGTAGAATGGGTAAGTTTAAAAAAAAAAAACGAAAGCCAAAATGGTAATCTTCATAATTTGAAGAATGTGTAGAGGAGAACAGCTACAATCAGCTGTCACAAGGGAGAAAGAACTAAACAAGGATATTGGCAAGAATTACTCCGAGATCGATCCCGGATTCAATTCCGATTCTAACAAGGACTTAAAAGTATAACTCTGCAGCAAATCCTCAGGGTCTTGTATGAACACACACGAATGTTTAGTCAGTTTTTGAAAAAAAAACAAAAAAAACGGGCTAGCTGAAAAATTCATAGGATTTACATCATTGGTTATAAGTAGTCCTGTGTTAGTCCTTATTTATTCGGGTCCAGTCCAGTCTTAGGACTAGACTTTGGACTGTCAATTCTAGAACTGATTAAGAAAAGCAAAAATAAAGTTGAGTGACGTCATCAAGGATCGAACTATATAAATTTTAGAACTGATATACAGGATTGAAATGATCTGGACCAAGAATAAACTGGACGGAATTCATTCTTCTATAATAAGGATTGACACAAGACTAAGTGTAAATCCTTGTTGGTCTCAGAGTAGAATTGAGGATCAATAACGGAATAATTTCTGCCTATGTACATGGCTGATACAGAGTGGGGCTTGTGTGTATTACCTTCTTCTCATCACTGATCACAGCTAATCTAAAATAAAATGTGATGACATCAAAGTTGCTTCCCTCCAAAACATTATCAAATTGTTTGTGTTACCACGTAAATTGCCGGTTTTTTTTAGCATACTGGAAATGGATAGCATTATTTTCATCTCTGCATATCTCCCCTAATAAAGAATCTATAGTTTGCAGCCTGCTTTTGTGCAATATTGTTAGTATCATGACTAAAAAAACCAACTTTTATATGAACTCTCCATTAATGCTATTTGAAATATAGAAGGTTGTCATTTCTAGAGCGAAAACACGTCATATTTTATCCTCAAAATTTATGACATAATAGGTAGCTGATTAAAAAAAAAAACTCTAACTATTGTCTCGCTCTTGCCCTTTCTTTGTGCATACCCATTGGTAAGAATGACTTCCAAGTCGATCATGACCAATGAAACATTGGATTCGTAAATAAAATGAAGTTGGTAGAAGTTTGTCTGGAAATTTGTTTGCCTATAAATTTGTCACATAAAAATTGCTGTTTAACTGAAATATTTGTCATTTCCGGAATAATTTTTCATTTTTTTTTTTTTTTGTTTAAACGTCAACTTTCAATTTTTAAGAAGAAATGACTAAAACGATTCCTTTTGGACATCAAATTCGAAACCTTAGCTTTAGATTTGTAAAAAATGAACTAATTATCAAGGATTATTTTTCGCCGATATTATTCTCCATAGTTTTTTTGTTTTTGTATACTAAGGGGGAAAATATTGGTTGGTTTGTGTACCTCTTTATAATTCCAAAAAATGCTATTTACTACTATGTGAGCAGAGCACCACTCTCCCTGATTTAGGTAACAACTTCAAAAAGCCCTCTTTTATAATAAATTTTTTTCTTCTCAGGAGATGTTATTACAATAATAATTTGTCAAAGTATGATCAAAAAAGAAAACAAGGAACACGCAGCCACCCTTTTTCCTTTTCTAATCTTACAATAACTAATTACTCATACTTTTTGTCAGCTTTCAATTTGTCATAATGCACTATTTTATGAAGATATTTGAGCTCATAGTTATCACTAAATATATTTTCTTAAATACTTATTTTATTTAATACTACACAGAATTATTTATGTCGTAGCTTGGGAATACTTGTCAAAAACGGTTGGGACTAGGAAAACTTTTTTCTTGTAAATATTTTTATTTGTTTTTTTTTATATGTATTTTATACAAACATTATGAAAAGGTAAGTTCCAAACTAATGAGAGAGCGGGGAAAAAAAAACTTTGTAAAGAAAGAAAAAAATAAAATAATAGACCTTTGGCCTTTCAAAATAAAAACACTCTTTTATTCAATAAAACGGTCATGGGATATCTTTGAATACTTCTAATAATGTGAACGTTTCAACATAAAATGTAATTTAAGATTGGAATCCCAACTCTTTGACTACGTGGTGACAGAAGTGGTTTCGCTATAGGTGGACACCATCCCCGATATATACCAACAAGTCAATTGACCCCCTCTACTTTTTTAGACTAAATGTAATAGTTCTATAATGAAATTGGTAGGTTGCATTTAATTCTGAGGTTTTATTAAGCAACAAACGAGAGCTGATTAGTGTGACTCATAATAATGGCTCTCAATGTTGCCAACTACAAAAAAATAAAAGATTGGACAATTTATGAAAAGAGCCGACAAAAAATAGTAGTTACATAGTTACAATTTATAGATAATTATTATTCAAGTATTATAAGAAGTAAACTCATTATTCTAAAGACTTCTTCGAAGGGGGAGAAACTTTATATTATCCTGCACTATTTTAGGTGTCTCTCTACATTCTACACTTTAAATTCCTTATTTGTTTTTTTATATATAAAAAAGAAAAGGAATCCTAATGAGTCCCCCGAGAAAAATATACGTTTGGTAGGTGAGCATATGGTTAATGAATAAGCTTATAGGGGAATGGGGGATACCTTCATATAACAAGTAATATACATACATACATAGTTGTAATTGGAAGTGCTTGTAAAGTAATGTCAGTGTTGCATAAACAAAAGAAACCGGGGAAAAAGTGGTAATCCTGACAATATTAAGAACGAGAGGAGAGAAGCTTAGCTTTCATGACTTTGTATTAGATCAGCTGCAAGCAATCGCGAGAAAAATGACTTAAATGCATGTCCCACTCCATGTCTAACACGTACATGGTTGCTGCAAATTACTCCAATGTTGATCTTTGATTATAATTGGAGTCTAAAAGGGACTTACACGATATGCCTGAAACCTGTCCTGCAGGTACTTAAAATAAAAGAAAACTCAAAATAAACGTGATAATCCAGACAATATGAAGAATGTTTGGGAGGAGGGGTGTCATGAATCATGATGTTTTATTAGATAAGCTGCAAGTAGTCGAGAGAGGAAGGGAATACATAGAAATCCCAGGCCGTATATTGTAGATATACATATTGTCTGGAATTACTCCGTTGTCAATGCTCAATTTACTCCAAGTCCAACAAGGATAACTCTTGAGCAAACCCTCATTGTTATTCTTTGTGTTTAATGAGTACACGAACTAAATAATATTTCATATTTTGAGATTCTCTTTAATAATAAATATATATGTATTGGAACATACAAAGATGACCAATTAGAAAGAGCCACTGAAAACTATCTAACAATTTGACAAATGTTATGGAGGAGAAAAGGTTAGGTGCCATGAGTTTTCATTGGATAACCTATAATATCTTACAAAACTTTAGGCAGGAATTACACCAATATCGATCCTTAGTTCTGATTAACTGACAATTTGAAAAATGAAATGGAGTGTGGACGTTTATTTATCTTAATAATGATAAAAGGGGGTCATCCCCCAAATGAAAGCAATTAGGAAAAAGTTACTTTAGATATGCTAATTTTGTAATATTATAAATCATAACTCTTTACGTGTATAAGTTATTAATTCAATTATAGTTATACACAGTTGAGTCTGAGTTTTTGTAATATAAGAAATCATGACTCTTACGGTTAAAGTTATTTATTCAATTATTTGTATACACAGTTTAGCCTTGAGTTTCATTATAGTTCATTATATTCATTTTACTCAATGAAGACCTTAGTTAACATCCTATAAGATTTGAGGGTTTGAATAGAAAATGAATGAATCCTTCAAAGAAGAGGACCGTCAATATTTAAGATAGCAATAGTGCTCGTAAAATATTTGTTGCGTTAACATAAAAACAATTTTTTTGACAAAAATTAAGGAAATGGATAGAAATTGACTTTGCTAATGTTTAAGATGGAAAAATTTCTTACAGCTTGCTTCTAGTGCTGACGGCTCTAATTTACATAATTTATTTTGTTTGTTTGTTGTATATACCGTATGTACCTGTGCACAATTGTAAATACATATATATTTATATTTTATCGACTTTCATGGTATCATATACATAATAAATTTTATTGTCTACAACATCATTGTCTAATGCGGCATTCTTACCTTTATGCCTTTTTATTGTATTAGTATATATCAATTTTTTAAATAAACCAAATGCTATGAGATTTTTATTATGGGACTATATTTATTAACTCTATTGCAGATATTGAAAAGAATATTATGAAATATATATACTATATAATTTTATGATCTATTCCTTATAATAATCCTGTTCATCATGTCTCAACAGAAGCGTCAAATCTCTGGGTTGGGCTGGAGGGGCTTATACGTAGTATATCTTCATTAAACATTAATAAAATTTTCCTTTATATTAGAAAATTTAAAACTTGAGATGATTTTATTTATAAAATAATAATATTGGAAATTTAATCTAACTTTTCAAATTTTCCTCTAGAAAATTTAATTTCATGATGTTTTATTAGATAAGCTGCATTTTTGAAAAAAAAAAAAATTTTTTTAGAAGAGCTTTGGATCTTTGTTTCTCAAAAAACATAATAATTGAGCAAACCCTTTAATCTTTGAAAAAATTTCCAAAAATAATATTTATATTTAAAATTTAAAAATATATGATATATTAAAGATTACCCATTAGAAAGAGCTGACTGAACAAATGTTATGGAGGAGAAAAGGTTAGGTGCCATGAGTTTTCATTGGATAACCTATAATATCTTACAAGGACTAGGCAGGAATTACACCAATATCGATCCTTAGTTCTGATTACTCTGACAATTTGAAAAATGAAAGGGAGTGTGGACGTTTATTTATCTTAATAATGATAACAAGGGGGGGGGGGCTCACCCCCCAAGAAAGCAATAGGAAATTACTTTAGATATGCTAATTTTGTAATATTATAAATCATAACTCTTTACGTGTATAAGTTATTAATTCAATTATGTTATACACAGTTGAGTCTGAGTTTTTGTAATATAAGAAATCATGACTCTTTACGCGTTAAAGTTATTTATTCAATTATGTTATACACAGTTTAGCCTGAGTTTCATTATAGTTCATTATATTCATTTTACTCAATGAAGACCTTAGTTAACATCCTATAAGATTTGAGGGTTTGAATAGAAAATGAATGAATCCTTCAAAGAAGAGGACCGTCAATATTTAAGATAGCAATAGTGCTCGTAAAATATTTGTTGCGTTAACATAAAAACAATTTTTTTACAAAAATTAAGGAAATGGATAGAAATTGACGGCTAATGTAGAGAAAAATCCTTACAGCTTGCTTCTGTGCTGACGGCTCACATTTACATAATTTATTTTGTTTGTTTGTTGTATATACCGTATGTACCTAACTTGTAAATACATATATATTTATATTTTATCGACTTTCATGGTATCATATACATAATAAATTTTATTGTCTACAACATCATTGTCTAATGCGGCATTCTTACCTTTATGCCTTTTCTATATGTATGTAAGTATATATCAATAGGAAATAAACCAATTGCTATGAGAGGTAGGGGACTCATACAGTATTAACTCTATTGCAGATATTGAAAAGAAGCATTATGAAATATATATACTATATAATTTTATGATCTATTCCTTATAATAATCCTGTTCATCATGTCTCAACAGAAGCGTCCTCTGGGGTTGGGCTGGAGGGGCTGTAGCCACCTCCTCCAAGTTAATAAAATTTTCCTTTATATTAGAAAATTTAAAACTTGAATTTTTTTGTTTATAAAATAATAATATTGGAAATTTAATCTAACTTTTCAAATTTTCCTCCAGAAAATTTAATTTCCTGTGAATAGCTATGGATTTTATATTTAAAATTTAAAAAGATATATTAAGTTACCCAGAAACTGACTCAAACTCTTATTTGTTAAAAAGATGTACTCAAGGTTAATAGAAATCCAAGGTTAGACTATCATATCATTGGGCTTACTAGAATTTTTAATTTGATGTACCGTACTGACTACTGGGCAAGAGAGACAGATTATGAGGTCATAGAGAATAACAACGGTATATTAACACCTTACATATAAATATTATAAATTATATGATTAATACTTAATAGTAATAGTATATAATCTTTGACGTAACTATTAAAAAGTGTGGTAGAAGTCAAACATCAGTGGGAAAAGTGTTATGGTATATACCTTGTGGTATTTCTATGTACCTTTGGTTTACTTACCCATCTTAATGTAAGACAAAAGTACTAAAAATATTGCTTTAATAAAAGTTCCTTTGTATATGTGTTTTGAATAGTTTTGTAAAACTTTATATTAAATATTTTGTTAATTTTTTTTAAAATTATTATAATTTTTAAATACAGACATGAATATTCACTGAATGTGTTAACAAAGGAACTTTATGCTAGCGTTGAATAACTACGAGCAATGGCAACTTTTTTTTTGTAATGAACTAATATTTCATAACTAGTGATGAAAATCGTGCATATAATGGGCATGTTAACAAAAATGCATTAAATCAACATGGTGACCCTTACAATTTGAAGAATGTTTTACGGGAGATCAGCTACAATCAGCTGTGACAAGGGAGGAGGGGAGAAGGGAATAAACAAGGACATTTTCAAGAATTACTCCGATGTCAATTCTCAATTCTACTCTGGGTCCAACAAGGACTTAAAATTATAACACCTCAACAAATCCTTAAGGTTACTCCCCGGATTTTTTTTGTTTTTTTGAACAAGACACAAATGTGAGGGCGATAACATAAAAGAAGCTCGAATACTTTTTTCAATATTGCGAGAGAATAATAAACGTATCCGTTGATATAAGTACTATAATTTATATTTATTAACAAAAGTGATAATGTCCTTAGGAGCTGCGGGGTTTAAGGTCAACTGAAGCTTATAAAAATTGGTTATTCTGTAACACTGATCATAAAAGATATTAAGACGTCGTTAACGGAATATTATTTTTAAAGAATAGTGTATAAGTAAGGAAAAAGACAAAAGAAAAAAAGGGATTAGCTCGATAAGAACTAGCCTATCCGACTTAAATTAATTATATTGAATATATCAAAATTTGATTAAAAGTTCAAATACCGCACGGTCAAATTGACTGAACTTGTAAATATTATGTTCATTTAAAAATTTAAACAAATATCAATCATATTAACAACTTGTTGAACAGTTGTTGAGTGATTTAACATTCAAAAAATCCTCCTCGGTTTTTCATATAAGTAAAAAATCTAATAATCTGTTTTTCTCTGTTTCACAAAAAAAAATCCCAGCTTGCTTTTATGTTATCGCCACAAAAATGTTCATTTAAATTTGGAATATAATTTAATCTATTTAGAAAAGGACGTTCACTACTCCGGAATTAAATAATAATTACAACTCCTGCTTAGGAAAAGAAAATTCATTCTTCTGACTTCCAGTTCTGAATAAACTTGCCAGCTAAATAAGACACCAAATTTAGCCAAGTAAATATTTAATTTTTTATGTATTTCCTATATATCCACTAATCCCTTACATCTACTCTCATATAATATCCTATATAATGTCAAATTGTTTTAATTTCTTATTAGTAACTAATATATATTTTATATGGAAAGAAGATATCTATGAATAAAAAAATCATTTTTAATCCAATCTTTTTTACATAAATTACTCCGGTCTGTGCCAAGTCTCTTCATATTCTCCTCCTTCCCAGCTCCCCTCCCACATCATCTCTTCTCAAAGGAATATTATAATATGTACATTATTAATTCAATCAATATCTATTCAAAATATTTTTCCATTAAATGAGTAGTAGATGAATATGAGGAAGACAATGAAAGAATGAGGGAAAAATACTGCTGAAAAAAAAATACAAATCAGATTATGAAAATGTCATGATATTTATCTTATACATACTTAGTTATCAAAATAATAATCACATGTGGATTATTATTATTATTGAATCAGAGGTGATAAAAAGGATTTATATATTATATTGTTCAAACAATGAGATTATAATATTTTTGTTATCTATTTGATAAGATTCAAAGTTGTGGCGGAACCGTAAGGGATCCCACCCGTGGTACCAGAACCATAAAGACCATTGTCCTCGGACACTTTTGGAAAATTTGTATAGTTATTCACGGGTGTGTTGTATGCCTAGAACTAAAAATTATTATTGGAGAAAGTTCTTTCGCCTAGTATTTTTTGATTTATCCAGGGGCCACAGGATTATATTTATTTTAGGCTTGATTTTATTTTGTAACTAATTGTTTATGTTTTAATATATCGAAATATAAATTAATTTGAATCAATGAACCTTCCTTAATAATTGAATTAGTAAGAGTTCAGATCTCAATGGAAATTAGCCTACTTTTATCATCCCAAATTGATCTAGAGAACAAAAGTACTCATCTTACCATTTTATAGAGATTTTTAGTACGTATAACATTAATTTAATTGTAACATCAGTGTTTATCAATTAATTAAATAGTATTAATTACAGTAACTAACTTTTTTTTTATTATTCAAACAGCCTTTGATTGAGTTTAATAAGGACGAATTAGAAATTTGTTCATTTTACATAGTACAAATATCAACTTTGAGTCCCATAGATGGCTTCTCCATCAAATATGATACTCTTTATTACGTTAGTGAAAACTAGTAATGGGACAATTAATCGGAATAGTTGAATCAGGTGTTGTTTCTGGAATCGGAATCAACATAAAATAATATTAATTTGCGGTTCCCATTCTTATTTATTAGAGGTATTTAACTATTAATTACTTTTCTAGGTTATGAAAAAAATACCACCTCCAAATTGAAGGAATTCTTGCTTTCTACAAGAAGCTTTGAGGGCCAGGGTGTTGGATAAAGGACACTACAGGCCTTCTCTCGACATGCACACAAAATGAGCTTTTTTTTCTTTTTTTTAGGGGAGCTTGGGTTTGTATTTAAATTTTTCGGAAAATAATTTGAAAAATTAAATCTTTTGAAAAAAAGAAAAAAAAGTTCAAAAGTCCAGTCTCTTTTTTTTTGGAAATCAAGTTCAAAAAAGATTTTTTTAGTAAAAAAATTTCAAAAATCCATATCTATTTTCAAATATTACATTTTTGGATTTTTTGTCAAAATCCACAACTATTCTATACAAATTTCAAAAATCCAGTTATTGAAAAGAAATTAACTTTTTTGCAGAAATCTTTTAAAAATTCAAAGGTATTTGCAAAAAGTTGAGAAATGAAATTTTAATTATAAAGTTTTGAAAAAATTTCAAATATAATTTTTTGAAAATCCATATGTATTAACAGAAAATTATATTTTTTGGAAAAAAATTGTAAATTTTTTTTTTTTTTTTTTTAAATTGAATTTATTTGAAGCAAATTTCAAATATTAAATTTTGTTGAAGTTATATTGTACTCAGTTTCTTGATATTGAGTCCATTGATAAAGATATGATTTTGTCTTATGTTACAAAAATAAAGGACTCTAATATCCTGGGAAACAGTCTTTTGATTGCTAAAAATATTTATATTTGGAGTAAAAGTCCAAATTTCATCCAATTCTGAGTTGTTAAGATGAAAACTTTACCAGGAAATCTGATGAGGAATGACCCTGAATAACAACAAGCTAGTAGAAGCACTGAATCCTGATAAAAAGGTGTTAATTAAATATACTTATGAAAATACATATTTTAAATCAATTATTATTGAATAAAAATGATGAACCTCCATGCATCAGTCAGTCATTGGTCATAGATACAATGAAATATAGATTAATCATGGGTCAATATTTCCATTCTGTAGTCTTTAAATACAAAATAAACACTTAATTCATCAAAAAAATAATCATTATGCCGAAGAAATAAAATTTGCTTCGTAGTTGAATGTCATAAATAAATAGAAATAATAAATAGTTATTTTATTAGCTTTTCATGATATAAATAGTTAGAAAATTAGTCAAACTTCACTTGGTACTCGCTGCCTTGATTTTGTTCCACATTGCATGAATGGCACAGACTAGATGAGGAATATCAATTCTACCCGAATTAATTATATCCCTATGTTGAGACTTGCTCAGATACTTTCTTCTGACTCCGTTCAGAGCCGGTATACTCGTCTCAGTTTTCATGAAATATAAATTTTTCAACATTTTTTTAGCTATAACAGCCAAATCTGACTCTTTATATTTGGAGCAAGAGACAAGCGAGTCTGTCCATTTGTCACCGTATAAAGTTACAGCACCAAAAACAGCCCCAGCTGAAAGCAGAGAGCACCTTAAGGAAGAGTAATGTTTACACGTTAAAAGGGTATCGTAAAGAAGTATGACCGTTTCCTTAAAGTCTGCATCCTCAGAATGATTTGTCGAAAGAATAAGTCGATTCATAAAAGTCATGGGCTCGACACCATGGACGTTAAAGTTGTGAAGCTGAAGAAGTTCTTTTTCTAATGCAAACACTTCTTCTTTTTCATATGCATTTTGAGACAGTTTGATCATGTCACTAACACTTGCAGGATAATACTCTTCTATTTTAGAAGTAAGGTACAGAGATGCAATTCCCAGAAGCTGAATCCTTTCGTAATTGAGATTATCAAGAGACAAAGTTCTATCAACGAGGTTTACCATGAGATAGACAGTTTCTTGAGACATGAACAGTTTATGAGCAACCAACACTAGCCAATCAATGGCTAGTGCTCGACATTCCACAATCTTGGGGTTACCTCGAGTGAGAACCTCATAGTTGACAATATATTTCTTTTCTCGATTAAGAAGATATTCAAAAATATTGTCTTCATAATATATGCCCAATTTTTGTTTATCAGTGATAGTTGTTTCAGTCTTAGGAGGGATTGAAGTAATGCTATCTAGCTTTATCAATTTTTTGGACAGCTCTTTATGAATGTTCTCAGGCGTTTTTTTCGTATTTTCTATAATATTATTAGGGGCATACAAGCTGATGAATAGAAATGAAAGTACACAAAAATTACCTTTATTAGTCTTGAGCCCCTTCGCTTCCTGGATGCATCTTGAAATTTGTTAGTTTTTTTCAATTTCTTTCTGTAAGTATCATACACACATATATAAGTGTAAATCCTTGTTGGACTCGGAGTAGAATTGAGGTTTAACATCGGAGTCACTCCAGTCTATATCCTGTGATTTGTGGTTATTTCGTTTATCTCATTATCTGTTCGTTAATAAAACTTCATGACATCTAAGGTCTAAACATTTTTCAAATAATCAAGGGTGACCACGTTCATTTTCTTTTTTTAAACATAACAGTGGATCATTTTATTTTCATCTAGACATATTATATAGCGTTTTCACTTATATCGGTCGTTGGATCCATTTGACTAGTGGATCGTTTAAAGAGGAGGTAAAGTTGATTGATTAAAAGGCGTGTAATGAAAAAAGAAGGATAAATCTAGTGTGGAATGGGCATGTTAAAAAAAGGCCGAATATTAACGTGGTAGCCCTGACAATTTGAAAAATGTTTAGTAGGGGAAAAAGAATAATACTCATGACGTTTGATTCGATCAGCTACAAACACCTGTGATAAGAAGGAGGGAGATAACGATAAAAACAAGGATATTTGCTAGAATGGCTCCGATGTCGATACCCAATTCTACTCAGTCCAAAAAGAACTTACAATTATAACTCCGCAGTAAATCTTCAGGGTTACACTCCGTCCTTTATGAGGCCACACGATTGTTCAATCAGGTTTTGAATATTTTTGAATTTATTTAGGAAAGGATGTTCACCACTCAGGAATTATATAATAATGACAGCTGCTCTTAAGGAAAAGAAAATTCATTCGTCTGACTTCCAGTTCTGAATAAACAGACTAGCTAAAAAATACAACAAATTTTCATCATTATGTATAAAATATGTTCTAGAAAGCGATAGAGAATTTTTCTTGTTGGTAATCAGAACAGGGGTTCTTTTTTTTCAATGCTGATATCATTATTATTGTAACACTTGAAAGGGAACATTAACGTATAAAGTAAGCTTAGTGCGTGAGTTTATGAAAGACGAAGATCGAAAGCGGAGAAATTGCATGATAGAGAAGGGAGTTGTGCTCATTTCTTTCCTCTTATGGTTGCTTGTAATTTATCGTATGATACTTCAGGACTGAATAAAATAAAATCATTGAAAAGTGCAATGACGGAGTAAAGAATATGCTTAGATGTTTTCTCGTCGGAATTAAAGAATAACTATAACAGTTTTGGAAAATAAAAATCTTGCACGTCTTGAGGTCATATAATATACAACTCAAATCAGTGATACATAGTATATGTCCTGCCCGTATGCCTAAAAAAAATAATCAAAAATGAACGTGGTAACCCGGACAATTCGAAGAATATTTGAGAGAAACGCAGCTGTGCGTCAAAACATTTCATTAAATTAGCTGCGAAAGTATGTAATAGTTTAAAAAAAACTTATTCCTTAATGAGCGATATTTCTATTCAGATACACAGGGCTCAAAAATCAAATCTGAACCCTCTCCCAGTAAATTTACAAGAAACAAATAAAATTCGTAATTTTTAATATTTTTATTTCAAATAAAAAAAAGTGATTGAAGGTCTTGTGAATTGAGGCTAACTCCATATAATTGCCCTCAGCCTCAATACAGCCTCTGAAGTGGGAGAAGGCCTTAATGACGAGGCCCCTAGGCATGGATGCAAAATAACCCTGGATGGCAACCACCCAACTTGCCTAGTTGTGTGGGGACGTCTATTGGTGGGCTCTTCAAGGTTGTCCCAGATAAAATAATCCATCGGATTAAGATAGGGAGCTTCTAAGAACTAAAAATATGTGCAGCTTGCATCTTGTCATACTAGAATTTGAGACCACCGTCTAACACATAACCAAACTGTCTTGTCACTGACTTCAAATTTCTTTCTAATTAAAGACGAAAAACCTTTTCGGGGACTGGTCAATGATGATACACATCTTCTTGATGAACTTTGTGTCCCTGAGCTTCCTGGAGTCCTCTTGTAAAATCCGCGACCTTGACGTGGTCCTCTGGTGTTCTTAGAATCCTCTTTGAGCCCTTTATCGTAAATGGTGTTTGAGTTTGCTGCATCACCAATGAATAAATAAACATGGTGATATATGGGAATAATACGCTTCTTGCCCTCAATACTCTTTGGATGACTTTTCGAATATATAATACAACAAAGTTTATATCCTCATATGCAAATAAGTCAAGTTTGAAATGTATAAACATATATTCAAAAGCAAAAATATAAAAAAAAGTAAACGAGACTTTAAAAAAATATAAAAAAAACTTTAAAAAATACTTTTTCGATCGACGATGAAAAATAAGGATGAGGGGGTGGGGGGGGGGAGAGTAAAGTTGTTTTGTGACACTTTAATGGATTAAAAGACATTTAATATATCCGCCCAACCTCTGTTTTGATACTTATTCATCTCATGGGGAAATATATTAATACTATGTTCTATTGGAATTACATTAACAAATAACAAAATGATTTACTGTTTTTAATTTTTATCTTTTTATTAATTAGGATTTGACAAGAAAGGACATAAATATATCAATCATATTTATGATTGATATAATTAGTTGTAAAAAATATGAATATAAAATGATTTAAAAAGTTAGTTTCACTCTCTGCTCAGTAGTCAACTTACTCCTGGTTGGCTCATAAGAGTATATATTGCTCACATTACTGAATAGACTGGCCTTCTTGAATGAGGGGATCTCGATTATCTTATGTAGTTATGTTTTAAAATAAAAGTTAAAGAAAACATAATGTTCTCCGAACCCCTACAGGTAAGAGCCCTTAGTCTTGAATCTAAGTTAATCTATACCAAGGACCTCCAAACTGTAACTTATGGCGAATTGCAGCCTGCTTAATACTCATTCTTTCACACTTTAAGTAGTAATTCTTAGCAAAATTGTCACAATCTCATCAAAACGCTTAGAACTCGCAACATACGTAAATACATTAAAATTATTTCCCGATAAAGAAATTTGTGTAAAATTATCGCTCTAGGTGAATTTTTTTAGGGAGAAAACAGAGAAAAAAATGATTTCTTTTCTAAAAAGAGGCATTCGATCAAATTATGCATGGGTTCAAAAATAAAATAAGAAATGAATAGACCCAGATCCTTACCCCCAAATTAGATTTGGTCTTTTATATTAGCTCTAAATTTGAAATTAATATGAATTTAATAGTTTTTCATGAAATTTAATTGAATAGTTTCTGTGGCCAACTAAAATATTTTAAGTGGCAATATGGTCCTTATTTTAAAAGGTTAGACATCCCTCGTCTATAATTTGATCCTCAGTTGCTATTATTGGTTGACCATTTGAAGGGTAAAATTATTTTTTTTTGTTTAGAATCTAAATAACTAAGTAAGCACAGGTATCGGTTGAATTGACATTATTAAGCCGATCCCCATACTTTAAAAAAGACCAATTGTTGCCGATTCTGATGTACTCGTACACTCCTGGTCTTATTGTAAAATTGGGTCTAGAGCAATTCTATGTATAGACTAATAGTTGATGACGTCAGTTATGTATTGAAATGGTAAACATCCACCTACAATATCGTCATAGGAAGTTAAATGACTTGCATAAATCATATTTGTACAACTTAAAAATGAGGTACAGAGAGAAAATTGGTCTAATTATTTTGACACAGGAAAAATAGTTATCTATTTGAAAACGATTCAACTTCATTCTATGGTCTGAGATGGCGGTCTTGACCGAAGTATCCGTCCAAATCCGTTCAAATTTGAAGTGTTTCAAAAAATTATTTTCCTTACGAATAGATTTGACAACAAAAGTTTTTTTTGTTTTTTTTTCATCTTCCAAAAATTTTTAACTCTAAAATTTTTCAGAGATGTTTTTTTTTTTAAATCACATCTCTACATATATTCCTTACATTGCCATACATTTTTATTTCATAATCTCTTACCGGTCTGATACCGTTATGATTTTATAGAAGTTCGGTCAAGATCGATCACGAATAAAAATTTGGTCTAAATTGACCTTACAAAAAAATTGGTCTGGATCTTTCTCATTTAAAATTCGGTCTTCACAGATTATACAGATGAATTGTTGATTTCTTCACTTGTGTTTAAAAATGGGGAAGGAACATGGGTCAATAATGAAGTCATATAAAGTAAAAATGACTTGTAATTCCTCATAGATTGAGAGCGAAAAAAAATCTAATACATCGATTTGAAAAAGATACCATTTCGATCTAGATCCTGAGATGGCGTCTGAATCGAAATATTGGTGCATATTGGATATAAAAAATCCCTTAAAATCAAACCCAAAAAAATTCGTTCTTCGACAGAGTCTAAATAACAGTAAATATTATGTAACCATGACAATGATCTTCTGGAGTAGGTTTGTTCGAGTACGAGTCAAGTCTGGAATAGGGGTCTTTAACCTTAATGATCCCAGAAGAGTAGCAAACTATAAATGTTAAATTAATATATATTCAATAAAACTTCAGCTTTATGATGTCTTCCTGATTTCCTTTTAATCAAAAAACATGAAAAGAAACTTCATTATCCAATACATCTTTACACTTAGAGACATGGGAAGAAACAAAGCTTCCAAGGAAGCAGATATTTTTGCCTCTGTTTTTAGTTAGTCACCAGGCTTATGACAAAAAGTGACGGATCGATTTTGATCAGACTTAGCATGAAGAATATATTAAATTTTTATAGGTTAAGATATAAAAAAAAGAGGTTATTTGCACTTTACCGAATTCTAGTTTATTTTTGTTTCGGCTGGCATTTAGATGCGCAATGCAAGCCCAGTATTAAAAATAAGGGAGATGAAATCCTAATGAAATGCATCTTCAAGTTATGGGTCCCCACTCGTCATATATGGGATCCATCAACACAAAAGCAAGCTACAATGATTTTTCTCATAATTGAGTGTGGATGTTTAATATTCCTCAATTTGGGTCGACAAATTATTCCTATTAAATATTAACCCATTGGTTGGCCCGATTATTGCACTTAAACTAGCTAGTAGATATGTTGTTTATCAAAGATACCTAGAAATACTCTTCTTTTTGACATACACTTGGGAGGATTTAGACGGTTTTCACATCCCTAATCATCATACTAAGAGCAGATAATTGTAAAGAGCCTTAATATGTACGGACTCGTTATGAGGATGTTCATATAAATATTAATATCAAAATAAATTAGGGAGAAATAATGAAGAAAAATATATATTATATAAATCATTTTAAAAAGTATTAATATGTACATATAAGACTATATAGCCTAATTTTTACAGAAAAAAAATCATTAAAAAAATCGGAAGAAGACCACATTCCCCTTTCTTACCTCATTACAATCATACCCTTAAAATACCTTCACCCATATACCTACAATATATTTCCTCTACATAAACGTCCATTCAAAACATTATTAGATTTTTATTTTATTTTTCTAAGTATATGTGCTTTATTCTAGTCTTTTAATTGTGATAAGATACAACTATTAACGATTTAAGCCTCCCTTTAAGGACAGATAATTTAAATATCATCATCGTCTTAAACCATTTACCTACATGGATATATACAACGTGCAGCAGTGAATTGTGGAAAAAAACTAAGCCAAGCCCAATACCTCGTGGAGCTTGTACCTTGATTGAGCTGTGTTACAGTCTCAGGGATCCGGACGACCTGTTTAGAACAGTTTGTACGAATTGATTGCCGAATGGTGGATTGCTGGATCAATTGAAGAAGTTGAAGGAATAACCCAAATAAGCCACATTCTATTCGAGATAACCCTATGGTCCAGGGTGTTTCACTGGGGTGTACGCAGGGTATGTATGTAAGTCCTTACAGCTGATGACATTGGAATTATACACATCTACGATCCAATTATATTATTTTATGTAAAATATTATGATATATTTATTTGAAAGAGTCTGCTCCAGCAATGTTTAGACAATTAAAAATGTGCCTTCAGTTTGAAAAGATTGAGAGCCCTTGGTCTAATGTAACTAATTTTATTTAGATAACAGGAGACATGTTCCTACTATAATCAAAGTAGTTTAAACATAACTTGTTTTCTAGAAGCAAACAAAATGGATGACGTATAATTATAATCATGATTGTTTAAGTAAAATAAATTTGGGGAAAAGATCATCACGCTATCTTCCTTGAAAAAACAACAACAACATTAATTCATATTAGGGTTGGAGTATGAAAAAAAAAACTCACACATAGAGGCAACAAGATGCATGAATGATTGAGCAAAAGTATCAGCTGAAAAAGGGGGAACAACATTATATCATATTTTTTTTTCTTACATTAATACTGGGCTCACTTAAAAAAAAACAAAAAAACAAAGATTTATTTTCCTTTTCACTGTTTTCATTAATTTATTTAAGTTGACTCTTGTATGATTTAAAGCACCTGTCTCTACGTTTTATTAAATCAAAGAAATTATTAGATAAAATTTACATTTGTATATTAATTTATAGAAATCAAGGGCCTTTGCTTAGAAGTTTCATACTTTGCCATTCATACTTATTTTGACAAAACTATCAATTCAATGTATGTATATAATACCATTAAGAACTAATTCCAAAACAATCATTAACAGTTGGCAACATGAAATGTACAGAATAATAGAATATAAATAGTATATGTTTTTTTCCTTTCCTCTTTGACAGCCGAGGTTGAGAGAGGATGAAAAGGCTCATTTCAGGAGGATTCGCCGTAAGCATTTTGGACTTTGACGTTTTTTCCTTGTACGTGTTTGCCTTGTGACGCTTTTTCTTTGCGACGTTTTCCCCTTATGACGTTTTCGACTTGAGATATTTCGCCTTCTGACGTTTTTGCCTTGAGGTATTTCCGCCTTGCGACTTTTTGCCTTGGATAATAATAGACGTAATAATACTTCTTTTTAGTTAAATATTTAAGTTGAATTTTTACTGTTGTATTCCATGTATTCTCCATGGCATTTCGATGAAGAAAGGATAAATATTAATGGTTAAAAATTCAAAACAAATATTTGGCTAAGAAGAAATAGTATTATTACCTCTACCATTATCCAAGGCAAAAAATAGTCAGGCGAAAATGTTACAATGCAAAACAGTAGAAGGTAAAAATGCCGTAAGGCAAAAATGTCTCAAGGTGAATGCGTTGCAAACCGATTACGTAGAAGGCAAAAACATAAAGCCAAACATGTTCATGGCGAATCCTCCGATAACCAAAAAAAGCTAGTCTTGATACTCATCCCTTGAAAAATAAAAAAACCCTTTTCAATTCTTCAAATGTATCTTAAACTACAAATTAAGACGAGTCTTGTGATTTGGGGAAAGCACAGGGTTAAATCAGTGAATCTAGCAGCAGACAAACCATATATGTGGTGTGTCAACATAAACACAATCTTGAACAAAATCAAGAAAATGAGAAAATCCCCATTGACTTAATATACGAGGATCGTTCACGATGTAACCGTTCTGACCAAGAAATGATGGTGGTTAAAAAAAAAAAAAAAAATCAGTGTATTAGACAGTAAACAACCTATAAAGCATATATTTCAAATTTGAAGGCACAGCGATGCTTATATTTGTTTGGGAGCCATCAATAGTGAATGCTGAATGTGAATTTGTGAAAATTGAATATCGTTAAGCACGGGATTTTTTTTTTTTTGAACAAAATCCAAACATATAATTTTTTGGGAAATAAATTTCAAAAGTTCGCAGCTTTTCACAAAAAAATTCAAAATTAATTTTATTGAAAGAAAATATAATAATCCAAATCTGTTTACAAAAAGAAAAAAAAAATTGGGAAAAATTTCAAAATTAAATTGCAGATATTAAATTTCGGAAGAAAAAAAAATGGACGGCAGTTCAGAAAAAATTAATTGGATTTTTTCAAAAATCGATTCACAGCAATTTAAATTTTTTGGGAAGAAATTTGAAAAATTAATTTTTTGAAAGTTTTTTTGAAAACTCATAACTATTCTCACAAAAATTTACGGAAAATTAAATTTTTTAGAAAAAAATTAAAATATATTTATTTTGAAAAAATATTCTATTAAGAAGCAAAAATTGTTAATTTAATTTAATTTTTTGAAGGGGGGTGGGTTACCGCCAAAGCATCCCACCCTTTGTGGACACCCTTGTTATGTAACCAATTTTTCTTTTAAAGTCGAAAATCCATCAAATAATAATTCTTATATTGTGTCGATGAATTTTGGGGTCTTTAAGGGAATTTTAAAGGGTTAACAACTTTAATTATTTATATATTTAATCCACATTCAATCACGAGAAAAATCCTTCTAACTTGCGTTTGTATATGCTTTTAATTATTTAAAAAGCTGGGAAAGGACCTCCCACTTTTGTTTCTTTATTGTGACATATTTATTTATCAAATAGCATATGTATACACATAAAAGTTTGTTTCTATTTTTGGTTGATGCCTGTCAATTCTTCGGAGTTTTCTTTTTTCCCATTCTTCAAATGATTCTATCCACTTGAGACAATTTTGATCCTCCTTTGTTTGTTTTTTGTTACTGCTTCTAAATAGCTTCTTCATAATATAATACAATACCTACAGTAAGAGACTGACCCCTACATAATATGTTTCACTATCAGGAGGGAATAATGCACTTTATGAAGTAACAAATGAGCTCGGCTTATCGATAATATGTATGTACAATCAATCAGTTTTTGTTTCCTTCTTTTTACTGGTAATCCAATTTGATAAATGACACACTTCACAAGTCTTCTTTTTAGTCGTTACTACAGGGTAGTCCGTTGAAATCTGAGCACTTACTAATTCACTAATGAATTAAGGTTGATGCATTGAAATTAGTTCATATTTCGATATATTAACGTCGTGAGCAAGTCTTAAACGTTAGAGAAGAAGAACGGCTCTTTCAAAAAGGCCAAACGGGAGTTAAAAAAACAGCCCATCCTAATCTCTTCAAGTCCTTGAGGGCCCACGCAAAAGATATCGGGATTTCACAGCAGATTCTTGAGAGAGTTATGAGGATGGAGAGACCATTTCTCACACCAGCAATGAAAGACACCCATATCCTCCGTTGCAAGACTCTTTTGAGTTCTTTGGAACTATTTTTGTATACTTTTGGCCCATCTACAACCCTGATGTCAAACCCCTCAACTACCCACTTTTAGTGTACGTCGAAGGTAAGGCTTGCAGTGTCTATCATCCAAACACTGAAGCCTTAAAAGCCACAGTCAGCCAGTACTAGTACGCCATGACAGATGACTATATCCTTCGCCGGTGTCAGGCCTTCCTCCGCCGCCTGGAAGCCATCATAGCCGCTTAGGCTAGCTACATTATTAATTAAATCTATTAAGAGAGCTATTAATAGTATAAGCTTTGTTGAAATTCTATTGTTAATTAATAAATTATATCTTTTGAAGTTTAAAATAAGAAGTGCTTAGATTTATATGGACCACTCGCTATGTAGTTTTGGGTTTCGGTCTTAAAATCATAGACCGTTACGATTAATGTTATGTCGGTCCTTATTTATTTGGTTCAGTCGAGTCTTAGGAGATGTCCTATCGCTCTGTAGGACTGCCTGTCCTTGGGAACAGTTCTTAGCTGTCATTTTACTAAGAATGTTGTTAGTTTATCAAGCCATATATGATATACCAGAGATGTATTAAGGTCACTGCACATTAGAGCGGTTTGTTTTTCTTACTTTTTCGAATTTCGATTACAGTTAGCTTGGAAATTTTGTGAATTGTAAAACACTAGCCAATGCAAAATTTCATTTCCCGACAATGTCATCTTTAGTGTGCTAGGTGATTTCATTTCCAGTAAATTTATTACCTGTCTTTTAATTCATAGTCCATTAATTCTCTGAAAAATTCATCCTAGGAAATTTAATTCCTACGTTTAAGGAGTATTTTTTAGTGACGTCACACGGTTTATGTTTCTAATCAGTAGTTTTTGTGCAAGGCTGTAGAGAGAGGTTTGGGCAGTGGGTAATCGGCACTGGACATGAGTGACGTAAATCGTGTGAATTAATTTAGCTGGCTCCTTTTTTGGAATTTTTTATCTAATAAATAACTTTTTTTCCTTGGAAGTTGCCATTATTATTTTATTCCTGAGTAGTAAACTTTCTTTCCCACATGGAATCAATGACATTAAAACCTGATTGAACATTCGTTTGGACTCATAAGTAGTTAACAAAGACAAAGTGTAACCCTGAGGATTTGCTGGGGAGTTAAAATTGTAAGTCCTTGTTGGACTCAGATTAAAATTGAGGATCGACATTAGACAAATAATGAACAATATCCTTTTTTACTTATTTATCAACCTCCTTCCTTATCACAGCTGAGTGTAGGCGATTTCTTCCGAGACATTCTTCAAATTGTTAGGGTTGCTGTGTTAATTTTCAGTTTCCTTTTTTAACATTCAAACAAGATTTTCCTCACTTGTGATGGATGAGAGACGGATATGAATGATGTATCGTATTTTTGGATTATAACCCGTACGATTCGCAGCATGATCCTATAAATGATGAGGACTATTGTAGGATTCAATCCAGACCTGAAATTTGAAGCAGGGGAGAGGAAGTGATCCTGGAGAAGGGAGTGAGGGGCCAGAGGTACTTGTTTATTGCTCACGTAGATTTGAATTAGGAAAAGAGGAAAGGAAGAGAAAAGGGGATGATGAAATTGATGCTTGTGGATTGATGAGAAGGTGTTGGAGCGAATAGGAATAGACGATGAAGAGTTATGCTGGGGTTGACTTCTATTTCCCAGGGTATAAATAATATCAACGGATATGGACTCATTATTAAAGATTTATCATGGCGTCATGTCTAATCCAATAACACCATAACTAATTCATATCGGTCTCCGATCCATCACAAGTCTCACTCATATCCAGTGCTGACTGCCCCAGCTTCCTTCTACACTATACGGCCCTACGCAAAAACTACTAACTAGTTGAGAAAAATAAAACGTGTGACGTCCACAGACTTCAGAGTGGGAATGAAATTACTAAGAATGAAAAACCAGAGAATAAATGACCTGGAAACTCAGTCCATGGACTGAGACCAGCAAATGGGTAAACGCTTTGAAAATGATTGAAGTCTTGTCTAGTGTTTGGGATATGAGTCTTTAGAAAAATCATTTGAGACCAAACTGAAAATTAAATTCGGTCTTGGACCAAGTATCATCACTAGTCGTTACTTACTTACGATTGGAATTGTAATAATTAATAACATAAATTTATTCTCTTTTTGTGAAGGTTCTTTTTGATTTGGATATAAAATTTAATGAGGTCTATTGATTAAATATTCATGGAGGTGAACTGACTAACGAAGAAGATATTGAAATACTAATGGAGCAATAACAAGCATATTTTTCTAATTACTTTTTTTTAAAAGAGGCATTACAGAAAACACTTTGCTTATAATAAGTAATAATGTCATAATTCGTTTATTTCACATAAATAATAAGACTAAATAGTAATAATTATAAATGATTTTTCATTGACTGCGACAAAAACTCTAAGGAAATTTATTGGTAGTACATAAATCCATTCCATGAGTAAGAATTAAGCATTTCTTAGGGACCTAAAAGTGTTTGGACTTTGTTGGACTAATTTAGAATAGAATTAAGGATCGACATCGGAGTATATGTTTTTTTTACGGTTTTTTTTTTTGAAATATATATAATTTTTTAGAAAATCCAATAATTAAAATCTTTTGAAAAAAAAAAAAAATCAAAAATCTATAGTTATTCACAAAAAATGGATTATTTGAAAATAAAAAACCACACCTTCCAAAATTAATTTTTTTGGAAAAAAATTTCTAAAATTAACTGACAAATATTTAATTTTTTCCAAAAAATATTCAAAAATCTACAGCTATTCATAAAAAACCACAGATGTTTAAACGATTTAATCTCTCTTTTACATTCTTAATTTCTTGTATCACGTTAATTTTCCTTCGAAAAGAAAAAGAAAAAAGGCCCGAGTGTAGCCCATTATAAAGTACTTTAGAAGTGTTCAGAGCTTAACAAGGACTTTACATGAACACTTGTTTAACCGTCCAGGATAGGCAGTTTTTTCTGTTGGACAAGTTAATGCAATGTATAACCAAGATTGATCACGGTTCAGGTTCATCGGTTCTATCAGTCCGAGGGTTGGTTCTTTCATAGCAATGGTTTTTTCTCGGTCTCGGTTCTAGGCTGAGTTTGGTAACAGGGACTTAAAAAAATAGGTGTAGCTAGAAAATCGAGGCCAAGGAAATTGTATTAGATACAAACAGGGCGCCTAATATGCAGAGTACGTTATGCCCCAAGTTTCAGTAGGGTACAGAAAACTAAGGTTGCTTAAGACAATGGTTTTCAAAGTGGGCCGTAAAGGGGGGATGCAAGCAGATGGAGAATTGAGGATTGCTTTCAGTCTACACATACATAGTGTTTCATATAAAGAGGCCCTCAGCCCAAAGTGTAGGATTTTGAAAAGAAAGATAAAGTATGACCTCTTGAGCAAACTTATACAATGTTAGGGCCGTTCATAGGAGTTAACCTGGAGAGAGGCTGTAGCCCCCCCCGATTAAGGGTTGTTATTTACTCCTTACCAGGATAATTTTCTCAAAAAAAATAAATATTTGATTTTAATTTTTTGTTATTAGCTATGGATTTTTTCAATTTTTCCTACAAAATTCAATATTTAAATTTAATTTTCTTTCCAAAAATTTAATCATCTGTAAGAAGATATCTATTTTTTCTAAAAAAATTAATGTTAAAACTTAATTTCTGAAAAAAAAATTATTATTTTCTGTCAATTTTTGATTTTTTTTCCTTAATATTTAATATTTTTTGTCAAAAAAGCCCACCCCAAAATATAATCCTGCGTACGCCCTTAATGTACACATACATTTTTGAGTTGGCGAAGTAAGGTCATGGTTCCATGTATTTCTGTTTCTGACGTCCCTCAACTCTGTATCTGGTTGTGGAGGAATGGGCTATTTACCCCTTTTTTGGGATGTTAGGGGAGGAGATGTATTGATGGGGAAATGAATGATGAAATAAGATGCATTGAATTCGAAGAAATATAATATAGATTTATTTCAACTAATATAAGTATATATCTAGAACATTATACATACCTATGTAGATAGTTTAAAAGTCAAATTGATTTTTTAAAGTTTTAACAATTTTTATAACGATTTATTATATGTATAATGATTAATGATCAAGTTTATGATAGAAATATTAAAACAAAAAAATATTGAGAAACTTAAACTATTGAAGATACATCAAGGTTGATTTATGAACCTCCACAACATATGTGTAGCTATATAAAACTCTAACAAATTCCATTGCAATTGGGATACAACAATCTAGAGGTAATGATAGGAAATAGAGGAAGGCTATTGGAAAGAGGGAGAGGAAGGGAATAAAACATTGAAGCAAAGTAGCGTATCGAAGACCCCGTGATCATTAATCGTAAAAGGTAGTAGTCATGGACACCATTTTTTGTCAGGGGGTTGTCTTTCATCATTATTCCATAACAAAAGGTGACATTTTTTGTGATGTAAATACTCTAAAAGAGGATTAAACAAAGAGAGACAGTTGCTGCGTGTGCTCTTTTTTTTTTTTTTGTTCATTATTTAATAGGTAGATATGTTTTTTTAGAGCGCGAGGAGAAGGTGGGAGTGATACTTTATATAATTATGAATTAAGACCCTTGCTAACATCACCTACCTTTTATATATTTTTGAAGGAAGAAAATTAATTATTTATTGCTATAAAAATAAAAACCTTCTACATTTAAAATAGCATTAGCGGATGGAAAATATTGTAATTGTATTTAAATATTTGTTTTACAATTGCATTTAAAAAACAATTTACAGACAAAATAGACGATAATTCTTCCTTCAGAAAGAGAATTTAACACTAAGACGACCCATTAAATAATGAACAAAAAAAAACCGTTTTCCTTTTCTAATTTCTTATCTTAGTTTTTTCGTTACACAGGTCCCTGCTCTATTATTAGATAGTCGTGGTGTTAGCTTATCCCCCTGAAATATGCATTATCGCCTATTTTTGGTGTAAATTGTTAAAAGGCTGCTGTTGGTAAAGAGGGCCTTACTTCAGTAATATGCGATAAGTGCCGCTCACGCCTTCTTCTTGCTCTATTTTTTCCCACACAAAAATGTCAACTCTATCTATAACATGAAGGAAATAGGAATGAATAAAAGGAAATAGAGATGATAATGTATATGGACCTCAAAAAAGATTCTTAAGTCAGTGAATGTAATAGTATAATGTTACCTTATACTCAATCAGTGCAGCAAAAGAAAATAAAGCTAGAACTGAAGGATCGATCCAACACTATTTGTGGTATAATAAAGTGACATGTGTCGTAAGGAAAAAAATCATCTACTAACAACGTATCTCTTGAAGCTAAGAGGGGCCATTCACTACTCTTTTTAAAGGCTTTAGGAGGGAGTAATAACTAAGGGCTCATTGACTTAACCCAAGAACTCGTTTGAAAACGAACTCCATTCAAAACATCCGGACAAGAAACAGGCATGGAAGGCTGCCTATGTTTGCTCCTCTCCCCTTTATTTTTTTTATTGTGAAAAAAACGGGATCCCTTTTTAGAAGGTACCATATCCGTAGAAACATCAAATTTAAGATTTGTGCGAATATTCCTAGCATTTAATCCTTGAAGTGTTCGAATGTTATTACCAAGAGGGGCCTTTGGACTTGCTCTATCCCCACGCATAAGTTGACGAAATGCCAACAATTCAGAGCGAGTCACATATATAGGCTTGTTCATGAGGATCCAAGTAACAGTCTCCCAGCACCCCGGATAGGTCGTTGAGCCCTCATAAGTCATATAATTATCCGTATCCGGCATAATTTCTGCTAAATTGAGATTCGTGATGGGTATGTTTTGACCCTTGTATGTAACTTCTTCTAATTGTGACGTAATTGGGCGTAAACCAGGACTTGCTCCTCGCTCTGCCTCTTGGACAAGAATGGAAACACCAACGACTCCGTGTGGATGATGAACTGCCTCTGAGAGGTTTTTGAAAATATGTGCGTTAAAACCATAGAGCTGAATCTCTGCAGGAAAGGCCTTTCCATCGATACTGTGTTCTGAACCAGGAACGAGACGATATCCTCTTCTCACCTGTGATCCTCCATGTGATGGGTCAGCATGCCTTCCTTCTTCGTCTTCTTCATTTGATTCGCTTTCATCCTCTTCAGTCAAATCTCGGCCCATATCATTGCCCCAATGAAAAATCATTTTCTCAAATTGATATCTGTAAAATATATAAAAGTATTGATTTATTGCAATGGAGCTTAGTAAAAAAAATCCATGCATTTATACATTTATTTAGACAGAAAATAATTTACAAAAAATTAGAATGATCTAAAATTTTCTGATGAAGAAGCATTTACAAAAATATCATTAAACATTATAGTATAAAATTTCTTCACCAGATTAAGGCCTTCAAACATAAAATATTCATATATCTAAATTAAAAAAACTTTAGCATCTAAACTCATTAAAATACAAACATAAAATATTTATAGCAAATTTGTTTTTAAACCAACAACTAGCTCGTCTATCTTTTTAGCTCTTTCTAAAAAGTTTGGGAGTATCTTCTGCAAAGTCCAAAAATGTCTTGATGCGTTTTATGAATGAAATCCAATAATATCAGAGGCCCAGTCCCAAGTACCCTCGACCGCCCTAGGTATCTTCAACTCGAACGCTCCATATCTTGCCACCCCCGAAATTAAAATAACACGAATATCCTCCGCAACCACGGGTTCTCCTAAAGTTATATTCTTATTTAGGTAGCTCTGTGCATTTTATAAAGCATTCCTTATCGACTTAGCTTCGAAGCGCTCCAAATAGTATTGAATAATTTACTACAATCTTTACACGGAGAATTAGAACAAATCATTTACAAATGCCAAGGGACGGACACATTGTGTAGTTTGGCATGTCTAACGAGAGGAAATTTAAACATTCCGTTAAAAAAACAACAGAAGGAACACCAATATCATGTATTTTTGGATGATTTTTTGTAAACACCGCCCATTCGAAAGCACGTAAGGGTCACGTAAATTCTTTTAAAAAAGTTTTTTCCAAGATTCTCATGAATGATATCCACAGTCGTTTATTTCAACTTTTATGACGACTTTTGATTACGGGTAGAGTGGGAAAGTTGTCATGGTGTATGAAAATAACTTATGCAAAATTGAAATATCCTACAAGGTCATCTTTAGGTTGTACGTCTCGAAGAATGCAAAAACTCTTTACTTTGTAAATAAGGATACTAAGAATATATTTTTCTTAGTTTTTGCATAAAATAATTTAGATAGCCATTTTTTCATCTCTAAAAAGTATTTTAAAAAAATTTTCTTCCTAAAATGGTCTTATTGAGCAAAAACAGAGGAAAAAGTTTAAAAAAATTGATGATCCGTGTATTGCACGCATATTTTGTACATTTTCAAAAAAACAAAAAAATAAAAAATAAAACTTATGCTATTTTCTATTTTTGCTCCTACGGGTAGAATTTTTTAATAGTCTTTATAGGTTAGAATAATGTTTATTGTCGATAATTAATGTAAAATATGAATTAATGTTGTAGTTTCATATTTGTTCACAAAGAAAATAACTTTTTTGTCCTTTCAAACTTGGACCGAGATGTGCCACTTAAAAATGACATTGTAGGGCAATGCTATTTTCATAGGTTATTTTCTGTGCAAATCAAAACTTTTTGGCACTCTTTGTAATCGAAATCTGAAAATAGTTGGAAAAACAAACCGACTTAATGCACATGGATTCATAAACATGAGGATATGTTCCCGACAGTCTTATGCATTGTTTTATATATATATAAAAAACTGCTCCAGGGTTAAAAAAAACACAACAACCTTTTTTTAAAGAATTATGTGAATATACAAACCATATTTTTGAAAAAGGAATATTAGATTTTTATGCTAAAAAGGTTCCTTTTATCCCCCTTCCCCCCTTTCATTCACAAATCACTAGTGTAAACAAAAGTTATGTTTGTACATGTTTTGCTTTCGTATGTTGAGAACAATCTATTATGGAGGTAATGGGATAGCCTCAATGACGTACATACATCAATATCCTTCGTTCGTCTCCTCAATCATAATAAATAACAGAAGGTTCTTTACATATATACGAGGGTGGTCTGAAAAGTTTCCAACATCACGCAAACAATGCAGCACTCGTAAATAAAAGCTAGTCATATCTATCTACCATTTGTTGAGAGTTATTCACCAAAGTTTCAGACATTTTGGACCCCCCTTGTTATGTAAAAGTTGTTTGAGTGAGTTGATCTGAGTGAGTATTTTGTGAAAATGGACGAAACGGAGGTTCCAGCCGTCATTCAATATATGTTGTAAAAGTGATACTTTTAAATGGATTCAAACAATAACAGACATTTAAAGGCTTCTTGATTGTCAATTTGACGCGTTTACATCAATCCAACTCTGAGATATTGAGCCCAGAACAAAAAGTATATCTTGAGCTCTCAGAGCTAATCTTGATGAAACTTCGTCAAATGGACTTATCAATAGAAAAAGGCTCATCACTTGCTTTAGTCCTACTTATAAGGACTGATATTTGAATGTAATCGAACTAATAAAATGTATTGAAAATAAACTGGCTCTATTTTTACATATCTGTTTTACCGATCAGGGACAATTAAAGTAGGATAATTAGAAACAAAATATCTTATTCCCACCATTTTAATAGTTAATTTATTGCTTTCGCTATGGAAATACTAAATGTATAACATGGTAAAAACACATACATATCTTTCTATACAATATTATAATAAAACGGGACCCCAGCTTCTATGGTGTTAGTATTATTATGATATTCTTTAAGAAAGAACATTTAAGTCTAAAGCAATCACTAGTGAGGGATAGACAGAGTGTAACACAGAAGATTTATAGCAGAGTTATAAGAAATCAGTTGTTGATCTCATCGGAGAAATTCAATGATCTTGGCAATTTACTTTTCCACCTCCTATTTTGTCATAGTATATTATTGTATCTGCTCTCTTTCAATACATTTTTGAAATTGTCAGGGTTACCATAATGATTTTTAGTTTCTGTTTGTATTGACAAAATACACATAATTTTCGTCACTAGACACGACTGTTGTTTTTTATATATTTCATTCCGTTATTATAAGTATGGAAATATGTATATACGACATAAAATAAATTTTCAAATTCCTCACGTCCATACTTGCCTGGGATGTCTCGCCCCCCTTGTTAAAAGTGAAATATTCTACACAAATTGAACCAATATTTGCCACGTTGCTTTGCCATATAATCAGTTACGCATACAACATATTCCGCTGTTGTTAGTTAAATATTTATCGCAGCTTACCATACAGACATAAAATAACATTTTACAAGGCAACGAATTCCGGTCACAATGCTCGAACGAGTCTGACCATAATATATTATTTTTTGTGTTTTATTTCTACAATCCAAAAACCGCTCGTTTTGAATCACCCTTCTTTACAATGATAAGGTAGAGGCGAGATATATCATTTTTTCTGAATTGAGACCCCCCCATCAGCAGCCTGTCATATGATATTGCGGGGAAAAATGAATTACAAGAGGAGAACCTTCTACATTTAAAATAACATTACTCCAGAGAAAGTATTATAATTGTATCGAAATTGACATATACTTATTTTATTAGTCATTTTTAAAACAAATTTACACCAAAGATAAACGATAATTCTTGTTTTAGAGGGAGCTGTTAAGACACACAAGAATGATTAAAAAGGAACAAAAAAAAAGAGAGACTTAAAATCCCTCAAAATGGCTAGATTTGTACAGTTATTTAATTTTTTGGATCAATTAGTGGGATAATATGAGAAAATGATCCTATTCTGTTCATTGTATTTGTTGACTATCCTCTACAATAGATAAATAAATTTAAATAACGATGTAATAACATATTTTTAATACGCATTAGGGGTATATATAAATAAAACTACGAGTTAAAGATATATTTTTTTGATAGACAGTCAGGTTTAACTCCTTTAATTTCCAGGCCCCATATTACTGCAATAGTTTTCATATAAAAATAACTGAAATAAGTTTGCCTGACGTTACCCGGAATATTAAAAAATTAATATTAATTAAGAACACTTTTGCACATTTCGAAACAAAAAATGAAGAGTGGAAAATTAAAAAAAAATATTCTCATGTTGTTTTTATGAGGATGAGAATACTAAAATAAAGGCGCCCCTCTTCTTTCAAGCCATGAGGAAGTAGATGCTTTATTCTGGGACAGACACCGAAATTGCAGTCTCGTAGCCACTTCTCTGAGCATGAAGGAAACCTCTTAATATCCCAAAATACACCCCGGTTTCAGGTTGTACAGGTGAAATACTGGACCGACTTTAACTCTACAACCCCCATGTTTCTAGTCAACAAGGAACCCTTCCTATATTCTATAGTACACTCCAGCCCACGGGTTGTCAGGTAAACTGATGGCCCAAAGACAAGTTAAATTTTATCCACCGTCCCTTCCCGGAGCATCAAAGAACCCCGTTAATAGAAAATTATTTTTTCTAAAATGTTTAAAGGATGCATCTGAAAAGTAGGGATAAAAATGAATTTAATTGAACAACTAATGTTGGACTCACTCTCAAGGGAAGAAGTACAATTTCAATGTTGAATCTTATAATCTTTCTCTCTCCTCTGTACTAAGACGGTGTGGGGACTGCCTTGGGTATTGGAGATCATAATAAGTTTTAAAACATGCTGGAAAACATGTTTTAATGTAAAAATTGCAAAAGAGAGAGTTTTTTTTTTTTTGACAATTCCGATTTTTATTGAAGAGAGAAAGTTATACTCATTTTTAAATAGAAGGAGGAGCCTTGATATTATTTTTTTATTTTGCTGTCATGAAGAGTCGGAGGGGGAAAGAGGTGTAGCGTGTTGACCGTGTCGCAAATTTTTTATATTATTGCATACAAAAATAGTTGAAATTCCGGAGCACTCAAAGTTATATAGATACAATTATCTAAATAGAATTGAATGATAAATGTCACATCAAAAACCCATGTTCAGTTTATTATCAAAATATGTTGTGAATATCCGTAGAAAAATCTAAAAATATATGATGAAAAGTTGCTAAATTTAATACAAATTTTTTAATAAACTGATTTTTATTCTTCTGAATTTTGAATTCAAAGTGTGGATTAAGGAAGATTGTAATAATGTTGATTATAGAGTAAGTCATGATACACTCAGCTCCTTCTAGTGAACAAAATCGTAGATTAGCTTATTTGGATAAAAGTTTAATACGAAGAGTGAAGAGAGATATGTAGCACAAACTGGGCGGAATAGAATGACCAGGCAGGGCTCGTAGAGACATAAGACTCCCTCTACATCCATACAAAAATTGAAAAATTAAATATATTCGAAAAAATACTATAAAGGATCCAATATAATTTTTTTTTTTGCCTTGAGGTGATACAACAGTTAAATTCGAACCGATATATAAGAACATTAAAATACAGTGTATTTGCTTCGGATAAAAATTTCCTGGAGGGAAAAATGTAGGTGGCAAAAAGGGTTAATTTCATACTGCCCTATAACCAATTTGATAAATTCGATTAAGAATTCTAAATTGATGCAGTTTGTCAAAATTAAGTCATGAAAACAGGATATTTTTTTTTTTTTTTTGGAAAAACCAACATTGTAAAGATTTTTGTGGAATCTCCAATTACTCATTATTTAATCAACTAATCATCCAATGTGTTGCTGATTAAATTTTGCATAATGATTTTAGGAAATCTATGAAAATCCCATAAATGCTTTAATTTCTAATATACAAAAAAAACACACCATTTTTCAATTCATTTTCATAATATGAAATTTGTAAAATTATTTCGACACAAAAAACTCCACGAATAATGAATGATGCTAGAAAGTTATAATTGATGCCGTAAAATCCAATATCATGAATGATTTATAAATTGTCTAAATTGGGTAATTAAAATCGAATTTAAAATGGAAAAACCAACATTTTTATTAAAATTTAGTTATTTTTCACGAACTTTATCTGCCAAAAATGTACATCTTATTTTTTGATAAGATTGATTGTGATGTAAAGAATAACGGCGGATAATACATTAGTACAAATGTGTACACCTTAAATTAAAAAAAAAACGGAATAGAAAGACCAAAAAAACAAAATAAAAGCCAACAAATGAATCAAATTTACCAAATCTTCATTAAATATTGCAAAATTTACAAATTATCATAGGAACTTGTATTTTTGTGATAGTAAAAATTGCATTTTGTTAAAGATATTTTAGATGCATACTAAAGTTATAATTGAAAAAAAATTGAATCAATTTTATAAAATTTGGGGTACAGAAAATCCCAATTGTACAACGAAGAGTTAATAATATATTACTGTAATAATATGATTTTGCTAGTGATTGATAGTACAACGAAATTACTTTGCTAAAAGAAGTAATAATTAATAAAACAAAATTACTTTCTAATTGAAAAATATTTAATAGCTTAATATACTAGCGATAGTTCCAGACATAGGCGTCGTCAAACAGACAAAATTTGCCAACTACTCGACAAATCGTCCTTGTTTTTTATTTATATATTTATATTTTCTTTTTTGTTCATATATATGTATTAATTTGAAGTAACCGAATAAAAAAAATCCTCTATGTTATTAATTGTTTGTATGAACAATCTTACTCCCAGTTACTCAATACATAGATGTTCTTTCCTAAATATTAAAATAGAATGATAATAGCAGTATGAGAAAAAGATAAGCAATATGACGTTAAATATGTTGAGTAGTGATGAAAATCGTGTGCATTTTGGAACATGTTAAAAAAGACGAAACTGAAAATCAATATGGATACCTTGACAATTTGAAAAAGCTGTAATGACGTTTCAATAGATCCGCTAAAAATAATGAGAGGAAAAAGGAAATAAACATAAACATTGCCAAGAATGACTCCAATATCGATTCTCGATTTTACTCCGAGTCCAACCAGAACTTATAATTAGAACTCTGCAACACATCCTAGATTTCTTTTATGAGAACACACGAATTTTCAATCAGGATTTGAATATAAATGAATCAATCTATTTCGAAAATGAAGGTCACTACTCAGGAATAAAGTAATGATGCCAACCGCTAAGGATAATGAAATTTATTGTTCAGATTACCAATTCAAAAAAAAAAAAAAAAAAAAAAATAGGTAAAAAATTCACACGATTTACATCACTAATGATAACTCTCTTTGTTCCTCACTGGGTATTTTCTTCGATTATTGTTTCTCTTTATCAAACACCTGAGTTCTTTTAGGAGTATACGATGATTTCATCCAAGATATCGTTAGCGACTGATGTTTATTTGACACAATTGCTAATGAATAGTGAGCCGGACGCCCCAGTAGTAAAAATATCATGATTGAACCCCTAAATGACGTCTCCTTAAATTATAATGCAGTTTAGGACGTCAATTAAAAACCTATTGAAAAGTGGTTGATGCCTTGGTGCAGATATTACATAATTAGGTATATTTGAAAATTGTATAACTTTATGACTATGGGTTGATCTACATAATATATGATGCTCTAATATGATGCAGAATTGTCATTTATGGAAACAATTTCAAAATTGGTAAGAGGTTAATTAGATCCACCCTAATTATCATGGAAATTTATGTAATTAAGTCATGAATTCGATCAACAACGGATTTTTCTATTTGAATTATTGAATAACTTGATATAAAATTTGTGTATTAAATTTGAAATATAAATATTTGCTACTTGAATATTGGTGTTGGTTTTCGGTTTGAATATCCTAGACCGGTCTGACACTGTTTCTTATTGGAGCGAACATATTTTTACGTAAAACCCATTGTAATAATATACACGGATATGGGATATCTTTTTTAAAGTCCTTTTTGTGTCCTTTTTGAAACAAAAATCATCTAATGATTTGGAGAAAAAATCACTCTTTTTTCAAAAACAGAAAAATACTCGTAATATTTAGTCAAATTTTTGTGCGTCATTCTCTATGACGTCATTTATGCAATATTGGCATATTATGAAGGTCCACGTTGTTTTAAGTTGATCCTTAGGGATGTAAATCCCGTGATTTTTTAGTTGGAATTGGTAATCTAAAAGTTAATTTTCTTTTCCTTCACAGTTTTCATTGTCATTTAATTCCTGAGTAGTGAACTTCCTTTCCTAAATAGATTCAGTTATATAGAAAACCTAATTAAACATTCGTGTTTGCTCATAACAGACAAAGAGTAACCTTGAGGATTGGATACTGAGTTATAATTGTGAGTCCTCCTTGTATTCATAGTAGAATTTAGCATAGAGATAATAATAATTCTTTTCAATGTCCTTGTATACTCTCATCTCTCCTCCTCCCTTGTATCAGCTGATTATAGTTCATTTAATAAAACAGGATGGCAGCTGAGGTACTCTCATCCAAAATATATTTCAAGTTGTCAAGGTTACCATGTTGGTTTGCCGTTTCTTTTTTTTAACATGTCCATTATACACAAGATTTTTATTGCTGTTAGAATAGGCGGAGGATTAAGCCTAATACCCCCAAAATACCTACAGCGTTTATGAATCTCCTCAAATCAAATTTAAAAAAAAAAAACATATTAAAAATAATTAATTTTTCTATGTATTGCTTTGAGACGATTTTTGAGTAAGGAAAAAAAAATCAAAAAGTCACAGAGCTGTTAGTTTATGCGTTGTTAAATTTGATTTATATTTTAAATAAGTGTTTATATTATATTTTCAATCATCCAGCTCTAAGCAAATGTCATTTAAAAGTTAAAATACCACATTTTTGTGAGTGTTTTGTTTGAAAATCGATAACATTAATTTAACGTTCAAGGAGCTCATTTGAACCGTAAATAATAAAGGATTTATTTACACATAATATATGCTTCTAGATTTTTTAGTTGAGCTGTAATATTGATTTTTCTTCAATTTAATAATCAATAAAAGGCTCATGACATAATATATACAAACTCCATTGTTTACTAGTGGTGGGATTCAGTCTGGAAATTCTAGACCAATCTGAGACCGTAATATTTTTTATAGGACCGAACTTATTCGGCCTAACAAAAAAACTCTGTCTGGACCGATCTCATAGAAAAATTCGGTCTACATCGGTCCAAAGGAAAATTTGAGTCTAGACCTATTTTATGGACAAATTAACAGATGTATTTTCAACTACAATGACGTCATACGAAGTTTAAAAAGAGATATCTCGGTTGAATTTTAATCCCATCGTCTTATGTGAAACATGGAATTCTGAATTTGAGCATCTCTTGAGATGGATGATCAAGTTAGATTCCCTCTAATATAGAAGTCCAATAAATAATAAAATAAATTAACTAACAGATGTGAGAGGAAACGGATTCTTAATGTTTATAATTCAACTGATTTGCTTAAATAATTGATTGGAAAATATCGTGTATTTTTAAGATTTTCTTAAAAAAAATCAATAAAGGTTGATAAAAAAAAAAAAATTTTGTCTTTCTTAATATATGAGACCGAAAAAAATCGGTCCATGGTCTAAGACCCCTGTTTGGAACGAAAAATTGGTCCAAATCGGCCTAGAAAAAGTCCCTTAAGACCGAACCGAAAAAAAAACTCGATGCTGGACCGAGTTTCGACACTATTATTTACCTATATCTAAATTTATTGTTTTACTTTTTTTTAACAATGTAATTAATTATCACGTGATTATTTAAATTTCACCACTTAACCTCGATACGTTTCTGCTTCAAAAGAAAAAAAAAAAAAGACAGAACTTACTTTTTCTTCTCAAGATATTAAGCAGAATTTCTAATATCCACGAATTTAATTTTTACTGACTGTTCTAACAGTTCCATTTTTTGAATAACTACGATGGAGTGACCTTATGACAACGTCATTTCTAATCCATAAACACCATAAGACTGGTTCTGCCAAAAATCACATCCGGCTCCCATCAATCACTATTCATCTCTATTACCTTCCTGTGCAGCGTTACACTCAAAATACTTACAGATTTAGAAACAACAACTGTATGACGTCACTAAATATCCCTAACCAGAATAAGAATGAAATGTTTGGGAATAAATATTGAAGTGAATTAATTTACTAGGAATATCTGGGGATGAATTTTGCGGGGACTTAATTTACAAGGAATGAAAAGACAGCAAATGAATTACCCGGTCATGCAAGAATTCAAATCAGGCATTCTCAAGAATAAGAATTGAAACAGAAAAGCTAATTACAGATTTGTGATCAACTTCCTTAAGTACAATTATAATTGAATATATGAATTCATTTTATTTTCAAAAAGTAAAATTTTCTTATGATTATGATTAGGGATGTAAATCCTAGGCATTTTTTAGTGTGTGAGTTTTTTTCTAGTTGTTTTCATTATTCGTTTTAAGAATAAAGTGTCACCAGGAATGTTTTTGCTTATGAATGATTGAATAACGTTTAAGAGAGTTATCTATATTAATAAAATTAAGCTTGTCAGTTTATTTGACTGTCTGATGAGGACTCTTTATTAGCTATAGCTCAGTGCATCATATTAAAGCAAGGAAAAAAAAGGAATAACTTTATATAGTTTTGTAAATACTAAGCATTTTTAGAAGGCAAGTTTTTGTTGTTGCTGTCCGCAACCTGAAGAATATCTTATTTTTATCTTATAAAACTTTTATCACTATTTTTTCATTCTTCAGTAATATTTAGTAACTACGTTTTGAACAACGTTTGTTAAAAAAGCAAAGTTGGTCAGTTTGTTTGACTGTCGCATGAGGACTCTTTATTAACTATAGCTCCGCGCATCATATTAAAAAAGAAAAAAAATGAAAGCACACACATTTACACTTGTAAATCCTAAGCATTTTAAACTGGGAGTTTCTTTGAGGTTGTCGGCAATCGAAATAATGTTTCATTTTCTAAACTATTTCTTGAGGAGAAAACTTTATAAGTATTGAGTAACTACGTGGAAAATTATCTTTCGAAAAAAATAAAGCAAATTTTTGTCGGTTTTTTGATTTTTGATTTTTTGGATGAAATTAACAACGAAATCTTCGTTCAAAATCAACATGTATTGTAAAAAACCCTGATAATATTTTTTGAAATTCTGGAGCAAGATTTTATTTGCCACCTGAGCAATGTTACTTATTTCCTTAAGATTTTATCATTCTTCAGAAGAAAACATCCATAATAACTATGTGAAGGAAGGAGGATTGATTGGAGTGTTATTTTTGTAATTTTTAGTAAATTTTGTTTGTTTGTCGAGGCCTAATAACTCCCCCAAGTAACTTGTAAGCAGCGATGAAAATGCATTCTATAATGGGGATGTTAAATAAAAAAGAAACCCAAAATCAACATGGTAACCCTGATAATATTTTTGAGGAGATTAGCTACAATAAGCTGTCATAAGGAAGGAGGGAGAGAAGGAAATAAACAAGGGCATTGGCAAGAAGGACTCTGATGTCGATCCTCAATTATAGTCTGAGTCCAACAAGGACTTACAATTATTACTCCAAAACAAAGCCTCAGGATTTTCCTGCTTCTTTTATGAACAGAAATGAATTTTTAATCAGGTTTTGAGCATAATCGAATATGGCAGAAAAGGAAGTTTTATATTTTATTTCAGCATACCAAAAATGCTTTCAATTTACAAGCCCAAATTATAATCATACCTCAAAACAACCCCCCCCGAAAAAAAAAAAAAAAATCCTATTTTACGTAAGGAATAAATCTCTATCTGTAGAAACAGGGAAAACATTCAAACCTACTTTGTATATACAACATATCTTGAATATCAAATTTATTTTTTGTATAGAAAAAAGATCCAATTCTTTGATTTCAAAATAAGTAATTGATCAATGAATTTCTGTCATCTGTGACTCAGTTATAATAAATCTAAGATGAGCCAAAAGATAGAGACATATTTTATTGCCACCGCAATTTTTACGATTTTGTGTTCAACTAAGGTGAACATAATAAAAAGTACCAATTTTTTTTTTTTTTTAAATAGTTATTATGAACAATATCTTAAAGTTTTTTATGGGAAATCCTTTATTATATAGATAGTTTTGATTGAAAGTCTTTCAAATCTGGATTTAATACGATACATGTGATTTACGTTTTCATTAATTTGTCAATTTGTATCAAGTAATGAATGTTTGAAGTTCTTTTAACAAATATAATATTAATGTAAGTATATTTCATCAACTGAAAATTGTTTTCTAAAAGAAATTATAAATAAATTATGATATTTAGATCTGACGGCGATTTTGAAAAGGTTCTAAAAATGTTTTTTTTTTTTTCTTCAGAGTAAATTTGGTTTTAATTACTTCATTTGAACATAACACTTTATCTGACGGCACCAATTTTGGATCTTTAACATTATTAGTAGTAAAGTTATTTGCCTTAAAATAGTTTTACAAGTTTTAAATTATGAAAAGAAATTTAAAAATTGTTTTTGCATATTAGAAATTGAAGCAAGTCACGGATTTTCATAAATCGCAACACTACAAACTCAGGAGCGAAATTGTAATTAGTTTAATCTTGTAAAATTTCCTGTCGAACCGTTTTTTGGCAATATTTATTTTCAAAATTTATTTATTTGTTCTCTAACACTCTAATGCAAAATAGGGATTTTTTACCTGCAGTTGTTGCATAACAGTCGTTTGATTTAGTTGATGTGGGGGATTTTGTAAATAATAAATTTTACTCTATAAGAACATAGGCAGCAATAACTCCTGAATTTGTCGTTTTAATGTTAATTAGAGTTAAAAAAATTAATGTTCAGAACAATTTCTATATGAGGCAAGTGAAGAAATAATAACTACCATGTTTTATCAAATTACAAAATATTTTGTAAGTAAATGAGCTAATTTGCAAATTTGTTATACGTTGACTAAATCTGGGCAAAAAGTATGGATAAATAACAGTTTTGAGATTAGAAAAAAAGGTTGTTTCGTGTGGGTTTTTTTTTCTTTTTCATTCTTGACAAATCCTTGTTGTCATAATATAATATATTGTTTATCCCCTATCTTTGTACAATATCATTATTATATTTATTACAATGACTACTGCCTTTATATTCCCTCTCCTCTGGTGTTATTTGAAGTATAGAAGGTTCTCATTTCTAAAGCAGAAACGTGTCATATTCTATCCTCCAAAATTGTAATAAATATAATAGTCATCGGATTTAAAAAAATAAACTTTAATCAATAGCACCATATATCGCTCACGCCCTCTCTCTGGCTCAATCATATCCCCAACTTTACAGGGATGCATGGTGAAAAAAACAGGACCAATTAGAAAAGAGACTGAGTGGAGTCCTCACTATAGTGTATACCAGTTACCTCTTTTAAAAAAGTTAATAAAAATTTCAGTCTTTTTTTTAAACTAGTGTAAATACCAGTTATAAAAAATAACTATTTAAGTTAATCCATCGGGAAATCTATCAAGGCTTTATAATAAAGATTATTCTATCAGTCTTTCTGGCTGAAATTTTCTCCAGTTCTTCTATCAACAATGATGAAAAAAAATACAAATTCATGTTACTACTAAAATGGTAGTCGAAGAGTGCTAAAATTTTATATTTTTGAGTTTCCATCTAATTTCCAACTATAAGTAAAATTATAAAAATTTCGGAGATAATATAAATCGACATTTTCTAGGACACTGAGAAAATGTGGTTTTGATGTGATTTGATGTGGAATGCCCCAATTGAAAAGTGTAATAAAACAAGTAGTGTCGACACAGAGTTTAACTATATCATCGGATAACTAACGGTTACTTAAAGACAGTTTTTTTTTAATATTTCAACTTGGAATAAAAAAATTAATTTAACTTTAACTAATTAACTTAATCAAGTTAAGTTAAAGTTAAGATAATGCAGGTTAAAAAGTGAACAAGTTAAGTTAAACAAGTTAATTAAAAATTAACTAGTAAAGGTGAAGATAAAATAACGCTGTTGAAATAGTTAACTGGTTAAGTTGAAAGTTAATTAACTAAAGTTAAGTTGCATAAACTTGCCCAACTCTGGTGTATACCCTATTTCTTTTTGGGGAAAGTCTGCCTAATAGAATGCAGGTAACAACGTGTGCTATGACCGATCCAACATGGACTATACATACTAAACTGAAAATTGATGCTTCAAAACCTTACCATTCTCAAAAAAATGTTTAGTACATTTTTCTTAATTTCTTACATTAACTTTATTTTATGTAAATGTTGCAGTCGTCCCTGTCTACGAAAACAGTTGCAAGCTTTATCAAGTAAATGGTGTAATCCGGATCGGGCTTATTTTGAGCAAATATAAATATCCAGGGTCCTTTTTTTATTGGGGTTGTAAGGTTTGTAGAGTACAACAGCTGAGTTGACATGGCTGTGAGAAGGGGAAGAATGAAATAAAAAAAGGACAAATCCAAGAATAACTCCAATACCGATCCTCAACTTTACTTTGACTCACAAAAGTACTTACAACGAATCCTCAGGGTAATTCTCTGTCTTTTATAAGCGTACACGAATGTTACACCAGGTTGGCTAACTCATTGAATATACTAGAAAAGGAAGCTCACTACTCAAGAGTTAAATAACAAAAGCTGAAGAAAAATAACGGGCAAAGCTAAAAAATACAGCTGATTTTCATCATTAATTATTTCCATCTATGAGCATATTATCTTCTTGAGCTTATTCATTATAACTATTGTCAACATTCTAGGCTTCCGTACCCTTTTACCACTACAGTACTAGTCTACGAAACAATACTAGAACAAACAATGTATCGTAATGTCAAGAAGGATCCTTCACACATTACAAGAAGGAACTTGAATAAGTATAACTTAAAAATGAATAATTCATTCGATTGGAAAAGAAACCCCTTTAGAGTTATCACCGACTGATCGGATGAAGAAGCCCTTTCTTTACCACCAAAGGATTCATACTTCCCTCTATCATCCAGCGATATCTTTATACATATGTATTTTTATGAATAAAAGACGATTCGATTCATAATAAATAGAGATAATATATAGATAATAATAAATGAAGCTTTTAGTCTAATTGTTTTTTATTGTTAGACTTTAATATTATGTGTGTACTTCCCTTCCCCGTGTTATTGGATGGATTGTAAAATATAGCACTCCTATAAATAAATGTATCGCCATTAATAAATTTTTGACTCAATTTAAACCATTAATTTGATAAGATGGGTTGAGATAAGGCAGAGCCTTGTTTGAACAAGCAACAAAACTGTTTTTTATGGCGAAGAATAAAATAAAAGTATTTCTCTGATAAACATCCAATGTGGCCTGTCAACACAAATGCAGGCTATAATATTTTTTTAGCAAATCTTTCATTTATCCACATCAATTTCTATTTACAAAATTATTAATATTAACCCTTTAGATGCTTCGCAAATTGCATTTAAAGTAGTCAAAATTGATTGTCACAATGTAAATCGACAGATTTTAAAGTTGAAAAAGCCATTATCGGAGCCATGGAGATTCAAAACTCGGAACCGAATATTTATAATGCCTTTTGCCTATTGTGATTTATAATTGTTTTGATGTTGACACACCAAAGATGTAACCCGTCGACACAAAAGTGTGTGAAAATGTATGGTTTTTTTTTCTAGATCTAGATTACATTGTATTCTTAGACAAATTATCCTCGATTTTTACGCAAGTGTCGCAAATTCCACTTAAATTAGACAAAATGCATTGTCACGATAAAATAATGAGTCATTGATAGATTTTATGGTTGAAAGGGGCTATAGTGGGTCTAATATAAGTATCCTACATACAATAAAGAATGGCAACCCTATCTAAAATTCTTGTGTATCTTAATTTATCCGGGTTATTTGAATAGTAAGCCTAAAATTATTCAATCAAATATATCTATGAAATATTTGGCTGTGAGTATATATGAGTAACAAAATATTGACTTATTCTTGTTACTGATTGCTTTTATGTTGACAAAAACAACATATATGATTCATCAACACGAAAGCAAGCTATAAATATTTTTGTCAACATTGAGTATGGATTACCTTTGCATCATCACAATAAACTTATGAGAGGCAAATTAAGTCAAATATAGGTTCTAAACTATAGTTAACATCATTGAGTATCTGGATTACAAACCAAAAATAGATTCAAATATGTCTCATTTGAAATATTGGGTATATTCCAATTAAAAATAGATATATATTGGGATTTTCTAGGTTGCTTGTTTTTTGTTTAAGATTGTTTTTATGTTCACACACTATATATACTTCTATGGTTTAAAAAATCCTTATTTGAGCCCATAGGCGTTGGAAATGAGGGGCAAATATTTTAGGAAGAATATTTTAGTATTATTAATTTATAAAAAAAAGTCATTAATAAAATTTATTTTTAAATAAAAATCTGAATGCCATATTTTTATTCAATTATTATTATTTTTAAATATTTGAAAAAAAGGAAGTTCTTCTACGCTTATGGACTTGAGCATTTAAGTAAGAATTCATATTGTCTCCTTTGATACTTTTTCCAAATAGATCAAGAGAAATATTCAGGATCCCACAAGTCAGATATGAATGTAGTTCTTACAGGATAAGTATATTTCTCCGTGATCAGCTAATATTAACGAATCTCTCATTTCTTGTATATTCTAAAAAAGAGTAGTCCTATAATTTCCCTGGCCTTTCCCGTTAAGTGACCCCCTGCCCAGATACTTCAGGCCCAGTTTTTGAATTGTCGAGGTTAATAACTGCATTATTTTTTGGAAAAAGAATACAAATGTAATGTTCACTCAATCAAAAAAACAAAAAAAAAGAAGCACATTTTCACTCACTTTTGGGTAGACGTGTTACATATTTGTTGTGTCAACATCAAAACAATTATGAATCACAATTTATAATTGGAATTCATATATACATATAAGGAGAGATCCCAATTATTAATGGACGTATTTGAGTACATTATAGGTTCATTATTCAAATTACTGGGATGAGTGTAGATATCCAAGAAAAGTAGTTATAATTGTGAATCTCCATTTGTTTTTGAAAGGCTTATATCGGCTCCGATAATGGCTCTTTCAACTTTAAAATCTGTTGATTTCTATTGTGACAATCAATTTGGCTACTTTAAATGCAATTTGCGACCCATCCAAAGGGTTAATATTATTATTTTTTTGCTACAAAAAAAAAAAAAAATGATCCAAAAGGGATTTCTAACAACTTATATTACAGCAACTAGAGATGCCACTCTTTCAGATTTATCCCAAGATCTTGGGATATTGACAATACATTCAATTTATACATTCAATAACTATTGATTACTTTTGTTCGTTTATATATATTATATATTCAAACATTGTTTACTAATCGTTTAGTCGTTTTCAACTCGATCCGAATTCGTTCTCATTTCGTCTGATTTTAACTGCGGCTAAATAATATATGAGAAAAAAAAACACATTGGAGCATGCTATAACGGTCAGGCTCCTATATCCTTAATAACGAAATTTGAAGAGAGGAATACGTATCAACGATAGGCTTAAACACTTACAAATGATTGTATACACTTATCAGAAGATGTTATTGAAGGTGAGGAAGAACATATCACCGATTCAATGTGAGAGTCAAATTGTATTGATACTCTGTAAACTTTTATAATGTTATGGGGATTTCAGTGTTGACTCTTGGGATTTATAGGGGGTAATCAAGAGGTATTATAAAATTCTGAGTGCCAGCCATGACCGTGACCCTAACTTCCTCTCCGTAAACACATTAAGGAATACAATACTTTCTGACTCACTGTCATGGAGCATATTTAAAAAAGTGTCCAAAAAGAAAAGTAAATATATGACCAATATGAGGATAAACACGACTACGATCCTTACCTGTAGGCAAGAGGTCCTCCCGTAATATTCACAGGCATTTTAGACATTCGATCACTCTCCACTTTAAAAACGAGGAACTGCCCCGTATTTTCCAGAGTGCCATCCAAACTTCTCTTATCCACATTAAAATACTTAAGTCCAGGATCATAAAGTAGCGCACGGGGATCTATATTAATGGGAGACTGTTTTCGTCCCTTGGCACACATGGCCCAAGAGGGATTAATGACTCCCCAGTACCATGGGCCTGAAATTCCGTCATAGGTCCACCATTCCTGCCAATTTGCGCTCACAAATGTTGTATATAGAAATAAGAAACTAAGGACAAGAAACATGTTCATGGCTCTAACTGTATTATCTCCGTATTTGATGGGAGGAATGGATATCAAAAAGTAAATAAGGAAATCTATGAAGTTTGAAGCAGCATTAAGAATATAAAAAAAAAATTATTGTCGCTGGATATGTTGTTGAATAGAAAGGCGCTTCATGGAAGCGTAGCGCATGGAAAAAATTCTTTTATAAGAAGGGAAAAGTCGAGCGATATCTACTTATTATATTTTTCTTCGTAGCGAAAGCCATTTTCTTTACGAAGCGGGCGCGGGATAAGATGTTAAATAGGGGGTTGTAATGTCCTTTCTGTGTACTTGCATGAACTAGAAATAATAGCCTTTCATTCTAAGAAATGAACAAATTGATTCTATATGGGGCATATTTGTCAAAATTCACGTCATTTGATGATAAAATTATAATATCAATCGTCCATCCCGAAAAGAAAAGAATCTCTCTCACTTTTTTCTTTTCATTCCTTTTTGAGTGAACCGGTTTTTTTTAAGAAAGGAAAAAAAGAAGGGGGAAATTCAAAAAAACAAAAGAACGAGGGAATTTTTATAATAATATTTATCTTACTGACTCATCAATGCTATTATGATTATATATTTAGAGCATTTATTTGTTACGAAATCAGAATAATTTATTATGATAGAAATAAATAAATATATTTATTGTCTTATGACCTTAAAAACAAAGTTAGTTTTTCTTCCCCCCTCCCTTCTTTGGAAGAATTGTCGATATATTCAATTGTAACTGTATATATACATACAACTATTCCATAGTTTTTTTCTGTTTCTATCAATCTATAGTAATGCATTTGATGAAAAGGAAAGGTTGGGTTACATTCAATGTTATTTAATATCTTCCCCAAGATAAATAAATATTTTTCCATCCGTTAATAATAATAATACTTTTCCTTCGGATTTTTTTGTTACTTCTTTAACAAATTTTTGACCTATATTGATTGTAACTTCTAAAACAATTATATCTTCCCATTAGAGTAACAATTGGACAGATCGGCCATTTTGAACTCTATTTTTCCCTTCTCTCTTTTTCTAACTATCTCCTTTTTCTTTCTATGACATTATTTACGCTCAAAAAGTAGACATGATATACATATATTCGTCGTGTACAAGTTGCGATTCTGTACAAGTTGTAACTTGTATGAGCAAATTGAACAAGTTACAACCAAAAAAGTAGATGAGTAATCATATAATGAAGGATTTAAAGTATTTTAAGGGATTGAACTACAGCCTCCATTATGGGCCTGGCAAAGGGGCTAGATGAGAATGGCAGCCAGCAAGGAGTCAACAGTGTTATGTGCACGTTTATTGGACTCTCTTTCAAACACGTCCCACACAGTAAAGTCCAAGGGATTCAGACCCGGGTTGCTTGGAGGCCACATTTCCTTTGTCTAAATGATAAGGGTCTTGAAAATGTTGATTTTCTGGAATAAATCCGATTCCAATTACCCAATTTGGACAAACTGCCTCAGTTTAATATTCCATTATGACACAGAATCTGTTAACATCCATTTAAGCTCTCTATAATAACTATCTATGAAGTAATTTGAATTATTGAGCGTGCACCCGTTAGAGAGGATCATAATAAAGGCCGCCCGGCGTTCATATCAGGAGAACATCTTAAGAATTTTGTACTTTTTTATACAGTTTTGTCAGCTGAATCTGATGCGTATACTGTCATAATCCTAGACCTCAGAGATCCATCATATTAAAGTATAAGCTGGTTCCGGATTGAAAAATCCCGTATTATATTAATGGTGCAATTTTTTAGCGTTTGAATGGAAATGACTAAAATATAAGTATTCTGCGGCACATTTTAAAGTTCAAATGCCCACATTCATATATATCATAAGTACATAATAATCATGTAACTTTAAATAATGAAAATGAAATGATGGAATCAATTACATAGCTGTTAATTAGAATGATTTGATGCTGTCTTTAAATAATACATTATTAGACGAAGAAATTGCTACTTGTACAATTCAGTTATACAAGTTGCAACTTGTACATAAAATATGTATATAAATAAATACCCATACGTACATATTTGGGTATGTATTATGTAGAAATATTATTTTTGGGTGTGCCCCCAAAAAGTATGGATTGTTACGCTTTCTAAGTCCTTTCTTCCTTCTAAGAGATTTGGGACATAGAGATTTTTTTATATCTTTTTTTTTGTGCAGGGTTGTAAGAAGATCCCACGTAATAGACGAGAGAGTGAGTTGGGGGGGGCTATGGAATGGGATCAATGAGGCATATATATCTAAATGCATACAGGGTGCACACCAACAAATTGGGTGTCTAACGATGAAATATTAATCCGTTAATCACTTTTTTTTGATTAATCCATTCATTTCAATGACACTTTGCAGAATGCAACATACATGGACTTTTAACTATTATTAACCCCTTGTTATATAAACTGGGAAATTCTTCACCCGGTTTTTTTAAAATTACTTTTAATCTGTTTAAAATAGATATTAATGGAGGAAATTTTTAGTATGTATCTGAAACGGTACTAGGAAAACTGTCCTCGAGAAAATTGTCAGTTAAGAAAATTTCCCGGCAGACCATAGCATGTATTTTTTTTTGCATTTCATGATGAATAATAACACATTATGAGTTTGTTTGTTCTATACCCAAAGGAGTACCTTCAAATGTGAGGAATATTTATTGTAATACAATTTCGTTGTATTTTTTAAAATTGAACCAATCTTCTAAGAAATAGATCGAGAGGATTGGTAAGGAGAGTCTTTTAAAATATGGTCGACTACCATTAGCCCTCAAATGGACCCAATGGGTAGTGCTGCATTGCTAAAAAACCACCAAGGAGCCCCTCGAATACCAAAAAATAGTTCCTTACCTCATTTTCCTCTATGGCAATCCTCCAAGGGAAATTTTCCCCAGGGTAGTTTTCCGTGTACAACTTGAAACACATTTCAGAATCAATGCAACTTTTTATTGTTTTAAAATTTGTACTTTATAAGAATAATTCACAAATTCTACCATTTTTAATCAAGATTTGGTAAGCTGGATTGATTGCCTGACTTTTTAGTCATTCCTTTGCCTAGTCCATGTCCTTTTTTGTTTTAATGTAAGGTATACGCGTTGCAACAAATGTTATATCAGCTGTTCTTCCATCTATCCCACTTAACCTCATGTATGATTTTATTGAAAATGAAATTATATTTAAACTTTAATAATCACAAATTATATCTTGTTGATCCTCAAATCTAATATTGTTAAGATTAATTCTGCATAACTTTGAGTCATGTCAACTGTGTATCATTAAATAAAATAAGCTGAATATTTGGGTAAACGTTTAACCAAAGTTAATTGACTAAGTTACAATAAGGTTGCTCACAAACAAAGGTGTAAAGCAGAGACGAGAACAAGAAAAAAAATTCATGGTGCCCACCATATCCTTTTCCATGGACTTCTCCAACTTGGTCCTGAACTTCTATCAAGCAAAGACCCTCTCACTCCTGTCCAAGTTGACAGCAAACTTTTTAATACTGGGCATTACAGAGTCTACATTGCTGTGAGGCTTAAAGCAAGCCTTGGACTCGAGATACCTCCACGAATAATAGTACCAGGGATTTATTTACTTCTTTTTATGAGGAAATGATTATATTACTTTGATTTGCAATCACGTATTCTTAAAGGTCAAATTACTTGTTATCCCTTAATTCCTGGAGTCAAAATTTTGGTGCAACCTCAGGATTTGCCGTTTACTTAAAGAAGTGTTCAGACTCGTTTTGCCAGTACTGAATTTGTATACTTACAGCCCAGTATTTCAAAAAGATATTTTAGTCCATTCAAGGCTTGCTATTCTAATTTCTGGAATGAAAAATCCTACTGATTAGTTTTAGCCACAGTTTAAAACCTATATTTGATTTAAGAGATTTATATTATCGTTTTTAGGTTTTACCTTTGGTAAAAAAAATGAATGTAAGCTTTAGATGCCACAAAATATGTTCTGACAACTACCCTTCCAATCTCTTTTGTTGGCATTTGGGGGTCAAGAAGAGTATCAACCTTTAATCCTTTTCCTTGTTGCCGCGCCACTTTAGAATCGATTTCCTTCAAACAAATATGAATATAAACTTTATAAACAAGACTTTATTTCCTTTTGATACCTCAACGCACTTCTTGCAATCAACCATTTTTAATGGTGCACCCTGTACATAGCTCATAGGGTATAAACATGATATAACTTGATGATTAATTGATTAGATTTGAGGAAATACGATCATAAATTTGTCTAAAAATACATGGCATTGGAGTGACAGAAGATTATTGTATTTGGAATCGCACTAAAATAGGGTTTTCCAATCGCTAGTAAAACTTAGTCAAATATTATAATGACTTAACCCTAAAAAAACCCTTGAACAAAAATCAAAACAGACAAATTCCTATTTTTTTTACATCATATTTATATAAAGTTAAATGTTTCAGAAACATATTTTAATTAATTATAGCCTTTAAATGTTAATTTCGGGGATAAGTTGAGATGGTTAAAGGTTATACAATTCGCCTTAACAGATTGACATAACTAAAGGACTCAAAACAAAATATAAAGTCTTCATCTACAGCGACTGCTAGTTGTTATTCTCTAATGATTCATGACCTAAAATGACTATTTTTGATCAAGCAGTAATGAATAATTTTGTTTCATTATCTTTGTTAAATAATTCAATTAAAAATTTAATAAACACAAAATTCAAAAAGAACCGTTTTTACTTTTTAAATATTTAAATGAATTTTACATTACAAACTTAAATAATATTTTTTTGGGAAAAATACATTTAAATAATTAATTATAATGAAATGTAACCAATAACCCAGACATGAGTTGCGCAGTTTCATGCATACTTGCTCTTTTTTTCGGTTAAACGCCACCGTCCTTTTGGAGACTTTCGCAGAAACATTGATTGATTCTTCAAAGTGAGCTGAAAGTGAATAATTTGATTATGAATAATTAGAATATGAAGCCCAGTAGTGACTTCCTTAATAAACAACCCATTCATTTAATTTTCACATCCCTCACGTAATAAAAAATAGTTGATCATATTACGAGGCAAACTCTTGAATCTTTGGAGTGAGTCCAATTTGTACGTAAGATGGCATTGATCCACAACTTCCTTCGATTGACGTCTTTTGAAAAATCAAAACATTTTCATTCGGAGTAAGACTGCATACTTTTTACTTGAAATGGATCTATTATTACAATACAAGCACTGCGCTACACATTGTCATAATGAAAAAATATATTGCAATTAGTATGGATTGACTAATTATGATAAATATAGGGTGGGGCGATTAAATCTGCTGCAAATTTTGTAGCACCACTATCGCAGCCATACGTTTTGTAGTGGCACGGATTTTTCTGTTCCTAAGGATTCTCGTAGTGTTATCCGGTTAGTTACACACAAAGTCCAGTGACACCAACATCTCTCTAAAATAGAAAAATGGAACATTTTTTCAATGAGAGAGATCGAAGATGTGCTGCTATTCTACTTATGCTTAGCCATGACTCCGGTTCACCAGATTTGAACCCCCTTGACTACTGGGTCTTGTCCTACGTCAGGAATAATACCAACATGACTCCCACAACACCAAGGACAGCATGCTTACCGCTATTCGCCGTACATTCACCTCTCTCCGGGCTGAGCTCCCGTTTCCGCACTCATTTCGAGGTGGTTATGGAGGTGGAAGACGATTTCATTGATTAAATGTCTTCTCTATAAATTAATAAACATGTGTATTTATTGATTTCAATAAATATTAATAAATAAAGGTGTAGTTTCATTTTTTCGGCAAGGCAGATTTAATTGTTCCCCCTTATAATTAAGTCCACAAAGTAGTGCATAAATAAACCTTTAAAATTGACCTAATGGCGACTGAAAATTTTAAGATAAATAGCAAAAAGATGGAAAACCCATTCTCTTCTTCTTCTGAATGTCCACTCTTCTTTCTCTTGAGTCCTTTAGACATGTATTTCGGGGATGTTAAAAAAAAAAAAAACACGAAAGTAAACATCTATTTGAAGAATTTTTTGGAGGAAACAGCTTACCTGTCATCCCATTTAATTAAATCAGCTACAATCAGCTGTAATAGGTGAGGAGAGGCAGGAAAGAAGAAAATAAACAAGGACATTTGCAAGAATTACTCAAACTTGTATCGCCAATTCTACTCTTAGTTCAATAAGGACTTACAATGATAACTTCACAAGAATGGAGGTTACGCTCAGTCTTGTATGAACACACAGGAGAGATGATCTTTGCCATTCATTTCAAGTTCAAAATCATGCTCAAACCATCCAATTCCGAAGCATGATCCATTCTATAACCAAACCTACTCATAACCAGCTGCTCGAAGTTTTGTCCTAGATTGAGACTGTGATTAATATGACAATTGAAGAAATGTTGAATGAAATTGATTAAAAATAAATTCAAAAACAATATTGTACGTCATACCCGACAGAATGATCTGCTTAATATTGTGTCTTTCATATGGTCAATATTAAGGACCGACCCTTCTACCTCATACACCACTACTTGGAGGTTGCTAAAAACGTTGAGGTGAATACCTAAAAAGCCCGCACGGTCATTGAAAATACTCTTTGATCCAGGAAATGGTTTCCTATCAACTCCGCATACATATCTCAGGGATGCTCCCATCTCTGTAACCTGTCTAAATAGTACTCGGCGTTTTTCTCCGCAAAAATAACTTTTCAAAAGACACTTTTTGTTTTTTGACTCAATATCTCCGAGTTGGATTGACTTAGACGCCTCAAATTTTAACACAACAAGCCTTGTCATGATAAGTATTGTGTGAATCTATTACAAAGTTACACATTCAAACACAAAAGTTTAATGAGATTTTGATACTTGATTTTGTACATTTTCAGAATAATATCATCGCATCAACTCACTCAAGCAACTATTACATTACAACTGGCCCTCCAAAATGGCTGAAACATTGGTGAGTAACTGTCAAGATATGCTTGATAGATGTGACATTCTTTTATTCACGAGTGCTGCAAAGTTTGAAAATTTTCAGACCTCCCTCTTATAATTCATTATAAAAATCCTACCATTTCATATGTAGTATTTACATTTTATCCTTCTAACTATTCCTTTGATGTTAATTCGGTATAATTGTTTTTCTTTGCCATCAAGTTGACAAAATTAATACTTGATTAGTCTTAGAAGCCATTTGATGAAGTATACTCAATTATAGACTCTATGATTATGATGATGTAATTTGTGAGGTTCAGTGAAAGCAATTTATCAAACGTTATCAATTACATCATAATTGTAGGAGAAAACGATCTATGGTGCTCAAAGTAGCTATTTTCAGACTATGTAAAATGAACAAATTTCCAATAAAGTCTGATAGAAATCTTATCAAATGACAGAATGAATAAAAAAAGACTATACTCCTGCAATCAATACTCCTTAAATCCATTGATAAACACTGATATTATAAGTCTATCAAAGTAATATGTACTGAAAATCTCTTTAAAATGGCTAATACATACTTTTTCTTATTTCTTGATCAATTTGGGACGGCGATAAATGTAAGAAAATTTGTTGGTTTCGAACTATAAATTGTAGACTTGACTGAGACCGTTTGGATGTTTAGTAGAATTAAGTAATTCAGTCCTTTAAAGAAGTTTGGTCCAGGCCGGTTACAAAGAAAAAAAGCTCTAGATCAGTCTAATTTAAAATTCCCTCTAAACCGATACTATAGATCAGTGGTCGGGGAACAGGGGTAAATTACCCCAAACAGGGTAATTTAGAAATTTTTTGGGGTAACGAGAACACTAATTCCTTGTGTTAAATGAAATAAACAAATAAGCAACACCCCACTGAAGGGCCGTCTACAAGAGTGGCCAGGAGGAGCTGTAGCCCCCCCCCCCAAAAAAAAAAAAAAAAAAAAAAAATTAAAATAGGAATTTCTTTTTTCTACAATTTTTTTGTAGACAATGTTTCATTTAATTTAAAATTTAATTTTTGTGAATAGCAATGGATTTTTGAAATAAATTTCCAAAAAAATTGACTTTTTTAATGTAGCTATATATTTAAAAAAAAAAATCCAAAAAGTTTAATTTTTCAAATCAAATCCACAAAACAAGGCCTCAAGATCCTTGGTCAGCTTAGCAATTGGCTTGTCTGGATGAGTTTCAATTGATCGTTTCGAGCACGCTATGCAACTTTTAGTTTGGATTTTATCAGATCTTGTTGAATAAGCTTCTCTCTCGGTCTTTCCCTCCTCATCAAAGCCCTTTATCATGTCAATAACTGTTGGTTTAGGATATTTGAAGAAGGAAATTATCTCATGTGTGAATTGTTCCGCGCAGCAAGCTTCCATGATGGAAATTCTCCTGACTATTTCCATGCTTAAACAACGAGATACTCAAAAAAACCTTCTTATTAAATTCGATAAGTTACACATTTAGCTTGTGTCAAGTATTAAAATTATTATTAAGTAACCTATAAAAGTCTCATAATTAGCCGTTAAAGTTATTCCACCCTGTGTAATTCTGCGGACGTCCCTGGATATGTACATCGATCATCTAATAGAATTTCAATCCTCTCATTTTTAATGTCGTAACCAGTACAATGTTCTAACTTCTACACAACATATTATAATATTTTCTACTTATCAAAAGTCGTTCTTCAAACAAGAAACAAAAAAAAACAATTTCCCAGCATTTATTCATAATAAAGAAATATATTATTTACATTTTTTGTTTTTTGTTTATGAAAACCAATTGGATAATGTTGACATTTCTTTAAAAAAGTTATCCCCCCTCTTTCCCCCCTGTGAAGAATTATAAGTATGTACATTGTACATGTTTGAATATTACTATTAATATTAGTGGTGCTTCGTTTCCGATTTAGAAGAGAAAACCACAGTTATTATTGTAAAAATATATCCTATCAAAGAACGTTTTTTTGAAAAAAAAATCCCAAAAATTAAAAAAAAAAAAAAATCCCAAAAATTAAAAAAATTTTGAAAAAAATTAAAAAAATTAATAGCTATTTAAAACAATCGAAAATACACAGTTCTTCTCAAAAAGTTAAATTTTTTGGAAAAAAATTCTAAAAATAAATCTAAAATCTATGAATTTAAAAATAAAAAAAATAGAAATATTCAGCTGTTTACAAAAAACTAATTTTTTTAAGGAAAAAATTTCAAAATCCATAGTTATTCACAGAAAAATTATTTTATTGGAAAAAAATGGAATAATTAAATTTGCTAATAAAAATCAAAAATTTCTTTATATATTTTTTTTGAGGGGGGAGCAGGATCTACCGTATCGTATGATAAAATAACGGAAACAGAAAAATAACTGGTCATCCCATAGAGATAAAAAGTATAGACTGCTCACTATATAGAATGACGATGCCAATTTATACAAGCGTTCAGCTGATGAACATAAAAGAAACATAAAGATCAAATCATTCAGTTATCATGTCAACATTAGCCTTTCAGTTATCAATAATACTTATTAAAATCTTAATAAATTAATAATTAGTAATAAAATAACCTTCTAATTTTACATAAGGAGTTTGGTACATGGTAAGTTTGTCATAGTGGATAAATTTGGAACTTGATGCATTCTTATTTTTTGATTCGTGAGTTCAATGCTGTTTGCATTCTGTTCAATTGTACTTCAAGAGCGACGGCTTTTTCTAGATTCCCAGAGCACGATCTTGCTAGTAAATTGTGGAAGAAATGTGAACCACAATTATGTGAAAATAAGCTTTTTTACCATAAGTATTTTCATAACTTTATAAAGGGATCATATGTTCTGGTATCCTTGTTAGTTGTTACTTCATTTAATATTCCATACATATTATAACCATCTATTTTGAGATGTCCTTAAAATCCCGTCCTTCTTAAGCCGTCACCAAGATTGGAAACAAGCCAAATGATCAAGGATATGTTTTAAGCACTTCAAGGACTCTGACATCATGCAGCACAGAGTTAAATGCACTCTTGTTGATGGAGCAGTTCCCCCTTTTTTTGGTACTTTCCAATGCAGTCCCATCGACGAATGTTAAAGCGAAGAACTTATCAAAAAGAGAGTACAAAAGAGAATACTGAGGACATGATTGAAAAAAGGCCTGGAATCCTGGGGGAGACATAACAGACACAAACGAGAATACTAGGAATTTATAAAAAATCAATTATTTGTTGTTTTAGGCTTTATGTAATTCACGGTGAATTGAAAGACCAATCGTGGATATTCTTTTAAGAGATCTTACTCCTTCCTAAGAGTCAAAGTTGAGAGTTAAAGATTATTATACCAATAGTAATGAACCTTTTGCATTTTACCGATTTCATATTTATACTTTATATTTCGATATGCGGAAAGAAGAAAAAATGAACAAAGTTGAGGACCCTCATTATCCATTAGGCCTTCAAAATCACATTATTAAGTAAGACTATTTACTATATAAGATTTGAGTGTTTAGGTCCTTTTATTGTTTATATTCATCAATCAGTTGTCTCTCCCTTCAATTTTATTTATTATCTCTACGGGGCATCCTGACAATTTAAAAAAAAATATTTGGGGAGAGAGGAGCTTAAATATCATGACGTTTCATCAGATCAGCCTCAAATGAAGATGTCAGTGAAGATGTTTTTATAGTCGTCACAAATTGTATGATAATGGATAGGGAGTCCATCTCGAGGCTCAGAGTCAGTGATGCATAAAACACTTACTGCTGGTACATATAAAAAACGGAAATGAACATGCTGATCCTGAAGATTTGAAGAATGTTGATGGAGAGAGCTAGCAAGGCTATCTTGACGTTTCATTAGATTAACTACGAACAGCGGTGAGATGCAAGAAATGAACACAAATCCCTCTCTTGCAATGATATTAGTAGGAATTACTCGAATGTTGATCCTCGACTCTGCTCTGAGTACAACAAAGACTTACACTTATAACTATAAATCCGTTCAAGGCCTTGAAAGACGCTCTCATTGATCCACTTTCGGTATCCGAGCAGTGACGACTACAATAACTCCTAGTAATGGAGGAATTGGGAAAGAACAAACCTTCTAAACAACTTTGTAGGATGTGTCAGCTGGTGGACACGACCTCCATTGACGACAATATTCTAAAGATCTTTTAATTCAACGATTTCTTACTGCAGTCGAGATAGTTGTCTCGACGTTGACAGCTAACTTGGAGGTGGTAGCTGCACTTGTGGACAAAGTGAAGGAGGTATCATATCCACAATTAGTTCATCTCCATATACAGAGTTCCAACGACTTGAAAAGATATAGCAAAAACAATGAAAACAAAAACGACACTATTATTAATTGATGTGCCGGCAGACAGACACAAACCTTTTGTGACAACATCTGCCAAATAGCCAGGGACCTCAGAGCTCACAAAACGAATATGGTATGGTATGGTGTTTCCACTGTTGTGGATAAAAGAGACATTGAAGGCTTATGAATATAAAATGATCATGGCCCAGAGGGTGTTTCCCACTCTCAACGCAACCTATGGTATTAGAAATTGGGTAGGGACAAAGAACAGAGCACTGTGCCACTCATCCAAGATCACCCAAAAGTATTTAAAAACTAATACATTTTGTTCTGAGGAGATTTGACCCCCCAACTCCTTCAACCTAAGCCCACTTGACTACTTCGTGTTGCACGCCGTAGAGAGAAAGGTCTACACCCACTGCCACAGAAGCGGGGAGGTCATGAAGGCCAAGGTGGAGGAGGAATGGGTCATCATTTTTCGAACCCGCCTGGACCTCTGTATTGGGGGAGAAGGCGGAATTTTTGAAAGATAATACAAATTAAAATATTGTTCATCTGCTTTTGAATAATTTTTTTTCTGTAGGCTTAATATTAAGCCTAGATTTCTCTTTCTTTCTAATGAATTAAAAAGTTACAAATTAAAATTTTCTTATTTTCTGGATTTTGGTTCATGGTTGATTTTATGTTGACGAACCACTTATATTCTTTTCTGAATAGAATATCTTTGTGAATAATTATTTAATAAATATATGTAGGTCTTATGTATAAGAACTAATAAAGTCGTCAATATCATAAAGAAGTAGATTGAGCTTCATAATTAAAATGTCAATATTTCAATTTACTTTATCCACGTATACGAAAACGAGGTAAAATTAATCAAGAATTTGATTATGAAAATGGGGGAGGGGAAAGAAAATGAAAAGTTTCTTCTTTTTCTTTTTTCCCCAACTAACTAAGTCCTACGTGAGTGACATGAAGAATAGAAAAACGAGAGAGAAAGAAATCTTCATTATTTTATAGAGTACATTCATATATATACCATTGAGAGTACTTGAGACTCAATAAAGTACATATACATTAAAACCGGAGGAAAAAAGTAAAAGACATTGAATGTCCAGCTGGTCAGCCTCTCATACTGAGTGATGCTATCCTGTGTATTTTGGACATGTTAAACAAAAAAAAACCGACAAACTAAAATGTAACCCTGACCATTTGAAGAAATATTTTCCTCAATCCTCAATTTTACTTTAAACACAACAAGGACTTATACAAAACACATATAACTCGAGTTGAGTGTGTTTTTTTTTTATAAAACTACAAATAGAAAGCAAAAGCGAGACTGAAAATATTACTGAATTAAGACCTATCTTAATATCAGCTCCTTATTACAGGATTTTGGGTGGGAGAGGAATAATTACTGCTATAAAGAGGAAAACCATGAAAATTTAAAATAGCCTGAGTGTAAGGAGCAAAACTCTTAAGTTGGTACTTGTTTTGTATGAAATAAATAAAAAAGCTACAAAAAACTCGTCTCATGTGGATGAAAAGCAGAGTTTAGCTTGGGATTCTTTTTCGAGCCCATTATAACATGTAAATCTTCTTAGACTTACTGCTTACTCATAATCCCAGTTTGTTTTTAAAGTAGCCTTTGTTTGACTGTTTTTTTTTTAAGACTAGCGGGAGTACTCGACATTACTTGGAATTACTTAGCCGTCTGAAAACATTTATTTCTTTATATATTATCATTAATCTGCATTCATATTAATGAGCATCAGTGCCACTAGAAACAATCTTGCTACAAGTTGAATAAAGTAAAATATTGATTTATTGACTTTATAAACTGTTGAATTATGCTTATGACCACGAATAAAATAGGATTAATCCGTGGAACAAAAACAATTTTGTGGGGTTATGAGTACCTTTTATTAAATGTATTATAGTCCTTCGGGTAAACATACTATTATTGTTAGTTTAAGATCCTTTGATATGTATCTAGATATCTAATATAGTATCATAGTACGTGTTTGTCCATCTGTTATTCCGCGGATAACCAGGTTTATCTTAGTTTTCTTAGTATGTGTGGATAATAAAATAATTCGTAATAAAAGGAAAAAAGAGGAATAGCGAGTTTGTCTTAGTATGTGCTCAATAAAATATATAATACGGGTACATCCTAGTTTGATATTAAATTACAAATACAGAGTCCATTAGAGAACTACAATTTTTTTTAAATGACCAGTTTCAATAATTCATTAAAAAAATATCATTTTTTTGACTGACGAGTTTGTTAAGGAGTAAAAAGTGTATCGATTGTTCAGGAAAGGAACGAGTATTCAGGGGGTAACGTGTAAAGTTTGTAACTCCTCGGAGATTTTTTTTAGAAACGCGAAAATACTCATGTAGTAAAAAAATCAGCTTACAGAGCATCACTAGAAAATATAAATATTTTGTAAATACATTTCGATCCGAGAGAATTCTTCTTTTTTGAGGGAGATGTTCCCACCTCCACAAACTATTAAATAATGAACAAAAAAGAAGAAAGAGCACACGCAACAACTGTTTTTCTTTTTCCAATCTGTGAACTTAGGTTTTCATAAACAATTTGAAATTGTAGTATGATAAAAAGGTATTGTTCATATGTAATATCAAATAAAGGAAATTGACTAGTCCTCTTTTGTTGAAAGGTATATTTTTACTAATTATTTTCATGATCATTATAAAAGCACAACAGAGTAGTATTTGGTTCAAATATAGTTCAAATCTTTACCCGTTGTAGTATTTTAAATAAATTAAATAATAAACTAACAATATAGCAATTTGAATGTAAGAAGTGCATTCCGTACTCAATTAATTATCATTCCACATGATGGATTATTCATATTTGAAAATACTTATAGATTGACAAACAAGCATAATATCAGGCACATTATTCACAGTTTTAAATATACAACTCTGTAGATTCGAGCCCCTTAAGTAACTACGTAGTGCAGACTGTTTCGTACTCTTTGAAAAAAGAAAAAAAAATAACGTTTATGTAGTCTTCTTTCTTTTCCAAAACCAGATTGCTACAACTTTTCTGTGCTTTACCGTTTTCCTCACTTACGTCTCTCATTTCCTCGTTCTCTCTACGACTCTACATTTCAGTGCATCCTTGAATCTTTTTTAGAGGTTTGCCTTCCTACAGCCCTCAGCATCTATTTCTCACAGATTATGAATTACAAAGAAGTGGAATTCTCTGTTCTTGCCTGATATTATACTTGTGAATGATAATTAATAGATAACGGAGAAGTGAGTATCACCTCTTCCCTTCAAATCTCTGTTGTGTTTATTTATTCCTTAAATAACTAACACGTTAAATATTCGAGCTAAATTCGAATAATATCTTGCTGTGTTGTGTTTATATAAAGATCATCAATGAATAAGGATAATAAGGAAATATTTTCGGTCAAAAGTCCACTGACCATTAAAATTACGACTGGAAAAGAAGACGCAGCCCTGATTCTCTTTTTATTTTTATTTATTTACTCAATCATTCTGGCGTGTCTAGTTAATAAGAAGTCCTTCATAAAAGTCCATGGTTAAAAAAAAATCATTTAGTTTCGTATCTTTCATTTAATTAATTTTCTTTTTATCAGTTATGGGAAAATTAGCATACTTTATTACATTTTTATATAGGTATATGCTGATCAATTAATCAATATTTATCCCGTTCATATCTAAATACAAAAAAGAAAAGAAAAAAGACTATTTCTTTCTTAGTAACGTGTGATGAATAAATCATAATACGAATACAAAATTCTGAGAAATTTTTGTTCCTTTATTAACTAAAATATATTGATGTATGTAACGTATATTTGTACAATGAAAGATTCTGACGTCCTGATTGGAAAAAATTAAACAACTAACAAATTCTCTAAGTGCTCTTCTTTTTCTTTCTTTTAGCCTCTTTTTGCAACTTTTTGCGAAGTGTCTTTTTCTTCTCCAGTTCCTTCTTATTCCGCTCCTCGTCCACCTTGTCCTTCAACTCCCAAAACCATTGAAAGTCATAAGGAAATGGAGACTTCACCTTATACCCATAGTCCACATACAACTGCTCTCCTTTCTTTATGGGCTTAAAGTAGAGCCCAATGCTGGAAATGAGTCCCCAACGTGGGGATTCAAAGTCTACAAAGGATGCATGACTATCATAAAATACATGATTTAATTTTTGTCCCAGAGTAGGGAGAAACATTCCTGGAAGGTCCTTTTCCGGGGGGATGTTTAGCGTAGCATCCACAAATTGCATTCCTAGTGCATATTTAGAACAGTGTCGACGGTATTCATCACTCTTGGATGTGTTCATTGAGCAAGATGCCTTGTAGGCTTCAGTATCTGGAGGATAATAGATGTGATAGCTGTAAAGACATGCAATGTCCCCCACTTCCATGTCAACCTTGACGTGAACTCCTTCTCCGTACTCCCCTGCGTCGCTGAGATACACACGCTTTTGGTCATAGGGGTCCAGAATGTGGGGGCCTGCTCCTATACTATCATTGGTAGGAGGATCGTAGTAAAAGGGGCGTTTCTCTAACTCGGACATTTTGAATTCCAGTCTCGGAATAGGACTCCTTTCCAGGTCGAAAGATACATTATCCACGTCACACAAATAAGCCTCCCGCATGATCTTGTTCTCAAATTTCCCAAGGTAAGAAGTCTCCATGTCGGGATACAAATATGCAATCTCCTCACCAGTGATATAACCTGTTTCGTTGAGCTGACCGGTCAATGTTCCAAGACCCAACATGGCAATCCAAAAAAGGACCGCGGACCTTTCCGTTTTCGTATAAGAGTATTGTTGAGGCCATTTCAGATACATAGCGTCGGTGAACGTACTTAAACGGAAGGATTGGAACAGCTCCATGAATAATCATAGGACCGTGAAGCGTATTGGATATGATGTGAACGTAGCCCTTACGAATATCCTCGTATTGAATTTTTAGGAGGCCATCCTGGAGGGTTCCATGATCAAATTGAGTCCAAATATTTGCAATTGTAGTATTGAAAATTTTGTCTGGTGTTTGATTCTCACTCATGATAGAGATCCACGTCGGGCCATGAAATCGGCCCTCGCTGTCCAGTAGTCCTTCCCTGTGAGTCATGTTAACTCTTTCTCCGCACAAAAGGCCTGTATACAGATTTATATTATTTCCAGCTGTTCGAGTTATATCAGTTAAAAAAAGTATTTTTGCATCTTTGTCGACTGGTTTAAGCGTATTTCTAAGTTTAATGGTCCATAATGCCTCATTATCCAAAACACTTTTCCTGAAACGAATAAGTCTACTTGGAGCAGGTGCCTCAGACTCAGGAGACAGCTCTTTTTCGCTCGGAAGAGCTGAGATGAGGGAATGTTTTATCAAGGAGTAAACCTCCTCCGGGGCTGGATATGTTTTTTCCCACAACAAATACTTAATACAGTCTTGAGTATCATCTTTAAAAGTAAGGCCATTGGGAGAATATGGATCATATAAAAAGTCTAGATATCGCGGGAAGGTCCCTCCAATAAACGTATTTGTTGAGGAATTAAAAACTAGACTTTGATAGGCATCCATTTGATGGGCAGTTTCGTTCGTATGAATAAAGTCCAAAAGGTAAGAAGTGCCATCCACTATACTTTTCCAATAGTATCCAACTGGTGAGTTCATGGATACTATTTCTGCTCCTATAAGCTCCTTAGAATGAGAAAAGGATCGTTTGAGTCCATGAGGAACACCCTCATGAAAACTGGATATTACGAAACCGGTTTTTCCATTAAAAGTAATCTTTGCGTTCCCTTGGAGAGTGCCATTCACAAAGGTTCCGACAATACTCTCAATATAGGCTCCAGAGTCAAACTTTGTAGGGAATTCGATACATGTGGAATGAAAGTTCTTGTCCGGAGTTATTCCATCAGATCCCAGCTTAAATTTACCAGGGCCATGAAATCTATCCAATGTATCATATTTCCCTTAAAATATAAAAAATTAATTATGAGTAATGATCTTCATGCCATGTCATTAAAATTAAACCGACTCTAAGGAAAGAGACAACATGCTAATCCCTAATGAGAAATATAAAATTGTTATATTTATCTACAAAAATCCCATCCCTAACAACAACTCGACTCAAATGATGACCATAGTGGAAATAGACAGTTTTATACCAATCAGTAGCGATGTAAAAAATGTCTAAACTTTCAAAAGTGTCACTTACGACTAGGTTTTTATTTATTCTCAACCTCGACTATCAAAAGGGAGACCTCGTTATCACAAAACAATCTTTACAAGACTTTATACGTCATGCCTATAACTTATGATCCGTTTCAAAAAGGAGAGGAATACATTTTCTTGTTGATTCCTTGTCCCATATATATATACTGACTTATTGAGGTAACACGAATTATACGCGCTATATGAAATTCGATTTGAAGGAGAGGACTTTTTTAGTAGTAAAACCCGTTAAAAAGAAGATATTATTTTTCAAAGTTCACTTTTTTATCATTTTCTTTGTTGTTTTTTTATAGTATGGTCAGGCAATAGAAACATTTTACTCATGATAAATAATTTACAATAATGTATGTCAGACAAGATACACTGTAAAATTTAATCCTAATCGGGTATTTACTTAATTTTCAATCTGGTCATTTCAACACTGTAAACTTTAAATAATCGGAACTTAACCAACATTTATTCAGCAACCTTTTTAATTGCAAGTTTATATAATAAGTAATAGCCAAAAAGTTTTAAGTCTAGGTATCAAGTCAAACAGTTACAGAACACTCCCCTCGTTGCAAAATTATACAATTTTGCTATGAATATAAAGTTAACATTTTCATCAACAACTACAAAAATTATTGTTTACATTAATATTAAGTTTTCTTATAATTTAATATCATAATATACAAAAACGTGATATGAGGGGAATATACCACACAATACCGGAATTCAGAACAACTCCAAACACCGTGTTACGGTAAATCTGCAGAGTTTGAAACTGCGTTTTATATAAGCTAGGCATCTTATTATGTCCAAGAAAAAAAATTGACTATGATATACGAATACGCTACGCTTTTAATTAAATATTACTTAGTTATATTTTGATACAGTATCGAATAAAATAACATCTAGGATTTTAATATTATGAAATATATGTATACTCTATATATATGTAATTCATTTTAAAATTGAGGAGAAGCAATATTACGATGACGATTTTTCAATTTCTTTTTTGGGAATATGTTGCTTGATACAATAATGAAAAGTACTTTCCGTATTTTCTTATTGCCAGCTATTAATTAATATTTAGATAACAGTTGTCAATTATCCTATAGATTGAATTGATAATCCTATCAATGACTGAGTATGAAATGGCACGAATTATAATTAATGAAGGCCCTGGATTGATATAAATTAATATACAAATCAAAATCCTATGTAATACTTTTTTCTAGTTTATAATATATGTAGTCTGCTGCTTTAAATCATACAAAAGTCATCTTATGAAGAGAAATAAAAACAGGTTCGAGCAAAACCCTCTTCATATTTGTTTATTTCATAAAGCTGGTCGTTACTGAACTAGTTTCATCACTAATTATCTTCAATATTCTTAAAGTTTATTTTGTAAGTTCGTCAATGCCACATAACTCCGGATAATACCCACTACTACCGCTGGTAAAATAATTATTCCCATTAGATATATCCTCATTCTTAGCCGGTTCCGACAAAGGAGTGATTTTTTTTCCTACTACATTCAAAACATGATTAAACATTCGTATGTGGTCAAAATAGACAGAGAGTAACCTGAAGGATTTGTTACGGAGTTATACATGTAAAAATTGTTCAGTAATTTCTTGCCAATATCCTTTGTTATTTCGTTCTTCCCCTCTTTTCCTTGTCACAGCTGATTGTAGTTGATTAGATCTTCTCTAAAACATTCTTCAAATTGTCAGGGTTACCATGTTGATTTTCGGTAGCAATTTTTTTAAGATCCCCAAAATACACCCGATTTTCATCACTTTTATTAGTTTTATATATACAACTAATATGTTTTTGCATTGGGTCAATGAATATTGTATTCCATTGAAATGTCTGTCCCCTCGTTACTTATTAGAGATTCTATAATTTAAATTACGTACCCGTAAATTGATAGCCCGTCCATTTTTCATCCTTTATACATCGACGACTCCTAAACCATGGTGTTGAAGGGATCCACTCATTACGTGTTTTTGGGATTTTAACCTCACATTTGATTGGCTTTGGACTTGATAGCTCCTTTAAATACTCCTTCAATCTGTTGCCCACGTCTTCATTGAAAGTGTAGAGATCATTTGAAGCAAGGAAGGCTGGAGCAATAGCCAAGATCTGAAGGATCCTCAACACATTCATTTTAAAAAACATTGTCTCTCTACTTAAAACGCTAGAGAGAAACTGTACACATCAAAGGCACTCAGGTAACATATATCTGGAGTTTGTACAATGCAGTTTTTGTTCTATACTTAGTCTTCATTTAACCATTTCTTTTCCTAAATACGTTGTTTACAAAAATTGGTATACTTAGTTAATCATTTGTGAAATTTAGTCGATTCTTTAGTAGATATATTTAAAAATTATGTAATGTGAAAATTTGTAGAGCGTCAACATAAAACAATCTTGAACAAATATCAAGAAAAAGAGAAAATCCAACTATATTATTTTCCTTCAAATACTCGTACACCGCATACATGTCAATATTTCATAGACATAGTTGAGTGCGTTATAGGCTTCTTATTCAAATTACTGGAATGATTATAGATATCCATGAATTTGTTCTATAGTTGTGAATCTTTATTTGATTGAAGATACTTATATTGTCTCCGATATTGCCTTTCAAATGCAATAAATGTTTGGATGATGGAAACTGCAGGTATTTCACTCGAAATGCACGCAAAAGGTGTAGCCGAGGGGGTTGGCATTAGGACCGTAGGAGAGCCAAATAAGTCATTCAAAAGAGTTACGCCGTAAAATGGGTTTATTTCATTGTTGGTATAAAAAGCAGCCTCTCCACCCTCACAAGGCTTGTTCCACTCACTTTTTTATATCTCTCTGAACAGTCTAGTATTAAGCCCCGAGATCTCTTGGATGGGCTTTCATGGACTTGAGAGGATTGGCCCGGGGTGTTTTCTTTAATTCCTCCGGGTCCAGTTTGGTCTTTCTTGACAGAACCCTTTTTCCTGTTTAACATTTTAGAATTGCCGACGGCGTACACTGTAGTCCTGGAGATTTCAGTTGGGCTATTTCCAACGCCAAGGAGTAAGCAAATAGAAATTCGTCAATCACTTTCAAGTGTCATTTTCTCGACTTGCAAGTAAGTTGTTGTGTAACTAATTGTTTATACTTTAATATATCAAAATATAAATTAATTTCAACCGCTCTACCTCAATTAATTCTTAAATTAGTAAGTGTTCAGATTTCAATAGAACATCCGGTATTAGTGGTAGGATGTTTGCCTATTTAGATACAAATTCCACAAAATAAGTATTTTGTGGCATAAAGGAAAGTTCATGTCCCAAGGTATATTACTCATAAATACATAATAACCTTAATACAAATGTATAGGTGGTAATTAAAATGACTGACATTGTCCTAAAATAATCATTTTAGGACAAAAGAAATTACAACTTATACAAAAATCACCACATGTAAAAACAATTAATATACATACAGATCAATATTTCATACACATATTTGAGTGAAATATAGGGTTTTTATTCAAATAATGAGGATAGTTAAGAACCTTTATTTGATATGGCACCTTTTATGGCTTTAAACATAAAATCTATCAAATTATCATTCTTTTACACTGGAAAGGGTTAGTAAGATTAATTTGTTGACAGCAATGAAGGATCATTGATTACTCCTCAAAGAGTAGGAATGTAATCCTCACTCATTTTCAAGAAACATTATTCATTCTTGCTTCTGTATTGACATTTGTTTGTACTTCTAAAAGATTTACACATAAATCTTGACGAACAACGCAAGTAAGAATATATTACAAATCATTTTTTTACTTTAATGCAATGAAATCCTTTTGATGTAGGTTCAGGTCATTGGACCTAAATGTTCCTTTTCATTTGACTCGGCTTTGCAATTTTCTAATTATAATAACCTGTTTATTAACACGGGATTACCTTGCTAACACAAGAATATACAGTGTATTTTGTTGAGAACTGTAGATATTTTTTTGCTTCTATTCTCTTAATCCATGTTTTAAACGTTGATAAGTTGAGTTATAATTAATTCTTTATAAGCTGTCAATAATAAATTATCAAGAATAATTTATTATTGAATAGAGAGAGGATTTTCATGCCACGTCAGCGTTGTTGATGTCGGCCATTTTGAGCGTCTAACCAAAACATGGCTATTAACAATGAAAACCTTTTTTATAAGTCAAATGGAAAATCATGATCTTTTGCGTTATGCTCAAATGAGACCAAGAAATAAAAGGACTTCAATCCTCACTTTCAATCAAAAAACCTACCCCTTTATTTCCTCGTTTTATTAAACATATATATGGCCTTCAAGTGTAGTAAAAATATGTTTTAACATCGTTATACAATCTTATTTCCATATTGTATATGAAAATCAACTATTAAATAGAGATAATTATATATTTTTTACGAATTATTCTACTTTTCTTTTCCCTAATTGATAGAAAAAAAATAATAATTGAACAATTTTTGGCAAATCTAACGATTTTTTAATAACTATTCAGGAGCGTTTCACGGATTATATGAATATTAAATTTTTTGAAAATCAAATATCAAGTTTTTTGAAAAATATTTCAAATATAAAAATTTTTCGGGAAAATATATTATATAATGAATGGCTTTTTACAAAAAATTGAAATTGAAATTTTATTGAATTAAAAAATTTGAATTATTTTAATTAAATTTCAAATATTACATTTTCTAGTACAAAGCAAAAATTGCTTTTCTTTGGGGGGGGCTAGAGCCTCTCTAGCTCACACCCTGCATACGCCTATGCTATTACTTTGATGATATTCAAATATCAGTGTTTATCCTTTGCATCAAAATGTATTCAATGGAAGGTTTGCGTATTTTTATATCCTCAAAAAGCCATTGGATGAAGTTTAATAAGGGTTTATTCCAATTTTGCCAATTTAATATTGTAAAAATATCTACTTTGTCCCCCAAGATGGGATCTCCTTCAATTATGATGCAATGTATGACGTCAGTGAAGCCGTTTTGTAATAATGATACAGATGTAATGATGTAAATCGTGTGTATTTTTAGCTATCCCGATTTGATTTTCTTTTGGAATTGGTAATCTAAAAATTGAGTTTTCTTTTCCTCAGCTTTTGTGAATATTATTTAACAGCTGAGTAGTGAATTTCCTTTTCTACTTAAGAGAAAAAGTTTGAATATTCGTGTGTCCTCATAAAAGACAGAGAGTAAACCTAAAAATTGGTTTGAGTGGTGTTATTGTAAGTCGTTGTATTGGACTCAGAGTAGGATAGAGTAATTCTTGCTTATGTCCTTGTTTATTTCCTTCTCCTCCTTTTCCCTGGTCACATCTACTTGACGTTGATATAATGAAACGTCATGACAGCTAAGCGTCTCTCCTGCAAAACATTTTTCAAATTGTCAGGATTACCATGTGTACTTTTGGTTTGTATTACATGCTCAAAATACAGAAAATTTTCATCACTATACAAAGGAGGGTTGAAAAGTCCGTGCAAAAGTCTGAGAGATGGCACTACTGGTCCGTTTCGAGGTGATGTTTAGTTAATAGCATCTTTTGGAAGATCAAAAACCAACTCTCAGCCAGATTGTTATATTTATTTCTGTTTGTCATTCGTTTGAATCGAGAAATCGACCGGAAAGATTATGGCAACTTTCTTTTGGATTCGCAAGGAACTACCTTATTAACCATCTTATTACATGTGCATATTATTTATCGTTATTGGACTTTTTGAAAACTGAGCTGCAAGAAAAAAGCCCACAATTAGCACACAAAAATGCCTTTTTCCATAACGACAATGCACCAGCGCAAACCTGAGCAGCTCTGGTTGCAAAATTAATGGAGATGTCCATAGCACTATCAATCAGATACACATTCATTCTTCTGTCATCCATCGCCATATAATCGATTTTATCAATAATTTCTATAGTAGTAACCTCAACAGGGCGTCCAGAACTTTCAGCGTCACTTGTGCCCATATGTCCACTCGGAAAATTTTGAAACCACTTAAAATCTGTTCGAAGTTGCTGAGGCTCCATAATGTTGGTCAAGCTTCTTTTTAGTCTCCTGAGGTGTTTTGCCTTTCATAAAGTAATGCTTAATCAACCTTTGAAATTATTTTTCCTCCATTTTTTGAAAATCCCTCCAATTCAAACGAATACCAAACAAAAAGAAATATACCGATCTGATTGAAAGTTGATTTGTGTTCTTCCAAGAGGTACTACTAACTAAAGGTAATCTCAATACGTGTCATCTCTTGGACTTTGCACGGACTTTTACAACGATCCTCGTACATGAGCGTTGTTTATTTATATTAGTTTGTTAACAAAGCAACATAGCGTGGCGTCCTCTTGTGGAAAAATAATGCAACTCCATGAATAATTATAAAAATTATTAGAGAACATATTTATGTAATAGTGGACGGGATATGAGAGCGAGACATTTACTATTACTGAATTAAGATCATTGTTCTTCAGCTACCTGTTATATAATTTTGGGAGGGAGAAAATGAAATACTGCTATAAAGAGGTGAGAGGACTACATTTAAAATAACATTAGTTCAGGGAAATATTATAATTATAATCATACTTAAATTTATATATTTTTTTTATTATGTATTTTTAAATCAATTTACACCAAAGATAGGCGAGAATTCTTCTGTTAGAGGGAGATATTAACACACAAACACTACTAAATAAATAATAAACAAAACGAAAGAGCACACACATCAACCGTTTGTCCTTCTCTAACCGCAATACTTAGTATTTGTCATTACACACTTTTCAATAGAATATAATATAGATGAATATTGCTCACATAGAGGGCCCTCTGAAAATTATTCTTTGTATACCCCATTTTTTTGTAAGCAACTAGTTTACAGATAATTTTTTTATATCTTTGCTTATGGCCTATTGGCAAACAATTACCAATTGATTTTGAACATTTTTTCTATTTCTTTTCGAAAGAAAGTTTGTGTATGGAATAAAGGTAACGAAGTGATAAATAAATAAGTGTATCCTCCATTTTGTTGTGTTTGCCCCCTTTAAATATAAGTTTTGTCATCCATTGTATTTAAAGTGGAGGAGGACATAAATTTAACTCCCAAAAAAAAATCGACTTATAGGTTTTTTTTATTATTTTTATTTTTACCGGACTCTGTGTCTCCATCCAATAGTTTCTCCTTTTATTCTACTTAACCTCATTTTCATAATATAGGTAGATCTTAAAAAAGCAATAATTTATTTTAAAGATACATTTTCTTCATTGAAAACTTTGTTGAATATGTTTTGAATCACGTAACCTTTCTTTAAAAAAAGAAACAGGGAGCAAGGCCTTAAATCATTTGGTAATCATCCAATTCTTTCCAATAAAATCCAGTAAATAGTAGGTAATTTTTCAACCAATCAACGTTCAGTACACTAATCAGGGAAAAAGAAGCAGACACATTGATTATTGAAAATAAAAAACCGTGGTTAAATTTTTATTCAACAAGGTTAATAGAAATACAAGTTTATACCAAAACAAGAGTACGACTAATGATCGACTTCCACCACACTTTTTCATATTGACGTCATTCTGTATGATTGGTTGCATGTTTGGTCAGAATCTGATTTTCTTGCCGAGGAGTCGGCGATACATCAAACGGAAAATTCGAGCGAGCCCGACTATATGATGGTCTAACCTTGTATTCACGAAGTAATGCCGTATACCATGAATAAATTACACAAGAAAAGGATACGAACTTTTCTATACTCCATAGTCAAACCAACCACCTCACCTCCAGCCTCAACAATTGCTTCCAACCTTGCCCTGAAGCTGGTGCAAGTCCTTGGTAAGGAACTCCTAATCTATGTGGGCCACTCCCTCGAGAACGGAAGCCCACAAGGAGTCATCAGTGTTATGTTGAATTTTATGGGTCTCTCTCTCTCCATGACACTCCACACGCATAGTAGATGTCCAAGGGATTCAGATCAGAGATTAGGAGCTTCGAAATTTGCACAATTCTCTTGACCTTCAAAGCCTCTGAAGGCATCTGCCTGACTTCCAAAACGTTGCTGTTGAACCTCAGGCCACAGTGGATGGAGGTCCTGATAGTGTGGGGATCCACACTCATTCTGCCTGCCAGGATCCTCATGGAGATACTGGGATCGTCTATCGTTTTTTTCAAAAGCAACCCTATGGAGCAAAAAGAGAATATAACATAAGAAAATTTTCATCTTTCCTTTCTGAAAATATAAACAAAGGGAAGCGCGCTAAACATGCATCATCAAATTTTACTAACTTTTTGTTCATTCCTTGTTCCATAGGATAAATTTAGAAAAAAAAAAATTAGGCAATTTTTGTAAATTAAAAAAATGTCTATCAAAATTACTTAATGCAAAGCACTACAAATGTCCTTTTAGTACATATACATATTGACTAAGTAAAACGTTTTTGCTTTTTTTCATAATTTGATCGAGATGTGGGATCTAATGATGACTTTGTAGGACAATGTAATTTTTCATTGGTCATTTTTATACCAATTGAAAAATTTTACTCACTACTCGTAGTTGAAATAAAATAAAAAGATGAAAATCAAATCGATCTAACGTACAGCAAATAGTTTTAGTGAGGTAAGGATGGTAATGAAGTCATCCTCTGTGAAATGGAGGCTGTATACTCTTGAATTTTTAGCTATTGTCTAAACTGTCTCTCGTTTTCTTTTTTGTTAACTTTAGATCTTGAAATGGCTCTCTATCCCACTTTGATTGGAACTATTGATTAGGGGGGCACATTGAAGCCCAGGAACCTTTGCAAAATAATGTCAGGGTTCTTGGGAGTGGCAACATATCTCTACTGGCATCCAGGGGCACATCATTTCCACCCCATCTTCTTCAAAGTTACGGCGAGTCGATCACCACGTGAAGAAAACAAAACTTTGTTAGTTATTACTTTTTATCAATAATAAAGGGAACAAGCTAAAGATAAAGGCCACCTTCTGATACCAGCACGCGTTTCTTATTCTAAGAGAGCAGTCCAGATTAATTAAGAGCGTCATTGATTGATCAAATTCCTTTTGTTTAATAATTAAAGTTGATAATTCTGTAGAGAAAAACGCGTGCAAGGAGAAGGGGAGGAGGGGGGAGAAAGACTTATGATATCATTGTTTAAAATACTGATGTGATTATCAGCTGCCTGCCTTATTAAATAACAATAAATTATAAATACAGAATATTGAAATAATAGATTGATCCAAATAATATTTTCTTGTTCTGACATGAATTCAGTTAAATATGTCATAACTTTAAGTTGCTAAATACAAGCCCGATGTGGAGTTTAATCAAAAAGATCATCACCCTTTTTTCCTAATGTGGAAGTTCCTATATACAATTGTGCAGAGGATAGATATATCTCAACGGATGAGATATAAATAATTATTAATAATATAGTAAATGTCAAAATCATAAAATTAGATAATAAATATACTAATAAAAAAATATTAGAATTAAATCCATCGTACAGATTTAGTGCAAACGCTAATTATGTAGTAATGTCCGGCGATATTTCTCCTTATTAAGAGCATCAAAAAAGATTTCCCCCGTTATTTATGCTTATATAACAACATACTATTATCCTGAAGGATATACAAAAATTGCTAATTATAATGCTACACCTAATTCAACTACCCCCGTTGTTGTGACCGTTTAAGCAGTTGTTTTTGCCTTTTATGAGGTTTCTAAACACCATTTCTTGGAGCCTATCAACCATAGCTAAGCCTTAAGTGATAAAAAAAGATAACATTTATTGACTATGTAATATTGGAAAACCTAATGATCATACCCAAGTCCTTCAGTGAAGAAACTAGTTTCAGACAAACTAGTTGCGAACCATCCAAAGCTACTACCCCCGTTGTTGTGACCATTAAAGCAGTTGTTTTTGCCATTTAATGAGTTGTGTATCATAATTCTTGATAATTTTAGCTAAAATAGAATCATATTTTATGGTTAGATTAAAAAAAAATGAATACTTACTGTTAGATGGTACAAAATACAGAGTTACATTACGCAATTAGGTGCGGATGCCTCTGGAATGGCAGAAAAATTGTTCTATCATGTTGATTAGATAAAAAACGATCCAAAAAATTACCATCCAAAAGAAATCATGGACTTGAGTGTCTTTAGTCTTTTCAACAGCTATGAAAATATCATTATCTCCGATTTTCCCTTTAATTTTGGAGATTACATTCTTGCTACCAACTTCATTAATCTATAAAGAGTCCTTCTTCAAGGAACAGATCTATCGGCATATTAGTCCATAAATTTCGAGAAAATGGGGTTGTCCACTGTGAAAAAATTTTATTAGATGAAAGAAGCATCTTTAAGAAGTCGGTGTTTAAGTTAGAGTTGTCAAGAATCATCATGAGTCAAATGTTTTTGTATGCGATCATATTTTTGATGTGGGGCAAGGATATTAAGTGTCGTTCGACTCTAGATGGGGGGCTGTAAGAGTACATGCATCGACATATTCCACAAAATATTTTGTTAGCACCCAGTAGGTAGCTTCAAATTTAATGGCCTCCATTAATTTTAATCCAGACGTAAGTAGATTTTTTTTAGATATTTCACAAATAATATTAATATATTTCCAAAGGTATGTGGCAACATATATAAATTCTTTATTAACCTTTTCTGTGCATATCTGATGAATTTTGGAAGAAGTTTGAACAGTCTGTTATTTAAAATATCAATGAGTATCTTGTAGGAAGTGTTCAACTGCGTTAATGGTCAGTGCATATTGATGTCCAGATCGTCTTTGTTTCTTTTCGTAGATAGGGTATGACTTCATCCTCCGGTCAGTGTTTATGAGCCTGACGGTTTACATGGCGCTTTTTGGAAAGAGCGTTAATCGGTGTCCTAGGAGATGACATCAAGAAACAGTTGAGTCCTACGAGGAATACGGAAGTGCTTTTTGTATTACTCTGTTACTTCAGAGCTTTTCTCATATATGCCCCTCCTCCTTCCAGTGATAACAGATGATTTTTAGATGCTCTTTGAACCTATATATGAGCATCTTGTTGATGTACGGTTGGCTGTGCCCTGCACAAGCAAATTCGATTATGGTGTTCCTCCAGGTCTCCTACATCGTAAATACTCTTTTTGAATTAAAAGTAGCGCAATTAACTTACAGCTAACGCTCAATCCCTCACCTTTAAATTGAAATAACCCTGTTACATTCAATTCCTTATTGTTCCAGATGTAGTTAAAAATGGTCCGGATTGACCTGAATGACCCTGTACTTATTTTACTATGGCCTCCAAGAAGATAACATCCTTTTATCAGAGCTCTTCGATGGCCCGAGACACGCCGGGGAATCCTATGCTCGTAAAATATATTTTTTTGACTCTAAGTTCAATAAGTATGGGTATAATAAAAAAACACAACTGAAAAAATGATTAACTATTTTCAAAAATATTAATTAGAAGTTATACACAGAAAATCAAACAAATTAATAAGGACAGAGGATACGATATAAAAGTTATTAATATTGAATATTACAAAGGTTTATTTATTATAAAGGTCTGTAATAGGGACTTATGACCTCGTGAATAATTTCCTCTATGCTCAAAAATCCATAAACTCCTCCAGATCTTCAACGGAATAATCGTATACTTCTATAAGAACACATGAGATCAATAAAAGACAAAATAATCGACTGAAAGTTCAAGTGAGGAACAAAAAAAGCTCTGAGCCTTCCTCCACCCCTCAATCATTGAAATTCTAAAGTCATTTTCTTCTTAAGTCAACTCTGCTGCATCTCTTACTCAAAGACGTCTATTTCATTGATGAGAATCCTTCAGTTTCCTTGATGCATTTAACGTCGAAATAACTTATCTCAATCACAATTCCCTTTATAAGGTAGAGTTTGTGATGAATAATCTATAAGGAGAATTATATAACCTGGACCCTTTATTTATTTATTACTCGATGATTCTAGACTCTTAAAGAAAATGTGCCTCTCTTTTCTTAATATTTTTGTCTGCAATGTATATTTATTTCTGTATAAAAACATATCATTTCATTTTGAATATGCCGCCTACATATTTACATCGAAGATAGATATATTTTGCAGCATGACAAATTCGCCGCCTTTTTATGTTTATTTATTATCTGTTCAAATTTAGCTGTTGTATCTCGATCAACTTAATTATATACCTAGACAGAATAAGAAGGAAATAGGAAAATAATACTTTGTCAAACAAAAAATGCTGGATTAAATGAGATACCATTTGAAGACTGGATATCAACACTAACTATAATAATTGGAAGTAATATTGAGGAAACAACCCAAGAAAATCCCTTTTGTCTAAGTAAATCGCATGAGTAGTCACTTTTGGAGGTTCTCTCCATTTTCCAAAGAGACGAAAAGTGCCAAATTCAGGAAGAGGCTTTGGCAAGAAAATCACGTTCGATATCAAGTATAAAAACAAATCATAAAAAGGAGCAGATAAGATAAACTTGAATGTATTATGATAGTGAAATAGAGGATTATAGAAATGGAGAAAAATGAGAGTGATAAGTCAAGTTGGGGACAAGGTATGGGTATATCATTCCTCGGCCGGCTGTTTGAAGCTGATCTAATCAAACGTCATGACAGCTAAGCTGCTTTTCTCCCAAATATTCTTCGTATTGTCAGGGTTACCACGTTTATTTTTGGCTTATTTTATCTTTACATACCCCCAGGTCATACCTTATACAACTTTGACTCAAAATAAGCAATCTTCTTTATTTTATAAATCTGTTTTTTTATCTACACATGTATTGACAGTATTGAACATACACAATAGAATTACTTTCCTCTACAGATGGAAAAAGTAATACTTCAAACATCTGCACTAAAAATAATGATAAAAGCAATGTTGAATATGATTAGTAAGAGACTTAACTTCCATCGTTATATTATAAAACCTTAAAATCGGAGCATTTCGTAATAGGTAAGATCCTTCAATACTTTAGTAAACAGATTAATCCATGCCTTTGTGGAGCAAACAAAACAGTTTTTTATTTCGAATAAAGAGCTATTATTTACTATTTAGTGTGTTCTGAGTACATAATGACGTTTTTTATTTGTATTTGATTTTCTATCACCTGTTCTTGTTTGAATGTTCGTTTCTCTCTCCAAACCTCATGAATGAGTAATGTTGTGTCGATTAGATTCATCTTATCAAAGGACATAATTTATCACTCCAATGGCAATAACTCAACTCCAACTATATATATAGAGGGGTCGGAAGCAAAACATGGAATGGATGACTGATTTTAGAAAAATGTCAATAATTTTATTGACTCCTGATTGTCCCCTCGTCCACGTCAAACTCATTAGAGAGGCGATTCATGGATTTTGTGGGGGCTTCCTTAATTTTATTCTTCAGGTCCCCCAGAAACTCAGAATCCCTTTTCAAGTTGTGTCCCCCACTTCCTCCTTTCCTTGTGAGGTCTTGTTGCGTCTTGACGAGGGAGAGACACAAACTTATTTATAGTAGGAGAGATCCAGGATGACCGAGAGACAAATGAGAAGAAGAAATGGCGTGGAGGAATAAGACTACACTGTTTATAAGATCATATGTATTCTAACTATACTCTAATTTATTTACACAATACGAGACTATTTATAATACGTAAAACACAGTACTTATAATAGACGAATAGACGAATATACAAGAAGATAAAAACATGAAAGGAAATATGAAATACATAACAGGTCTTTTCCATCTTTTTCATCTGGGCCACCTTGAAAATGAGACTCTTGGATCACTTCACAATGTCCATAATCTCCGCCACCTCAATTTTGGTATCCAGAAGGTCTGAGATTATCTGCCTCTATGCTTCTTGCTCACTCCTGATGAAAGATTTGAGAGATGTTTATTATTGTTTACTAATGTGGAAAGGACAGGAGCTTCGGACTATGCAGTAAAAAAACCCAAAACCTCTCTATTTTAATAACATTTATTAACAGTCCACGTTTTGCTTCCAAGCCCTGTATATATTAATATTAGATTGGGCAAAAAGTAATTTTGTATTTCCTGTCCTTCTTTTTAAACTAAGTATATCTTGTTTATTATTGGTCACATCGGATTATCCGATAAGCAGTTGTAAACGTTTGAGTAAATACTACAAATATTTTTTTGACAGTATTGATCGGTTCAGTAGGGAATTATCGTGCGTTCATTAACGAAATCTCAAAAAAAGAAATTGGCCATATTTTACATTTTTACTACCTGAAATGTAAAAACGCGTCGAAAGCGAATAAGGCAATTTGATACGTATACGAAACCGATACTCTTTCAAAACAGTGGTTCCTGTGATTTAGTTGTGGTATAGTTGAGGTGAATCATGCGTCACGCACTGGATGGCCTCTTATTTGAAATATTGACAAAATCATAGAAAATTTCGAGATGAACCGTCATGTTAGTAGTTGGTAGCATCGCCCAGGAGCTTAACATTGATCATAAAACCTTATTGGAACGATTTGAGATCAAACAGAAGCGGCCAGCATTGGTGTCGTGTTTATCAAGACAACCCTAGACCGTACATATCTTTAATGACGCGTTAGAGGCTCTGGGAGCTCGGATGGGAAGTTGTAATGTATCCACCCTACAGTTCGAACCTGGTAACAAGTGACTACCACCTGTTCCTGTTTATGGTCAGCGCGCTTGGGGGTACAAATTTGGGCTCAATAGAGACCCGTGAAAATTGGTTGTCCAAACTTTTCGTCACTAAGGTGAAAGGCTACAAGGAGAAGAGCATTATGCAGTTGAATTCTCTTTGGGAACAAGTTATCGAACAGAACGGGGCATACTTGGCTTAAATCAGATGATTGGAATACTTCTGTTAAATCATTGAAATAAAATGAGAAATACTAAATTACTTTTTCCCAAGCTTATTATATTGTAATTTTTAGCCAGTATATACTCTTGAAGGTAGAAATAATAACAAAATCTTGCCTCTTGGGGACAAAAAGAGTACATTTTGACGAGAAAAATTTTCAGCTTTTGATCACGTGCGTCCTCGTTCCGCTACTTGGTTTAAAGCTTTAGTCATTAGATTAGGTACAAATAATATGAGCATCACAACTTTCAACGGATATCGGATTGGGTTTTAAAGCCTTTTTTAAAAATTAAGTTTTTAGGGTATAACTTCGATTCAGTCCCAAATTTCGACATGAAATAACTACATAAATAAACTAACTTAACATAACCTTGATTCGCGGCAATGTGTCACCTCTCAGACTTTGCATGGACTTTTCAAACGACCCTCGTATATATATATGCGTGTAGTGACGATGTGCAGGTTGATGAAATGTAATGACCAATGAGATGTAAATGATTAATAATTAATTTTGAAAAAATGTTGTGTCTGAAAGCGAGAAATATAATGTTTTCGACTGTTTTAGTCAACAATCAATTTTCTGCCTGCAGTCGTCACGTGGTGTCAAAGAATTTCCCTTTCTATTGCTCAGTGTGTGTTAACATCTCCCTCTGAAAGAAGAATTATCGCCTATCTTTGGTGTAAATTTATTTAAAAATGCATAGCAAAATAAATATTTATGAACTTAAATATAATTTTAACATTTTCCATCCACTAATGCTATCTTAAATGTAGAATATTGTATCAGTACTTCATTTACTTCCTCATAAATTACAAAAACAGGCAGCTCATATATAAATATATAAAAAAAGGTCTTATTTCATGGGTACGAAAAGTGCCACTCCCCCTTTCTCTTCGCTCTCTTAAAAAAAAAAAACTTCTTTAGTTACAAGTTACGGATACATCAATTTGATCCCAGTGTTTCTAAAATGACCGCTTAAAAATAAAAACGATTTTAATGGAAGACAAACTTTACGAGCCTTAGTAATAAATCTATCTTATCTTGGATTTTTTTTACACTAATGTAATGACCAAGGAGACAAACTTTGCATCTTATACTGTATAAGCAGTATATAAGTCCTAACAGACGCATTCATTCATCCACCTAAGTGTGAGTACTCTGTGTATGAAGTTTCCCTTGCTACAATAATTCAGCAACAATTTATAAAATTTTGTTTTTTCCTTTTTCTGATTACATCATATAAAATATCGGAGCAAATATCAGGGGTGTCCGCAGGATGATACTTTTTTATTTTTGAGGGATGGCCTTGGTTTTCGGATTTTGAAAAAAAAAAAAAAAAAAAAATACAAAGTTTTAACTTTTTTCATCTTGATTTTAAAATTTCATAACTTATGACAAAAAATATCAAAAAATAAAAAGTCAATTTAAAAGTTTAATTTCCAATATTAAATTTTTTAGAAATAAAAATTAAAAAAATCCAGTCTCCTTCTCAAAAAATATAAATTTCTTATACAAAAAAATTAAAAAATCTACAGCTGTTCACAAAAAATTTAATTTTTTTGAACAAAATGTAAATTTTTTTTTTTTTGGACAAACATTTTGATCCTATTTTTGCCTAAATTTTTTCATCTGGAGTGCAAAAAAAAAAATCTAGTAAAAAGAAAAATTCATTAAACAGTCCCTCCAAATATCGAAATTTCTAAGAATGATCGCTGATACCGTAACCATACATGTATTGGATATCTTGCCCGATATTTATCAGTCTGGAAACTTGTAAAGTGTTGTGGTTCGGTCTGAAAATCCTAAGCCGATCTGATACCGTTTTTAATTATTGGTCGGTTTAATTATCTTCAATTACGAATATTCATAGGAATTTTTTTTTCTTCATATTAGAAATTGAAGCAATTAGCGGAATTTCATAAATTGCACCAAAAAAAACTCCGGAACTAAATCAAAATTAGTTTAATTTGATCTAATAGTATGTTAAACTTTTTTTTGCAATATCATTTTGGACGGGAATACCACGTTTCTCACTACTCCAACATATGATAGCGACGAACTGTATTTTGAAGAAAAACTTTAGACTCGCATGAACAATATAAATTTCAATAAAATTGTACTAGATCAGGGATGTCTAACCTTTTAATATAATGGGCCGCATTGCCACTTGAAATATTTTAATGGGCCGCAGAACCTATTAAGTTAAATTTCCTAAAAAAATGCCATTATAAAACAGAGCTATTAAATACAAATTTATTTTATGTTTAAACCCAATATAAATAAAGGCTAAATTTAATTTTTAAAGGCCAAACTGCTTTAAAAAAGCTAAACTGCCAAACCTGTTGGAGTTTTGAGATATCGTCAAATATTTTTCAAGGTTTGTTCGTAGTAGATGCATTCTACGGGGTTTGAGGATATTCCGATAATTTTGCTGAAAATACTACTTGAAGTGAGAGTGAGTAATGGGCCTAAACATTCGACGGGCTGCAATACGATCCACAGGATGAACATCCCTGCACTAGATTATAAAACTACTTGCAATGAAATATTATCTGTATCAAATCCTTAATGTTCAAATTGCTTGCAATGAAATATTATCTGTATCAAATCCTTAATGGTCAAATTGCTTGCAATGAATTGTTTAATAATACAATTACTCAAAATCATTTTACCTGACAATATATATAAATGAAGTTAAAATTACCATTGACCACACCCTTGGGAATTTTAGAGATTGCCTAGGCATTTTGTACATTGCATGGGCATTTTGCAAAATATATATAATATAAATTATAAACTGGTTATCTTATTATTCATATGAAGAAAATTGGGTTTTTATAAAGAAATAATAATGTCTTTCAATAAAATATTACTAAGCGATATTATAATAAAGTATTAAAAAAAATACAATGTAGGATTTTAATATTATGAAACAAATCTATAATTCATTTTAAAGATTATGGAGAAATAATATGACAATCATAGTATCGCAGTACTTCAGAAAAAAACAGCAGTTGGTATGATTTACTTATTCAGCTAACCACACGATGATTCTAGGCAATTTTTTTATTCCCTTTGATGAAAACTTGCGCCATACAATAGGTGTAACAACCTGTTATATAGTTCAAAAGCCATTTTATCACACAAAGTATTGAATTTAAACTTTGATTAAAGTTGTTATTAATGCATAATATATTGTTACCAAGGCTCAATCAATGAAAGTAAATAGATACAGAATATGTTTAGTTTGTTGAAGCTTCAAATAAAAGAGTCCTTTAAAAGTAGGGATTTCCAAAAAAGAAATGTAATGATTAGATAATAATGTGTAGTTAAATATACTTTGCATTTCTAACTTCAGTTTTGAGGATCTCGGAACATTTAATTGTGGGAGGTTGGGAGGTATAAATACATTTTCTATTTTGAAATTTTAAAGGAAGCAATTATGGAGATATGAGATTAATTATAATGATTATGTTTAGATTATATTATTATATGTCAAACTTTGAAAAATATAAATAATTTAACTTCCCAATCTCAGAGATATCCTTATTAAAGGAGTAGTTCCTATTAATAATATGTATATTCCTAATTACCTTTTAATTAAAGCCGGAAATTTATATTTTGGTAAATGATATACTATTATAATATAATAAGATGGTTGGATGCATGTATGTCCCCTAATAATAACTCATAGTTAATTTTAACTATTTCACAAACAGGTACAGATACAGGCTTCAGACATAAAATAAAAGTTATTCAGAATTCTGAGTTACGTACTTAAAGCTATGTTTCATTCTCATCAGACCAGATTTCTGGGGAAACTTGTTCTGATCACCAAATAAAATCGGTTCCTCTTGTCTCAAAGTTATTTTAAGTTACATTTTTTCTAAAAAAAAAATTCCAAAAAACGAATTATTGTACTAACAGACAAAATGAAAACGTATATTAAATACGAATTAAAAAGGGAATTATGAAGAGGATTAGCGATTTTGTCTTAGTAGTTATCTTGATTATGGTTGAAAAAGTAACACATTTCTAATTCTTATGTAGTCTATCGACAAATTTGACTAAATTCTGTAGTTATTTAAAGCATTAATACAATTATTTAAAATAAAATCTACCATAAGTAGTTAGGTATATTATATTATAATTTTATTTGTCGATCACTGATTTAAAAGTGAAGATATCGTCATAATATAATTCCCTCAAAAACAAACACAAGATCTAAATGCCAGAGTAAGAAGATATTATTATGTGCATCCTATATGCTTGAGCTGTTAATCCATGAATTTAAAGGATATCGTTTGTTCATTCGCCAAATATAGTTTGGTGGACAGTCATTAACTTCCTTACATTTTGAAGTTTATAATTCAGGGATCATTGATTTTTTTTTTTTTTTTTTTTTTTTTGCGTTGAATCATTTACTCCTTGTGATATTTCTTAAAATATCAGTTCAAATATTAACCTTTAATGTTATTTTCAATGACTAGTAGAATAAGGATCTCCTATCGATAATTATGTAATATCAAAGCACTTCTTTTTAAGAAATAACGAAGTAATTAAATAATATATGAATGTGCCGCGTGGCCATAATAACAAACATGAGTAAAATCAAGAAAAGGAGACAATCCCAAGGTATTTTTTTAATTTATGTAATATTTGATTTGATTTCAGTGACCTATTTTGCCCCGATATCGACACTCAAATACATAAAACCAATCAATTTCCCATACTTTTATTGTAACGATCAGTATTGTCTAGTTGAAGTGTCATTTGTGGCAATACCAAAGGGTTAATAAGAAGGATTTGTGAGTAGAAATTGACGATAACTCGTCGAAAAATACAAATGTAATCTTTACACAATTTTGAAAAAAAAAAAAAAATCATTCTAGCTTACTTTTGTGTTGACAGGGCAGATTTTTCGTAATTTTAAACAAAAAAATGAAGTCAATAACAATTAATACTCAAATATTTATCATAAGCAGCGCTTACTTTTCCACAATATAATTACGAAGTATTAAGTAATATGGTTTATCTTCAGGTATCCGCTTTTTCAGGATTTCCATGAGATTTACACCTACGAGGAATTTCCTGGAAAGTAAATATTTCCCAGGGGAATTTCGCATGAAATAATTAAATATTTCCTAATAAAAGCTTCCTTTATATAATTCATTCAATGAAATATTGAATGCATGTTGAAAATTAACTTGAAGAAAGGTTTTCAACGATTTATACTACAGTGCAAATGATGTGAAACCTCAAAAAATGAATTTCAAATAGCATTTATAACGAACCGATAAATAAATATTAAATTATATCTTCAACTTCCATGGTAGGAAACATGAATTAATTTAAAATCCTTCAAGAATTTTATCATACTAAAATATAAAATAAATGGTTTAAACTTGAGAGTATAAAATGTTTAGTGCCTCATCCTAGAATTTCATGGGATCAAGATATTTAATAATTAGATAACCGGAATCTTGTTGGAAATTAAATTCCTGGTTCCTCGACTCCTACTGGATCGGAATTTTTCTCTCCTCTAAAAAAAATAGTTTTCTTAATTTGGGAGAAAAAGAAAATGAATTTCACTTTTTTTAAACTCTAAAATTCAAATTGAAAGGTTTTGTCTCTTTAAAAAATACTTATTTGTTAAATTTAAGATTTGTAAAAAAAATACTTTTGAGTGAAAACTGTCAGAGAATCCCAATGGCCATGCCCTCTCACCCGAAAAAATCCTCCTGACTCCCTGACGGTGTCCCTATTTAGGGAGTTGGAAGAGGACAAGGAGAAGGCGGGAACAAGACATATGGTATTACTGAATTAAGACCCTCGTTAATACTAGATGCCTGTTGTATAACTTTTGGGGGAGAAGTTGAATTGTTGCTATAGAGCGGAGAACCTTCAAACAACAAGCCAAGCAACAATTCTCTTAGTTGGACTTAAGAAACAAAAACATAACTTTTTCAGTATACATAAATTCCTTCTTCAGAGTCTTTCTTCGTATTTAAATTCATATATATATGTTTTATTATGCATTTTTAAATGATTTTACATCTGAAATAGGCAAGAATTGATAGTTCTGACCAATATAATGATGAAGAAAAATAAGTTGGAGAATAGAGTTGGAGTTTTTCCTTTTCTAAGCTCTAAACTTATTTTTTTCTTTGCAGAAATCTCTTGTTTATAATCTTATAGTCACTGTAGCAAAGGAATAGCATATTACTTGCTACAATGGCGCCAATTCAGGCATAACGTAAGACGCTGGACAAATTTAAAAGACGTAGCTAAAATATATACAAAGGAGTTTTCCATCAATTTAACATATGACAATGTTTTTTTAATGTCAAGGTATAGCCGTTGCTATCAGTCTCATAACCAGACCTGGCTATATCCTAGGAGGAAACTTAACAATTTTTTAGGGTGATTTTCTTTGATGATTTACTTGCAAGCAATATCCTTTATATCATTTATTTTATTCTTGAAATTTTTAATTACCTTTGAATTAATGAAATCCCAAAATTAGTTATCATAATTGTTTATGACTTATTTTGAAAGACAATTTGTCTAACTTTAACGTTATTAGTATCGTAGATGAACATAATACTCTAATGTAAGAGTGGCTTTTTGTATTTACTCCCTAAATATATGTTGTTGCTGTTGTTTTTTTTTCTGAAGATGTTCTCAATATTGTTTAAATTTATGAAGAGAGAACGAATACATATAAAGTATACCTACGAATGTGTTTTCTCATGAATGACAGAGAGCAACTCTGAAGAGTTATAAGTATATGTCCTTGTTGAACTCGGAGTAGAATTGAGGATCGACATTGGAGTAATTCTTGTCTATATCATTGCTAAATATAGAGTGAGGACTGTGATTATTCTGTTCGTCTCAGGGCTGTTTACAGCTGATCAAATAAAAAGTAATGACAGCTGGGCTGCTTTACTCCCAAAACATTCTTCAAATTATCAGGATGACCACATCAAAAAGAGGTTTCTTTTATTTTAATATCACGGATGATAGTATTATATTCATCTATGCCTATTATTAGTGATGGAAATTGTGAATATTTTGGGCATGTTAGAAAAAGAGAAACCGAAAATCAACATGGTAACCCTGGCAATTAGATGAATGTTTTGGAAGGAAGCTTAGCTGTCATGACGTTTGATTAGATCAGGTAGAATCAGCTGAGACGAGAGAGGAAGGCAGAAGAAAATAAATAAGAACATATTCGAGAAATTATCTCATGTCGATACTCAATAATACTCTGAGTCCAAGTAGGAATTACAATTATAGCTCTGCAACTAATCCTCAGGGTTATGCTCCGTCTTGTACGAGGACACACGATTATTAAATAGAGTTTTGAATATAGTAGATTAGGAAGTTCACTACTCAGGAGTTAAATAGTAATGACAAAGGCTAAGGAAAAGATTCTTCAAATTTCCAATTCCAAATAAGGGGACCAACTAAAAAATACACAGTATTTACATCAACATTTATAAGTAGAATTGAGAATCTACATCGTAGTATTTCCTGCCTATATCATTGCTAGATACGGAGTGGGGCTTATGTTTATTTGTTTTTCGTCGTAGCTGCTCGTTGCCATGTTGATTTTCGATTTCTCTTTTTTTAACAAACCAGAGAATATTTTCATATGTGGCTATTATTGAACCCTTCTGTAGTAACAGGTCTGATGAGACAAATTTAAAAGTTGACAATGACTTCGTAGGATAGTCAAGTCACAACTCTATAGTTTTAGTAAAATACAATTAAAATAATAATATTTTTATTTCTGTAGAGGGACAATGTCGTTTAAAAGACATGGACCTCTAATGTCTTCATGTAATTATTTCAACACTGGTTATCATACCTAATATGACATTAACAAACGTGGAAATTGTGCATATAAAATCAACATAGTAACCCTATCAATTTGAAGAATGTTTTAGCTGAGAGAAGGAATAATACTCATGACGTTTCATTAGATCAGCTACAATCAGCTGTGACAAGAGAGGAACGGGAAATTGATATAAACAATGACATTTGCTAGTATTACTCCGATATCAATCCCCAAATTCTACTCTGAGTCCAACAAGGACTTAGAATTAAAACTCTGCAACAGATCCTCAGGGTTACGCTCCGTCTTTTATGAGCACACACGAACGTTCAAACAAGCTTATAATTTAATGGAATCTATTTAGGAAAGGATGTTCACTACTCAGGAATTAAAGAAAATTCATTATTCAAATTGCCAATTCCAAAATAATGGGCCACTTTTAAAAAAAATCACAGGATTTAAATCACTAATAAACATCATTATCAGATAAAGGGGACATCCGCACCATCAAGCAATCTATACTTATATTTGGCCCAGGCTACAGAAAGTCACACCATTCTGCAGATAATATATATTTTTTTAGTTTCTTTATGCCTATTTTGTTAGCAATTGATTAAAAAGATTATTATTATTGATTAATTATTAAAGAATCTACACCATATTTGGATAAAAGGATTGTTTTTTTAAATTTCTCTTATACTAAACGCTTTGTATGAACAAAAATTTCCAAGTATTAATCTGTAATTACTCTAACTGATAATACTAATATCAAATATGTAAATCTACCGAGCGCCCTTAACAATTTTGAGTACAGTATTAGTAATAATATAATTTTGTGAATTCAATGTCGTTTCTAATTCATAAAGGAATATGTAATCCCTTTAGAAATTCTATACTCTAAAGCAAATATAATAATAGCTCCATTGCTGAAGGTCAAGAAGAGCCCTAGCTCATGGTACTGATCTGTAGTTGTACTACAGGTACTACAGATCCCCCGCACGCATGTCATTTTTCTTTACTTTTTATTTTGAAGAAAAATATCAAATTATATATAGTTAGCAAGAGATGCGAGTGAGAGAAGGATCCTAGGTTCCGTGAATATATTCCTGTGTCTAGCAATGTTGCGTTCATTTTAATATTTTTAAGAGAAGTTCTACACATCATAGTTAACTTAGTATCATATTTATATTGTTTGAATCAATTGAGAAAAGAAAAAGAGAAGAAAGAGAGAGGGATTTCTTTCATTTGGTTTGATGCAAAGTAGGGACAAAGGAACTATTTTCCCAAGATATTTGAGTGCAATGTGAGTCTTCAAAGATTACAAATATCACTTGAGCATATTCGTTTAAAAGAGTGGGATTTGAAGAGAGAGGCTTCGTGTGATAACTATGTAAAACTCCTTTATAATATATTCTAAATTAAATTTGTTAAAATGCAATGAAGTTTAATTAAATCACGTCATTTTATTTTTGATGTGAATCACTAAATAACGCTTTCATTTATAGTGACAAACGTTACGCTGATCAGTCCTATGTTTTATGATTTGAAAAATATTTTTTGAAACACTCATAAATATATAATATTTGCATGTTTTCATATTAATAATTAATTACTAAGTGACCATAGGACGCATGGAGTAATATTAGAGAGTCATAATAACTATGTTCATAATAAATTATAAATAAAAGAGCCTGTACCTGTGTTCACCACACTCTCATTGACTCATTTTACATTACAGATTCTTCTATATGGCCGAACGAGAGCGTGAAAATAATGTCAGTGCGTATTGAAGGAGCATCAAGTTATAATCGTGACTCAAACAACTCTCCTGAACTATTCAATGAAGACATTTTGAAGGATATTTACGAATCCTCTTCAGACGACGTACCTCTTCTTTCTTCCAGTTATTCCTCACCAAATACATATCAGCAAAGGAAAATACAAATTCCCTTAAATCCCTGAGCAGACATACAACTTTAATGTTTGAATCTTATGTTCAATATTGAAGCTTAAATTAACATTGACAATAAAATTTTAAAAAATCATAGTTACAAACTAAGTCAAATATTCATTTCGTCACGAGGAATTGATTTTCATTATTTTCAGATGTAGATATTCAAAACCTTTTGCCCATTTAAAGAGTTATAAGTTGTATGTTCCTCATTTTAAAATCCTTTTTCAGTATGGACCATTGTCATGAAGTGTCAAATCAACGGCTCATGGACGTTGGCCAAGCCCGACGAAAACTGATAATCGCTTGTATTCTGTGCCTCATATTCGTGGGGAGTGAAATCACTGGAGGTATTCTATCAGGAAGTCTTGCCATTCTCACCGATGCAGCTCACATGTTTAGCGATTTCGCTTCCTTCATCGTGGGGATCCTTGTCATTCATTTGGGGAATAAAGCTGCTAAAAAGGGATATAACTTTGGTTTTCTACGAGCTGAAGCTCTTGGTGCCTTATTTACAGTTACAGTGATATGGTATGTGACGGGAATACTCCTCTACTTATCCATTCAGCGATTATACTATCAGGACTTTGAGGTGGAGCCAGATACTATGATGATCACTGGTGGAATTGCTGTGATATTTAATCTTATTCTTGGCTACGTATTCCATGGCCACTCTCACGAAAAGGGAGACTCTGCGAATCATTCTCATGTTCATATCAACATACGTGCCGCTTTAATCCATGTGATAGGGGATTTGGTACAATCCATCGGTGTGTTTATATCATCCATCATAATCAAAATTTGGCCTGAATATAAGATAGCGGATCCCATGTGCACGGTTTTATTCTCAATCATTGTCTTTTGTACGACAATCAATATCCTCAGAGACACCTTGCAAATCCTTATGGAAGGAGTTCCTAAAAGTATTAAATATGATGAAGTTATGATTGACATATTGGACACCTCTGGAAACATTGTTCAAGTCCACGATCTCTGCATATGGTCCCTTACAACGGACAAATTCGCGTTGACTGCACATATTGCAATTAATCCGTCCAATAGGGAGCACGATGAGGCTCTCATCAAGGATGTTACGAGCAGGCTTCGCATCAAGTATAGACAGCTATCGAAAATTACGATACAAATAGAAGATTATAGTTCTGTTATGAGTTCATGTGGATTCTGCCAAAGTTTGGAGTCATAAGAAAAGCCAGGGATTAGGATATCAATTAAACAACTGATTTAAAGTACGGAATTCATACAGTTTGAGGATTATTTTTGTAAAATAAAAAAAAATAGCAGTTATTTTTATATATAATATTATTATTTCTTCAGACCAAAGACTGGTAAGGAGTGTTAACATATTATTATTATTATGTCTCCCAATTTTCAGCTTGCTCAATTTATGCTAGACCAACAAGCAAAGTAGTAGTTAATATCATTCAAATATTATTTTTATATCCATACTTGTTTGTACATCTTCTGCTGTTATCTTATTCCTCCCCCTTTAAAAAGAAATACATATTCAAAGTATTCAATTTCCGTAGTTATTATTATTTAAAACGTAGATGATGACGACATGGTCGAAACTATATGTATAGTTAAATATCAAATAATATGTACACTAAAATTGTTAAATGAGATATTATCATGTTTGGGGTAGGGTATGTGCTAGTATCATTGTTAATTACTTTTCATTAAAATCAATCAGCCGGCTCGATGGAAAGGGTCATGTTCCATACCTTTTACTCTGACCTATTAATTATAATTAGTTAATAAAATATGAAAGAAAAAAAAAATATCTAGATGTTTTATAATTTATAAGCCCTTCACCTATTTATTACTCTTTATAAGGGTTGTAAATTCTAAGCGTTTTTTAGCGTGCAAGTTATGTTGTTGTTGTTGGCAAACTGAACTAGAGTGTTTGTTATTATTTTACTATTTTATAAAGTTAATGAATCCCAATAGGTGTTGAAGGTGTTGGTAATCACCTACTAAAACCTTATGGGTGTGCTACCAAAACCATTACCCTCCATCCTGTGAGTGATCCGGTGTACTGGAAGTACCGAGGGGTCCATTAAAATTTGATCATTTTGAATTTTAAACTCCAACAAGATATAAATTATTAATTAACAATAGGATTTCAACAAAATGAATACTATAAATAGATGTGTGTCTGAGCTCTCTTAATCGTTAATGTAGCCGCCCTTAGCAGCAATCATGGCTTCTAGGTAGTGACAAAAAGCCTAGTATCCGCTGGTGATGTAGTCCTTTGTTATGGAATTCCAATGCTGGCTGGTAGTGGATGTGAGGGCCTCGGTGTTTGGATGAACGACACTGCAAGCCTTTCCCTCGATATTCATTCAAAAGGAGTAGTCAATTGGGGGTTGTATCAGGAATGCAGAGGGGCTAGAAGAGTTTTACAACGGAGGAGATAGGTTTCCTTCATTGCTGGTTTCAAAAGTGGACTCTCCATCCTTACAAGGATCTTTCCACACATTTTTTATAGATGTTTAGACAGTCAGTGTGAAACCCCGAGATCTTTTGCATAGGCCCTCATAGCGATGAGGGGATCAACCTGAGCTGTTTTCTTTAACTCCTTTGAGCCGTGATTGGCCTTTTTGACAAAGCCCTTCTTCTTCTTCAACATTTTGGACATGCTGACGGCGTAGACGGTGGTACTGGAGACGCCCAAATGCTTGGAGTGCGCGAATGGGAATTTGTCCATCACGGTCATGTGTTATTTTCTCGACTTGTAAGTAAGCTAGAGAGCTCAGAATTGTTTTGTATTGTAATTAATTGTTTATGCTTTCAGATATCGAAATATCAATTAATTTCAATCTCTCAACCTTCATTAATTATTGAATTAGTATACGTTTATATTTCAATGGACCACCCGGTGCTTCAAAATGAAGTCAAATTAAAAAAATATATATATATCTTATACAAATCAATTACATCCTATGAAAAACAACCAACATATTATTGCAAATTTTTTTTGAATTTCTTTGTAATTTTTTGGAGTTTATTATGTAGTCAGTAAGTTAACACTCATGAAGTAATTATTGACGGCCTAAAATATAGATAAATAGTTATGGATGCAGAACTTTATATTATTATATTTTTTCAAGAATAAAACTACTTTTTTTCCTTTTTTCTGATTACAAAAATTTTTATTCAATAAACTTTTTTGGTATTTAAATACCTATGGTCATATACATACATAGTTTTTAAATCTTTGAATACTCAGTAAATTAATGCATAAAATCAGACTTTTTCTGTAAACAGTGTTTTTTAATTTTATAAAGCCATTATAATTATCATTTCATTCTTAGGGAGAGAACATCCGGGTGGACGGAGCTTTAAGCCCTGTCCACAGGATTTTTTCCTGAGAAATACGCAATATCCGTTTTGGGCTTGCATCAACTGAAAGCCGGCGTTCTGTTTCATGTAAAGCAAACGTTTTTTTAAAATGGCTTCTAGAGCTAGTAATAGTGTAGTTAGTTGTTTTTGTGCTTAGTAAAAGTTATAATTCTTATAACTCTTATAAGCACAATAAGTACACATGACGAAGATGATCTAATTTTCCAAAACATTTAATATTTGAAATTCAATTTTTTAAACTTTTTGCCAAAATATCAAATAAAAATATAAATATTTTCTGTGAATGACTAAGGATTTTTGAAATTTTTCCACAAAAATTTAATATTCTAAAAGGGTATCTTGAACAGTAGTCTAAAGAAAGTTTTACCATATATAGTGGCCACCTCTCAAAATTGGTTTCAAACAAAAAAAGCTCGCAGAGGACATACCAAAATCACTTCAAGAATCAATAGAAGTTATTAGAAAAAATAATAAAGAGTTTGCAACGATACTTGTTGATTTCGACAAGGCTCTATAAGCCATAAATTTATTGTAAACCAATTATACAAGGCTGGCTTAACCCCAAATTATGTTTCAAAAGTGGCAACAATTCCTAGGTTATCTTTCTCAATACTCGATCTGCCTGGCAATGATAAAAAAAATAAAAAAATAGAGGATTCAAGGAGGATGACCCACCATTGCCTTCATTGTTCATTATAGCCATTAATCTTCTATATGAAAAAGTGATCTCTCACCCACTAATCAAAAGTCTTAAAATAGGAAGGAAGTCATTGAGGATAATACTATTCGCTGACGACGTATCTCTATTGCTGGATCACGGGAAGGAGTAAAAACTGAGACTAGAAAGGGTGTTATTCCAATTCCGAAAGGAATCTTGATTAAAGGTCAACTTATCAAAGATACAAGTACTTACATCTATGGAAAATGAACTTATCGTGGAGTAGTATCCTTCACATTCTTACGTATACTCTGCATCGCAGTTGGGTATTATAGTTTCCTACCATAGTGAGGAAGAAGCATGACTAGATAATGGGGATAAAATGTTAAGCATAATTACCAAAGCAGTCGAGGGGTTATTCCCATTTCGGATAAACAAACTTGATAAAATGTACTTATGGAACTAAAAAATTCTACCAAAAAATGTTCATCTTTTGCGATATTCCCCTGTCACAGAAAGCATTTGTAATATAATCCTGGCAAAGAGAGAGCAGTTTCTATGGGAAGGCAGTATATTTCCGAATCGAAATCGATTGCTTCAACCTCAAAGTGGGATTCAGGACTTGTCGACCTGGTTTTTTTTTTTTTTTTGAGAACCTTGAACATTAATTGGCTCGAAATAATTCGTACAGGTAAAGATTTTAAATATGTCAAAGTACAAAGAAACCAGAGGAAGCACTTTCAAGGAAAACATATTTAAAGGGCCTTTAGACCTTCTTCAAGTGATAAGCAAGCTTAGTTGCTACTGGAAAATAACGTTTAAAGGGTAGTGAAAAACCTTTGTTCAAGTAAGCAAGATCCAAGAAGAACACCTGAACTAAACCCCAAGACTGGATACTTACAAGGAATGAAGACTTATTCACTTTCTCAATATTACTAACGCTGGAGAACTCTGGCTTTGGAATGAACGAGGAGTTGGCCAAACTTTATAACTTACAGGAGGAATACTTTCCTTGTCCTCAATAACAAAGAAACTTAGACCGCTAACACCTTTTTCATAGTTCTGGAGACAATAAAAAATAAAAGAATAAGAAGGCAACTACTAGGTCGGGGAGAAACCTCAGCGGAGAAGCTGCTAACTACACGGTTGGACAGACTAGGTCTTCCGACTTTGATACAAAAATACTATTTACAAGTCCTTTTACTTCATCAAAGCAAAAATGGCTCCGCTACAGAATCACTACTTCATTCATTTATACGAATAAGTCGAACAACGAGGATGAGTGTATGAATTGCACATTTTGTAGATAAAAATAGAAACGGAAGCACATATTTTCTACGAGTGCAATAGATTAAATCTTTTGGTAAGGATGTGTCAATTAAAATGAAAAGAGAAACTACAAGTCTCGACGTCAGAAACTGTTTGGATAGTGGCCACTGGCCCGAGGTGGAGGCCATCATCAGTAAAGTGTAAGTTATAATATATTCTCGCAGATGTAACAAAAAACCCATACCAACAAATTTGGAAGGTGTAATAGAGAAATAACTCGACGTTTTAGCTTACTTTTCCGACAATGATCGTTAATTTGGACTTTTGGGTACAAAAAGCTCTAATTTTTATTGTCGTTTTTCTTATTATTGGTTTTTCATTAACTCAGATCAGGTATGTTTAAGGAGTAAGTAATATTCAGATAGAATGTTTTTTTTGTTTTTTTCCCGCCATAATCGTTAATAAAGGTATGCCTATTGGCCTTAAAAAATTAGTATTTTAATTTTTTTTTAAACAGCTATGAATTTTTGACGTTTTTTTTCTAAATAATTTATTTTTTTGTTAAACACTGTATATTTTTGATTTTTTCCCCCCAATAATTCAATTTATGAAACTTTTTGCCTAAATATATAATTTTCTGTGAATGGCTATGGACTTTTGAAATTTTCTCAAAAAACTTAGTATTTGAAATGTTTAATTTTCAAAAAAAATTAGTATTAAATTTTTAAATTTTTTTGTTAGGATTTTTTTTTAATTTTTGGGCAAAAAGCTTCAAATATTAAATTTCTAAGTAAAAAGTTTAAATATTAATTTTTTGGAAAAAGTTCCAAGGTTTGTAATCTTTGACGAATTATCGTTCATTTCTATCAACAAACTATTTTGATTAACTTTTTGAGTATGCCTCAAATACCCACTTAAAACAGACAAAATAAATCGTCAGAAAAATATAATGATAAATTGATATACTGCATGGTTGAAAGGGGGCCAATATAAGTCCCTTAAATCAAGACAAGAGCCACAGATATAGCGTAAATTCTGGAGTATCTTACCCCATCCCCGGAAATAGAATAGTAAGGCTATAATTTACTCAAATATGTCTGTAAAATATTTGACGATATGTACGTGTATATATGAAATAAAAAGATAAATGGGAACTTTTTTCTTTTCTTAATTTTTGCTCAAGATCGCTTTTATGTTGACGCATCACAAATGAATAAAAATTCGTTATACTATTAATTATATGACATTATTGAGAAATGAATTAAGTAATTATTTTATGGTCTAATTACATTCAACTCTTAGTTATAAATTATAATTATATATTAGGATATGAGTCATAATCATTACAATGCTGTATAAATTAACGTGGTCGTTCTGACAATTTGAAGAATGATTGGGAGGAGAGAAGTTCATGAATTAGTAGGGAACATCTGTGAGAGGGATGACATAAAAACTATTTTTTTTATGTATACCAGGTGGTGCATTGAGATCTGAACACTTACTAATTCAATAATTAATGAAGGTTGAGTGATTGAAATTTATTCATAGTTCTATAAATTAAAGCATAGGCAATTAGTTACAAAACAATTCTGAACCTTCTAAGCTTATGTACAAGTCGAGAAAAGCACACTTGAACGGGATCGACGAATTTTCAATCACGCACTCCAAGCAGTTGGGCGTATACAGGACCATTATCCACTGTCAGCAAGATCGAAACGTTGGAGAGTAAGAAGGGATCTTCCAAAAATACCAAACTGGACACAGAGAAGTTAAAGAAAACAGCCCAGGCCCATCCCCTAAGTCAATTAGGGCCCATGCTAGAGATCTAGGGCTTTCACATCAGACTGTCCAGAGAGCTATCAAAAAAGTGGGATGAAGGAGACATTTGACACAAGCAATGAAAGAATTTCATCTCCTCCCTTGCAAGACACTTTTGAATGAGTTTTGAATACCTATGTCTTTTGAGCTCTTTTTTTTTTTTTACACTCCCCCCCCAGCCTTGATGCAAACCCTCTCGACAACACTTTTTGGGTGCAGGTCGAGGGGAAGGTTATATACCATTATATTTTTCTGACGATTTATTTTGTCTGTTTTAAGTGGGTATTTGAGGCATACTCACAAAGTTACTGAAAATAGCTTGTTGATAGAAATGAAGGATAATTTGTCAAAGATTACAAACCTAATCAACACTTAATCTTGAGAAAAAATCCATCTTTTGTGTTGACGGACCACATATATGTATGTATGAAGTAAAATATTATATGATACTTTGCCATTACAGAGGACTGCATCCGCAGTGCCAAGACTTCACGCGCCACCTTGAAGCAATTATTGCTGCTAAGGGCAGATAAATTAATTATTCAGAGAGCTCAGACACACATCTCTATAAAGTATGAATTTTGTTGAAATTCTATTGTTAACAAATAAATTATATCTTGTTGAAGTTATAAATTCAAAGTGTTGGGGTTTTAATGGAGCACTCCGTATAGCCAGGTCACAGACAATAATTACTTCAATGTCGGTCTGTAATCCTACTTCGAGTACAGCAAGAATTTACAATTATAACTCCGGTGAGGAAACCCCCATATTAACGCTCTGTGATTTAGAAATTCACGTACTATTGATTTTTTTAATTTATATGTTTTATCTTCAAAAATTAAAGAATAATGATGACATCTTTAGAAAATAAAAAAACCCTGCCCAGGTTAAAGGACTCTTGGGAAAGAACAGTTAAGGGAAAAATGAACAAAATAATTTAAAAACAAGAAAAATATCGTGTTATTATTGTGACGTAGTCGCCTTTATTTTTCTTTTTTCACTAGGGGAGACGGCCTGTTCAAATTGGCTGCGTGCGTGTCTGAAGGAAATGTAGCAGCTTCTAATTTTAAGCCAATCAGAATTGAGAACTAATAAGTCCTACCTTCCTTGCCTTGAGTGTCCACTCTTTCCCTAGAGTCCTGTAGTTCAGGGTTTTATAAAGACTCACACAATATATGTTGTACAACTCCTTTTATGAAACTTTATACATTTCCTAACTTTTACCAACCTCCAGTTTAACCCTTCCTTACTTTCATAAGGTGTTTATCCCAGGGGCGTCCGCAAGGACTGGGCTAAATAAGGAATTTTGGCTTTTTAATAGAAAATTTAATATTGGATTTTTTTTTTCAAGAATTTAATATTTGAAACTGAATTTATTTTTCCAAAAAACTATTAGTGAATAGTATTCATTCCTTGTATGTATCCAGTCTTGGATTATAGTTAAGGGGTTCTTCTTGGCCTAGGATCTTGCTTACTTGAACAAAGGTTTTTCACCACCCTTTAAACGTTATTTTCCAGTAGCAACTAAGCTTGCTTATCACTTGAAGAAGGTCTAAAGGCCCTTTAAATATGTTTTCCTTGAAAGTGCTTCCTCTGGTTTCTTTGTACTTTGACATATTTAATATTGTTCAAAAATCTGTAATAATTTTAAAGCAATTATTATTTTTTAAAGATAAAGTGACTAATACGAAAACAGAGTACCACTATAAGTAATTTCATCTACTTTTGTTGATGAAATTAGATTCATCTCCACAAAGAATATATTTCCATTTTCGGAAGTAGGAGGTTTCAAGTAAGGAGTAAAGTGTATACGATCCCGAAATTGTGAATATCTTTTTTTTAACTGATATTTGATGTAAATAAGTTCCTTGACATTTCCTTAATAATTAAATTTACTTAGCATCACCATTGTTCCCCGGGATGAAAATGGGTTTGTTGGAGTTTTTGGTGTTCTTCACGTAAAATATAGTATTAAATTTTGAAAGTTTTGGGACCTGACTCAAACACATGTGATAGTCAGTTATCGTCAAAGCGGATAGCCTGGTGACATTCCTCTACTTTTAGCTAGGGCTCTGTCAATGAGTTCTACTAATATCTGGAGTGAACCAAGGGTCAATTACTAATCCTAATGATGGGGAATGTGTATTTTTTATGCTTGAAAATCAAATGACAAAACAATATTGACTTTATTCCATTTTTATTTCAAGAGCATCAGAAAATCTATGTTAAGTCACGTACTACAATTAATATATCATATCATCTACGAAGACAAGATTTTTGAACTGAAATAAAAATGTTTTTGATTAAAAAAAAATTGCGTAGAGTAAGTGTTTCAATCCGAGAGTAATATAAATATTACCTTTAACATTTGTCGATAAATCAGTGTCAAAAAAAATTTAACCAAAAGTAGAGTTTAGATCGAATATTTTATCCGTCAAAGTTAGGAGTCATCTTTTTGGTGAAGGATCTACAAAATATATATATTACGTAAATCTAGTGTAGATAATTATGAAAGAAATGGTTTAATAATCATTACTTGAATAGTATTTATATTATAGTAGACAGTTTGTGTGCGTGTCATTTTCGTTTTTTAAATAAATATTATGAATTAATTTTACCTTAAATAGCATATTTACTATGTCTTTTTGAAGGGCTGATTCTAAGATATTCATCATTACGAGTATTTTTAATATTTTATTTTAAATTATGAAATATACACATTTATATATTTTTTTAATATTATGATAAATTAAAAAGATATTTAAAAAACTATCTGATGTTACTGCAATTATTTATTTCATCTATATGCATGAAAATTTATGATTTTGTATAGGCGCAACTCGATTTTGCTAATAATTTAATATATGGAATTATTTTATTAAGTATGATTACACAAAATATTATTTCAATAGATTTTACTAAGTTTTTTTAAAATGGTTTCTTGTTGATTTTCTTTTCAAACATTTCAATAATTATTACCTTAAAAAATTATAAGTTTATTAGAAGGAAATAGCAAAATAATAATGTAAGAACCAAGATTAATAATTTATATTAACCTCAGGAAGATGAGTGAATGTGAAACCATTAAACACACTGCATCTTAGTGTGAATGTGAAGAGGTAATTATAAATTAATTTTTCACATTTATCCCAGATATAATGTATTATTACAACTACACTACTAATTATGCTATCATTATGTAAAACAAAATTAATAATAATTTTTAGTGATGGAATGAAAATGGCACAGGCACAAAACTGTTTACTATAATATTATCAACCCTTTGATCCTCTCTCTCTTAATACTCTATTAAGATTTACGTAATGTATATTATGTATATCCTTGCCAAAAAAATGAATCCTAACTTTAACGGATAAAATGTTCGATCTAAACTATACTTTTGGTAATTTTTTTGTAATTGTCTTGTGGAAAAATATTAAAGGTAATGTCAGTAGTCTAAAAAAATATACTCTATGTAATTTTATTGAATCAAAAATAATTCTATATCCGTTCAAAAATGGTAGATGAAGATATATTAATTTTAGCACGTGACTTATCATAGATTTTCTGATGGTATTGAAATAAAAAAGTAGTACTATTGTACAAAGTCAATTATGTTTTGCCATTTGATTTTTAGGCATAAAAATAACCATCTCCCTTCATGAGGCTAAGTGATTATTGACCCTTGGTTCACTCCAGATATTAGTAGAACTTCTTGGCTCTGATTAGGGTAAAACAAGCAGAAATATCGACAGCTGATAACATAATAGCCTGTATCTATATTTAGTTTTAGTGAGGTAACGCCGTGATATCTGTTTGGATTAAATGGAGGAACATTCTAGAAGCATTAAATTTAAGTTGAAAGTAATTGAGTATTGGGTCTATACTCTATATATATTAGGGTGTACTCTAATGACAAAAATTGAGAATTTGGTATTTTCGGATATTTTTATTTGGAATTTTATTCATCTAAGTAAGGAAATAACCGTAAAAAAATGATTCTTCATGGACGTGTTTTGATTTGAAAATCTGTACAATGTCAAAAAAAAGAAAATTTTGATTTTGTTTCTTTAAAATGATCGATCTGAATCAAGTTACAGGATTTTTATTTTATTAAGAATTATAGCTTAAACATATATTTTGCAACAATATTCGAATAAGCTATCTCTGGCTTGCCTTCCGGTATAAGTATTTTAGTTCCAAACATGTTCCCAATAAATAAATATATTTTTTGGTACCGCATATTACGCGCATTTTTTGATGTTTCTCTTCATTTTTATTACTTAAATGTTATTTTTTGATAGCAAGTGTCACATATAATATGATCAAATATACTTTCATAGTTCATTTATGCTATATAAGACACTCTATTTTACCAATTTATAATTTTGGACTACAAGAACTGCCTATTAAACTTTTAAAAATACGACCTTTGATTTATTGTTCAATAATTTCTGGGGTAAATTTGTTTTATTTAAGCATATTTTTATTTTCATATTCTATAAGTTTATTTTATTTTAAATATTGTTCATACTTAATTCTTTTCTTTTTTTTAAATAAAAATAATTAGTTGACTTTGTGGAACGTCTGACCGTGATAAAAGGTTAAGTGGCGTTATTCCAATCTGGGATATTCATTAATGTGGTACCATACCAATTGAGGTTAAGTGATCAGTATGGCCGTACACTGATATGTCCCAAATCCCTTCCGTCATTTATTTCACATATTTTTGATATCCCAAATCGTCTATCTTCGTGCATTGAGCTTGATAATAAAGATAGAATAAAAACATTTTTTTTTTAAATCCAAAAAACAAGCCCCCTCCTCCAAACAATAAATAATATATATTTATATATAATCCTACTCCTCATTGAAAATTTAAGGCCTTAAGTCACTGTTTTGTTATTTTTTAATCAAAGCTAATCTATCTATATGTTTAACATGGCATATTGAACTTGGGGCACACCTAAAAAAGCAGTTAAAACCACTGATTCCACCCAACGAATAAAAACATGTGTATATAATTTAAACAACCGAATTTAATCGACTATTTTAGCTTATTAATCCATTTTCACATAAACAACAAATAAAGCCTGTTGTTATGTTGACACGTCACCTATAACAGGGACGCCACAGAAGGATGGGCTGGTGGGACTGTAAAAAAAAAAAAAAATATGGGTTTTCTGCTTTTTAGACTGGAAAAGCACTTTTTTGAATAATTTTTTTCAAAAATTATAATATTAAAATTTAATTTAATTTTCAAAAAAATTTAATTATTTTGTATATAGCTGTGAATTTTTTTTTGCAAATTTTTTTACATGTAACTAAAAAATTTTGATATAAAATCAAATTTTTTCAATAAAAAAAATGGATTTTTAAAATCTATCTACAAAAAATTTAATTTTTGTGAACAGCTAAGGATTTTTGAAATTTTTTTCCGCAGAATTTAATTATTTTGTTAATAGTTGTGAATTTTTGAAATTAAAAAAAAAGAAATACATTTAAACTTTAATTTTTGATATTGTTTTACAAAAAAAAAAATTTTTGTAAGCATCTGTGAATTTTTGAAATTAATCATCAAAAAGTTTAAAATTTGAAATTAATCTAAATATTCTATTTACATTAATAGTTGAAGAATACAAATGGTTATCAGACTCAATTTGAGGGGAAATCATTCTAGTTTGCTTTAGATTTGACAGCCTACATATATATATATATATGATAAATTTATTTTTCAGAATAATATTTCTACTTATGCAAGGGATATATCGCATTTTATTGGTAAAATATATATTTTTTTAAATAGTATAGGAACCGGAAATATTTTGTATTCTTAATCACGAATTTCTTAATTGGAAATTTGGATCGCATTATTACGTTAAATATAGGGCATCTATATATAATATGACTATTTTGAGTTAGGATCAGTGTTGGATAATATTACTTAGATGAGTAATAAGTTACATATTACATTAGACCTATTCAAAAATGTACTTTTTTGAATTTTGATATTTGATATTGAACAATGTACTGATGTAATATTATTAAAAATATTTATGGTGCAGAACATAGCATCCTTTTTTCAAAAGTTATATTAATGAAACAAAGTTGTTTTGTTTTTTTAAATTTCATAATGATAATACAAATTAAAAATTTTATTTCAAATAGTTTTGAAAATCATATCAGATAGAATACGCCTCCCGTCGTCCGTACACTGAGCTTCGGTATTTCAATACCCTGCATTTCTTACATTTTTTTGTTTCTATATATTTAAAAAAAAAATTATTTAAGAAGTTTTAAGTGGATAACTATAAATGATAAAAAGATGCAAAATTTTATGAAGAATATATCTTAGTTTAAGTTTCTGGATGATTAGTTGATTACATAATTAGTTTTTGGGGATTCTGCAAAGGTCTTAAAAATGTTAGTTTTTCCGGAAAAAACCCCTGTTCTAATTACATGATTTGAACAAATTGGGCTAATTTAGAATCCTTGCATAAAAAAAAGATATGTTGCCATCAAGTTTAGCTCCTTACTATAATTATCCATGGAGTTTTTACGCTCAAAGAACTTTTTCTTATTTAAATTTATGAAAATAAATTCAAAAAATATTTTATGTATAATAAAATTTGAAGGAATCGGTTGATTTTCACTGATGATTTCCCTAAAAACTCAGGAAATAAATTGCAATTAGTTTTATTTAATTGCATATTCTGTCAAACAATTAAAAATTTTGTAAAATAATTTCTAAAATTAAATTTTCAATATAAAATTGTTTGGAAACAAATTTCAAATATTAAATTTTTTGTGAAAAATCCATAGCTATTTATACAAAAAATTGTCATAATTTTTTTTTTTTCAAAAGTCTATAGCTATACTCCAAAAATTTCAAAAATCCAGAGTTAATCACAAAAAAAATGAAATTTTTTGGGAAAAATCTCTTATATTAAATTTCAAATACAACATTTTTTGTTAAAAAATTGCCAATATTAAATTTTTAGGAAAAAAATTTGAAAAATTTATAGCTACTCACAGAAAAAAAATTTGAAAAATTTAATGAAATGAAATTTTTTTTTTTAATGTTACATTTTTAGTAGCAATAAAAAATTTCCTTAATTTGTGGGGGAGGGTGATACAGCACCTCCAGCCCTCTTCTCCGGATGCCCCTGTTAATTTACGTTATATTACTTATTTTTCGATATTTCTTTAGAGATGAACAATGCTACAATCAATTTGGGTAGTTTGTTACATTGAATAATGATTATGCGAATGATTGTATATTAATACGTTGGTGGTCTGAAAATTTTACCACTAATTTTCGATGATTGCATCATATATTAGGATGTTAGTTGGAATTCAATATCCGAAATGGCGAGAGAGTACTCTTTGGAGACCAGGGCCAATGCTGTTGGCATGATAGAGGGTGGATCAAGCCAGAGAGACGTTGCTCAAAAGTTACAGATTCCTCTCAGTACCATTGATAATTTGTGTAAGAAAAGAAAGAATGGACAACCCCTTGCAAATCAGTAGGGTCGAGGAAGGAAGAAAAAAATTAGCAAAGTTCCCAAACTGGTGATTTCAAAATCTTTGACCAAAAAGAGGCAATACACTAGGAAACTTGCAGCAAGATTGACTTTAAATGACTATCCAATATCCAAATCATCTGTCCACAACTACCTGAGGCACTCTTCGAATGCTTTGCTATAAAAACCTCGTCTGCACCACAAACTTTCAGAAAACCAAAGGAAGGCCCGGCTTCAACTCTGTCGTGAGCAGAAACACTGGACTGCAGATGACTGGAAATGTATCCTTTTCAGTGATGAAAGTTTATTTGAGCGATTTCTTCTCCCAAATCCCCAAACAGATCCGTTTTGAACAAGAGATAAGGGAGATGTGGAATCCACTCCAACTTTGAAATCTTCTCTAAAAATTCAGGTTTGGGCTGTTATCAGCCACCAGGCAGTGTCAGATCTTCACCTGATTCCACAAAACCAAACTGTGACGGCCGAGTACTGCGTAACGGAGATTCTCAGCAAGTCTTTGTTGTCAGCTTTATCTCGTACTGAAGAAACTATACCTCTTTTGATGAGAAAAATGTTGTTGGACACATCAAAAGACATTTTCCAGCAGGATAGTGACCCTGCTCACACCTCCAAAAGACACAAAAGTGGTCTTCAACATCTTGGATTCCTGCCAACAGTCCTGATTTGTCTCCCATTGAAAATTTGTGAGCCTTGGTCCAGGAGAAACTCAATGAAAATGTGCCAGTAACTTCAGAGGTTGAATTAAAAAAATCTGACAAAAGCTTGGAAAAAAATTTATCCAGATACTTTGAATAATCTGTATGAAGGTATGAAAAAACGCATAAAAAATGTATTAAGCTTAAAGGTCGTCATAGGGAAGTAAATAAAGTTTTTCAACATAATAAATCACTTGTTTAGGTTATTTCATGATTTTTTAAGAAAACACCATCAATTTTTGTACATAATGTACACATATAATAAAATATTTATCTTTAATCACACAATTTCAAGTTTTTTAATTTTACAAATAACTCACAATATATCAAACATAAACTTATAGGCTCTACAAATAACATAGTGACAGTATTTTTTTTATTTTTTTTTTTGCTCGCATTTTATTCATAATTTAAGTAACACAAGATTCAATATAATAAGTTATTGCATATTACTCAATTAATAAGTAATTTCGTCATATTACTAATTACTTCTTTAGCTGGTAATATAGTTATACTATTAGTTACTAGAAAAGTATTATTTTATTACTAACTAACACGTTACTCCTCAACACTGGTAATGGTCATCGAGAAAGAAACCCATAGAGGAGTAAATAGTATTTCCATCATCATTTCGTCTTAAAAATGGTCACTACAGTAGACCTAAAAGGTTTTAAATATAATTGAATCTATTTAGGAGAGGAAGCTCACTACTCATGAATTAAATAATAAAGACAACAACTATGGAAATGAAAATTTATTCTTCCGATAACCAATTACAAAAAAATGGATAAGCTAAAAAATTCACAAGGTTTACATCACTACAATTGTAATACCTCCTATAGTCCGAATTTGATCAGTCCTTTTAATACAATTAACAAAATATTAGTGGCTCTCAAACTGAGTAACACAAGTTCCCTCTAGTGGTACACAGATGATCGTCATAAATAGTAATTTGAGATACATTTTGGTTATAATGGTCGCTCTACTAGAGATATTTTTCAAGTGGTAATCTTTGTAAAAAGTTTGAAAACAACTGAGTTATATATTATTTCGTTGCATTGACAATCTCAAACAGTTCGTAATTAAGGACTTCATTCTATCCACGGAATCAGTTACGCGGAATAATTGTTTAAGACTACTAGAGTAATAAATATATCACTCACTAAAGGAATATTATTGATTTATATATACTGTGTCTCCTGCCAATGAAAAAGGATTAGGGATATAATTATTATGATTCATTAATCGGATTAAGTTCCCTATTAATAATATTCAAGTAGTAGATGATGTTTTCTAATATAGAATATATTTAATGTTTCATGCCTAGTAATACTATACATGAATTAGTATTTACTATACGATATAGATTATCACTATCTACAAAAACCTCTGAAGCTCGCCTTTTACATTTAGTTACTGAACGATTATTGTTTAAACCTTCTGATAATGATATTAGTTACATGATTTTGACTCGTAAAAAGTAAAAGAATATATTCCTGAACTGTAGAAGTCTTCAAGAGTCCTTATTTATTCCCCAAATCAAAAGGCGGATAATTACCTACTTCCTTGAGGTCATAGGGGATTCAAGATATTAAATTGTACTCTGACATACCAATTGTATAGCCTTTTGTGAGTGGAAGATGAAAAACACCAAATTGAACATTAATTGGAGTGGGCTTTTTGGGCTCCTGGATTTATAGGACATGATTTTTCCACATTCCCTCCATACAAGAGAGTGTCCAAAGAATATACAAGTCCCTCGAATATATTATATCTGTAATATCTTTAAAACAAAGTACGTTGAGGTTTTCGAGGAAGAGTTATCACTATCAGCATAAGTGTGCTGGTACAAAAAAGGGATATCATATTAGAAAGAATATATCATAAAGGGTCATCTTGTATTTCTTAGCCAAATAACTTGAATCAAATCCAGTTTTTTCATTCAGGTTAAATAAAGATGATAATTATTGATGTTCTTCCAGTGTTGAGCTTAATTATGGAATCATTTTTAAAGTTTAATTGTTTTGAACGAAAATAAATCTTCCTTCAACAAACTGTTTATTTATTCAGTTATTTATTCCAAAAATCCTCGTCTTTAAATGCTTCAGTTTCTTTTTATAAGTAACTAATTTTGCATTTGTAAAATATTACAATAAATTAATATATAAATAGAGTAATATTTTTAAAGCATTTGTAACAATTAAAAAGGTTTTTTTTTTTTTTATTTAATAAATTAAAAGTTTTTTTATTAAGTTAAATACAAACTTATCGCAGTTCTTATTAATTTCAGCTTTTTAATGTAGTTATTTAAAGTACATTTAGTTTTTAAATAGAATTTGATTCTATGCTTGAGATTGATTTTATTACAAAATTAAGAAAAACATCAAAATAGACTTACTAAGCATCTAATTTCGAGGTTTGATAGATTTTCATTATTCTAAAAGCTCCCCATTTTTGCTAGAAAATTGCTGCACAGAAACATCTCTATGCTCCTTAATATATTTTCTAGCAAATTTGTCAGTAATACAAAATGAAATTAGGCATGTAGATAGCAACTAGATTTTTTAATAATAAATAAGATTTATTCAGACACTTATAGTTAGACCCGTTGCCAGACCTCAGTCTTAGGGAAGTGGGGCGTTTATTCTATGTGATCCTACACATTATGGCAACGGGCTTGGTTAAATTATATTAAGGTAATAGTATTTACATAATTTTTAAACCCGAAAGTATTCCATTGTAAGACTTTGACCTCACTCTTAAGTTTAAAAATTACAAATACAATTGTTTCTTTATTTCCTTGATCTACCTTTTTAATTTTTATTAATGAGTACTAAAGAGTTAATCTACGTTAATTGTCCTTGGTTTTTATTAATAGAAATGTGAGTTGCTGAGGTTCCATTGACTTTCAAAACTTCCGCTCATCTATCTCTCTTGTATTTCATGTATTATAGTATTTTAATATCACGCAACATTGACAATTTTAATTATGGATTAATTCAACCTCTAACAAGAAAAATGACGAAATACAAGTTTCTAACTTGGAAATACGATACTATTAATTGATACATGCAATTAATTCAAATTTTTAAATTTGATTTCAGCGCAATAATAGATAAAATTGGGATGTATTATATGATATTTAAGATTCATTTTTAAGCTTCAACACGTTGTTACAATCAAGTCGTTACGTATCAAGCAACCTTTCCTCTGAAAATAAACCTGTTAAAAAAGACCCAAAATCAATCAGTAGGTAGGTAATTCTTGCCAAATGTAGAATTATATTTATCTAGAGCATTTTCACAGACGATATAAATTCCATTATAATTGACGGAAACACCATCTTGGGGGCTTAAAGTTGATATTTTTACTACAAAAAATGGACAAATTGCAATAAAAAAGTCTTCAGAGCTACATTGAATACTCCTTGATATAAATGAAAACACTCATATTTGAATTAAATCAAAGTATTATTGTACAAAAATCCCCAAAGTATTTAAATTTGTACAATTTAACCATTTTTATGATCGATTAGGCACGAGGAAAGTTGAATATTTAGAAAAAAATTACTTATTATTTCCATTGTAAAAGTTATTTTTGATCTACAATAGAGAAATAAAAGTGTACAACTATGTACTAAGATATCTTTCACGTATATTAGAGTCAGATATACAGGGTGTCCACGATAAATTGGAACTATCTTAAAATTCAACTTGCTTGATAAAAATGGAATTTGGAGTGTATTTGTTAATATGAAAAAGTTAGACATGATATTAAGCTATAAATTTATTCAATATGTCCTCCCTCAGCAGCCACCATCTTCTCCATCCTGCCCCTAAAGGATTTGCATGCCCTGATGACTTCCGCGGAAAATACAGCATTCCACTCCCTCGTAATGGAGCCCTTCAGGGCTGCGATGCTCTTGTGGCTGACCTTTGCACACCTCCCCTCTAACTTCCCCTACCAGTAGTAATCACACGGATTGAGGTCGGGTGAGTTGGAGGGCCAGGTGTTGCGATCCCAGAAAGTGATGTCGTGGGAGTTGAAGAGGTTAGTGGTCCTCATGGCGATGTGTGCGGGCGCTGAGTCTTGTTGGAATATGAACTCCCTCACAGCGGCCGTATCCTTCATCCAGGGGATGATGAACTCCTCCATGACTTCGCAGTACCTTATCGCGTTAACCATTCCTTGGGATTGAAGAAGAAAGGAGGCATCACCTCACCGGTGCTGCAGATGACACCCAAGGTCATCACGGAGGCCGAGAACTTTGTGGGGAAGACCGCAGGGACCTCTTCTCTCTCCTTGGCAAGCCCCCTGTCATTCTGGACGTTGTAGCTTCTGTCGACAGTCCAGTTTTCTCGTCGGAGAAGAAGATGATTCTTCCTCCATGGCTCTTCAGGTAATTGAGGAGACGCTTACCGTTGGTGAGCCTGGTGGCCTTCATGGATGCCGTGAGGATGTGTTGTTTGGCCCTTCGGTATGACCTGTACCCGAGGTCCTCATTCACAGCCTTGGAGACCAGCTGCTTGCTCACTCTACGGTTCTTGGCCAACCTGACAAGGGAGTCCCCGGCGAAGCCTTGATGGACTTCCGGAGGCCTTAAAGGAAGCGGGGAGTGCGGATTCGGGCACTTCTCATGTTGTGGGCCTTGCAACAGACCTTCCTCTCAACCTCCCAGGTACTGAAGACCCGGTACACCGTGGTCTCGGGGTAGTTAAGAAGCTTGTAGATAGCAGGGTGCTTGTGTCCCGTGCGAGCCCATTCGAGGATGGTGTCTCTCCTTACTTGTTCCATGATGACTATTGTTTGTTGTCAAAACAGTTGTGGTGGAAGTTATAGTATATTGTTCATGCAACCTTTTATATTAGTATGATTTAACCCCGAATATCCACATTATGGATCTGGATGAAGTTTAAAGTTTTATCGTGGACACCCTGTATAATAAAAATAGGTATTAAAGGTATACAATTTTTATAGACAGTAAGGTTCCTGTCTTCATATATGCTGATCCCATTTTGACATCCAATAGCTCACTATTTTCCTTAATAGGAATAAAAAAAGTTTTTCATTGATATAAAACTTGGTTGTTTAGTCCCCCAAAATAGAATCCTGTGGACGCCCTTGGGACTACACTAACATGAAAATGTTCTACTTCTGTAGTTAATTGAATGTAGAGATTAGTCAAAAGGAAATTTAACAAAGACAAAGGCAAAAATTATTCCGATGTCAATCCTCAATTCCACTACAAGTCCAACAAGGACTTTCAATTATAACTATGCAATAAATTCTCAATGTTACTCTTTATCCTTTATAAGCACTTTCGAATCTTTGATCTTGTTTGAATATAATTAAATGTAGTAGGAAAGGAAGTTTACTATTTAGAAGTTAAATAATAGTGAAAACAGCTGAAGAACAGAAAAATCATCCTTCAGATTAGCAATAAAAAAAAAAAAAAAAAAACAGGTCAGGAAAGAATTACATATGATTTACATCACAAGTGATGCATAAATAATGATGTTAAATCCGGCGTGTTTTTTAGCTGGCCTGTTAATTTGTAATTCGTAATATAAAGAAGGAATTTTCTTTTCCTTAGTAGTTGTCATTATTACTTAATTCCTGAGTAGTGAAGATTCTTTTCTAAATAGATTCAATTATATTCAAAACCTGATTGAACATTAGTGGCTAAACATAAAACACGAAGAGTAATTCCTGAGGATTTGTTGTGTAATTAAAATTTTCGTAGTCTTGTTGGACTCAGAGTAGAATTGGGGTTAGACATTGGAGGTATTCTAGCAAATGTCCTTGTTTATATAAATATCACTACCTCTCTTGTCATAGCTGATCGTAGTTGATCTAATGAAACACCATGAACATTATTATATATCTCCTCCAAAGCATTCTTCAAATTGTCTTGTAGACCCTGTTGTTTTTCGGTTTCTTTTTTTTTAACATGGCCATTCTACACTGGATTTTTATTATTCTACATAAAACATTTTCTGCCAGTTTTTAAAAATAAAAAGAATAGATAATGAATGAACGTGAAAATCCTTACCATTTCTAGAATGTTTGGGAGGAGAATTGCTCAGCTGTCATGACGTTTTATTAGATCATCTGCAAACAGCCGTGAGAGGTTGAAAATAAACACCAATCCCACTCCGTATAGAGTAATGGCAAATATGCTGGAATTACTCTGATTTTGATCTTCAATTATACTCCGAGTCGAACAAGACTTAGAGGAGAGTGATGATACTTGTTACGGAGAAGACATGTTGCACTGCCAATAACTTTAAAATGTAAAGTTATCTAACCACCCTGTTCGAATCAAAGTGAATGTCTTCCTTTGTTTATCAAATCAAGTAAAGACATGGGTTGTCTGATCCTAACAGCTATAGAGTATTCCGACATTGAAATATTAGACACAAAAAGTAAACTTTTTAGGTAAGTGTTATTTGATATATATTTCTATGTATTATAAAACATGAGATTTTAATTTAATTTTATTAAATATGATATTCTAGCATGTTGTTCATTTAATTAACATGCTTGTAATATATTATTAGTTTCAATATTCAGTTCACATAATTTATTTTGATTTCAACACTATGAAGGAGACTTGTTAATACCCATTTTTTAATGGAGGATACATGGACAACATAGTAACTTGTCTCCTCCATAACAAATATTTGAACCTAGAAAATTGAGACGCCATCCTCGAATTGGCTCGCACGGGACACAAGTCCTCTGCTATCTACATACTTCTTAACTACCCCAAGACTACTGTGTACCGGGTCTTCAATGCCTGGGAAGTTGAGGGGAAGGTCTGCCGCAAGGCCCACAACATGAGAAGTGACCGAATCCGCACTCTCCGCCTCCTTGGAGGCCTCCGAAAGTCTATCAAGGCTTTGCAAGGGACTTCCTTGTCCAGTTTGGCCAATAACCGTGGAGTGAGCAAGCAGCTGGTCTCCAAGGCTGTGAATGAGGACCTCGGGTACAGGTCACACCGAAGGGCCAAACAACACATCCTCACGTTATCCATGAAGGCCACCAGGCTCACCAACGGTAAGCGTCTCCTCAATTACCTGAAAAGCCATGGAGGAAGAACCATCTTCCTCTCCGACGAGAAGAACTGGACTGTCGACAGAAGTTACAACGTCCAGAAAGACAGGGGCTTGCCAAGGAGAGAGAAGAGGTCCTTGTGGTCTTCACCATAAAGTTCCGGGCCTCTGTGATGCTCCTGGGTGTCATCTGCAGCACCGGTGAGGTGATGCCTCCTCAGAATATTATTACACCCCTTTTAAACCCTAATATTTTTACAGATGCCGACTTTGCTCCGTCCGAAGTTTTAGATAGACCACTATACCCTCAAAAATATGCCTCTGAAGCGGGTTCGGAGAGGTTATTTGAATTGAACTATGCTAGTAATTCAAGATGGCGTCACATCCACGGGGTTTGTTAGTTCTGACAACTTGCAACGTCCACCCAGAGATGGATCCCGTCCGAGTGTCTTCAAATCCTACAGAAGGAAAACTTTCGAAAAGGATGTTGTTTCCTGATATAGGAATACTTTTTACGAAGATGAACCTATGGAGGATTCAGACACAGGTATTGCTGCACACATTGACTTTTTTTGCTGGCTAGACTTAATTTTTAGATGAGAGATTTTGTGCTGTGTGAATATGCGATGGGAGAAGACATGAAGAAAATATATATTTTGTTGGTTTTGTCAGTCGTGAGAAGGATGATGATGACGATGTGGCAGTTGAGTTCAAAAAAAAAAAAAGTAATATGGTTCAAAACCGTTTTGTTAAAAAATTGTAGTTTAAGTTGCGTCAGTCAGTATTAACAATATTTGTTGTCTCCTTAACAGAAAGATTATTAGCTCAACACAGAGGACAAAACAGTTTTTTTTTTGTTTTTGAACAACCACTCATGATGGTAAATATTGGCTAAATTTTGTATTTATCATGATTTATATATATATATACATATGATATTTAATTAAAAATAAAAATAAATGGCTGTTGTTTCATGTTTCCTTCTGTTCTAACATGTCTCCTCCTGGTGTATCAAGTATCCCACTTTTGGGTAGTTTCGAAAACAGCAATAAATGGCTATTAATTATTGTACTACATCAAAAATACTTTGGAGTTTTTTATCTTAGGTAACTATCTATGTCATGTTTCCCGGGCGTTGAATTATATTTAAAATTGTGAAAGTTATGACAGTTTTAAAAAAATTGATTTTTTGTAACATGTATCATCACCCTCCCCTACACTTATAAGATCCTTAATCACTTTCCGAGTCCAACAAGGATTTACACTTAAATGACTCAATGCTTTTAGCCATTAGTTGGTTTAATATCATTTTATACCAACATCCTAAAATGGAACGCAGTATAAGTATGTAAATTAATTGAACAACATGCTAGACTATGAAATTTAATAAAATTAAATTAAAATATCATGTTTTATAATAGAAATATATATCAACAAACACACTATGTGATTTTTTTTAGACTGATTTGAACATTTATTTGGATGGTTCGGCCATAGATCAAATGGTAATCTTTTTCCAATCATGGACCTATTTTTTCAGTCTCAATGTGCAGGTCAAATTATAATTAACTAAAGGGGTTTTCAATAGGGACGCTCATATTTTACGTTGATAGGTTTCGAAAACGACGTCATATTTGTTATTGTTTCTTTCACAGCTGTGCTCAAAAATAACTGTAGTTTCATCATGGAGCCGTACACACTCAAGGAACGCCTGTAAACGATTAAAAAATTTTACAAAAGTGGTGAGTCTTTGATCCAAAATTTAAGAGCGTTAACGCCAATTTATGGTCAACGTAATCGACTTGCAAAATCAACAATTCAACGTTGGGTGAAAAAATTTGAGTTCACATACACGCTACATAATGTTCCTGTGCCAGTGAGACAAAGAAATGCACCAAGTGTAAAAAATATTGCTGCTGCAAGCGCATCAATTCAAGAGGACCCAAACTTGTCTCTTACGCGCCGTTCTCAGTCGTTGGGCATCTCTGTGACATCGTTGTGGCGAATTTTGCGAAAAGATCTTGGCCTACACCCGTATAAGATCAAGTTGACAAAAGAACTGAAGCCGCTTGACCACTTCAAACGTCGGGAATTCGTAAAATGGGATGAAGGAAAATTTGAAAATGATCCTGATTTTCAACGTAAAATCATCTTCAGCGATGAGGCACATTTTTGGCTCAATGGCTTTGTTAACAAGCAAAATATACGCTATTGGGCCGGAAAAAAACCATACGTGATTCATGAGGCACCATTACATCCCCAAAAAATTACTGTTTGGTGTGGATTGCATGCTGGCGGTGTCATTGGGCCGTGCTTTTTCGTCGACGATGACAATCGCCACGTTACTGTGAATGGAAACCGATTTTTTTTTGGCCTGAATTGGAAGATATGGACTTGGACGATATGTGGTTTCAACGAAACGGTGCACACACTTCACACACAGCAAATGTTACAATCGATTTATTGAAGGAAAGTTTGGTGAGCGTCCTATCTCTAGAAATGGACCAGTCAATTGGCCGCCTCGCTCGTGCGATTTAACGCCTCTAGACTATTTTCTATGGGGTCACATGAAAGCCTTAGTCTACACCAATAATCCTTCGACGACGTTAGAAGAGCTCAGAACAAATATTCAACGCGAAATTGCTGCAGTTTCAGCCAATTTATACGGAAAAGTAGTCTAAAATTGGGTTCAATTGGACTTCGTAAAACGTCACGTGGTGGTCATTCAAACGACATCGAATTTCATTCATAAATTAACTTAAATGTATTATAACGACAAATAAAGAAATGGTCGATATCTCAAACCGTTTTCGTTTTATTTAAAAAAAAATGTGAGTGCTGTTAATGAAACCCCCTTTATATAACGATTATTTCAACAACATATATCAAATGAGTGTTACGTCGGTCCTTATTTAATTGATGATATACTATCCAGTCTTTGGACCGGTCTTATCAGCCCGTTGGATTGTTGGTCCTTGGGATTAGTTCTTAAATATCGGTACTTGGAATGTTTCCTAAAAATGTCAATGGTTTATTAATCAAAATATAATATAGCAAAAAGGATTTAAGAAAATTACAAATACCTTGCAAAAAAAACAAAAAAAAACACTTGTTTTAATTATAATACAATATCATACGAACAAATTATATTTTTACTTAGTTATGTGACTTATTCTATAGATGAAGCAAAAAGATGACTTTAGTAATGTGTATCTCCAATTGTATATTTGCGATCGGTTTACACTAGATGGTGTTAGAAGGCCAAGACTTCGTTCTAAAAAAAACTTTGAAGACAGTTTTGTAATTTTTTGAGTGCTCATCAAAGATGGATACCAGCAAAGACAAGTCTCGGCCTATTTAACAGTTTGTTTTCCAGCATGGGATCAATGCAACTTAGGTACCTGAAAACACGATTACTGTTATTGGTCCTGATATTGTATCATCCAGTTACCCGTAATTTTGGTTTTGTCGGTTCCGTTCCGGTAACTTTGATGTCAGTGATGCAGCAGGCTCTGGAGGAAAGGAAAAAAATCCGATGACGTCACGAGGAATCCATTTTACATTCTTTAAGGACCGACAAGTGGGACTGGATTGGACTGGGCTGTGGTCATCAGTTCTAAATAAAGACTACACAACAATACTTCTACTGGTACATGATTCAACTAAAAATAAATATATCCGTAAGGTGGTGTCATTGTACTTGGCTTTAGTAATAAGCAAATTAGTAAAGAAGTACTAATTTACAAAAACTACTCATATTTTAGATTTTTGCTTCAATCTCTTATCACAAAGGTGGTGCCACTCTGAGTCCACTTTATTTATATGTTTATCACGTCCTTAAAATGGGACTGAAAATGGTTCCTTTCTCCGCTATCAGTTCTTGGAAAACGTTATTTCTTTTTAAAAAAATAAAAAAAAACCTCTATAGTCTATACAGCGTCATTGTAACAGATATTAAATTAAAGTAACTATGTCAACTGATACACGGAGATAAAGAACTTTGTGCGTATAGTATCTCATACTTCATAGCTGAGATTTGTTAAAATATTTGCCTGTTAGTATAATAATAAGATGTTAAGAGCTACAAGATTTTTTGCATTCAATTCGGACACATCATTAAAATTTAGAATGCGAAGTAAGAACTATATGTATTTAATTTCATGTTCATTTTTTAATCAATTTACACCAAAGATTGGCGAGAATTCTTAGTGAGAGGGAGATGTAAAAACACCCATAACTTATTAAATAACTAACAAAAAGAAGAAGAGGCACGCGCATCAACCATTTATATATATATATATATGTTTATTGTAGATTTAGAGTTCTATAACAATGGTTTGTAAAAATGGGTGAAATCTCACAGGTGTTTAGGTCAATTCATATAAAAATAAAATATAGGGAAGTACTTTATATTATTAAAAATAAAACCTTTGTGACTTTAGATTAAGGTTGTCAACGAGTTAAATTACTCCATAGGACATCAAATCGTATTTATTGGTTTTTCTTAAGCTGCTATTATTCTTGTTTTATTCTTGAGGAGAGAAATCAAAGTATTGAGTAACTGCGTTTGAGAGTGCCCATAAAAAACAAAGCGTAACACTAAGGAGTTATATTGGAGTTATCTTCTATATTGAAAAAGCAAAGTCTGTATGTTCGTCGACGTCTAGAAAATCCGGGCAAAACCAGGTACTACCGTTAGTATATAATAATGAAAATAAATATATTTATTTCAACTTAGCATTTGATTCATATAATTATTTTTTCATTTTATAGACATATCTTTAAACTTTACATTTTAAAATAAAAATTTAAATTAAATACTATATATTATGTAAAAGTTTTAAACTCAAAAATTAAATTAAGGGAATGAGTAGCTGATTTATCATGTGAGGTATTCAAAACAGAGAAATAATTTCTCTATTATTTTCAAAGAATCAATCTTGAAAATCTATCAGGACATTCCTTCAACATTTTTTCCTTCTGTTCCAATGCTTTCTTACGGATTTCAATCTCTTTGATCCTTTGTTTCTCTTCAACCTATATTTAAATATGTAGAAAGTCAATTTGTATCATAAATCATAAAATAAAAATTCAAATTTAGTCTTTTATAAGTATATCCTTTAATATGGGAACACACATTTTGTACAAAGGAATTCAAGGTGATAAAGAAATTTATCTACGAACGCAGAATTTAAACCTAATCTACATTTTCCTCTCAGTCATCTGAATTCTGAAATATCTGGAATTATAGTAATTCGATACAAGTATGATTCAGAGTCATTTTTACATCTAAAATAATCCCCACATTAAAAGTATGATGAATAAAGCTGATGTAAATGCGTTTTTTTATGATTAAAAGATGTGTTTTTTTAAATTCTGTATCTTGTTTTGAACTCGATATATTTCTATTTTTAGGTTGAAAAATGACATTCTTCTTTATACCCCTTATAATTGATTCATATTACATAGAAGATTTTTGCTCAAAACAAGATACAGAATCAATAAAAACACTTTTACATAAGTATTCATTAATGCTACATTGTATTGGGGGATTGTTTTAAGAGTAATAAATGACTCTCAACACTTTTAGGTCTTCATTACTATAATTCAAAATATTTCAGAACTCAGATGACTGAGAGAAAAACTGAGATCAGTTTTGGATTCATAGATAAATTCCTTTTTTGACTTGAATTGAATTGTACGATTTCCCCCCCCCCCTAATTGTTCACCTGTGTAATCAACAAATGTTTGCCCTTAGATTGAGACAGTAGTGGTTTTCTGATTACTTTTACTTCAAAAAATATGAACATAATTTTTATGATACAAAAATTTCTGTTTTTGTAGCATATAGAAATCAATATTTTATCTCAAATCAATAGGAAAAAAATAACTGAGTTATAAACTTTGAATAACATACGAACATATTTGTATACATACAAAAAAATTGTTGAAATGAAAAGTTCACTTTTTTTTTATCAAAAAATTGCCAAATCGAAATTCACGAAGAAAATGCCAAAAACTGTTTTGTACAAATGTTGGGTAAAAAGAAGTTAATAGTATTTATCCTCATTGATAAGAGAAACACGAATCTACTACTTGTAAAACCAAAAAGTTGTAGAGAGAAAAAAATTAACCCTTGATAAATAGTTAATTTTTTGCAAATACTGCAAAAGTTATGTAATAATATGTTCCACCAATTGAAAATATTTTTATTGAACATATATAGACTCTAAAATTTTATGACCAAAAAACATTGATTTCTGGCATTTCTTCTTAAAAATGAAAATTGACGTTTGATACAAAAAAAGAAATTGAAAAATTATTGAGAAAATGACTGATATTTCAGTTACCACCCATCAATTTTTATGGGTCAAATTTGTATGCAAACGAATTTAACATGCGTTGTTTGCCTTTGAATCCTTAGTACCATTATTATGGTTCATCATTCAATAAAGAGTGGATCTAAAAATCGGGATGTTTCTTACTTGCTGATGATTGATGAGCCTAAGAGCAGTAGCTAAACTTCTTGTCAAAATCACTGGAGGAGGAAGTTTCTTCTTTTTCACCTTCTTCTTTTTCTTTTTCTTTTTAGGTGCCTCTTCCGGCTCAGCACATTCCGGAATAATAATTTGAATCTTTGATATCTCAAAAGTATCCTTTTGACTCGGGGTCTCTTGGTCATCTACATACGTACAAATAGATTAATGAAAGGTATAGGAAAGAGGATCATCATGGATCTATCAACAAGTAACAAACAATCCAGAGTTCAACTTACCCATTTTGAAAAAGGATTATTGTACCTTTTGGATTGAGATCTGAATCCCAACTGATTAGAAAGCCGAGGAAAGGTTAATCAAAAAATGTATGTATGTTGTACGTAATATGTCGAATGCAATTGTTGGAATTCACAACATGAAAAAATAAGCAGGGAAATGTTAGGTATTTTGTAAAACTATTCCTTATTCTTTATTTTAGTCGACCCATGTCCTCCGTCAACATACAAATATTCTTGAACAAATATTAAAAAATAAAAAGGAGAAACATTGCAATTATTTTTTTATTTCAGAGATGCAGTCTGCGAAGTACAATTGTGGGCATGACAGGGTGAAAAGGATAAATTACTAGATTGTGCTATTAAATGTAGGAACTATGGGTAGACTCTAAGTTTGCTTGCAATTCATACATATTTTCTCTTTCAATCTCAAAATTGGAGGCAGTGAGATGGAAATGTTGAAATTCAATTATCGAAACCTTTTAATAATAAAGAAATAAATTCGCTAAAGGACGCGACACGAAAATTATATTATCTTAGTAGGGAGGAGAGTGAATACGAGTCAATCGTTGGACTGAGAATGGGCCGGAGGGGATCACATCTCATTATGTAAAGTACTACGACTATTTCTACGATGTAATTACCTTTGGCTTGTTTCCTCTGTCGATGGATCGACTCCCAGTCCGTCCCTCTTTATCCCTTTCTTGATTCTCCAAAGTTCTAATTGTTGGAAATTCTCGAAAAAGTCGAGGTCCCTCTTCCACTACTCCAATGGTAATAATCCATTCTTCGCGTTGCAAGGTTATTTCCTTAGTATTTAAAGGTTGCAATAATTGAATTTCAACTTTCCACTGTGGCTGTCTCAAATTTCAAGATTGGACGAGATATATGAGCAAATTTATACAGTCTACCCGTAACTATTCATCTTAATAAACAATAAAAAATCTATCAAAAATCAACAATTGTCAGTATGGAGGCGAAAAGGCAAGGGGTGTCTGATTTTCTTCAAGCCAAGTGATTGTTGAGAAGATTAGGAAGGTCGTAGGATGCTCCCAGAGTCTTGTTTATAATCATTTTTAATTATATTAAAATCCTGTGACTTAATTCAAATTGATTACTGAAAGGCAACCAGATCAAAAATTCGTTTTTTTTTATTATCAACATTTTACAAATTTGCAAATCAAAATGGGTCCATAAAGGACCATTTTGTAGGACGATTGATGGTTATTTTCTTGTTTAAAAGAATAAAATGTAAATTAAAAATATCGGGTGGTACCAAATTCGGTACGGTCTAATAAATATATTTGCGAATATTAGATTTGAGTCAATTACATGGACTGATTATTACGGTTTGTGATACATATTTTGCTATTTATATTTCTGGACTCAAAAGAAACTATGCGTTCTAAGCTCCATCCGTTGTTTCCAGTTGAAAGCGTGGTATTTACATGTATCAACCTTATAACAACGTTACACACGTGATTTAAGTATTTTATAGGGATTTGAAATAGTATTTCCATAAAAAAAAATGACAAGGTCTCTTGAATACTATTGTGCAATTATTTGTCATAACTTTCGAGGTAAATTATCAAGTTAACAGTGCATCGATGAACTTAATTCCTGGTATGTCAATCAACACCATCCTAAAGTACAACAAAAAACTGGTATAATTCAAGTGAGGCCGGAGTTTGCTCAATGACTAATTTCCGAATAAGAGGCGAAATATTCTTCATCATGATAATGAAAACAAACAAAGAGCTTTTTAGCTAGTCAAAATATCGAAATAATGGGTCATCCACCGTACAACCCTGATTTAGCCCCCAATGACTTGTTTCGATACACCTATGTCAAATATAAATAACGTGGTCAGCGGTTTTCATCACCAGAAAATGCCATTCATGTTTTCAAGCCCTATGTCTGGGAGTTATCTCAATCAGAATGGAGAAGATGCTTGGAAACTTGATTGTATGCAAAAGTTTATTGATCTTTTATAGATAATATTTTAGAAAGCAAGAGAGCCAATTTTGCTTATAACTATTTATTTTTTTCATTATTAGGCCAGAAATAATATTAGCAGCCTATGTATGAGTTAAGATACTGTAAGTTATTTGGTATAAGTTTATTGAAAAACATATACAAGGTGGAATTTTAAACAAAATCCTTGAGAGGTCTTGAGAAGGAAGACTCATGATCGTTTTAGACTATTAACGGATAATAAATTACACGATTAAAAATGAATGTACATGTGGCCTCCTAGCTACCTGTATCTGAAGCCCTTGGACTACTACATTATTCCTAGCATATTTAAATTCTGGAGTCAGTGGTCTACATGGAACAGTAGTTCCTCGTCAAGGGTTGTTCCAGATTTAGGGGCAAGTTGGAGGCTGTGATTGAAGCTGTAGTCCTTTTTCCCATAGGAGTCTTGGTCTCCCCACTCACCTGATGCTACAGCAATGGAGTTCCGCCATATTTGGACGTTTGAAGAGCAGTCTCAGTGGCACCTTCAACTGGTAAATGCTCTGACCATTTTTTCCGAAAAAAAATCAAAATTTCGTGTATTTATTTACAAATTCATCTTTTAATCATCAAATATAGCACTTTGAGGACGTAATAAGGTGTTTTTTTATTTATTCAAATTTGTAATTAAATACACGAAATTTTGATTTTTTTCGGAAAAAATGGTCGAGCAATTATCAGTTGTAGGCCGTCATATTTGATGATTGAGTCAACTTGGTCTGAGCATGATCAAGAATTTTCAGGGGGAATCTAGAACAGATTGTTGCCTACAACGGTGAACAGATTGAGTGAAGATTGTCTACCTTAATCATAATTACATATATGTATTCAAAGTACGAATTTAAATTACCACTCATTTTTCAAGTGATTACCTTCTATCCAGCCTAAAACTGAGTTAACTAAGGTAGCATACAGTAGTCACAGTATTGTTTGTAGGGAATCAAGGGAAAGAAAATCGAAGTTAATCCGTTTATTTAAAAACATAGCAAGAAACTATTTTAGTTCAAAAGGGGTTTGGATTTTTTAAATCATTTTATTGTTCTTGAATAATTTATGCGATTTATAAAAAAATTAATTGTATCCATTGGATGTCAATAAACTATAAAAATTTAAGTGCCAGAATGAATTAATACTAGCAAAGCTTTACATTAACAATTTTCTGTTGGACAGGTCAATACAGTGGATATACTTTCAGAACGGACAGGTGATCCCAATATATGCAATCTTCGTTTTGACGTGACACAGTTGTATTATCGTTGAGTAACTAGATTCTGCTTTATAATAACTAATTTACATCGACAGCCATTATGTCCTACTTATAACTCTGGTGCATGCATAAAGCACAACTTTGAAATCCTGCACATCTAGTTAGTGATGAAAATTTTGTGTACAATAGGCATGAAAGAAAAAAAAATCAACACATGGTAACCCTGACAATTTGAAGTATGTTTTGGAGGAGAGAAAATGCTTATGACGTTTTTTTAGATCAACTAGAATAATCTGTGAAAAGGAAGGAAGGAAAAAAGAAGACAAGGACATTGATGTCGATCATCAATTCTATTCTGAGTCTAAAAAGGACTACCAATTATAACTCTGTAACAAATCCTCTGGGCTACGCTCCGTCTTTTATGATCACACAGTAATGTGCAATCAGGTTTAGAATAGGATGTTCACTACTCAGGAATTAAATAATAGTGATAACTTCTAGGGGGGGAAAAAAACCATTCTTCAGATTACCATTTAAAAAAAAAAAAAAAAAAAAACAGGCCGCATAAAAATACACAGGATTTACATCACTAAAAACCTGTAAGCGAAGGCTATAAATGTTGTGAAGGAACTGTGAAATTACTAAACTGACATAACATAAGTTCCAAATGACATTAGTCAAATATTTGTCATATTTTTATTGGTAAAAAAGTATTTATTATATTTAAATAGGCCTATATATACCTATAAATAAAAATAGGCCTGTTAAATTTACAAATCACGGTTTTTATGAAATTTATTGATTCCGATATCAAGCCTTACAGACACGGAGTGGTCCATAAAAATCTCAGTTTTAAACTTAAACAAGATATAATTGATTAATTAATAATAGAATTTCAACAAAATTAATACAATGAATAGGGGTGTGTTTGACCTCTTTTAATTTTTAATGTAGTTGCCCATGCAGCAATGATTATTTCCAAGCGGCGGCGGTGGAAAGAATGACAACCGCTGTGAATGTAGTCCTCTGTCATGACGTCTCAGTGTGGGATGACAGTGGATTTGAGGGCTTCTGTATTTGGATGACGTACACTGAAGGTCTTCCCTCCGAAATATACCCAAAAGGTGAAGTCGAGGGGATTGGCATCAAGGGTGTAGGAGAGCCAAAAGTTTCAAAAAAGAATTCAAAAGAGTATATAGCAAGGGAGGAGGTAGATTTATTTAATTGCTGGCGTCAAAAATAACCTCTTCACCATCTTTCCACCCACTTTTTTATAGCTCTCTGGGCAGTCTGATGTAAAAACCCCATATTTTTTGTATTGTCCTTCATGGACTTGAATGAATTGGCCTTAGCTGTTGTCTTTAACTCTTCCAGGTCCAGTTATGTCTTTATGACAGATCCCTTCTTCTCTATAACGTATCAGACTTGCTGAAGGAGTAGACAGTGATTCTGGAGCCACTTAACTCCTAGAAATGCGTTAATGGAAATTCGGTGATCACGTTCAAGTGTTCTTTCCTCGACTTGTGCGCAAGCAAATGAGCTCAGGTTTATGTGGTTTTGTAACTAAACGCTTATGCTTTAATATATAGAAATATGAATTAATTTTAATCACTCAACCTCGGTTAATTATTGAATTAGTATGCGTTTAGACTTCAATGGACCACCAGGTATAGGTTTACATGTAAACATTTAAATCTACTGAATGGGTACGTTTTGCATAAAAATATGACAATAATCCACACTCAATTTTGTGAAAAATTAATCGTGCTTGCTTCTGTGCTGACGAGCTACATGTGTCCATTTATACATATACACGATAATGTGTCAAATATATTATCAATTTCTTTGTCCACACTCTACAAATCGGAACAAGGGGGTATTAAGAGCAAAGGATTAGATCTAATTTATAGTTACATTGTCCTTGTACTAAAGGTTATATTTATGAGGCATAAAAGGAATTCAATTATACTTTTTTTTCTTCATTTTTATATGTAAATAAAATTTACTTCAGAGCGGTTGTGTGATACAACAACAATTGTAATTGCTTTATAAAAAAATAGGGGAGACGGAGATAGTTGTACACTTTTTGTTTTTGGCTCAATTACTCAGAGTTGGTTTGATCGCCAAATTTGAAGACTAGATACGAGTGCGTTACATAACAGTCGTTTTGATTTGAGTTGATTTGGAGAGATCTAAAAAATTTCTAAGATGATCACATATCTCAGTAACATTACTCTTAAAATCCCTAGAATATAACATTTTTAAAGGTCGGACTGCTAAAGGTTCTTAGCAGTCCCCAAAACATGAAAAAAGAATTACCCTTCACAAACATAGATCTAGGGTTTTGCGGTAGGTCATGAACATTCAAAATAGAGTTACATATAGCCAGAACTTCTAAGCAGCTCGGATCCTTTATATTTGCTATAGAAATGATTTTTTATTTTGTCTTTTCAACATTCTTTTTTGGTTTATATATCATATAGAACATACATATATATATATAAATAAAACGGAGCAATTGCGTAAAAAATTACATAAAGGAACATTATAGTTTATACTTAATGCTCGGGGTAGAATTTCAACTCAATATCCATCTTTGAAAAAACAACAGTAAACATGCAAATTAAAAATTATGATAAATATTTGTTAATTTTTTTTAAATACTTCGATGAATCCGTGAAGATGACGGAAGGTACCAGATTTCTTCCCCTGCAAAATTCCATGACTCACATCCTGATTTAGGAATATTCATTGTGAGAGAGACATAGCGGGCTGAAGCTACCAAGATGATACATCTCAACTCATCCTCCCGAATAGGCTGATAGTTAGTTATTCGGCTGGCGATGAGGGCTTTACAATTAAGAATTGCAAAGTCCAGAGCCCTTGTTACCTCAGAAGTTCCCCCCTTCTTCTTTGAAATTCTAAAAAGAACAAGACCTTTAACATATTTTTCTTCCCCATTCGTCAGCCCTTTTAGATTTATGAATACAAAACATTTTAGGATATAGATGGCAGGGCAGTCCACAAATGCATGAAGTGTGTTATTATATATTTTTCCACAATCCTTGCAGAGCCTAGTATATTCAATACAATCTGTGGAGATTTGTAACTGCACGATAAACTTTTTATCCTCATTTGTTCCCCTCAGAGAAGACACTATTATTCTTTTCCAACACATAGGGAGGCCCAAACTGTCTTGTCTACGTTTTGATGACCTAAATCTATGGTAGTGTTGGACTCATACGTTGGTGTTCCATACCATAAAACACGATGAGCAGAACCCCATGAAAAAGATTTTCTAGTCTGTTTCGTTTGATAAAATAGTACCCATCATCAGAAGCATGCCTAGGAGAGTACCCGACACAGTAACTCTCATTACAATTAGGGATTTTCGGTATGTCAATACAAATCTTTAGATATATCTCGAGGATAATAGAAGATAGTAGAGTTAAATTTTTTTCAAAGTTTGATTAAAGGTATAGTGAAATAATTACCTTGGGGATATTGAAATTGGTATTATCATACGAGGTCATCTTTTGATCGAACATCTCAATCAATGTATCAAAAAAAAAAACTCTTCACTAAGTAAATATATATCCTAGGAACACATTTTTAGCAATTTTGTATAAAATAGCTCTGATACACATTTTTTTTAAACTATACAAAGTATAAAAATGTTTTTTTTTTTTTTTTTTCTAAAATTGTCTTGTTCAGCAAACAAAAGGGGAAAAAGTTAGGAAAATTTGATGACCCGTGTATAGTGCGCATCTTTTTTCTTTTTTTTTTTTTAGATTTTCAGAAAGGAAAGCTCAAATTTTTTTTTTATGTTATACACTTCTTTTGCTTCATAAGGTAGCTTTAGAAAAAAACATTATGACTCTTTTTTATAGGTTACAGTAATGTCTATCATTATTAATTAATATAAAATAAGGATTAGTGCTGTATTTTAATCTGTATTGACAAAGTAAATAACTTTTGTTTCCTTTTAAACTTTGACCTAGATGTGCTACTTAAAGATGACACCCTAGAGAAATTAAATTTTGTATAGGTTATTTCTGAACTAACCGTGATTATTGAAATTGAAAAAAGTTGAAAAGAAACCCTATTGGCCATGTTACTCACGATATTGATCCTGATGAAGCCAAACCTTTTTCCAAATTTACAGTAGTATTTAATATATGTAAAAAAATATAACCTGCCGTCTAATATTGGTTCATGCAAGGATTCTAAATGGTCTCGGCTTGTTCAAATCGAGTCATTAGAACCGGATGTATTCTGGAAAACCCACCATTTTAAATACCTTTGCAAAATCGTCAATAACTAACTATTTTAGCTGCTAATCATTCACAACTATAAAATAAAAAAAATGTTTACCTTGTTTTATAACATAACTATTTCCTTAAAATTTCTCAATGAATTGTTATCTATTGCGTTCAAAAAAGGAAAAAAATCCCCAGATATTTAAATACTGACATTCTTCACCTGATATGACTTTCAAAACTCTTTAAAGCAAAAAAAGAAAGGAAATTTTTCAGGTTAATAAAACTTTTTATTAACTTTTGGAAAAAGGAGGTTATGTTTTTACACACTGTAAATATTACTAACTAACAGGTTACTACTCAAAACTGTTCAAAATAATCACATTATTCAACCAACTATGATCATATCTATAAATAATTTCTTTATAAGCAACATGAATGAACTTTTAAAACTATTACGATACGTCAAAAAAAATTATCAATTGCTTATTCTTTATTTGGGACATCATAGAAATTGTAAAGGAATGTGTCTCTTCCTAATTTATCAACAGCCTCTCCGTCGTCAAGTATCAAAGCTATAATTGACCATTTTGATATCTATGCCCGTAGCTGATGACAAATGATGTTGAATCATACATATAATAAAAGGTCAGACTAGCATTTGAATCACTATGTGGATCTTAAAATATGCATATATGTGCAAAAAATGCTAGCAAATATGTTTTATTCAAATCCCTTGGTTATACCGGATGGTACATTGAAATCTGAACACTTACTAATTCAATAATTAATGAAGGTTAAGTGATAGAAATTAATGTATATTTCAATATATTTAAGCTTAAGCAATTGGTTACAAAACAGCTTACGTACAAGTCCAGAAAAGGACACTTGAAAGGGATTGATGAATTTCTATTCACTCACTCAAAGCAATTGCGTTGCTCCAAGACCACTGTGTACTCCGTCAGCAATTCCGAAACGTTATAAAGGAAGAACAGCTCAGTCAAAAAGGCCAAATTGGACCCGGAGGAGTTAAAGAAAACAGCCTGGACCAATTTCCACAAGTCTATGAGGGCATATGTAAGATATCTCGGAGTTTCATACCAGACTGTCTAGAAGGCTATAAAAAAGTGGGTGGAAGGAGTTTTGTGAGGGTGGAGAGGCCACTTTACACAACAGGAATGAAAGAAAGACAACTCATCAACTTGGTGGAAGTAAACCCATTGATCCTAGTCGGGTTTTATATTCAAGTTCTATCCCATTGTCACTGTAAATGTGGAAAGGTCGTTCTCGCAATACAAATTGTTTTGGTCAGATTTAAGGAGATTGCTGACAAAAGAAAACATTAGAAAAGTTAGATGTTAAATGCACCAGTTTCTTCTTGGATATACGCATTGTCAGCCCAGTCGAGTTAATATGTTCAATTAGCTGATATGACCTTGATTATCAATTAGACTCATAACTACAACGCATCTTCGTTCCTCCTCTGTGAACTAATAAATGTTTCTATTGTGATGAAATTAGACAGAATGATTCAGTTTATTTCTATATATTACGCAGGAGTTTTAAAAAATTACAGGAGCACGACAATTGGCTCCAGGGTGACCCAAGGAAGATGCAGATTTTATCTTCGAGCCCTATATGTAAAGTAAAGTATGCAAATACCAAATCTATAATATACTTTGGCATTTTTCTTAACATATTCACAACATATTTTGCCAAAAACTGAGCATATAGCTCTCCCTCTTGGAACAATAACATTAGCAGTCAAGATATCATACAACTGAATAAATCAATAAAGAATGACAATTAAGTAATTTCTTTGTGTATCCAATATAATTAAAATAATTTATGTGTGATGTATTAAATACGAATTAGAAAAGAGAGTAAGGAAGAAGATGAGCAAGTTAATCTTAGTATGTACCTTCAATCTTATATTTATGGTTGAAGAAGGAACATGGCAAGTTAGCAATGGCAATGGCAATAAACACATCACGGGGTCAAACATTTGAAGAATAGCTTTATATTTAGCAATATCAGTATTTTCACATGGTCAATTAATTATATGTTACATTTTCAAGTGTGTCAAAAGGGGCTACAGGTTTGATTATATTTACATTAAATGGACCCAAACAACAAAAAATGTTGTATACAAGGAGATTTTACAATATAAATTTACCTATTTTATAATGATAGTTTATAGTAAATCGTTTTAGTTTAGAAGCTTAACATAAGTAAGCAATTTTTATTGGATATCTTTTAAGATAGATTGTTTCGTGCTAGTAATACTATAAAATAATGTTTGCTTTAAATTTATTTAGTGTGTGACCAAGAAAAGCTCGAATAATTATATCTGAAGCTGTAAAAGGTGAAAATTCATTAAATTGAAAATTAGCTTAAGTCTACGTCTTAAAACATTTGTCATTTATCCACAAATAAATCAATGATCTCAAGAATGAACTACGGGCAAGTATGTTAACTCACTTCAAAATTAAGTTAATGACAGTTTATCCTTCATAAATTTATCAGGATTGACAATTTATTTCTATTCGACATTTTTTTAAATATGTTTTGAAATGCTTATCTTTGTATGTATATACTAATTTACATTTTGTAAATCATATGTTATTAAAACATAAATTTACACTCAATAGAAAACAAAACCTCTGCCTATAATTAAATTTAGTTACTTATCTCAATTTGTTCCGAAGTTATGATCGATTTTGCATTTTTTACGTTTTAAATCACGTTGACCTCTGAAAAATTAATGGCCTTTTACAAGGATCATTCATAATCCTTATGACTAACAAACAAATAAACAAACAAAACAAACAGGTTCAAAAATATTTCCTTGGCGGAGGTAATTAGTTGTACGTTAATAGGGTTCTGAGGGGCCCTAGACTTGTCTATACAGGGTTGATTTTATCTAGTGGTACATATTTTATTATGTTCAATCCGGAATGACATTGGTGCAAGATCACAGAAGAGGACAACAAAACATCCTATCACTGAACAGATCAAGCTGATACGGTTGGAAAGAGCAAAGAAAATTCTAAATTTTCTCAAGTCCAACAAAGATTGGATCAAAGTTTTCTCTTTTCTGATCAATACATTTTAGACGTTGATGCCTCTGTGAATAAGCTGAACAGCCGCTACATCACAACCAAATATCCAGAAAATGTCTCAGTTTCAGTGATGCGTGTCTACAGAACAAAAATCAAGTGGCCCGCATAGGACAAAGTCTGCAATCCTATTTTTGTGTTGGGGAAGGAACGGCTCAATGCAGATGCTTACATCGAGCTTATAGATAAGAAAGTGCTACCATGGCCAGAGAAAAGTTCGAGGACAACTTTTTTTCCACTCAAGACAGAGCTCCGTGTCATTGCACTGCTAAGATCCATCCCTTCCTGAGAAATACATTTCCAGACTTTTGACAGCTCAACACGTGGCCGCCCTACTCTACTCTCCAGGTTCGTATCTTGGTCTATTCTATCTAACTGCGTCTGGAAGAGAGGCTGTGTGCTACTCCTCACAGAAGTGTTCAGACTCTAGAGGTTTCCATAAAGAAGGAATGGACCAAGCTCGAGTCTGACAAGGTCTGCAAGGGATTTACGCCTCGTATTGAGACCATTATTAGAGATGACGGCTCACATATGCAATAAAAGTTGTGCAAGCACTATTTTTGGATAAAATTTGTTAAACAAATGTATTAACAAAACCTTTTGTATTAATTTTATTCTTGAAAAATAGAAAAAAAATAAAATGGGTCCAGTAAACATGATTAACCCTGTAGATATACTTGTAAATTTTTGAGGAATTGAAAATGAATATAAAGGCTATAAGAGTTGCAAATATTTTAGCCATGAATCGAGGTATGAAGTTTTGGATTATTATTGACTCTAAAAGTAAGAGAAATGTCCCAATCCATGTGACAAATAATCCCAATTTTTATCATCACATGGGGAATAAAGAATATTATCAAAAAGCGTAAAATGGGAAGAATCGATCCCAACAGCACCAAGGGCTGTGTCCGGAGGATTTGCTTAAAACAAGTTTAGCTTGAATGTGTCCGCCTTGTGCGTATTCCATTTGAACACTTTTGCCGTGTGAAATTTTCGCCTTCTGTTGTTTTTGCCCTGGGATTTTTCTGCCTTGGATAAAAAATATAACAAACACAACGTTTCTATATTTTAAAAAGCTTGCTACTAGAATTTATCCGTTGTATTCCAGCTTTGAGAAAATAGAAACAAAAAGGTTAACAAGCTAGACAATCAATAATCGCAATTGTTCCAACTTTAATTAGGAAGTTTCAAAGCATTTGGGAGGAATCACGGAATTATTACTGCTTCTGTCCGTTGCAACGAGTCTTCTCCCGACTAAAATTTTGTAACTACCAAGTTTGTGATATTTTGTGTAAAAAGTTGCCCCAAATTTTGTCCGAATTGTCCAAATATGAAGTGATATTGTCAAAAAAAAAAATTGAAACTTTAAAAACATTTTTTTTTTTGTAAAATCAGAAATTCATTTTAAAAATGACTGCATAACTTTGTGTTACTTCGCTAATTAAAAACAATGCACAATATATTTCATTGTCAGCTGACAATATTTCTGCTTCATTTGCCTAACCCACATTAGGGTAGTTTTGGATATTAGAAGGGGTCCATGATGCTCAGGGAAGTGGCTACGTTGGAATTGTTTAATCATTCAAAAGTTTAATTGTTCGAATATATTATAATTGCAAAGAAAATGCACACTACTGTTAAGAATATCTTGAAATAAAATTACTCAAAGTCATATTGCCTCTAATGAAATTGTTTCACAATGATATTACCCGCAATAATTTTGTCTCACCATAATAATGTACAGCACGATTTTATCATGGAACAATATTACCTCTACGACTATTGAGGGAAATCGTGTGTATTAAGGGCATGCTAAAAAAAAGATAAATAAAAAAAAACATAACCCTGACAATCATCTGTGCCAAGGAAGGAAGGAGAAAAGGAAAAAAATAAGGACATTGGCAAGAATTAATCAGATGTTGACCCTCAATTCTACTATTAGTGCAACAAAAGCTTAGAATATTAACTCCAAAACAAAACCTCAAGGTTACTCTCTGTCCTTTATGGGCACACGAATGTTTGAGCAGCTATTGAATCTAATAGGAAAGGAAGTTCACTACTCATGAATTAAAGAAAATTCATTCTTCATATTGCCAATTCCAAAAAAGCTAAAAATTCACACGATTTACTTGACAAACTATGACTTTGAATACAACATTCTAACCACAACTATTTTACCGGACCCCATCAACCACACAGATAAAAGAAAGATTGCAAATAATAGAAATCATGACGACATATCATTTTCTGAGACGTAGAGGTACGAAAAACACAAATTGCTTTCCTTTCACGCAACCTTTTATTTCAAATATTAAATTCCTTATTTGCAAATTGAATAGAATAAATATTAAAGATCAGTAGATGATAACATTACCGAGTGGTCCATTAAAATCTGAACACTTTGAATTTTAAACTTCGACAAGATATAATTTATTAATTAACAATATAATTTCAAAAAAAAATAATAATATCAAAAATAAGTGTGTGTCTGAGCTGAATCATTAATATAGCCGCCCTTAGCGTTAATTATGACTTCCAGGTGGTTGCGGAAGGCCTGGGACCCACTGTGAAAGTAGTCTTCTGTCATGGTGTCCCAGTGATGACTGACAGAGGCTTTGCAGATCTCGGGGTGCGGATGAAGAACAGTGCAGGCATTCTCCTCGACATGCCCCTAAAAGTTGTAGTTAAAAGGGTGGGCATAAGAGGCACCAAAACTGTAAAAAAAAAAGACTCCTCCAAAACTCATTCTAAAGAGTCTTGCAATACAGGATTTTTTGGGTTTTTTTTTCATTACTGGTGTCAACAGTGTACTCTCTCCCCTCACGAGACTCTTTACACCCACTTTTTGAAAGTTCTCTGGACATTCTGCTGTGGAATCCCGAGATATCTTCCATGGCCCCTCATGGACTTGACTTTTCTTTAACTCATCCGGATCCAATTATCCTTTTTGACAGAGCCCTTCTTCCTCTCCAAGGTTTTGGACTTTCTTTCAGCGTAGACGGTGGTTCTGGAGACGCCCATTTGCTTGGAGTGCGCGAATAGAAATTATTTTATCCTTTTCAAGTGCCATTTTCTCGACTTGTGCGTAAGCTTAAAGAGCTCAGGTTTATTTTCTTTTATAGCCAATTGCTTATGATTTGATATATATGTAGTAATATGAATTTATTTCAATAACTCAACCTTCATTAATTATTTAATTAGTAAGAGTGCAGATTTCAATGGACCACCCGGTATTTATTCTATTAACTTTTTTAGGCACAAATGTTTGACACACTTTACCCTTATTTGTATAAGGACCAAAATATAATACATGAAATGTCTGTAAATAAACAAATTTTAATCACAGTTGGCCAAAAAAAAAGTTTTATGTAAATTTAAAAAAATGAAATTGACAACTCATTTTAAAATATACAAATGAGAAGTCAACAGGAGTTAAGGATAGTTCTTTTCTGTGCATTGGTCTTAGGTACAACGTCGGCTTATGATCGTGAGTTAAATTTGAATACTTTATATCTTTAAGTTAACTTGTTGGATATGACTCAGATGAGGATCCTTATTGTCTCGATAAGGAAGACTATTGTACCGCTGATGAATGGAATTGCTTACATCCACAATACTATCACGTTTGCAGAAGATCCTGCGGGTGTAAACGACGTGAGTACACTCAGATTTGGCAACTTAACTTTATTTTTGAATCCATATATTAGGAGGACAATGCTATGATCTGTTTGGAGATTGTGTAGACTTTACAAATGACTGCTTCAATGAACGACGTCGCCATTGTCCTAGATTCTGTGGCCTATGTACAGAAAGTAAGTCAACTCAATGAATTCCAATATCCACAGGGCCATAATCACCAGTTGCCAAGGGGGGCACAATAACTTTTTGGGTAGTAGTATTTATTTACCCCAGTTATGGTGAGACATACATTAGTAGAGTTGTATCAAATATGTCCTTAACGTGTGTGGGATTAACGTGGTAACTCTGCCCATTTAAGGAATGTTTGGGAGGAAAGCAGTGTGGCGGGCATGGCATTTTATTTGATCAGGGTCAAGCACTCATGTGAGAAAAGGAATAAACAAAAACCAATTCCGTATTTAGCATGGACTTATTGGTTGGAATTACTCCGATGTCGATCTTCAATTCTACTCTGAGTCCAACAAGGACTTACACTTATAAATCCCAAGTAAATCCTTACTGCTACTCTCCGTTTTTCTTGAAAAAACGCACTAATTACTACTTTATTCTTATATATTCCCTTCTCAAGAATTAAATAATAATGATAGGAGCTTTGGGAAATAAAAACCTCTTTAGATTACCAACTCTGCGTGTGCTCATGAATGACAAAGAGAAACAATGAGTCTTTGCTCTGGTTTTGTAACTTATAAGTGTAAATCTTTGTTGAACTAAGAGTATAATTGATTATTGACATCGGAACAATTATTCCCTAGCTGTATGCAGAGTGGGATTAGTGTGGGTTTTTTTAAGTTCCTTTAATTTGTAATATGGAGTTGCTCTGATAAGTAAAGATTATAGTGATGTATTTACTCCATCTGATCCAGGAATCTTCCTTGAAGTCCATATACAAACTGTATACATTCTTCTCTAGTTGCGTCTGAGTATCGAATCACTCAGATTGAGTTCAAGAGAATATTTTATCACGAGCGCGTTCTCCATTGAGCTACGTCGTTGTATTAATGTATTTTCACTCACGGGTTCTTGCAGATGATCCAATAAAACGTCAAGACAACAAACCTCATGTATATCGCTGACAAAGCTTCTCTTCTCCCAAATATTCTTATAAATGTCAGGCTTACCATACCATTTTTCAGTTTTTTTATTTTTACAAACTGACACCTCATATTTCATCAGGGGAGTTCGTGGAGCGTAGGTTGGAGGGGATGTAACCCCTTCCCCAAAATTAAGGAATTTTTTCAGTTTACTAGTTGTTTTTTTTTCCAAATAATTTGATTTTTCGTGAAAAGCTATGGATTTTTGACATTTTTTGAAAAAAATTTAATATTTAAATTTTTTTTGTAAATGGCAGTGGAGTTTTGATGTTTTTTCCAAAAAAAATTTCAATACTTTAATTGTGAATGTTTACAGATTTTTGAAATTTTGTCCCACAAAATTTAACATTTTAATTTTATTTTCCAAAAAAATATAATTTTTTTGTGAATAACTGGATTTTTCAAATATTTTTCCGAATAATTATTTCCCAAAAGTATAATTTTTTTCAAAATTCCCAAAAACACAAAATTATTATAAATAAAAATAATAATAATAATCCTGGGGATGATCCTGTTTATACATTTCTAACCATAGCCATCCGATCAGAGCCCTAAACAACAAAACAGTGATTACAGCACTGATCAAAAATAATCTATTTACTAATTATTTCTAACTATACACAGGTTGTGATAATTTAATCAGAGACGAATACTGTGAAAATAATAGAAATCTTTGCAATCATCCCTCTATTCTTTATCTGTGTGCAAGAACTTGTGGAAGATGTAGAAGTGAGACTTGGAATGATTCTATGTGATTATATACATTCATTAATATTTATTTTTATCTATTATCCACAGATGACTGTCGAAATAAGATGCTAAGTAATAAGGTTTGTAATGCGTTTGTACAACGTGGATATTGTGATACTAGCAGTCCCTTGTGTTGGATCATGAGAGATGTATGCCATGCTTCATGTACCAGTGGGTGTCGACACCATCGCATACACTAAATAGAATGTAAATTCTTGTAAAAACTTGGGAATTCTAAATTCAATTTTGTTAAATAGTATAGAAATGAACACAGAATATTTTAAGTTCTTTCATTCAACTTCCATATCCCTTCATAAGTCAATCATAATCTTTTTTTGTAAAAAGACAGTTTAAACAATAATTACATGTTTTAAGCAGGGCTGTAGAGTTAGAGTTGATGCCTTTTTTAGTGGAGTCTAGAGTCAGAAAATTTGTACCAGCTCAGGCTACAAAAAGTATCATAAAAACTTATTTATTATAATCTAAGACTAGCATTCAGTGTTTGTAAAGTTTTTTTAAACATGACATTAAGTATGTACCTTTTATTAATGAAACTTGAAAGTTAACAAATCTATGAGTTTACTTCACAAATTTCAAACCTACTTTATAATCTATACAATCATAATTATCAAACATCTCTAAAGTCTAAATTGATATGTTGAGTAGAGTATATCCAATAGGAATGCTAGTTTATTACTTAGTCTTGCGAATAGTTAATGTCATCAGAGTAAAGTGTAACTTTTCAGTGAGAGGTTGTTGTTGATATTGTTGTTCATCGGTTACATGTACATAAATTATGTTCAGAAACTTATGAATGTATTCGCAATAGATAGATTTTGATCCATTGCCTCCAACGTCATTAAGAGCCTGTTTTTGACCTACATACAATCAATTAAAGTATTATTATGATTATTTTTTTACATTGAATAATGATTAATTGAATGTTTGTATATTAATAATTAATGTACGGTTTTACCTTTCACAGTTTATATTATAATTTCATATAATTTTTGTAGAAAAGTGGGATTTATATAGTCTGGAAAATAAAACTATTTCTATGATTCCCTTTAAAAGAGCGAATACTTTAATCAAATGAACAGGTTTATCAGTTATGAGCGTAAGCAATCAGGGTTTAAATCCTATAAAACTCTCAGTAATAAACAGTTGGAGAAGGAGATACAATAGCGAAACGATGAATCGAATAGATTTTAACGATTTATCCAACCTTCCGAACTTCAAAGGAGTTCGTCAGGTTCCTCGTAAGAATAGAGCTTTTTCAGTTATTGAAAAAACTAACAAAGTTGAAGATGCATCCAGGAAGCGAAGGGGATCCGTAGCTTATATAGGTAATGACTGATTATTGTGCCATTTTATTTGTATTCATCAACTTGTATTTCCCTAATAATATTATAGAAAATACGAAAAAACCGCCTGAGAACATTCATAAAGAGCTGTCCAAAAAATTGATAAAGCTAGATAGCATTACTTCAATCCCTCCTAAGACTGAAACAACTATCACTGATAAACAAAAATTGGGCATATATTATGAAGACAATATTTTTGAATATCTTCTTAATCGAGAAAAGAAATATATTGTCAACTATGAGGTTCTCACTCGAGGTAACCCCAAGATTGTGGAATGTCGAGCACTAGCCATTGATTGGCTAGTGTTGGTTGCTCATAAACTGTTCATGTCTCAAGAAACTGTCTATCTCATGGTAAACCTCGTTGATAGAACTTTGTCTCTTGATAATCTCAATTACGAAAGGATTCAGCTTCTGGGAATTGCATCTCTGTACCTTACTTCTAAAATAGAAGAGTATTATCCTGCAAGTGTTAGTGACATGATCAAACTGTCTCAAAATGCATATGAAAAAGAAGAAGTGTTTGCATTAGAAAAAGAACTTCTTCAGCTTCACAACTTTAACGTCCATGGTGTCGAGCCCATGACTTTTATGAATCGACTTATTCTTTCGACAAATCACTCTGAGGATGCAGACTTTAAGGAAACGGTCATACTTCTTTACGATACCCTTTTAACGTGTAAGCATTACTCTTCCTTAAGGTGCTCTCTGCTTTCAGCTGGGGCTGTTTTTGGTGCTGTAACTTTATACGGTGACAAATGGACAGACTCGCTTGTCTCTTGCTCCAAATATAAAGAGTCAGATTTGGCTGTTATAGCTAAAAAAATGTTGAAAAATTTATATTTCATGAAAACTGAGACGAGTATACCGGCTCTGAACGGAGTCAGAAGAAAGTATCTGAGCAAGTCTCAACATAGGGATATAATTAATTCGGGTAGAATTGATATTCCTCATCTAGTCTGTGCCATTCATGCAATGTCGAACAAAATCAAGGCACCGAGTACCAAATGAAGTTTGACTAATTTTCTACTTATTTATATCACGAAAAGCTTATAAAATAACTTTTCATTATTTCTATTTATTTATGACATTCAACTACGAAGCAAATTTTATTTCTTCGGCATAATGATTATTTTTTTGATGAATTAAGTGTTTATTTTGTATCTGAAGACTACAGAATTGAAATATTGACCCATGATTAATCTATATTTCATTGTATTTTATGTATTTTTTAATCTTTCTATGACCAATGACTGACTTATCCATGGAGGTTCATTATTTTTATTCAATAATAATTGATTTAAAATATGTATTTTCATAAATATATTTAATAAAATTATATTAGCACTTTTTTATCTTGATTCATTGCTTCTACGAGCTTCTTATATTATTCATTGTCATTCTTCATGAGATTGTCTTGTAAAATTTTCATCTTAACAACTCAGAATTGGATAAAAATTAGACTTTTACTCCAAATATAATTATTATTTTTAGAAATCAAAAGACTGTTTTCCGGGATATTAGAGTCCTTTATTTTTGTAACATAAGACAAAACTGTGGTGTAAATCATATCTCAAATATATATCTTTTATCAGGGGGATCAATGTCAAGTAAGTATTTCTGAAAAGAAGAAAATATAATATGTGGAAATAACATTTTCTCGGAATTTATTTTTATAAAAGCTCATTTTGGGGCTATGGACTTCCATTATGACCATCAACCGCGTGGATCAAGTTTTATTTTATATTGTTAGTCCAACTGATTTCATTTTTTTATCTCAGAATATCTTGACATTGTAATATTTAAATGTGAAGAGGATAAAATTTTCGATTTGAATTATGAATGAAAGGAAGTCCATTACTTATTTTATTTTGTGTTGACCTTTTTAAATACATTTAAAAAAAAAATTATTATGTTAACTAATTGTGTATATATGTGACGTTTATTCATCAAAATTGGCCAAAATTGTGTTTATGAAAATCGACCAATAAGCTCAAATAATCAATTAAGTTCTATTTTTTTAACACCGAAAAGATTGATTCATTGGGTGGAATCATAGTTTGTTTGAGGGCCCTGGAGTCGTGTTCCCTCGAAGTATGATATACTTGGTTCTAGGGATCTTAGACCCCCCATCCTTTAACCTCCCGTCTTTTTGCTCCCTAATATTTTACTCCCCGAGTCATTCACCCCTCCAGCATTTTAGCCCCTATTGCAATAAAATACAACCATACAAACAAACATTCAATCATTTAACAACCATACAATCGTTATTATTATTTATTTAACTTATGTCAGTATTAGTCCAGCGAGTTCTATAGAGTTCTCTATACTCCCTGGTGGCCAGAGCCCTATAAGTATAGTTGATAATATTGTAGAGAAAAACGCGTGCAAGGAGAATGATACCAAAAAAGACATATGGTATCATTGTTTAAAATACTGATGTGATTATCATCTGCCTGCTTTATTATGATTTTTGAGGGTATAACGAATGTATTTATTAGCAAAATGTTTAATGAAGATATACTACGTATAATTGACTTTGACGTGTTTTATCCGTTACAGTAGATTTGAAAACGTCACACTCCATGAAATTGTAATTCATTATGAACCTTATTCTCAGAATAATAGCTAATGAAACGACAAAGTAGAGTATTTGAAATATATTTGAAGCTCAAAGTTTAAAGAAGAAGGCTTTAATTAAATATAATCTACATACTAAAAAATAAACAATTAAACATTTAAGTTAAATATACATAATTAGACAATTAAAATCATATAACTATTAATAATAATAAATTATAAATACAGAATATTGAAATAATAGATTGATCCAGATAATTTTTTCTTGTTTTAACATCGGAATTCAGTTAAATATGTCATAACTTTAGGTTGCAATACACAAGCGAGACGTGGAGTTTAATCAAAAAGATAATCACCCCTCTTCTTCATGTGGAAGTTGCTATATACAATTGTGCACAGGATAGATATATCTCTACCGATGAGATCGAACTAATTATTAATAATAAAGTAAATGTCAAAATCATAAAATTAGACAATAAATATATTAATAAAAAAATGTTAGAAATAAATTCATCGTAAAGATTTAGAGCAAAAGCTAATTATGTAGTAATGTCCGGCAATATTACTCCCTATTAAGAGCATCAAAAAGATTTTCCCCAGTTATTTAAACCATATGCTTATATAACAACATACTATTATCACGCAATCCTCTTCTCGTACTGTGTACTCATGAGGACGACCAGGACAATGTTTTTCTAAGTTATCGACAGATAATTATGTATTCAACAACATTACTCATAGTAACATTGTAAAAAAAAAAAAACTCTCAACCTCTAAAAATTTGCATAAGGATTTGCATTTGCTTAGAAAAATAAAATTCATGCTTAATACTGCCAATTAGAAATTAACAGGCCAGCTAAAAAACACACCAAATTTACATGTATGCATATAGTATTAGTAATACTGTCTTACTGAATGCACACCATTGTTAATATCAGCAGCCTGTTATATGATTCTAGGGGAGAAAAAAAAAGTACTGCTATAGAGAAGAGAAGATTGTTCAGGAAAAATATCGTAATTATATTTAAAGATATATTTATTTTATTATGCATTTGAAAAACAATTTACAGCAAAGATAGCCAAGAATTCTTCTTTTAGAGGGAGATGTTACTATAACCATGAGTGATTAAATTATGAACAAAAAAAAAGGAGCACATGCTCAACCATTTTTCCTTTTTTAATTGCTACGCTTAGTTTTTTCTTTACAAACATACGATTGGTAATCCAAAGTATGATTCTTTCCACAGCTGTAGTCATTATTGTTTAATTCCCGAGTAGTGAACGTCCTTTTCTACTACATTCAATTAATTATATTCAAAATCTAATTGTACCTGATTCGTGTGTACTCATAAAACCCTAAGGATTTGTTGCAAAATTATAATTGTAAGTCCTTGTTGGACTCAGAGTATAATTAGGGATCAACATCGGAGTAATTCTTGCCAATGTCATTGTATATTTCTTTTTTACTTCCTCCCTCCTCACATTTGATTGTAGCTTATCTAATGAAACTTCATTAGATAAGCTGTTCTCCTACAAAATATTCTTCCAATTGTCAAGGTTAACATGCTGATTTTCGGTTTCTTTTTTAGCAGTTTTAAAATATGAACAATTTTTACACTACTACATAAATTGTACAGTTTGATAGCCCAAAGTATTGGCTACAATTAATAACTATTTAAAAGAAAGTTTTATAATATTTGAAACTGAAGATTCATAAAGCAATAATTAAAACACATCCATTTGAACACCAGCCAAACATTTGATGTCGCAATTTTTACGAATTATGTCGAAAATTGTATCATTGACATAACTGTCCTGTGGCACCACTGTCCTGTGGCACCAGAATATGGGCCATTGGACCTTACCAATTTTGAGGAATTCTTATAAAAATTTGAAAAAATATGGTAGCCTTCTGTAATTTTCTTGATGCCAAATGTTAATTATTAATTTGGAAAAAGAAATATTCATTCAAATATTGTCATTTGAAAAAAAACTTTTATTTTTTTCAAAGAACTTATTTGCCATTTATAAAAAAAGTTATATAAAAACTGTCCAAAAAGTCCCCCCCTCTCAGAAAAAAATGTTTCTAGGATGTTTGGCAAAAAACCTTATTGCCGACTGCCATTACTCCGAAGGGACACTTTGTCCACAAAAATAATAAATATATTTTAGGATGATTCATATTATAATACTAGGCAATTATCTATTAGACTATTCCAATGACAAACACACCATCATAACTGTAAGATTAGAGACAACACCCGGAAAGAGAAGTGCCAATCAGTACTTGATCGGATACCTAGGACCCCAAACACATTCGATATAAACGATTACCTCATTCACATTGCCCATTAAATCTCAATCATTGATTAATTTACTCACTTTTTCTTTTCTTTAAACATTTTTTCTCTTTCCAATTTATTTGTTTAATTAATTACACAGGGGAACAATTACAGGGGTGATATTTTTTGCAAATGAACATAAAACAAAAATCAAATTTATCTATGAGCGCAGAATCGAAAACTGATCTCAGCTTTTCTATAATTCATTTGAATTCTGACATATCTGAGATTATAGTAATTCGGGACTATTATCGTTCAGAGTAATTTTTTACCCTTAAAACAATCACAAATTAAAATTAGGAATAATAAAACTTATGTAAAAGTGTCTAAATTCAGATGACTGAGAAAAATTGAGATCAGTTTTGGATTCTACGCTCAAAGATAAATTCTTTTTTTGGCTTGAATTCATTTGTATAAAATGAGTGTTCCCTTGTGTTATCTGTATGGGTGGATATCGAGCGAGTGCGAGTAAAACGCAGGAGCGAGACATATGGTACTACTGATTAAAGTTATGGTTTTGGAGGAAAGAATACCACGTCACTTTCGCTGGTTTTCCAATGGCAAAAGAGGCACACAAGTAATAAAGGAATCAGGGGCCCAGGTTATATAATTATCCATATAGATTATACATTATAAACTCTACCTTATAAAGAGAATTGTGATTGAGATAAGTTATTTCTGCGTTACATATATTATACACCATAGAAACTGAAGGATTCTAATAAATGAAATATTTTTCTTAGAGTAAGGGAAGGAGGAAAAGCACTTCAGAAATTCAATGAAGGAGCAGAGGATGTGAACGTTTTCTATTCCTCACTTGGGCTTCCAGTCGATTATTCTTTCTTTTTATGGACCTCAATAGTTTTTATAGTAGTATACAATTATTCTGTAGAAGATTTGGAGGAATTTATGCATTTTGGAGCATAGAGGCAATGATTCACTAGGTCGGAAGTCATTATCTTGAAAGGGAGGAGGTATCTGCATAATGAACGATCCTTCCATTAAAGAAGATGAGATCAATCGAGTGAGGTACACATAGACGAGATCCCTTGAACAGAACATGAAGAAAGGATCAGAAGGCGTATTGGTAGGATATCCAAATGGATGATGTGGAGGGGGGCGAGTGAGAGAAACAAAATATTATATCTATATTTAAATTCACATATATAAAAAACCTCCAAGAGCTCTTCTTGTTTTTCTCTTTGAATATGTCTCATAGAAGGACTCTAATAAAGATCAATTGAAGGCTGAGAAATAATTATCGGCGGAACATACTTCATATTTCTCACTTTATTAAAAAGTTCCCTGTCCATCGGAGCATCAGAGGAATCTGCCAATGACATCCGTAAGGGAGGAGCTGGTCCCAACAAATAGTGCATTGGCAAAAATGAGGCTCCCGGTAAGGATGGGATTGATGCCCTGAGGACTTCTCCCAATCTCCTCCAAATATATTTATTTTAAAATGCGTTTTTAAAACAATTTAAACCATTGATAGGTGAGAATTCTTCTTTTAGAGGGAGATATTAACACACCTGCAACTTATTAAAAAATGAATAAAGCGAACACACAACCAACAATTTTCCTTTCTCTAATTTTGAAACTGTGCTGTTTCATTACAAAAATGACATCCTTACTCATTAGATACATCTAGCTTTACCCATGAGTGGGGCTTTAGGTGCAAAGTTTTATCGAATGTTACAGCTGTGCATTGAAATTAAAATGTAATATGATTTTAGAATGTCTTTTTTTTTTACATTTGAATATAAGTTTAAATAAATTAACATAAGCCTGCTGTCTTGAGGAAGATCTAGAAAATTAGTTATAGGTTTGGCTAACCAGGAATTCTAGATTTCTGGGCAATGTATCAGAACGTAAGTGCAAAATAACAAACAGTGCTGAATTGAATATACAGCTAATATAAACGAATGGAGGAATCTCTTGTTTTAGTTTTCTGTAGAACCAAAATCAGACAAAAATCGGCTAAGATTTCCAGCCATCAGCTAAATGATATTTTTTCCAGCTAGACAATTCAAAAATCAGCTAAATCTAGCTGGAAGTCAGCTAGCCTGGCAACACTGCAAACCACTCATACACCATGACGTCAATATTAAAAAGCATGTTGGAAGTCAATCATCAGTTCTACACGCGTTATGGTACAACCTTGTATTTCTATTAACCTTCTATACATCTAGTTAAATCTAATTTCTATATATATATATGTGTATAATTTATATTAGTGTCCTTGTTTATTCTGTGAAGTAAAGTCTTAGGACCAGTCCTTAAGACTATCAGCACTAGAACTGATTAAAAAAAAAGAAATAAAGTTGATTGACGTCATTAAAGACAGAAATGTATAAGTTTTAGGACTGATATGTAGGACTGAAGTGGACCATACCGAGACTGAATTAGACCGGACTGCTGTCTTCAGTCCTAAATATAATGAGCATACTTTTCTAAACGTAGATCTAAAAGTTACAAAGATATTGAGATCTAAACTAGTTCCTGGTTATATATCCCTATTCTTTAAATAGTCAGGCAACCTTAAAAAAATCAACTGTGTTATATCATTTTTTTTATAGATAAGCTTCTAATTTTTCCATTATAACTTTATGAAAAAGTTATCTAAATTATATTTGTATATCTATTTATTGATCAGGGCGTCCGCAAGGGTAACCTGAAGCCTACATCCCCCCCAAAAAAAAAAAATATTTTTTCTAACAGCTGAGTATTTTTGAATTTTTTTTTGTAAAAAATATTTAGTTTTTCAATTAAACTCCAAAATCAAACTCTGAAACTTAGTTCCGATATAAATTATAGCTTAATGGTATTGTGATGCAAATTTAAACTAGACTGGGCACAATCCTTTACTTACTGTGATTTTTCTTAAATAAAATATAATTCCTAGTGTTGAAACTTGGTCCAGCACCGAATTGAAAGAGCATCCAGGCGATTAAGGGTTAATTTAATGGTCTGTTACTGTGGCCATACATAATATTTGTACCAAGTTTGATCAAAATCGATCTGTAACTTTTGCCATGATCCCGCAGCGGAGAAACAAACTAACAAAACAAAAAGAGGCAAAAAAACAACTTCTGCTTCATTGGCGGAAGTAATTTGTAGAAAAAAAATCCTTTAAAAAAGAGTGTATTTCACATCTCTTGAGTACTCCTGATCAATTTAACAAATGTCGAAATTATGAATTGAGCCATATTTTATTTAGAAGATTTGATATTATACAATATGATGAATTGATAGCTACTAGGAAAGCATAAGTCTTTAAACAGAGTTTATAAAATTAGATTTATTTTTTTAATTTAGAATCCCTAGAATACTTAAAGATATACATGGTTACCCTTCATGCATAATCGTACAAATATTTGACTATATCAAAGTTAACAGTCCTTGACAAATTACGAATAAAATCCAACCCTGCAACACATTTATACTTGGGCATATCTAAATCCCCACCAACTTGAACCAAATACTGAAGTGTCACAAGAGTAGATATCTGACTGAGGATATTCGCAGAGGGGGAAGCTCTGTCCTCAACAATGGCATAGAATATAGCTAAAAGACGATCTATTGGAAAAGCCTTGGGACCAGTCAATTGGGATGAATACCTTTGTTTGGCTTTAATCATTGCCTTAGTCTTTCCTAGAAGTTAAATGATGCGTTTTTATATGATAAATTGAGACATTTTTTTTAAAAACTTACTCTGTTTCCCGTGATGCTTCACAAAAAAATCGTTTATCCGACTTGGATGGGTTGTGAGAGGATAGATAGGCGGCAATGAGAAGGAACTTTGAGAAGAAGGGAAGCTCTACTTTTAGTCGTTCCTTCATGGATACAACCTCTCCTCCCGACTCCCTATATAATACATTCTCTCCAAGGGCTTTCAACTTGGGCTCAAAAGCGCGAAATAAAGCCCTCATACTCGTTGCTCCAATGGATTTATCATCCACTGGCTCCTTATACGTATTAAAATGATCGAATGCTAACCCAAGTAGCTCTTTGACATTACGTGTGACGGAAAAGAAGGACGCTACAAGTATGTTAGCGTAGCCATAATAAAAAGTGCTAGGATATCCAGACATTGCGCTCTCAACTTCATGAGAAAGAATTTTGATGGTTTGCTCTTTGGTATACTGGGGAAGGTGTAGGGGAAAGAGGGTAGTATCAATGCGTCCAAGAATTCGGTGAGGAGGGATTTGTGATATAAATAGAACACATATGTTTAAATCCGTCATTTCTCGAATGCGGAGAAACCCAGAGAGGGTTTTTGGATCTGTTGATCTCAAGCGATCCGCAGAATCTAAGGCGAATACTATTCTTTCTTGAGAGGGGATTTGAAGTGAATTCAGGGTTTTGACAAAGTCGCCAAAGTTTTCTATGTGAGATTTATCCCATGGCCTGTAAATTAAAAATTATTTATTATACGAAAACATAGACATGTTAAGTGTAAGGATAATAACAATCTTAAGCAAAAATCAAGGAAAAGAGATACTCCCAGTATAGTATTTTACTTCATATATACAGCCAATAGTTCATACATATTTGAGTCAATTATAGGTTTAATATTCAAATTTGTTGGATGTGTGTAGATACCAAAAAGTTTGAGCTATATCTTTATTTGAAGTAAGAAAGTATTAACTTATATATGGTCCCTTTCAACCATAAAATCCATCAATTTCTCATTATTTTATTATGAGCTTTTGTTATTTTAATTTGCAATATACTCAAAGGGTTAATTAGAAGTATTTGATGAACGAAATAGATGATAATTTTGCGTATTACAATACAAATGTAATCCACGCATAATTTTAGGGAAAATCCTTTTATCTTGCTTTTGTGTTGACGGGCCGAATTGTCTTTTCTTAAAATAAAAGTCAAAATTGTCTTTTCTTAAAATAAAAGTCAAAAAAAAACATTCTGTCAAAATTGTAAGTGAGCACGTAGGAACAAAATCCAAGATTAGATTTTATGCCAAAGATGTCAATAAAAAATAAATTATATTATGTGGGTGAGATTTTCTATGAAAACCATAGTTCAGCCTACCTCAAGGAATTCGGAGAGAAATACAATTCTTCACAAAAAAAATTACAAAATATGAAAAAGGAAAATGGACCGAGGTATGGTTTTTTTTTAAATTTAATAAGAAAATTAGGAAACTCACAGATTTAAGGTCTTTAAATCTACAAAAAAAAACAACTATAAAGTCAATCAACAACAAACAGGAATCTTTTGGCGAAAAGCCTTCTTTTACGGAAATATTGCATGTCATAAATTGTAAAGACTTGACTTTTTCATACATTCCAAATTTTTTTTCAGTAAAATTGAAAAAGTAATATGAGACATCCTAATATAAACTTTACTATTCATTCTAGAGCTACTTTCTTTCGACTTCTGAAAGCAAATGCCATTATCTTTCAGCCATACTTTATTCAAGCTAATTCTGCCATCCTTGTGAAGAAGGTATGTATTTATTATTTTTACCTTTTTCCCGCAGATTTCTTAGTTTTATTAATTCCAGTCTAATAGTGAATTAAATGTGTTGCTCAAAGAAACAAAAAAAAAAATAGAAAACATTGAATACAATGCGGATAATTATATGCTAATAAGTATTAGTTTCCAAGATGATAATTTTCTTTAGTCACATAATAAAATATTTGAAATGTTTCTATAGGATAATATGAGACACACTAATTGGGGTAATATTGGTGGTCATGGTTTTGTGGATGTTTCTGACATTGACATGACGCTTCTGAAGCCTCAATTTGTTGATGCATTCAGAAATTTGTCACACTCTGCTAAGGAGGAGATGTAGCTTATATAAAGCCCATGTTATATATTACTGTTAATGCATTATTACTTAATTAACAGCTAAATAATAGCAATAAACCAATTTAGTTTATTTTACCTAATGCAATTTTAGTGGCCCGTATTATTCTGAGCATGGACCAATCGCAGGTTTTCAAATAAGGCTTTTAACTTCAAATATTTTTGTGCGTTCGAAATAATTGCAAATAATCTTTCATTCAAAACATAAAAGTACATGTACTGTGAAAGTTCTGGCTACATGACTATAATTTATTAAAGAATTTAGGAGATGATTAAAAAGCGTCTCATAAATTCCACCAAGGTCAGTTACTATTATCTACTGGCAACTGGGGTGTCAATGCTATGGTATATGGAGTTTAAAAAGTATTCCTTTTGATTAAAAAAATATTATTGACAAATTTTGAACCGTTTTTATGAATATTTAGAGTTACATTAAGGCCCTTAAATCATTCGAACATGTTTTTTCTGTTGACGGTCCGCATATGGAGTCAATTAATATATGAAAAGTGAAATGCATTGACGATAGAATGGGCACCATACGTTAGAAGATCTCTGTAGATGAGTCCCATGGAGACGGAGGATTGAACACATGAAGAATAGGATTTTATTCCAACCTCTTGTTTGGCTAGAAGCGTTTTTCCAGATGATGCAGATCCCCAGAGATATACAGATGAAGGAAACCCCTTTTCATCGCCGGCACATAGTCTCTGGAGAATTTCGGATTCTTCCTCACGACACAGAATCGGCATTTCTTTCTCTATAGACTTTGTCTCAGAGTATATATATTCAATTGACTATTTAATATTTCTCACTTTTTAGTCAGTGGGATTTCCCTCTCTTTTTTGTTTTTTTTCTTTCTATTTAATTCAACTATGACGTCATCTTTTCGTCATCAAATATCATAATAATAATAGTAATTTAAAAAAATCCCTAAAAATGGCTAGATTTTTACAATTTTAACATTCAAATTTTTGGATGATTATTCAGGACAACAAAATTTAAAATATCTTCTTGAGATACTTCTTGAGTTTGATTGGTTACTAATGTTTTTTGTTTTTCTCGTTTCAGGTAATTGTTCTAATTGCTATTAACGTGTAAGAGTGGAAAAATAATCGATCGAGGAGACAAAGGAAGGAGGAAAGAGGAGCCGTTTAAATTTAAAACCAATTGTATTAACGTGAAGCGAGTGAGAGTAAGTTTAATCCTATCAATATAAAATTAACACCTTGAGTTTCGATATGTCTCATAAGAAGGGAAACTTTTGGAATGGGGAAGAGGAACTTAACCTCCTCGAGTCGGAACTGGGCTTGATGCATGAGTGTTATTACGATGGGGAGATCGGTACCCCCACGAACACTAGCCTTGCCTTGGCGATTGGTGGGATTGACTCACGAAGAGTCAAAAATAAAAGGAGGACGAAGGAGTACAAAGCTGCGTTGAAGCTTTGCCTTCCGACCATTCTTCCTGAGCATGGGGTGAAACGAAGGGATCCAGGTGGTGTGAAGTACCAGGTTGGAAGGTGGACTATTGCGGAGCAATCTGTGATAGCAGCTATGCTAGCTAACAATCCCGGTTACGGCTCTAGCGCTATGCTGGAATTACTGGTTCAACAACTTGGGGGCAGATCCCGGGAGAGTATTCTCAATAGGCTCGCAAATGTTCAACAGAAAGCGTTGAATAAAAGTGTAGCTGAGGCCTTAGGTAGTGCCCAGCCAATAGACTTCTTTGATAGTTCCCAATATTAAAAAAAAATTAATTTTTCACCAAAACAAGCTGCGTGACTAAAGCTGGTGCTCTACGTCTGTTCCTCAATATACTCCAGATAATATAAGAGCTCATTTAAAAATTGCCCTCATAGTTAGGAATCATTATCAACAAGGGAGTGATATTGTACAAACCCATAAAACCATAAAAAATACACTTTCCCCACATGAGGTTGAGTGACTAAGCCTTGTTCCACTCCAGATATAATATAACTCATTAGGCATGTATTTTTTTCTTTCTGTTGAATTACACTGTGACGTCATACTTTCGTCATCCATCATTCAACTTTATTTTCATCATGTGGATACCAAGGATCTCTCAGGAATTACAAACCTTCATCCAAAACCTTTCCCGATCCTTCTTTCCTCCCTCACCTCAATTCGCACTTTCCTCTCCTGCTCTTAGATACACACCATCATCATGCCAAGAGCCATCTCCTTCCCTCAAAGACTCCATCCTTTGGGGCGTCCCAAAGAGACGCCGATCTTTGGAAAAGAGAATGACGCGTCGTTTTGGATCCAAACAATGGGGAACATGCAAACTCGTTCCCATGAATTACCGTATTCAAGTAGATAACAACACGGGAGAGTTCTTTCAACTCGGTGAACTTGCGCCACGAACCTTCCGATACATTATGAACGAAACAGAGATCATACAGAGCAAAGTAAAGAATATTTTTGGAAAAGGAGCTAAGGATGCGGATGTTTTAGTTCAATACTTGGGGGAAAAGACGGATTCCTTTGGGAATAATAAAAGTAAAATTATTGAAATGGAAACAGAGAGACCCAAGTTCTTTAGTCGTCATTTACTTGAAAAGTCTGCCAGTAAAAAGGAGTCTACGATGGTTCGTCCTACAGGACTTGGTTAACACTCATATCTATATAGGAGTTGACCTAATTAATTATTCTTACAGTTTATGTATTAGTTTTTCTTTGAAGGATATGTTTTATTAGCCTATATTTTGACTCATTATACGGAACATTGTTCAATTTTAGTTCCTTCAATTGTTTGTCAATAAAATCTCTCATCAAATTGGATATATTTCTTCTTCGATCCATCTCATAATATATTTTATGTTGGTACTCCATTAATTAATATATTTGTAGATGGTCAAAGGTCGTTCTCTACCACAATTTATTTTTAGATGAGGTATATTCTCTGTGATTGTATTTCAATTCATCTTTTTATCAATACTCCCTCAATCAATGGTCCCTCAACATCAAAACAATCTTAAACAAAAAGCAAGGAAAGGAGAAACCCCTAATTTTTAGTTCATATAGACATACAGCCTCATATTTCACATACATATTTGAGTCAGTTATATTCAAATTTGTGGAATGCGAGTAGATATCAAAGAATTTAAGAGACTTATATTGACCCCAATATGGCCTCTTTCAACCATATAGTACATTAGTTATCATTCTTTTATTGTGAAGATCAATTATGGCTTCTTAAAGTGTAATTTACGTCGCAGCCTAACGGCGAATAAGAATAATTTGTTATATATTAACGATAATAAGAATACAAATATTTTGAGAAAAATAATTATATCTTGCTTATGTGTTAACGGACCACATATATATTGAAACCCTAGAGCAGTGGTTCTTAACTCTTGTTTTTTCTTTTCTTTAGTGTAATTAACCTCATTCCTAACTTTGGAGTATGGGAAGATAATGACTGAAGCAAATTAAAGCTTTATTCATAAAAGTTATATTCATTTAAAATTTATTTTATGCCAGCATGCACACTAGGAAGTTCTATTATCTACTGTAGTTATTCTTGGGGAGATATTGGCCATTTTAATTTGATTTCTGTCTAAAAATTGGCTATTTTTAGACCTCCTATACAGTCTTGAATATGATTATATGAGCCAAAAATTGTACTTAATATATTTTGTAATATTCAGTTAAAAATATCTTCAAAACATTGTTTTGAGCTGAGATTTTTAACATTGTATAATATTTTTTACGTCTAAGTATTGTTGAGCTAGGTTGCGATAATAAAAAATCTGCAGACAACTCGAGTCAGACTTTTAACAGTTCTGTTTATTCGGTCATATTATAATACTAGAAACCCAGTGTAATTCTAGTTTAATATCATTATTATGTGGTGGTGTTCTTCACTAGAACAGGTTTCATGATTAAAGCTGGTACTCCTAAATTTTCATTTTACATATTATTAATAATATGTTTATTAGAAATCATAAGCGTCTTCTCTGGGATTATAAATTGAAGGAAATACCATTTTGGGGCTTAAATTGGATATTTTTACTTCATAAAATAGATAATTTTCAAAACTCCATTAAATGGATTTATGAATCCATATGATGAAAATGATAAACCCTGATATTTAAATATAATCAAACTAATAGTTACTGAAAATCCATCAAATGGGTTGATTTGTACAATTACTTTTTTCCTTTGGGTAGGTTAGAAACGAAAAAAGTAGGATAATATGAGAAAAATATATTTATGAATAAAATAAAAAAAACTTAACACATGCATTGAATACTACTTAATACCAATAATAAACAGTGATATTCGAATTAAATCAAATTGAGAATCCCTTCAAATGGCTAGATTTGTTCATTTTTTTCATCAAGAGATCTTTACTTTGAAAGAAATGAGTTCGCATGTTAATTACCACCCAGCTCATTTGTATATACCAGTGCGACCAGCTTATCACATTTGCAAAAAAATATTTGTGGATAAGTTTAGATTTGAAAATCACTATTTTTATGACCATCTGTATAAACATAAAAAAAGTCTAGCAACCAATTAAAGCACAAAAACTACCCTTTACTGTATCCGGGTTAAAAGGTCACAATCAGATACGAATGTAATTGAACCTGTACCTTTAACCCCACTTTTTTTTAGGTAAATTATATTATATTATTTAATTTTTTAACATTGGGTGAATATAACGTCGCCATTATATAATTTGGCTTCCTAAACCTTTAGGTCCACTACGAAATACATTCCAGCGTTGTAGTTCTAAAGTTACAAATGATGTATAATATGGGATTTATAATATTGATTAAAAAGATTTATTATTTTCAAATTTAATTTTCATATAATTTTATTCGTGATTATTTTTCGAAAACCTTTCAATCTCAATGACTAAAGATTTCAAATAGTTTAGTGAAGTAATATGTTTGTAGATTCTTAATATCTTAAGCATGCTCTTCAGAAACCAGCAAAATCAATAAAGGTCAGGATTGGAGTCCATTCTATAAGCCACTACAGCTTAAGTTAATACTATCAACCAAATAAATAAAAAAGACGCTATTCAAATCCATTCATTTGAGCAACATGAATAGAAAGATTTGGAAATTGTCTAAATCCTTGGGAGTGTAGATCAAAAAGAAAAGTAAATTTTGATAACTTGGATTTATGTCATAATGTCTGATGATAAGTGTTGGATCGGTACCATAATTGATTTCCTAATCAGTCTACTCCTCCCCTGTCAGTTCTTTTTTGTCCCACCTTTTTACCATTCAACAGTCCTAAGGAAAGATACGTCAGTCTCGTGAACAGGATACCTCCCCACTGTAGATTGAACCCCTACAATTTCACTCCCAGAGCTATCTACCCCAATCCATTTTTTTCATTATTATTGAAAAGTACAGCTAGTAAACGATAGATGGCCAAAGTCGTGAATGAATGGTATGGTTTTTAACAAAGATAAAAACCCAGTGTAGAATGGGCATGTTACAAAAAGAAACCAAAAATCAACATGGTTACCATGACAATTTGAAGAAAGAGGAGAAAAAGAGAGAAAGAATAATGCTCATGACGCTTCACTAGATTAGCTACAATCAGCTGTGACAAGGGAGGAGGGAGAGAAGGAAATAAACAAGGATATTGCTAAAAATTAATCCAATGTCGATCTCCAATTCTACTCTGAGTCCAACAAGGACTTACAATTATAACTGTGCAACAAACCCTTAGGGTTACTCTCCGTCTTTTATGAACACTCACAAACATCCAAACGGAATTAGAATATCATTTAATTTATTTAGGAAAGGATGTTCACTACTTAGGAATTAAATAATAATGACAACTGCTAAGGAAAAGAAAATTCCTTCTTTATACTACCACTTACAAATTAACAGGCCAGCTAAACAAAAACACCGGATTTACATAATTGGTTGTTAATATCGGTTATTGTGCAGTATATCTTCATTAAACTTTTTGCTAATTAATAACTATAGGGAATGTTTAAGACTAAGAGGATAAGAGAAAAGTCGTGGAGGATATATTAATACGATATATTCTAGACCCAAAACGAATATGACACTACTCTGACATTTTGTCGCTGGGTATTTAAAGTAAGAAATTTACTACACACTTGTATTTAAAACCGTATCAGTACTTAATAAGTTTAGTTGCTAGTAGTGTAACCGTATTTATCATAAATAGGTTGATACATAATGGGGAGGGGGGAAATATTTCAAGTAATCACCAAATATTGACATTCCAAATGGAAAATGTTTTCTTGTGGAGGGGGCCTTAAATGTTTTATTGGTGATCCACGCTTATTCCAATTGCTTGTTCATAACAAATATTTGTTGTACATAGTGTCAGTCGTAATTTATTCTGTCCAATCTAGTCTTGGGACCGATCCTTAAGGTCGTATCTCCTTTGGACTGACTCTACTAGAACTGATTAAAAAAATAAATAAATAAAGATGGCTAACGTCATCAAGGACTGAACTCTTTAAGTTTTAAAACTGATATGCAGGACTGGACTGGACCGAGACTGAACTGTACTGGACTCTAGTCTTCAGTCCTAAATAAGGACTGAGACATTACATATTGTACTTATTTAAATGCAGAATTCATGAATAATCGTAGGTAGATATATACCGAGTGGTACATTAAAATCTGAACACCTTGAATTTTAACCTTCAACAAGATATACTTTATTACTTAAGAATATAATTTCAACAAAAATTGTACTTTAAATAGATATGTCTCTGAACTCTCTTAATCACCAATGTAGCTGTCCTTAGTGGTAATGATGGCTTCCTGGGGGCGCTGGAAGGCCTGACACCCTCTGCGGATGTAGTCTTCTTTCATGGCGTCTCAGTACTTGCTGACGGCGGTCCTACATGGAGTGCGCGAATATAAATTTGTTGATCCCGTTCAAGTCTCATATTTTTTACATGTACGTAAGTTAGACAGTTCAGGTTTTTTTTTTTTGTAACTTATTGTTTATGCTTTAATATATCGAAATATGAATTAATTTCAATCTCTCAACTTTCATTAGTTATTGAATTAGTAATTAGTCAGATTTCAATGGACAACCTTGTGAAGCAGACAAACATTTCAAAGAATTAGTAAATATTGACATTCCAAATTGGAAAAAAAAAATCAATGAAAAAACTTCAATAAAGGATGCAAAATACAATTGAAAATGGGTCATATCATCATCATATTTGACACTGTTAAAAGCTGTGCCACAGAGGAAACAGTTGAAAAAATGAATATATTATGTATATATATATTACAGTAATGCCTTCAACTCAAGTAAAAAAGTTTCCATCATGATTCAAGTGAGTAGACTTATCATTTTATCTTGCATCTTCATCGGAGCACTTGGAGGATTTGATAGTAAGTCACTAATGGGTTGAAGTAATTTTGAATGTTGTTAGACATGCTTCTTATTCATAGATACATGTGCTGATAAAAGGAGAGATTGTAAAGCTGATAATGTCCTCTGCATGCAACCCTATTACTATTTCCAATGCTCAAGAACTTGTGGATGCACAGGTAAGCGCAATAATAATAGCACTATTCAACTACATATGATACTCGACTCTAGGGGCTTGCAATGATCCTTCTGCTAGTTGTCTTGATGAATCCGGTGATTGCTTTGAAACTCCTCTCATGAATAAATGTCCCCGATTCTGTGGAGTGTGTGAAGGTAAAAATAACTCTTTAATAGGGCGGGCATTCATTTGAGCAAGGTTATTTTCTTCGAGTGTCATCTTAATGAGATTCATTAGAGCAGAGATGTATTTGGAATATCTTAATTTGAGCAAGGTTGAGTTCAGCGACATTTTCATATAATATGCATTAATAGATGAATGACATGAACATTAGACAAAAAAGAACAAGACACCACTAGCTTTTTTATCCACACTCAACCTCGACTGTCAAAAGGGAAATGACCTATTTGAAAAAACAAAAACATATGATAGCTAGTCTTTTGTATTTCTCTTGTTGCCAACAGTGAGTTATGGTTTACAGAATAGTTATAAATTATTATGTAGATTGAATTGATAATCTTACTGTTGTGTCTTAACGAGGTTGAGGAGACACAAACTATTTAAAGGTGGAGAGATCCAGGACGACCGAGAGAAGTGAGGAGAAGGAAAGGCGTAGAGGAATAATACAACACTTATTTAAAGGAACATCTGTATTCTTTAATACAAAAACCTACTCTGCTACATACATAAAATATACTGAAAACGAGGTAAAAGACTGTACTTTACACACATATATATATACAAGAAAATAAGAGAAGAGAAGAAGGGGGAAGAAAACAATAATACATTACACTTACCAATGATGTAACTATACATTTCATTAGTTGATACTTGCTAAAAATAACCTGTTTTAATAGATTTGCGACCTTATTTTAATTATTTTCTCATCGATAGGCTGCAATGACTTAGTTAAACAAACAATATGTGCAATGAATGTTCATCGTTGCAACGAGTATAACGTACTTTACTTGTGTTCAAATACTTGTGGAAGGTGTCAAGGTAAGACTTTTTAAATAACTTGCTCAATAGCTTTGATATTAATGATAAATTATTCTTTGATAATTTCAGAGCGTTGCAGAAATAAAATGGGTTCAGACTATGTGTGCGCTGCATTTAATGCTCGTGGATACTGTTACAGTACCAATAAACACTCTCGTGTGATGAGGGATATTTGCTCTGCTACATGCACCTCAGGTTGTCGTATCAAAAGGCTTCCTTAAAGGAATTATCATACATCGCTATTATTATATAATCATTAATAATAGATTATTCGTCAAATATACTTAACTATTTGCATAACTGAATCATAATATGATTTAAGTGTCCTGGAATTATTTTTTGATATATAACTTACTAGAATTAGTAATTGGCATTATCCTGCGTTGACTAACATATTAACATATTGCTTTATTAATATAGAAAATAACTCCCAGAAAAATCATCCGTGTTACCGTCCGATTTATATGAGCACACTCACACCTAGCTACTCACTCAATACTTAGACGTTCTCTCCTCAGGAATAAAATAATAATAAAAATAACAGCTTGATATATTTTTTAAATATAATGTGATGAGCCAAGGCGTGCATTAGTCTCTAGAGTGCTACCTGTATGTGCTTTACCTAAACATGCTTCTCCCTAAGCCTCAGCTTAAGGGTTATTCATTATTTTTTTTGTTTATACAGAGTGTAATCTCTATTTAACAACCCTACATGATTTTCTTAAACGGATTTTCTCCGGAACTTTATCCAATTTTAGCATAAGCTAATGTTCAATGAAAGCTAAATAAAAAAAAATATATAGTACTCAATATAATCGCATTTGGCGTCAATAACAACCTCGACTTGACCTTAGAAACGGGAGTAAGTATTGATGAGAGTCTCCTTTGGCACATTTCAGAATTCCTCCCAGATCCTGAACATCAGTTTGTATTTTGTGATGCAAGAGGATCTATTGTTATGCCACACAACTCTGCCCTCCACAAATAAGCCCATGAGGTTGTGATCCGATGTGCTTAGAGGCCAAACACTGTGTCCAACAAGGTATTCATTAATTCATAATACTTCATCGATGGCATTTTTTTAGCTGACGCCAAACACTTCTGCTAGCCAGTAAAACAACAAACAACGTGTATTCACTCAAAGTTGGCTGTTAAACAGCAACCGCACCCTCTATAAAATGTTTTTTTTTCTGGTTTAATATGAGGCTTACCCTCGATTTTTTGGAATTGGAATGAATTTCCTTTTCCTAAACGCCTGTCATTATTTTTTAACTCCTGAGCAGTGATCTTCATTTCCTACATCATTCAACTATCCTCAAAACCTGATTATGCATTTGCTTGTGCTTATAAAAGCCGGTTAGTAACCTTGAGGATTTGTTGCAATAATAGGACTTGGAGTAAAATTGATGATCGACATAGGAGTACTTCATGCCAGTTTCCATGTTTATTCCCTTCTCCCCCTCCTGCCGCGTCACAGTGTTGTGTAAGTGCTTATTTATTCGGTCCAGCCCAGTCCATAGGACTGTCGGTCGTTGGGACCAGACCTTGGTATTTTTCATAAAAATATCGATGGTATATTAAGCCAAAAATGATTGATGAAATATGTATAACACAATATAATACGAACATATGATATTATTACAACAGAGTAATTAAAAAGAGGAAAAACACCGTCATTGACGTCACGAGGGATCGATTTTACCTTTTTTAAGGACTGAAAAGTGGTACTTTACTGGATGGGGCTGGACTGGGCCGCGGTTCTTGTTTCTAAATAAGGACCAACACAACGCTAGTCACAGAGGATCTAATGAAACGTCATGACAGCTAAGCTGATCTCCTCCAAAACATTCTTCAAATTCTTAGACTTTTGATTTTTGCTTTTTTTTAACATGTCCAAAATACAGGGTTCGGAAGCCAAACGTGGAAACATGTATCTTTGCAACTCTTCCAGCATTAATGTGCGTCCTGACACTACATATATACTTGTTGTTGACCCATATACGATTGCCAGTTATATAGGGGTATGGGGGGGGGGTCAGGAGAGCAAAATACACTTGAAGGTGATCATCTGAAGTATGTTTTTTTTAATTATTCCATTCACGGAGGCTTTGAAACTGGTACGTTCAGGACGGGCTGAATTTTGTTAAAATAACTTACAAGAAGATCTGATAAAAAGTACTTCTATTCTATCAACCGGATACTGTTCAACTTATTTAATGCTGACCTTGTAGTCACATTTTCTAAATTTTGTAGATTAATTTGATTTTTTATCTAATAATATGAAATCCTCCTTTTACACCCCCCAGTAGCACCTTTTTGAATTACCGCCCCCGACATCAAAGTAGTGGTATCACCCACTTTGGGAAACGCTGTTCTACATAAACAGCGAAATAATAAACGAACGCTTCAAAATATAGCTGATAACCATAAACTCGATTCCTTCTTGTTTATTATTTCTAAAGATTATTTTTCATCAATAAAGATCATTAAACATGTACCTATATTAATATAATTGTAGGAAATTACTCAGTTCAAACCTCTTTTGATCTTGCTGACCATTAGCATATCTTGAGATTTTATATGCTGCGGCTTTATCTGGAATTTCGTAAAAATTCCAGAATTTCTGTTGTAAGTACATTCTTATTTTCGATCCATGTTATTAGGGAAAAAATATTTCGCTTTCTTGCACACTCAGTGGTAACACTTAACTTTATGCTAAGGTCTACAAAATTGTAAAATTATTAAATTTGGAGCTACATGCCTAAAACCATCTGATTTTCTTGAAAATCAGAGTTTTCTTGCTTCTGCCGTCAGGAATAATGATTCAGAAACATTCTTGACAGAAATAAACTCAGATTGATCAAAGCAAGCACGCTGCCGTAAAGAAAATGAATTTAAGACATAATCAAGCCTACAAATATCGTATTAAAATAGCTACTAGTATTTCAAAACAAATTACGAGTTACCGGAAACCTTTGTTGTGGTAGGGCACTGGCGTGGAAAATCTTGAAAATCCTAATTGCTTGGAAGAAAGATTATCCGGTCTTATTTTGAAAATTTAATAACTACAACACAAAACTATCAATTTATTCGGACAAATACTACTTTTAATTTATTGAGGGATTGAAAATGTACAGAAAATATTAGAGTAATGGTTCGAACACTGGGAAACTATCTGTGGTTGTACATCTATTCAATGATTGTCGAAGAGATTGTTATTGTTGGTAGATTGTAAGCATCATATTGGAGAAAAATTACTAATTACATTTTTGGGATACATTAAAAATTGAAAAATGGAAATATATCGAGTTCAGAACAAGATACAGAATCAATAAAACACTGTATGATAATAAAAATACTTTTACATATGTTTTATTAATCCTAATTATGATTTAGGGATTGTTTTAAGGGTAAAAAATGACTTTGAACAATAAAAGTCCCGAAATACTAGAATCCCAGATATTTCAGAATTCAGATGACTGAAAAAAAGGGATCAGTTTAGGATTCAACGCTCAAAGATAAATTCCTTTTTTGGCTTGAATTCATTTGTACAAAATTCAGTTTCTTGGCTAATAGATATAGAGAATACATTTGTCTATGGCTATGAATAAATTGTTTTGTCATCTACAACTCATTTTAAATAAAATTTCATTTTAAACAGCTCAAATACATTCAAAAATTATTTTTTAAATTTGTGTTTCAATTAAGGGCAGAATTCGGTAATCTTTAGAGTTTTATCCATCAATTGGAATAATTTTATAAAATTATACGGCCATTATTAGACTCGTGAAAATTTCTTTCCTAGACACACTGACTGATAAACAAAATATGAAATGGAATAGAGAAGTCATGATGTTATCTATATAAAAAAAACATTTAATCGAATGTTTGATGTCATTTTTTTAATTATAATTTAAAATTATTATTACCAACCGTATTTATACATTTATGTTAAATTAAATAATATATTTATTACTTTATAACCTTTTTAATTTAATGAAAGGTTGCGTTGAAATACAAATAGTAAAATAAACGTACACAGATGGAGCTGAGTATAAGATGTGGCATCTACCTATAAAAAACATAAAATTCAAAAGAACGAGTTATATCATTTTTGGAGTTGGGGATTGACTATCAAATAGTCCTTTCAGGTCATGCTTTTGAAATTGTACTTGGTGTACAGAATCCGTTCAGTGATTCAACAGACAAGCTTATAATCTTGAGCAGCTCTGAATAAAAATCTACATGTTTGGATTTTTCCAAAAATTTGGTACACCTCTGACCTTTGAATTTGATATTTAATTTGAAGCTCACTGAATTCTTCACCTCTGTTACTTTTCTCAAGAAGTCTTTTAAGATTGGTGACCTGACCAAAGTACTTTACATCATCAATTTCCACTCACTTTTCAGCTAGATGTCTGATACAGCCCTCAACATCCTTCCAGTGAGGTATCTCACTCAGATCCATCAACATGAAGTAACCTAGACACAGACTGTACACCTTTTACCAAATCCATTATTTTGCTTTTGTGCCTTTACCTTAAGAGGTATGAAGTTTTTGTTCTTCCGTTCATCAAACATGGTGTTGACCATGCCAATAATTTTTGTAACTTCCACAACTTAATTGTTCACCCTCTACTGAATGTGTGTCTGAATTATACAGATGAGAGAATGCATTCCCCAAATCTTCATAAAACTTTTTTAAGTAGCATGGATAGCTTTTCCTGAGACAGAAAGAAGAATTTCAAGTCTGGATACATCTACAGCAATCTGGAAATAATAAAAACTAATGTATATTGCAGGAAGAGGGGAGAGTTCTGTACTCAACATCAACAAATTTACAGCGCTCCTTCAGATTTTCTGTGCGCACAGTATAGATTTAAAAATGTTGATACATTTTAAATATGATTTCTCAATCTCAACATTCAGTGTGTCTGCTCCATGGTGAACACAATTGTTGAGAATGTGTGCTCGACAACCCACACCAATTACAGATTTGTTCTACAAGGACTTTTTTAGGTGCGAAACATTCCTCCTTTCCTCAGACAACAGATTCCTCCAAAGTTGGAATTACAGTTGTCTCCTGTAAATGAATACTTTTCGAAAATATACATTTCTGCTTCAATGTTTCTTAGATGTATTCTGTAATGGTGTCAGCTGATTCATTTTAGGTGCTTTTAATTTAAATAAATTTACATCGCAGGGGAATATTTCTCAGCTTCATGATTGCTACCATCAGTAGACCTGCTAAAGTACGGCATTTCTTCGAGTGCTTTTAGAGAAACTTCGACAAGGGGCTGATGGGGCTATCACAGCATCAACAATTACTTCTGTTTTGGTGCGAGTAGTTGATATTTTTTGAGCTGTCACCGAATCTGCGAAAATCTTTCTTAGCAAACCAGATGTCCAGTCCATTCATCTATAGCTTTTGGGATACTTTATTGTGTGAAAAGCGAGGGTACCCTCTGCAGCTATAACAGAAGTGTTGGTTTTACTCACAAAAAAGTATGTCATTTACTCGACGAACTCTCTCACCTTGCTGCAGTCTTGTGCTTTGCAGAGTCTACATAAGCCTTCAAATCGTAACCGCCTTTATTTGCGACTGACACATACATGCCTGCTCTGTATGTATGCACTCAGCTTCCAAAGCATCACGGCCCAGGAAAAAACATGTTTTTACTTTTGTTCGTCTGTGAATTTACATTTACGTTTAGGCATGGCTGGAGATGTAATCGGCTATTGGAAACAACGCATAGAGTAGAAGGGTAAGGTGCTCAATATAACTATTAAGCTATGTGGAAGACCCAGAAACACAAATATGCAATTAGGCAAAACAAAAATTAAAAAACTATTTTTTGTTTTGTTCGACGAGGCAAAATACCAGGCGTTTACAGAATATCTGCTGGACCTATGTTTTAAGTCTCGAAAAGAGGGAATGTCTAGGAAAAAAAGAACGCCTATTCATCCTATATATGTATATATCGTAGGAACCTATTTAAAGTCCATAATTAATTTATTTTTGATTTTTGGTAACCTACCAAGAACTAAGCCTAACAGTTTTCCTCGCTTACATTTCTCATTTCCTCGTGCTCCACTATGAAAGAGCATTTGAGTCCATCCCCAAATCCTTTCATCACATAAAACACTCTTCTCTTCTGACACATCCTGGCTCATAACGAAGTGGAAATCTCTACTCTTGCCTAATTTGATATTATGTTTGTTCCCCCTTAAAACAATCACCAAATTAAAAATAGTATTAATAAAACGTATGTATAAAAGTGTTTTTTATGATTATATATGTAGTGATTTTATTAATTCTGTATACTGTTCCGAACTGGATATGCATCTCCAAGGATTTTTGTACCATTTTGTATTTTTTAAGTGATTCCATTTTATATGGGGTTGTATTAGGAAATAGTCAACATTATATTTTTTTTGACTTCGATAATGACGTCATGTCCCGTATAAGTAAGATCGAGGCAATCAAAGGAAGATACTTCTAACATGATTATCTATCTCAAGAGATGTTCGAATTCTGATTCTGAATTCCACGAGGTACAACGGGAGGAGAATTCATCTTACGGAAAATTGTATACCTAATAAGGCAGTAGAATGGGAATTGGGAATAAGATACCAGGATCGAAACAATAAAGCGGTCTATTCATGATGAGTAGATAATTTTGAATATTTCAAAATGGGATCACTTAAAAATACAAAATGAACTAAAATCCTTGGAGATGTATATTTTTTAATATATTTTTATTTAAATTATAGATTGAATACTTTTACATAATATAAGCTATGATATTCTTCAATTCTATGTATTATGAATAAGTTATAAGGGTCTAAAGAAGAGTGTTGTTTTTCATCATTTTTCAGCCTAAAATGGAAATATATCGAGTTCAGAACAAAATACAGAATCAATAAAAACACTTTTACATAAATTTTATTAATCTTACTTTTAATTTGAGGATTGTTTCAAGGGTAAAATATGTCTCTGTACGATAATAGTTCTGAATTACTATAATCCCAGATATTTCTGATGACTGAGAGAAAAACTAAGATAAGTTTTGGATTATTCACCTAAAAATAAATTCCTTATTCCCCTTGAATTCATTTGTACAAAATGAGAGATCCAGAGTGTTATCTATGAAAAAAAAATCTAATGGGATTTAATACCACAAATTAAACAAGCTGACAAAATTTTAAAACTTTTATATCGTGTGAAGCTTGACATAATGGATGCCGTCTTGTGCTTCATATTACATTCACGTTAGAAAAGGTTTCAACAGTGTATGGTTTAAAAGGTTTTAACAATCAATGCAAAATATAATGTTTGAATAACTACTAATAAATAAAAAAGATTTTTGGATGTTGCTAAATAGATTCATGAAATATTTACCATTTATGATCAGCAGCATAAATAAGTGATAAATATTTACAAAATTGACACAATTGAAGTAGTAATTATTACATTTATATATAGCGGGTAGGGCGAATTGTTCAAAATACTAACCTCTTCATAACTAATATATATGTCTCAACAAATTATTCCATAAATACTTGATTATCTGATATAATTTCATAGGGTAGGCATATATTAATTTAAAATGTTGAGTACTAAATAAATAAATTTAAGGGATTTAAATCAAGATAAAACTTTTAAAAATTAGATTTTGAGTTGATAAAATATTCTACGATCTTGGAAGCACCACTATATCTAGTCCGTTTAAAATTGTTAATTGAGCAAAGTAGTTGAACGCTATACTAGAACTAACACTTTGATGTGTTGTTAAAAATTTTATTTGCTGGAGTTTAGCAAGGAACAAATGCGTATAAATCCTAGCATATGAAATTAGCATATGTTAAAATTTTTATTATCAATCAACCTTAAGCTAAAAGCAAGATTTCTAAACCAAATGAATTAAATCTAATTTATTAGTTCACTTTATAAAATTCTTGCGACTTTGATTGGTATTAATAGTTCCAAATTTGTTCCATACTATGACTATTCCTAAAATAAAAACTTATTATCCGCATTATACTTTTATTTCAATGAGATTTTATAAAGACTACCAATTTTGCTTTACCTATACAAGCTTGATCTTTTCTAGTGGTAGACCTTTTTTTCAATTTTTCGAGAGTAAAATTTGAACCAGAGGTTTTGTGAGGACATTTATTTAGCCAAATTATCTGAAAATTGTCATTGGCAGGACTTACATCTAATATGTTAGTCCTCAGCTCTGTTAACTGCCTCAGTACGGGACCTAAACCATTGTAGACCTTGACTATGTAGTCAGACTCGAGCTTGGTCCACTCTTTTTTGATGGAATCCTCAAGAGACTGGACTGGCTCTTGTGAGGAGTGGGAAACACCCTCTTCTCCATATGCGCCCAGATATAGTAGTCAAACGGATTTCCGTATTGAGAGGAGGCCAGCCAGAGGTTGAGATCTGAAAAGTCCGGAAAATAGTCTCTGAGGAGGAGTGTGAAGACACAGAGCTCCGTCTTGAGTGAAAGCAAAGTTGTCCTTGAACTTTTCTCTGGTCCAAGGTAGCGCTTTTATATCGAGATGTTTGATGTAAGCATCTGCATTGAGCCTTTCCTTCCTCTCCATAAAAATGGGAGAACAGACTCCACACCACCCAAAATCATGGTTCAGGCTGAAGTTTTTGTTCTAAAGACATGTCTTACTGAAACTGATACATTGTCTGGATGTTCTGTTGTGATATAGCGGCTGCTGTTCTGCTTATTTACAATGTCATCAACGGTGAAAAAAAGTTCCATCAGAAAAGAGCCAAACCTTTTTCCAAATTTTTGTTGGCTTTAAAAATATTTATAAATTCTTTGTTCTTTCCAACCATCTCTGTTCAGAGATAAGATGTCTTTTTGTCCTCCTTTTGTTGACTATTTTAATAGAAGCTACCAAAATATACGTGTAATGTGGCACATTATAAAGCTCAAATGCCCACAGGGACAATATTACTCATAATTGCATAATATCAATGTAGTGATAGATCAAAATGAAATGATAGTGTCAATAAACCTAGTTTCTAACTAAATTGACTCTTGTTGTAATTCAAAATACATCTTAAGACGAAGAAAATCCAATTTTTACAATTTTCTTATACAAGTTGGAACTTGTATAACAAAAATGACTCCACTTTCCTTGAATAATTGCAGCAAAATAAAATGTATAACTAGACCTAAAATGTGAAACTCTATATGAACAAATGGTTCATATACAGACAATGTGGAATAAAGTAAATTTTGCAAAATTCAACGGGTATTAATTAAAATGCCCACTCTATTGGGCAATTTCCAAATATTCAACAAAGCAAACCCTCATGTTGTTAAATCAACCCTTTGGGCACCATACCAAGATAAAATACCCCCTCCCCACACACACACACACAAACTTATTTTTTAGGTTTTGAGCCACAACATGAAAAAAGCGTATTGCATACGGAGGTATAGATTTGTATGTTGCTTTTGGACCGCACCGATGTGCCTTAGAACCTTTTGGACTGTAGTTCATATTTTAGAAAGGCCCCTCAACGGGCTTATATATGACTGCGATTGTCTTTATCATACATTGCATCTCTTCCGTTCCCTTTAACAAACTGCGGACTTAGGTTTTATGAAGGATTTTTATAACGTATAGTCAACATCTTAACATTGGGCAGCGATTTCTGATATTCATGCTAAGCTGCCTCCCAGATGCCCTTTACAAACTGTAGGTCTATGGGGCATTCAGATTTTGTAAAACGGCCCTGCAACAGGTTTGCATATGGCAGAAAATATGTGTATTATGTTTGGGGCCCTGGTGATGCTTTCAACAACCTGCTCATTCAGAATAATTAGGACAAGCCGCCATTGGCGGTTTTCTGTATAATGCTATAAATTAAAAAAAAAAAATTGCCAAATACATTTTACATAATACTTGGTCAATTTACAAAATGCCCGATATTTCCCAATGTCGAACTCATCTTTCGTTGGTTTGTGTTTAGGCTTGAGTAGGATCCATTATTCTTATAACTAAATCAATTTCTCTCATAGCGTATTAATGATGAATTTGGGTCAAAAATTTAGTTCATTAAGGAAAACTTAATCATTATTATTATGATCCGTAGACTAACCATTTAATCAATTCCTTGTTGAAGCTATTTCATCAAGAAATAGCAATCAAATATAGTCTTACGACCATCTGCATTAATTGTGTCACTGCATTAAGCGAGCATATACAGTTTTCTAATTTAGAATTGTTGCAAATTAAAAGGAAAAAAAGCTTGGTTTAAGAAGTGCCTGCACAAATAGATTTTTTTTTTTTTTCAGTTGCTCTTGCCTGATCCCAATATACAATTTTTACTGAATTTGAGTTCTGAGACCTCAGCTCGTGAGGTCCTTGGTCAAAGTGAGTATTTCGTTAAAATACAAAATCCATGCAAGTTATATTCGAATTGGTCAAAAATGTCAATAAAATATTGAGCCGTAATCCCTTAAAAAGAGTTAAAAATTAATGGAAATCTTCTACTTTTCTTTATTTTTGATTAAGATTGTTTTTATATTGATAAAACACACCAAAATGTAATATATTACTTTACATAATTAAGATTTAAAAAAAAAATAATTTGAAAATGACATTATATTGAAATTTAAACTGAGTGAGCATAATTTTGAAATTCCGTTTTCGTTATACAATAAGGATTATTTACCTAGGTGATAACTAAATATGAATATACGGAGGCTAGGTAATTTTGATTTAAACCATTTCGCCTTAATATATAAATTAATGAAGTTTATACTTGGAAAATTGAAGATCCCTTGGAATTTTTTTATCAAAATATGTAATATGTATTACAATAAAAGACATAAAATGGTTGTTTTCTGTTAAAAAATGGGGGAGTCATCCCCAAAATTTGAATGCATATCCCCACCAAAATTTCATCATGTAATGAAATCGAACCAGTGACAAAGTTTTAATCTAATTAGTTTAGTAAGAAAAACAAAAATAAATATACACGGGACCGATTCGAATAGAAGAATTATTCATTACTTTTCTGTTACTAATCCATCATTCGATGTGATGGATACTAAAAAATACTCATGGATTGACGAACAAGCATAATATGAGGCAGGAGCATAATTCCAACAGAAAACAAACATTTTATACAACTAAATATTAAACAGTTTCGATTTAAAAATTTCAACCTCCAAAAAAAAAAAAAGGAATAACGACGTATAAACTTTATTCATTTATGCTAAGCGAAATATCCTTGAAGCACAATGCCCTAAGTCGAAATAGTTTGAAGACTAAATTATCGGGCACCTGAACATACATAACGAATACAATGACGTGTCATTGGGATTCCAACATGCCTTACTTGTCCGGAGAGTAAGTCATTGACAAAAAGATTCAGGAAAAATAATATTGTAAATTAAGTGGCTCCATTCATTCCTAGTATTTTACTATTTATATTTTCTTGATTGATATAAATTATAAATACATAATAATTAATGACTGGATGACAAAAATTATAATAGATAATTATTACAGGAATTTAAACTACATCAGCGTTGAAACCATTCAAGCTTTTTTCATCCAGTATAGATGCTACATGATACCCAATAAAAAACTTAGTAGTAACGACCGCTACAATGAGAAAAAGACGTATGTTATTAAATGTTGTTATATAAATATCCATGTAGAACATACTGAAGAACATTAAAGTTAAAATCCCCGTGATGATCCCTTGAGATATTTGACCAGAAAAACAAAGTCCAAATGAGATGATAACAACACATCCCAGAGTAATTAATGTAAATCCAGTGCAAGTCAGCTCTGCATAGACCCATTTACTTACGCCCTGATGGGATGTTTTAATGGCCATGTACCTAATTGCAATGAGGGATCCGTAGATAATTATTAACTGCATGATTGAACCAATTGCTAGTGGAGGGGGAACATATTTCGAGTAATAAATTACGGAGAGTACAGACGATATAATTCCGATCAAAACAAGCAGCACAATTTCAACCGTTAACCAAATCCTGTAGATTTTTCCAAAATTTCGAGTCATTTTTTAGAAAATTATTCTTTCACGGAAGAGCCAGGGAATTGAAATAATATACTTAATTATAAGTAACTGAAATAATTTGTTAGGAATCCAATTTTTATTATTCAAGTTTTGTACACTTATTGTCAAGTCTCTAAGAGTTGGGACACTAATGAATTATAACTGATAAATAAGCTACCTTTCACAAAAATAAATGTTGTAAAGCTCGCATTGCGAAAGTTTGCCGTGGGATTACTCATGAGTAAGGAAATCATGAATATAGTCTAGTAATTCATGGATTACTCGATGTGAGAAAATTTGCCCTGAATAAAGCTCGTTGGGCCGAAGAATTGCCTTTCTGTTAGTGTTGGGGTTCGGTTTCGAAATCTGAAACCGGTTTGAGGCCGTTATATTTCTGGTTGGACCGAATTAGTTTTTAAGAAATCGTTTTGAAGAAAGTAAAAAAAGTGAAGGATGAATTAGAAAAAATACACTTTTTAAATCGTTCATTGTTGATTTCAAATAATCCCTATTTTTCAACATCTTATATAATGCAATTGTTTATTAATTTTTTCACAAAGTACTTCGATGTCTCTAGATAACTACATATATTTTCTCACAAACATCGAGTATTCATGGCTTTATTTGAGATGTTAAGGAGTACTTTACACGTCTCAATATTTCAATAATTTGTATATATTACGAACTTGACTCTCTACCACCGACCTATATAATAACTGGATACTCAATTGGAGTCAACGGTTAGCTGTCGGCAGCCATCTTAGGTACCTATATGAAGTTTATTTGTATATGAAGAAATATATAGGAGACTTATCTCTCACTTGGAACATTGGAGGAACAACGATATTCTCGAAGCTGTACAAGGCTTAAGATAAAGATAAGATTCAAGTTCTTCTCCTTGCCCTTTTAATCCAAATTCATTTATGTACTATGTCGTCTGTTAATGCCTATAATCGGAATCCTTCTTTTAGTTAAAGCACTCTTATACTTTCAACGTTCAGCGTATACACTCACTTACATCTTGCTCCGTGACTTTATCCTTCTCATTGATAACAAATGATATACAATAATGTCGGTGTTCTTTGAGCAGCCATGTTGCATCAGAACAAACAATAAACTAGAATAGTTTTATTACAACAATCTTTGCTACTATTTCTTTTTAGAAAATACAAATATAATAGACACAGGATATTTAAGACCTTTAAATCATTGATTCTTATAAAAGAATCTTTTTCGAAAGAGACTTTCGTATAAATTATTTTTTATAATGCTCAGAAATGAGGCTGACTTTATGATGAAGCCTAATTTAAGAATATGTCAAGATAATACGTTTTTGTAATTTAAGAATATGGTTACTTAATGGTGAGCTGTCAAGACTATGAAGTTCAAGTTCCTTAAATATCTAGGACTTATAATTGCCTATTTGTAGGACACGGCTGGTAATAGTGTTTTGTATCACAGTAGCTTTGGTCTTGAGAACACCTTGAATTTTGAATCTCAAGATACATTTTTCAGCTTCTATACATGTTTCCAATACAATTTCCCATTCCATTGAATTTTTTTTGAAAACTGAAATTTCGTCTAATGTCAAATTGACAAGAATTTCTTCTTTAGATTCGAGAGCTTTATTGGCCTTCGATTTAAGAATATAAAAGGAAGGTTGAGTAAAACCTGGATCACTATCCACATTCGAATACCAGTTTCGGATGGTACTGAGACTAGGTAGGCATAAGTCAAAGGTATTTCTTATATAACTTATATGTCGAGTAGAGTGGCAATGTCAAAGGAAATGCTCGGAGCTCAGGTGAGTAGCTACTGCGACTTCCCTTATACCACATCCGATTTGCATCCTTTTTAAAAGGTTTTTAGGAACGTCAGACATTGTACCAAGAATGGATAAAGCCTCTTCTAATAGCATTCTCTTGGACCTCAGGTCTTTTAAAACGTCAACCAAGTTTCCTAACTTCTTGGAGATTGTATTCCCTTGACATCTGTATTTTTTAGAACGGTCTGCAAGCTCGGAAATCATATGCGTTTGCCATTCGAGCTTCTCCTTAATGACTTGAGCTGATGGGAGAGAATAGGGATGACCCAATTGCACATTTTCCGTAGCCTCTAAGTGGGAAGAGGTAAAAAATAAAAAAACCAAACCACGTCGTCACCCTAAGAGTTACTCCGATGTCGATCTTCCATTCTACTCTGAGGTGAACAAGAATGAAGTTTTTTTAGTCTGCAACAAATACTCAGTATTACATTTCCTCTTTCATGAACTAGTGATTACTTTATACGTATAGGTTATATGTTCTCTCTTCAAGAATGGAAGAATAATGACAACAGCTTTGGAGAATAAAAAAATATATATTCAGATAGCAACTACAAAAAGCCTCTATTATCATGTTATTTTCATCTTTGATCATAATACTAAGTATTCAATGATAAAATAAACTTATCTGGAAGTGACACACTCTAGAATCCTTAAGAATGATCAGGGATTCAGATTACGACGACCGGTTGGTTTACAATATATCTAGAAATATTCTCGAAAAATCATATTTTTAATCAACGGTTTTATGATTTTGTTTTTTATTTGTAACGATGATTGAGTATTTACTCTATTATCTAGTTTGTTATTTCCCATATTTTCATTGATCTTTAAAAACTTGCTAATGGCCCAGCAAGGACTCTGATCAAAAAGACTTAAGTGTACACCAATTTTTATTCTTTTCATCAGCTTTGATTGATAAAGTTATATTTAAAGTGTTATTTAATTATTTTTGGCCAACATAAAGTTCATGAATGGAATACTTGGCTCAAATCCATTGGTAAAAAATAATCATACTAAAAAAAAAGGATAAAAAAATTCATTAATTTCCTTTTTTAATATTGTGAAGCTTCATATTATTATTTGTTTTTTAAATCCAAAAGAGGAGCCTAACAAAAGTTGCAGTCCTTTTTTTAGCTCCCCCTGTATGCTCAAAATTACAATTTTCATTTCAAAGATTATAACTACTTATACTTATATTTATTACTTAAAAATATTTCAAAGATAAAGTTTGGAGTACAATAATAATAAATTTTTTGAAATTGTTGAACAACTGCTTCATTTATTCAAATTACTTATATATGGAGACAATACAAATCAAATCTTTTTAATAATTATAAGTAAATTAGAAGTATAAAAAATGCTTGTTTCTGAGGTTCAGGTTATTTAAAAGATTACAAACAATGGGGAGAGTAGAAAGAGTCAGAGAACTCAATTGGAAATGGACAGTCACAATGAACACGAGACAACTCCTTCATACTATGAGCATCGATGAAAATCATGTAGGATTTGGAAAAGTCTCCAGTAGAATGAGAGACCCAAGAAATGAGAACACCCTCATCTTCATATTGCCCAGATGGATTAGGAATAAACATACTTTTACAAGGTCTCCAATACTCATTTTCGCCTCTCCACATCAGAGTGTGTCTATTCTCAACATCGAATTTAATTATTGAATTTCCACTCTGGCCATATGTGAATTGATACTTTCTACCATTGTAATTGGGGTTGATACAGGGATACATCAGTTTGGACTCACGAAACAAGTACTGAGGACGAAGAATATTCCTGCTAGTTCCATGACTCATCATGGAGGAATCTCTAGAGGGGCAGTAGGAAGAATAAGTCAATTCCATTCCCCTGGAGGTGGTGCTGAGAGGAAGACGGAATCTCATGATTTTGGAAGAAGAGTATCTCTCTCGGAAGAATCGAGAGGAAGGAGATCTCATGGATGAAGAGAAATCAGCGTCCTCAAAGCCCATGACATCAATGACAACGTTGTTCTCATACTCGTAGCAGTTGACAAAGTTGTAGAAGAAGTATGGTTTATCCGTCACGTAGCTCATTTCCATGCGTCTACCAGTTCTTTTGTCCATGATGTAGAAGTAATTGCTTTCTCCTTGCATATACTCCATGCCATAATCTCCTGAGAATCTTTGGTTGTTAGCAAAGTGTCTCGCATCTAATCCACAGGGCTGCTCACAAAAGATCAAATAGTTGTCTGTCATTCCATAGGCATGAAAAAAATCCAATGTGATTGGGGAATCGTGATGGAATGGTTCCAATGACTTGATAGTTGCTCATTTCAAAGGATCCTGGATATTTTAGGAAGTGATAATTATTGTTTCCTTCAGAAAAGGAAGCCCCCATGTTAAAATAGTCTCCATTGAGGTCTCTCAAGGGGAGTCCCGTTTGGATTCGGATGAATTGTGACATATCTCTGTTGTTGAAGGATGGACTCAAGTTACCAAAGCGATAGAATGGGAAATATCCATGACCTTGTTGATCATTGAAGGATTTGTATCCAGCCATAGAAGAGGTAGCTCCTTCTTTTGTTTCATTGTAGATGTTGTTATGACTTCCGTGAGTATTATTCATGCCTCTATCGGGTCTCATGAAACGAGTCATGAAATTGCTTGGATCATCCATTCTGAAAGAGTTCATCATGGACTGAGCTTCGAAAGGGCTCATATCATAAGTTGAGGAACTTCTTCTTCCAGACATTATGTTTCTGAACCATTCAGGGAGACTTTGGCCTCTGAAAGAGTCTCTCATTTGAGTAAAATTGTTACTCATTTCTCTATTCATGTTGAAGCTTTGGTTTGGTTTTGTTACTCTTTTGGAGATGAACTGATGATGATTTCATGCAGTGAAGCTCCTTTTATACAATAGACGTGATCACACTTCATTTAATTATTATGGTTGAATTCTCGTACACAGGGAGACTACATTTCTGTATTGATTGCATTATCCTTTTAAGGTGCTTCTTATTTTTTGAGTCAATATTATTATTCAAATTAATTTTTCTTATATTTAAAAATTAACAATTTACTTAGATATGTAATAATTACCACATTGAAAGTTAACCTTTATTTGGATTAGCAATTAATTGTTAGTCTTTAGTTACGTGACATATAATCATGTCATATAAATAAATAGAATAACAATAGCTATACTTTTTGGCTAGAATGAATGATTAGAAGAACAATTATAGCATAAGTAGTTTTGAAAGTAATTGGCAAGTTCACAACATAGAATTTAACTAAATTTTGGCATAGAAAAAATAAAGACTTTGATTGTTTATTTCTTATTATAATTTGATACTCCACAAATACTTTGGTAATCATATTAAAACAAAAGTCCGTTGGAGAATAGAGACGTTCTCTATTTATTTGCTCAAAGACTTGAAGTTTAGGGTCTTCGAGACCAGATTCACTGAAAGTTACTAAGGGGAAATATTTTGAAGATACAAGAAAGTCGAGACAATCATTACATTTCAGTCTTGAAGTTTGTGACCGTGTAATATAGCCAGAAATTACATACAAAAGAGCTTCGTCACTTCTTTCAAGTTCATAAGTCATCTCGTTTTCCTCGATTGAAGCCAAAATTATTGATTTGGACTTGATTATGTCCACATCTTGAATTTGAGATCTACTTGAATGAATTTTCCTTATTTGTCGCATATTAAGCCCATCAAATTTAGCAAGTGAGAGTATTCTAATTTTTTTCTCAGCGTCAAGTATTTGTCTTACTGAAACATATTAGTTTGCTCCAGAGGCCTGACGGTACAAGCTGAATCTGGATTCTATAAAATCACTTTGTACTTGACCAGTATTTAAACTCCCAGTTCATGAGTAAATGTTGAGCAAGCTTTATGGCTGCACTTGTAGTTTGCTTCAAGGCTGTAAAGGTTTCCATTGTAAGTTCCATTTGGTGATTTTTTGTTTCTTCCTGCCATAGAATCAACCAAATATTGAACTTGGAAATATATTCAAAATAATCCTGTCCTGCTCTGAGTGGTTCCTTTGAAGTATCCCTATTTCGAACTCCCGCAGAAGGTGAAACCAACTTTTTTAATATTTAGTCCGACAACTGGGTACACAACATCAATCTGGTATGATTTTAAAATAAACACTGTAAGCATGGCATCAAATTTAGTATCATGATCTTCATTATAACAATAATATTATCATATAATAATCAAAAGTAGGATCTTTATTATAATGAGAAAAGCTGGTGTCAAATAGTATTTGAAGAGCAATTAAATAAAATATATTTGAAACACCATATTTGTAGGTAAATATCAATACTTTCATATTGTTCTAACAGTTTATAATAGATTTGAACAAGCTGGACTTTAAAGCTGTGTGGTCAAACTAACGAAGCAGAGTCTCAAATTTTTGCCTTTGATGATTCAAAAATTTTATGTATGAAATGGGTAGACATGACATAAAGAGACATTGTGCAAAAGTACTTTAATATTCATGCATAAACACAAGGTTATTAAAAATAATTTGTAAGTCCACCTTTGCGTGTTGAGTTTTTGTTGGTTTCCCGCTCCAAAGTGACCACACAGCAAAGTCCAGCTTGTTCAAATCTGGCGAGGAAGGGGCAACATTTCTTTGCCTCTTTACCTCTAGAGCCTGCTGGCCTTCATGAACTCTTTCAGAAGGCGACGTCGGGTCCTCGTGTATGAGAACAATCCCAAGTCGCACTTCACCGCAATCATGATGGTCCTAGAAGCCACATAGAAGAAATTGGTGTGATGATTAATCGATTTGGCGTGTTGATCTTCTTCTCCATGCTTGACAGGAACTCCACATCTCTTTAAATTATTCCCTCTATTTGTCTAAGAGCAGACTGGTCCAATGGAGGACTGGGATACTATCTGAGTCAAAAAAATTGTCATTATCATTCTCAAATATCAGAATGTTGCTCTGATGGATAAAAAATTACACTTGTAATATCAAGATTTCTATCTGATACTGAAAACTATATGTACTGGTAGAGGGAGAAATGTTGGAATGAGTATGGACATTGGAACAAACAAATTGTTTTACTCAAGGATGTGACAAATTGGTGCATGTAACAGTCATTAGCCGCTCGTTAAGCTATTAAGAAATCGAACTATTATAAATGAAATTCCAAATATGTGCCTATTTAGCTCAGAATTAAATAGCGAACGTTAATGTGGAAGTTAAATATTCTTCATTTGCCTGGTATAACAAATTCAGTCACTGACGCAATGTCAAGAAATCCAATGGAAAGCAGAGGTGAGTTGACTATAGATGAACAGGAGGAGTTGTTGATGGCGTTATTAAGGTATGAACCTGAGTTGGGAAGAATCACATGGAAAAAAAATCGTAGATGTAAACGAGACCGAACACCTTTTCTCAGACACTGCTGATAATGATGGAGGACGAAGTTCTGAAAGAAAATCTATCCAAGGGGAAAGAGAAAAACAAACCTATTTGGAAGTCTTTGTACCAAATGTGTGGGGTAATTATGTACCAGGATAAATTGTTTGTAATAGAACCACGTCGCAAGGAAGTGTTGAAGATATTGCATGCCGCACATCAGGGCACCCCAGCAATTATATCTCAATGAAATTTTTTTAGTGGGGCTACAGGGCCTTCAGTCCATCCCCTACGGACGCCCCTGGTAACGTCGTGTAGAATGTTAATATCACAAATAATTCTAATAATGACTATGTTCTAACATTAATAACGAGTTATTAATTGTTTCGTCATAAGTAATCAATAAAACTATAACTTAAATCAGGATTCTGTTTTATTTATCTCTGAACAAAATTATCTTAAAATACGAGAGAAGTAATTGCCTAACTTTTATACCTAAAATTTATTTAAGTATTAAATATGTAAAGAACCGATCGAAATCCGAAAAAATGTGGATATGTCCTATCTTTACCTGGGATATAAAGCAGATGACCCGGGCTATAAAAAACAGATAATATGTTATTTTTACATATGTTTCTAATGAATCTCAAGAAAAAGTAATAGATAAAGGAAATTAAAAAGTAAAACACTCAACTGGGAATTCATTTTTTAATAAAATATCGAAGTTAAGATCTGAGTTGAAGCAAGCACGAGTTCAACCATTGTTTCCATGTGAAAGTTATTCTCCCTTCAACAACTTCTGAATAAATTTATAAAATGTTATGGATCAGTTTATGATGTAAACATAGGAGTGAACTGAATAATTTAAGAAGCACCTTAAAGGGGTATCCAGATAGAAAGTAAAGGATTAACAGTCCCTGTGAACCATACTAAAATTAAATGAAGTGTGATCACGTCTATTGTATAAAAGGAGCTTCACTCCATGAAATCATCATCAGTTCATCTCCAAAAGAGTAACAAAACCAAACCAAAGCTTCAACATGAATAGAGAAATGAGTAACAATTTTACTCAAATGAGAGACTCTTTCAGAGGCCAAAGTCTCCCTGAATGGTTCAGAAACATAATGTCTGGAAGAAGAAGTTCCTCAACTTATGATATGAGCCCTTTCGAAGCTCAGTCCATGATGAACTCTTTCAGAATGGATGATCCAAGCAATTTCATGACTCGTTTCATGAGACCCGATAGAGGCATGAATAATACTCACGGAAGTCATAACAACATCTACAATGAAACAAAAGAAGGAGCTACCTCTTCTATGGCTGGATACAAATCCTTCAATGATCAACAAGGTCATGGATATTTCCCATTCTATCGCTTTGGTAACTTGAGTCCATCCTTCAACAACAGAGATATGTCACAATTCATCCGAATCCAAACGGGACTCCCCTTGAGAGACCTCAATGGAGACTATTTTAACATGGGGGCTTCCTTTTCTGAAGGAAACAATAATTATCACTTCCTAAAATATCCAGGATCCTTTGAAATGAGCAACTATCAAGTCATTGGAACCATTCCATCACGATTCCCCAATCACATTGGATTTTTTCATGCCTATGGAATGACAGACAACTATTTGATCTTTTGTGAGCAGCCCTGTGGATTAGATGCGAGACACTTTGCTAACAACCAAAGATTCTCAGGAGATTATGGCATGGAGTATATGCAAGGAGAAAGCAATTACTTCTACATCATGGACAAAAGAACTGGTAGACGCATGGAAATGAGCTACGTGACGGATAAACCATACTTCTTCTACAACTTTGTCAACTGCTACGAGTATGAGAACAACGTTGTCATTGATGTCATGGGCTTTGAGGACGCTGATTTCTCTTCATCCATGAGATCTCCTTCCTCTCGATTCTTCCGAGAGAGATACTCTTCTTCCAAAATCATGAGATTCCGTCTTCCTCTCAGCACCACCTCCAGGGGAATGGAATTGACTTATTCTTCCTACTGCCCCTCTAGAGATTCCTCCATGATGAGTCATGGAACTAGCAGGAATATTCTTCGTCCTCAGTACTTGTTTCGTGAGTCCAAACTGATGTATCCCTGTATCAACCCCAATTACAATGGTAGAAAGTATCAATTCACATATGGCCAGAGTGGAAATTCAATAATTAAATTCGATGTTGAGAATAGACACACTCTGATGTGGAGAGGCGAAAATGAGTATTGGAGACCTTGTAAAAGTATGTTTATTCCTAATCCATCTGGGCAATATGAAGATGAGGGTGTTCTCATTTCTTGGGTCTCTCATTCTACTGGAGACTTTTCCAAATCCTACATGATTTTCATCGATGCTCATAGTATGAAGGAGTTGTCTCGTGTTCATTGTGACTGTCCATTTCCAATTGAGTTCTCTGACTCTTTCTACTCTCCCCATTGTTTGTAATCTTTTAAATAACCTGAACCTCAGAAACAAGCATTTTTTATACTTCTAATTTACTTATAATTATTAAAAAGATTTGATTTGTATTGTCTCCATATATAAGTAATTTGAATAAATGAAGCAGTTGTTCAACAATTTCAAAAAATTTATTATTATTGTACTCCAAACTTTATCTTTGAAATATTTTTAAGTAATCAATATAAGTATAAGTAGTTATAATCTTTCAAATGAAAATTGTAATTTTGAGCATACAGGGGGAGCTAAAAAAGGACTGCAACTTTTGTTAGGCTCCTCTTTTGGATTTAAAAAACAAATAATAATATGAAGCTTCACAATATTAAAAAAGGAAATTCATGAATTTTTTATCCTTTTTTTTAGTATGATTATTTTTTTACCAATGGATTTGAGCCAAGTATTCCATTCATGAACTTTATGTTGGCCAAAAATAATTAAATAACACTTTAAATATAACTTTATCAATCAAAGCTGATGAAAAGAATAAAAATTGGTGTACACTTAAGTCTTTTTGATCAGAGTCCTTGCTGGGCCATTAGCAAGTTTTTAAAGATCAATGAAAATATGGGAAATAACAAACTAGATAATAGAGTAAATACTCAATCATCGTTACAAATAAAAAACAAAATCATAAAACCATCGATTAAAAATATGATTTTTCGAGAATATTTCTAGATATATTGTAAACCAACCGGTCGTCGTAATCTGAATCCCTGATCATTCTTAAGGATTCTAGAGTGTGTCACTTCCAGATAAGTTTATTTTATCATTGAATACTTAGTATTATGATCAAAGATGAAAATAACATGATAATAGAGGCTTTTTGTAGTTGCTATCTGAATATATATTTTTTTATTCTCCAAAGCTGTTGTCATTATTATCTTAGATATTAGTTCGGGACTCATTTTTAACAACTAGTGTGTGTAGATAATGCTCAGCCAGGCAAGAATCTAGAAACTAAATCACACTCTGGCTCATCAAGTCATATTTAAAAGTCAAACAACTGATGCTGTTATTGTTGTTCCCTTAATTGTTGAGGATATAACATTATAGTATTGAGTAGTTACGTGTGAGTGTGCTCATACAAAACGGAGATGAATATCGAAATTTTATTGGGGAGTTATCTTTTATATTAAAGCAAAGTTTGCCTGCTAGTTGACGCCTAATTATTCATGGCAATGTCGTGTAACTCTGCCAGTTGCTTATAAAAATATGGTTAATATAAAATGCCAATTAAAATATAGTAAATATAAAATCTAAATTTTGTCAGTCTTACCACCTGAATTTGTTTAGTTTGTTGCGTAAATCAATGTATTATGACAAAAACTAATAATATATATATATTTAGAGGTCCCTCAACGTCTTTGAATTTCAATAATTTGACAACTTTTTCATTGAAAATGTCTCTTTCTTTCAATATCATCAAATACATAGAGTTATATTTATTTTATTGTATAACGTTTTTTATTTGTATATACGAGTATAAACTTTAAAAAATATCCTAACGTATTTCCTATAACATTTTTTTTGCCGTCATATTGGAAAGATATTTAAAAAGAAAAAAACAAACATATGTATCGTGTATAACGCGCATTATTTTGTCCTTAAATCTTCTATTTAGCTTAATAATATGGAGAATTATTTGAACAAAACATCATGCAATATAATAAATTAGATCTTAAACTTACATTTAAGACTTGTTTGATTTCTTTGTAATCAAAATATTTGCAAAATACTAATATTAACCAAATTGTTGAGACTACGTTATTTCCGGTTCCTTCTTAGTGGACATTCACAAAACATTTGGGCAATTAAGGGTGGTATGCTTTGGTAAGGGTGACATCAGCATCAGGACGGTCACCAAGACCAAACATCTGGCCTCAATCAGGATGTTATGAGCTGTAGCATCAACTGGAGAAAAAATGCCTCCAATTTGGTTTCTTGTTGGATACCGGTTACCTGCAGCCAAATACTTGATGGTGTTGAAGGAAAATGGGGTCTATTAGATCACCAAGACCATGAAGACTTACAACATGGCCACGTACATGTTTCAGCAGGACGCGGCTCCAGCCCATACTCCTAATATTGACCTAGAGTGGATAAGTAGCAACATGAACTTCTAGTCCAACAACCTTTGGCCCAGTCAGAGGCCGGATCTGAATCCACTGGATTACTCAATTTGTTGGCAAATTGGGACGAAGGCCTGCAATGCCTGCCACCCGATTATTGATTCCCTGGCAACCTCCGTTAACCAGCAAGGGAGGATAATGAAAAAAGACTACGTTGCCAATGTGTGCAAGGGGTTCTGGAGGCGGTCATTGAGAGTGATGGTGGCCAGATTCATAATTAATGTGCATTTTAAAAAAACATTATAAAATAAAATTTTCTATTTATGAGATCATCCTGATGAATTTTGAATATTTTAATGACTAGGCAGGTGTCAAAATCAATATATAAATTATTAATGTGAGGTTGTAAAGTTATATATCATGGACCAAAAAATAGTTTTCCAATTAACCCTATTCGGACTAGAATTTGGTTTTACAGTTCTGAATCATTGATGTTATTTCAGGGGCGTCCACAAGGGTTGGCCGGAGGTGTTGTCCCACCCACAATATCCAAATTTCCAAAAATTAATTTTTCCAATTTTTCCACAAAATTTAATATTGTGTGAATAGCTTTGGATTTTGGAATTTTTTTCCGAGAAAATTAATAATTGAACTTGTTAAGAAGAAATGTAATTTTTATGACTAGGTGTTGATTTATATATATTTTTTCGAAAAAATTAATATTTGATTTGTTTTCTAAAAAAAATTAAAAATTTTTTTTCCAAAAAATTGAATATTTAAAATTTGTCGAAAAAAATAATTTTTTGAAAATCTTTTGTGAATAGCTATGGATTTTTGAAATTTTGAATTTTTTTCTACAGAATTACTACCCCCCCCTCAAAACAAGTATAATCTTGCGGACCCCCCATTATTTACAATGTATTTCTTTAAGCCTCGCCAAGATATTCTGCTATTAAATAGTATTTAATATTTATTCTTGTATTCCAATTAAGTTTTTGGTCATAATAAATATTCCAAATAGGTCCTAAATTGAGTAGGGAAATTGGCCCCTGCCCCCTAGGATTTACTATATTTATTAAAAGTTTAAACTTTAACAATGAGCAATGTGATTAGTGTAAACTATTAATAGGAAATAGAATAAAAATGCCGAATTGATTCGAATTAAATTTATATATTTATTTAATTGAACACTAAAGTTATTTTTTTGCTTCTTAAAAATAGTAACATAACGTATCCTGGTTATATTTGATTCAAGATTAAATCATATTAATTAAATGTTTATTTTTTATACTGCTACTTTATTTTTATTAATTATAAAGTTCATAAAAATGATGTAAACTTCAAAAAGTAGGTTAAAACTGTGAATGCCTAATCATTTAAATGTATTTGTTCAATTAAAGCCTTATCTTTTAAAACAATAATATTTAAGTTTTTCAATTGTTCTCTTTAATTATATTTCTATATTTGAAATCCACTATTTTTTTATTATTATTGAACCTGATCTCAAAACAATAAATATTATTAAACGGCTAAAGAGGTTGTGTGAAACTTAAAAAATTATAACTTCCGTACATTTAATAATTATTAAAGCCTAATCTGGAACGTAGCATTTGTGAATTGCTCAAAAAATTGCTTATTTGGACTTTTTTTGTAAAAATCGCACATTTTGTCCTTTTTTTGTAAGGAAAAATTGTTCATTTTTCTAGTCTGGTATGAAATAAATTGAGTAATATTGGGTTCTAGTTAGATTACACAGCACCTTTGGTAATTTTTTGAGGAACAATCTAATCTTCAAAAACCCTCTTTCATTAGGAGGGAAAACAATAGAAAAACTTTTTTTTTTTTGAAGGAAAACTATGCATAAGATGCAATCAATTTTATGATTAAGTGATTGGATTTGTGAGGAAGCCAGATTCCGACAAAAAGTTAAAGTTAAAAAAAGAGTTAAAGTGAATTGAATCAAAAAATACACTCACTATTGAAAATTGCCAACAAGTTCTTTAAGATTCAGCCCATGGAAGCCTTTCATCAAAGGCAATTTTTAATTTCGTACAGGAAACTATAACAAATCTTGAAACAGAAGGAATACTCAGGTATGATTATCTGCATACATTTTCTGAAGGATTAAAACAATTTCTTTAAAAAATAGGGAAATACTTCAGAGAAAAATAACTTCATTCATTTACAAAAATCCAGATCTTCTATTTATGGAAAAGGTTGGACGTAATATCAGTGGTGGTGATGATGAGATGCCTCCGTCTACCAAAACTCCTCAAGATCTTGCCAACTACTAATATCGACGTTGAACGGTTTTTAGGTATAGTTAGAACTACCAATACTGATCGAATACAGAAAATAACAGAAGAAAACCTGTCTAAAATCTTGATTGGTCAATATAACATAACAAAATTTATCAATAAATGATGTTAAATGACTTTAAATTATCCTTAAAACTGTCTTTTTTTTAAATACATTCCACTCAATTTTGATATTTTTGCTGCTCATTTTTTGCTCAATGTAGCAAAGAAATTGCTCAAAAATTCTAAATATTCTAGTCTGTATATATATATATAATACAGTTTGTGTGTGTTTCCTTTATAGGTGTCCACACCGCCGGACCTAGGAGGCTGAAGCATTGATTCCTTTCAACCTGGATAGGCTAAGATGAGGGTGCCAATTTTCAGGGGGAGGGTTTATATAAAAGGGCTTATTTTATATCCAAAACACAAAAATTATTTTTTTACAACACAAGGAGACTATATAAGGTGTTATATTATAAAGGATAAAATGGCTGGCGTCTCGAAAGCAAAACAAATAAACAATAGGTTTTCTAAATTCTTTTTACTTTAGAAGACTTAAGTGTAGCAATGATTGTAAGTCTCTACTGATCTAGGAGTAGAATTGAGGATTGACATCGTTGTCATTCCTGTACATATCACGATTCTTCAAATTGTCAGTGTTACCACGTTGATTTTCAGTTTTTTCTTTAAAATCAGATTGAACATTTGCGTGTCCTCATAATGTAAGATTTAATGCGGAGTTATAATTGTAAGTTCTTGTTGGGCTAGGAATAGAATTGAGAGCCAGCAGTTTCCATTGATTTCCATAAGTTTACTCAACGTATTACGTTGTATCCCGAAACCTTTAATCTGACAAAAAGCAGAAAAAGGCCCTAAATTAGTCAGTAGTTAGACAATTCTTCCAACTATGGAATTATTTTTCAACATTTGTTAAAAATTGTTAACTGCTTTAAATGAGCTAATTTATTTCAACCCATCAATGTAGATCGATTAGAAGAAAAGATGCAGAAATATCAACAGTTGACAAAAAATTACACGTTTTATTTTTCTGTAAGCGAGGTAACGCAATGCTCATGGTTATTTCACATCACTAACACAAAAATGTACATAGTAATTAGTTTTCAGCTGTCGATTTGTCTTCTTCTTTTCCTCCAATCAATCTTCTAAATATTAATTGGTTGGATTCGAATAAGATCTAATGAAGCTGTGAGCAATTTTAAGCTATTATTGAATAATAATTCAAAGTGGAATGAATTACCTAACTAGCAACTGATTTTGAGCATTTTCTCGGTTTCTTTTCGTGGAAGGGAGAGATTGTAAGATCCCACATAGCGTGATACGCGCCCAATTTTATTATTACAATAATTATAAAAGTAAAAATTTAACTGTAATCCGGAAAATATTATATTATGGTCCAAAATGCTCATCTAAAAGTTTGTTTCTCGAAATACACACAAACTGTATACATATCTGAACCGGCATGGATCCGACAAAATACTGATCTGCCTTATTTGTAGACTGGTATGTTAAAAAAATTGAGTTCAATTATTTCATTCAAAGATGACTACCTTCTTGAATTTTCATTTGTTCCATAACAAAATGTCATTAATTATAACTTGTTCTGATACAAGAATAAAATAAAATTATAAATTAATAATCATTAAAATTGAATTTTCTGGAATATGAATATCATTATAAAGTTACCCACAAACTCGAGTCCATTACAAAAAGTAGTTACGAAAAGGTGTAACGTGATTCAATGAAAAGACGTGACGATAAAGTTATTAACCTAAGACTGCTGATGCATTTTCATAGCCCTAAATAATTAAATACATGTTATTATATTAAAAATTATTATTACATGATGTCATCTGGAAAGGAAGTGACTCACACAAACTTTAAAATGCAGTTTTATTAGATGGAGTTTGTCAAGTAACTCCCTGCAAGGCACTGCCTCAATAAAAGACATTAATAATAGTGCAGTGTTTGTAATTCAATCATTTAGCCTTAAGCCCTTTACTTTTCAACAGATGGTCATAACAGATGATTCTTAATTTTGTTACACTTTTTTGATTAAAATATGTGATTGCGAAGATCTGAAAGCTTCAAATCGTTTAGATATGCATTTCACATCACGGTACCATATAATTAAAATCATTCCAACTAGAATGTACACGCCGTAGTGCACAAAACCTCCTCCTAAAATCCAATTGAGTTGCATATTTCAGTCTGTTCAAGTTATTGTCGATTATCGATTTTTTACGTTTTGTGTTACCTTGACTTCTCACAAAGTGAATGCCCTCTTACTGTGACCATATATGATGCATAATTCATAGTATGTTTGATCAAAATGGATCTATAATTTTGCTGTAATTCTGATGACTAACAAACAAACAAACTTAGTCAAAAACATAGCCTCCATTTAATTTCGTTGCAGAGTTAGATATATGAAATGGCTCAGTGGGATTCATATGAGACATATTGTGTATAAATTGCGTGCTTATTATAATACTGATTTGATTCAGACATATTACATTCAATCTAATTCTTCCATCCATCCAAAGAAAGTAAGTATTTATAATTTGTATATATTTTTTCAGAGATTTTTAAATTGCAATCATTACTGAATTAAATTTTAAATATGTAAACAAAGATGAAATAATAAACATAGAATAGAATATGGAGAATTATGTGATAATCAACTTTAGATAGAATTTGATAGAATTTTAGAAACATAACAAATTAGAATGGGCACTCGGTAAAGCACAAAACCTCACCCAAAAATCCAAATGAGCGATGTATCTCAATTTGTTCAATTAGTAATGACAATCCTGTGTATAATGAGAATGTTAAAAAAAAAAACCAAAAATCAACATGGTAACCCAGACAAGTTGAAGAATGTTTTGGAGGAGAGAAAGAATAACGATCATGGCTATTCATAGATCAACTACAATCAGCTGTGACAAGGGAGGGAGGAGAAAAGGACATTTGCTAGAATTACTCCGATTTTGATCCCCAATTCCACTCTGAGTATAATAAGTTCTTAAAATTATAACTTTGCGACAAATCCTCAGAGTTACTCTCCGTTTATTATGAGCAACACGAATTTTCAATCAGGTTTTGAAAGTAATTGGCTATTTTTTTGGGGGATTTTATCTATGCTATACAATAATTGCTTTTGATAGTCGACCAATGTTCGAGGTAATCAATGTATTTTATAGCATGCACGTGCCAGAATGCTGATGTCATAACCTTCCCAGCCGATTGTTGCGTCTTTCCGAGCTTTGGATTCGCTTCATCACGTACAGTCTACTCGCCTTAATGTTGATTGGCCTCTGGAGTGTAGTGATGGAGCCGTGTATCATCAATTATCACATTTTGTTTAAAAAACTACCATATATTACGGTTGAACTTCGATAAAAGTTACTCCGGCTCATAAACACGTTGTTGTCAATATTAATAGAAATACAAGGTAGACCATCATGTAACGAGGCTTGCTAGAATTTTCAATTTGATGTATCGTATCGACTTCTTTGAAAGACTGGCATATTTTGACAAACCACGCAACCAATCATATCCCATGACGTCACTATGAAAAAGGGCGGTGGATGTCAAACATAAGTCGTACATACATTATGGAATAACTTTGTATATTTTTTTCAAAACCTTTATTTACACAGCAAATAATTTATAAAAATAAAAATTATACAAGGTTAATAGAAGTACAAGGTTAGACCGTCATTTAATTGGGCTTGCCAGAATTCTCAATCTGCTGCATCGGACCAACTGCTGGGTAAGACCGACAGATTTTGACAAACCACGCAACCAAACCTATTCTATGACGTCCCTATTGCTCGAATTTTCAATTTTATGTATCGTACCGACTGCTGGGAAAGAAAAACAGATTTTGACAAAACATACAAGCACTCATCTACTATGACGTCAATATTTAAAGCGTGGTGGAAGTCAAAAATAACTCGTGCACGCCTTATGGTATAACCTTGTATCTCTATTAATTTTGAAATTATCTAAAAAAAATTGGTGAAGATACATGTATTTCTATTAGCCTTGGTTGTTGCATGTAATCGATTGTGAGCTTGTACGGGACACACTTTGGACACAGCTTTTGCAGGTACTAATATTTATGCAAGATATGCACAACACGTTCCTTTCATAGCCGTAGGGGCTCACCTATGTAGATCAACTTAACTTTACGAGCATTCAAAATTATTTTGTGGACTTTCTTAATGTTTTGTCTTTAACTGCAGTTTACGGACGTCCACTGCGTGCATAGTCTTGGACGCTCATTTCACCTTGTTTGAAGTTAAGAAAGTATTTTTCAACGGTTGACTTTGGTGATGCAAAGTCCTTGACTTCATTAACAGACAAAATTCTTTTTTTATCCATTTGTTTAACAATACCAAAAGTTGATTCCCTCACAATGATTTATTTCACGAATTAATCGTCTGTCAGCTGACAAACTTGAACACGATTAGTTCAAATTTGGATACTAACTAAAAATCATGTGGTTCATTTCTAGTGTCGCCATTGATGTGTCAGCCTACAAAATTTCTGAGCCGTCATAATATTCTCGTTTCAAGATGAAATAATAATGATAACAACTATAGAGAATAAAAAAGCGCTGTTCAAGTAGCAACTACAAAAAAAAGTATCGGGCTCGTCCAAAGTCATCCACACAAGTTTAATAGAATTACAATGTTATACAATAACGCTTCTCCGACTGATATTTGATTTCCACCATATTTTTTGGTAGTGACGTCAAAGAGTATAACTATTACAAAGAGTAGCCAAGAGCTATATATATCGTCTTCCTTGACTGTTACTATTAGAGTACCCCTATAATACTATATGACGTCAAAGTTTGTCTGTCTTGCACAACAGTCGGTAAGGTACATCAAATTTAAAACTCAGACAAGCCCAATTACATGATGGCATTATCTTTTTATTTTTTTATTTGTGTCCTTAACAGCAAGGTTAATTATAAATATTAATATAAAAATGAAAATCAAATATTTAAAAGGATAATTGCATTTGTAAAAACATAATTTAACATTATAGTGAAAAAATAATTCCCTATTATTTTGCCTAAAAATAAAACACTAATATTCACACATATTATTGGAATATAAAAATCGACTAAGGAATGTATAAATAAATATTTTCTGAAAGGCATAAGATATAAAAAATGAAATAATACATTTTTATTGTAATGTTTTCTAAATTGTCTCATAATAAAATTTAAAGTTTTGAAATACAGATATTGATGGATAAAATGTCAGTAAAATGCAGCAAAATCCCAATTTGTTCCGTGCAATTCTAATGAAAAACATTGAATATCTTACTGCTGCTGAGATCATAATCCTTCGAAGATCGTATGGCTCGATAAGTTTTTCTTCAGTTAATTTATGTGTCTTATAAGCTTTGACGCTACTGATGGGGGCACCTTGTATTGTTTATTAACGTAAGTGGGCTGTCAAAAATTTTCTGAACATGTGCCAATTTTTAAGCAGACGTTCACACTACCTTGTGGATAACAAGGTTAATAGAAATAAAAAGACATACCATGACGTGTTGACGAGTGATATTTGACTTCCATCACACATCTAATATTGACGTCATATTAGATGAGTGGTTGCGTGTTTTGTCAAAATCTGTTTTTCCTCCTGTCCAACAGTTAGTACGATACATTAAATTGAAAATTTTACCAATAGACTATGAGTGGTTGTGTCTTTTATCAAAATCTACCTGTCTTGCCCAGAAGTTGGTACAATACATCAGATTGAAAATTCTAGTAAGCTCAATTACATGATGGTCTAAGCTTGTATTTTTATTAACCTTATGGATAATATATATTTTTTTTAGTCTTTTCATACCCGGTTAGTTACATTGTTCAACAACCTCTTGTTTATATAATTAATTAATTATTACTATCATCATACAATGACCCCAATACGAGTATTTCATATTCATTTTCACAAATCATGTTATTTATAACCCATTAACTTCTTGACATTAATGGAATACCCAATCCCTCATTGAAGAAGAGATTGACATTTTTAAGGTATAATTTTTTTTTTAAAAGGTAAAATAACTCAGAGTTTTAATCCACATATGTGTCTACGCATTTATGGTTTTATGGATGCTACTTCTTCTTCTTCTTAACGATAAACTGATGTTCAATCTGTGTGAAAAAAAAAAAAAAAAACTGTTAAAAAAAGATATTATATAAGTATATTGTAGATAGGTAGCTCTGCGACCTATAAAAGTCACGAAAACTACAAAAGAATTTCATGGGTATAATATTTATAGAGCATGTCTTTGAAAGTAACTTTATGGATCGAGATACAATGTATTTTGTCGTTTTGTAATGGGCCTCGTTTCTCTTTTAATTTAAGTCAAATAGCAACACGTTTTGGAGGATTATAAACATAAGGGTTTGTACGTACATATGTAGGTACAAACCAAGGTGTTCCTGGACAACGGAGTTTATTCATGTTTTATAACTATTTCCTTTCATTGGTTAAAAGGTGTTGCAATTGATGATCTTCAATTTTTATAAATTATTAAAGTATGATAAATGTATATTACGTGACGTCATAGCTGCAACATCTCAACAGATAATTCAATTTAAGTGGCTAAAAACTAAGTAGGAACAAATTTTCCGAGCATTAATTTTTCATTTAAACATAAAAAACATCAAACATAAGTGGTGCCTAACAAAAGATTATGTCTGATTTCATATGATACATTTATATTTATATTAAAATACTTAACTGAGTAATTACATTGGCCCTAAGGATAGTTTATTTAATTTTATAAAAAGATTGAAAACAATAGATTAAGATTGCTTTTAGCGGGCAAATCAAAACGAAATCAATTATTTAGATCAAATGAAGAAGAATGATAGGATTGGCTGTAATGCCTGGGTCGGGAAGATAATCATATGGCTTGATAGGATGAGAGACTATTCATTATTTTGGATAAAAGGCAGAGTTTTTACCAATTTCATTTATTAACCTTGGGTAGTTTATATGGAGGGTAGAACACGGGAAAATACAACATGTTTCTTCTCTAAACAATCACTGGAGACATCAAAAAAAAAAAAAAATATTCGTGCTTTCCCATGTTATAATTTGTATAATGATCAAGAGATTGAGTTGAGTTTTTTTTTTTTGTCAATTTTAAGTTGAGTATTGTGCATAAAGGTTTTATTTATTTTTATAGCGGCCCTTATCAAGTGGAAATAAATTACAGAACTGCAAAAGTACAAGTTAGACGCACAAAAACACAATTGCCTCATGCTTTTATAAAATAGTAAGTGGAAATTCAGTTGTGCCAAGGTACAAAAAAATAAAATTTTAGCAATTTTGATGTAATCAAATTATTTTGCTCTTTTTAACTCTGAGGCTAGGAGGGATGGATATCTAGTGAAGCGGATCGTTTGTATTTTTTAAGCCATCTCGTTAATTTGCATTTGGTAATCTGAAAAATAAATATTCCAAGCTGTTATCATTATCATTTAACTCCTGAGTTTTGAACATCCTTTCCTAAATAGATTCAATTATAGGGATCCAAGAGAACTCCCTCTTCTTCGAATACTCTATATGAGCCAAATTTACAACTTTTTCCACATAATGGCCCCTTCCATCTAATTTCGAGTCCACTTGAAGTGATAATTAACCGAATAACTCGGAAAAGTCGTGTCAATTGGAGTCCCTACGCTTGACGTACCAACGTTATTTCCTTATTACTAATAGGTCGTGAGACTTGAATTTCAACCATCCTCTGTCGCTCTCTCCAATTTCGAGATAGAAAGAGAATGTATGACGTCCAGGAAAACTTATACAGGATACCCCAAATCTTTAAATGAGTATCATCATTATAAAAGAGATATAAATCTTTTCTACATAATTAAAACAATATGTTTTATTGCTATTTGGAAAACAAGGATTTTTTGTGCTTGACTCTTTATTATAAAAGGAATTCCGATTAAAGCAAATCAAGACGTTTATTATTTATGACTGATTGTTTTATACATAGTTAACAGTAATATAATGTACAAAATATAGGGACATTTAGCTAGGGCTTGCTCCTGATCCGACATCCTCCTCTTTAGCCATATTTTCATTACTTTTTGCATCATCCTTACTCTCTCCACCGTCATTTTTCTTCTTCTGGACCTTGCTGGACAAAAATGTCATCACTTGATCTGAGAGTAAAATAAACACACTTTAATAGTCTAATTTAAAAGTTAATAAACTTGTTCCGATAGGAATGAGTTTCGGGTATTTTTTGTGAAACCACAAAATGTAATTGGACTTTGGACTAGTATGCTTACTTGGCTATTTTAATCCCCGGGAGTAATTTAGCTATTTAGCCTTGATTACAAAAGAACCCCTCGGAAGTACAGAATAAGGAACTGAAGTTATAGTTAAAGATATGATTTTTGTCGAGCACAAGGAGACTGTTGGAGCAAGACTTAAATATTAAATGAATAAAGACTCTGGTTAACATCTGGTTAAGAATGTTTTTTTTTTTGCAAAAAAAAAAACAATTAAAAATAATAAGAAAAATTAAAAATTTTGGAAAAAAATCTAAAATAAAATTTCAAAAATTAATTTTTTTATTCAAAAATTGACAGCTAATCGTAAAAAAATTAAGTTCTTGGAAAAAGACTTCATAAATCCACAAAATTTTAAATTTTTGGAGAAAAATTTCAAAAATCCATTGCTAACTACAGAATGTTAAATTTTTGAAAAAAAAATCGAAAAATTAAAATAACTTTCATATATTACATTTTTTGAACTTTTTTTTTTGAATATTAACGAAGAAATTTTAACTTTTACAAGGTGAATATTTACGCATTATAATTTTATTGCTCTTTTTTTATAAATACACCAAAGGTAAGCGGGAATTCTTCTTTCAGAGAGAGAGAGAGAGAGATGCTTACACCACGACGATTTAATAAATAATTAACAAAAAAGAAGAAGAAGTCAACCTTTTTTCATTTTCTAATGTGTAAACCAAAAACGCATCCCCACTTATGACCAGTAGACACCGAAACAAAAGGGGATTTGCCCATGATTTGTCGAAAGGTAATTACAATGAAAAGTATCCGTCAAAAAAGTATAACGTCAATAATGTTGCCGTCAATAACTGACTTCATTCATACCCAAGTTAACCATCTTTAGAATTGGTTTCGGTGCCACTGGTGAGGAGTTAGATCACAGAAGGTGCACAAATTATAATGATACGTGATGTTTCTTCCTGAGGTTTCAAGATAAATGATGACGTCATAAAAGGCTATGAACAACTTATTTTGCCAAGTCATCACATGTAAATTATACATTTTTTGACAACTCTACTGATTACTCTTTTTTTGGGCTAATATGAGTATTTTTTTAGAATAATGGTCCAGGTACAAGTCCACGAGTACCCGCATTTCCCGGACCCATCCCTATATCCACAGAACCTTACCAATAGAAGAAGCAACTTCGCTCATTTTATTATTTAGCTCAATTAGAGCAGGATGTGTTTTTGAATCCCCACCTTCTGCACTTCTTTTTTTTCGCGTCAGGTTTTGTAACTAAAAGGAATGTAAAAAGAAACATATTCAGTCCTTGGTTGTGTCTTTCACCTGGGGGTCCTGCCTTAAGGGAAGACTATCACATCTATCATGCGTGTACAGTAAAAACTTTGCATATTATAATCTTCAAACATCAACAACTCTTACTGTCAAAATGAAGAAGGCCATAGACTTAAAATGTTTCTTATTTCCGGAAGATACTATACCACTTTCTGAATGTTCTTGCTTCCAAACTTAAACGGATAATAATAATATGTCCACTCTCATTTTGATGCAAAGAATGGGGTTTAGAGATTATAATATTATGCACAGTTTCTAGAAATAAATACGCACGATAACCAGGACTCGACAATCATCCTAGTCTGTGGTTAGTTAAAAAACAGTGCAAGTTAGCCTATAAGTAGCCCGTTTTAGCTACGTAATGCCGTACCTGAAATGCCGCATGTACACAGACAATTTTGGATTCAAATCATGAGTATTATCTTTAGTCAACGTCTCATATGTAGAATAGACACTCAAAACAAATATTATGAGAATTGTAGCATCATTTCCTATTATTTCGGTCATTTCCAGTCATAGGACCGGTCCTTCAAACTGTCAGAACTAGAACTTGTGGTGTGTAAGTCCTTATATAGGGTAAAAGACTACAGTCTTGTTCAGTTCAGTCTCGGTCCGCTACAGTTCAGTCCTGCATATCAGTCCTAAAAACTTAACACTGTTGGTCCTTGATGACGTCAATCAACTTTATTTCTTCTTGTTTTAATCAGTTCTAGTACTCACAGTCCGAAGGACCGGTCAAAGAACTGACCGGAACAGTTCTCAGACTGGACTAGACCAAATAAAAAAGGATTGAGCCAAACTTAATTAACTTTTTTCTATAATTGATTAAAAAAAAGAGGAAATAAAGTTGAGTGATGTGTTCAAGGACCGAACTTTATAATTTTTTAGGACTGAACTCGACCGGACCGAGACAGAACTGAGCAGAACTGGATTCTTCCATCCTAAATAAGGACTTATACAACAGTAGATCTAGTACTGACAGTCCGAAAGACTGAGAGTCTTACGGGCTGGTCCTAGACCGGACTGGACCAAATAAATAGAGCTGACAAAAGTACTTCTATAAACTTGTCCTGTATTAGCCTAAAAACGATCAAATATTTGTGTATTCTGGGCAATTAAAAAATGATTATCCTTGCTGGCTAGTGGCTAATTTGGAAGACTGTCGAACCCTGTTGGTAACCTACCTTAATCCTTACCCTTTTCCGATTATCTATTTCTTTGTTCAAATCCTGTTCAATCCCTTCGATCCTGTCCTTGACTCTAGAGAGGATTGCCATGAGGGCATTTTCATTAATTTGTTCAGACTTATCGCTGGTTGATTCTATTGGTTTAATTACTATTAAATACCCAAGTATGAAAATATAATGAACTCACCTGATCCCATCAGCCCATTTGGAAGAGGAGTTGAAGGTAAAATGAGGTCGATTGCAAAGGCTTCATTTCTATTCAAAATACTAAGGAGAATGACTATAATATAGAGCATCATAGTTCTAATAAGTGCTAATAAATCAATTAACGGAGCTTTTTGTATAATTAGTAATTATGTATGTCTGTGGATTCATATCAATTTACAATCAATACTCTCACGACGTTCTGTCAATGTAATTACTTTAGATTTTTCTTATTATCTGCGCTACGTACATTATCATGTAGGCATTAAGTGTAACTAATTAAAAATGCTCTGCCTTTCCTGGGATTTTAGTTCGGTAATAAAAAAATGATCTCACAAAAATAGTTATTCAATCAATAATGAAACTTATTATAGAACAAACAAAAGAATTTAAATTTCTTCATATAACTACAATCTGTTTGTTGGGTACTGGTATATTTAGCCTTCGGACATTTGCCTTAAACCATTTAGCCTTCGGACATTTTGCCTTAAAGCCATTTTTCCTCAAGAATATTTCCCCTTAAAATAAAAATAAATTACATTTATACATCGTTATTGTTCAATTTGATTGAAATTGAGTTTCCCTTTGAATTTTTAAATGAAAATATCTAATGTTTATTACTTTGAAAATCATTTATGTTTGTTATGAGGCAAGAACAGTATTTTTCACTTTGTTATTAATTAGAATGTATCAGAACAAGATGGATGTAGTAAGGCAAGCTACTCTGGGATTGGGGGTCCGCTTAAAGATTGAATCATAATTAACAGGCAGCTGCCTTTTTTTCTGCCAAATCCTGGATCATAACTTATTGTAAATTCCTGATCTTACCTCATATTAGGATTATTTGTAATAATAATCCATGATGGCGAATGATAATGGATAACGGAGACCGTAGAAGGATTAGCTCTTCATTTATTCGAACAGCTGTCAAGTTGTTGTTTTTTCTTATTATTGTATCAATTATATTAACTGTTTTGTCTCTGGTTTGTCGTTAATAGTAAGATTAAGAAAGTAAGATTGAAATCTTGGGAGATAATAACATCATTATCACTACAGAAACCAACCATTCACTGCTTTTTATAATATCAAATATATGTATACATTTTGATTAATAAAATTCAAAGGGGCCATCATTTTTAATCAAAAATAAACAATAACAACGTATAAATTTCATTTACTTTTATTTTAAAGTGAATTATCCTTGAGACAAAAAAGGATTTAAGTCAAATGTTCAGCGCGGCACCCTTAATAAAGTATATGAACTTTCAACAAAAGAATGGGAGGAGGGTGTAAACATCAAAGTCAATTTTAGGTTTACTTTTCGGATGCTAGCGTATCTTTTAAGCACTTTAAAAAGAATAATTTTTAATTTCTGGACAAATTCCCGAATTATTTCGTAGGGCTACTATTTTTTTTTCCCCCAAAATAAAAAATATGGATTATATTTTGATGTATCACTTGAGAAAAAAAAACTTAAATAACACTTTTGAAATTTAACAAACTAACTTTAAAATTCATACTTCTGAAATTCAGCAACATAATTCAAAAATTGAAACTTCTGAATCCCTTTACAAATAAAGAATTTAAAAAAAAAAAGAAGTCATTGTCAAATGGCTAAAAAGGATACAAAAATCTTTTGAATACTGAAATTTTACAGACATAACTTTTTCATTAAAATACGATAGAATATTGAATTAACTGATCACACTAAAAATTGGGCACCCTATTACAGACCCTAAAATAAAAATTTAGAAAAAGTTTGCCTTTTTGTGACCTTTGACCTTTTTTGTGACCTTTGACATTTTATATTACCTTAAAAATGTACTTCATTAAATTTAAATGATACATAATCATTGATTTAAGTATAAAAAGGATCTAATGAGCACCACATTCGCAAGTTTCTTCCTATTACTTTGAAAAAGATTAAAAAAATACGTATTCATGGGTGGAAAAGGGATTTTGGGGTTAGAGGGAAGGGGGATTGCTGGCTTTTTTTTTTAAGTGCTTAAATTATGTTATTGTATCCGAAAAGTAATGCTAACATATAATTTCCTCCATTTCTTAAATTTAACACCTTTACCGAAGATAGGACCGATTAGCATATTTTTGGATTGGGATCGGTTCAGATCTTTTGACGTAAATATCAGAATACATTTTGGGGTCCAGATCTGAAACTAAAATTAGTCAGACTTTATCAGTGCTTTACCCGAAGACAGGTAAATACAGTAACCAGAGACAGGTTACAATTTTACTAATATCTGATGCCGAATCAATGATGAACCCAATGTTATTATTATTAGAACATTGGAATTATTTGTTATTATTCCAATTCCTTGTAATAACATTGACAATACCTTTGCTGTATCTTGCACTTCTCCTCCGAAAAGAATCAGAAAAAATACCAATTATTCTGTATAAGGAAACTTAGAAATCTGGTTAGAAGATCAACTTTCAAAAGACATTTGACAAAATTTCAGAACAATCTGCAGTTTAGTTTCTGAGTTATTGTGCTAAGCTTAGCTCTACTTTTCTTATATCCAAAACAATTTCTTGTTTTAATTTTACAAAACTTCTTGATGGAAAATATACTGTTAAAGCTAAGTAATGGCTTGAAAAGTGTGATGGGGACTCTGCTCTATGAAGCGAATAAAAAAAATAAAAAAATTGAACGGAAAAAAAAATCAACATTTTTTCTTTGTTAAGGCCGGAACTTCACGACCCATCAGACTCCTTGAAAGCCCTGGTAATATCGCAAACAGTTTATTTGGGGATCTATGAGACAACTCAAGGATTATTCATTTTTTCTTACACAGTCTTGTAAGTTCATAAACATAAATTTCAGTGTGTCCAAGTCAATAATGCCTAAGCTTGTTTAGGATTTAAAATCCCTACCCTTTATAATGTTCTGGTGTGTGATATTCCTTCTGTACTTCAATATACTACTCTTTGAGGTTCGGCAGCACAACATGAACTCTCGAGTCTCCTGGCCTTCAAGACCTCGGTCATATGTTAGGATTTGGTCCTTGTGTATGAAGACAGTCCCAAATTACCCTTCACAGCCCTCTTGATGTTCTTAACAGCCACGGAGAAGGTGTGAGCGAGACGATTCATGGATTTAGAGGTGTTCTTCTTGACCTTCTTCTCCAAGGTGGACAGGAACTCTTGATATCTCTTTGAATAGTGGCCTGATTTCTTGCTTTTCTGGAGAGGCCGTTACCACCATTTTTCTTCATGGCCACTTTGAAAAACAGGCTCATGGAGTACTTAACAATCTCCATAATCCTCGCTACCTCAACTATAGGACCTGGAATATCTGAAATGCTCGACCTTTTGGCTTTTAGCTTACTCTTGATGACAAGATGAGGAAATATTTATCCCTAAACCTTTCTATATTAATGTGAAAATTAACATTGATTAACAGTCCACTTTTGGCTGTCCATCCCTGTTTGTAAATTTCCCGTGTTGTTTAAAGCCCACTGTCTAATATATGTATGCATACCAATAATTTGCATAATTGTTTAATGGACCAGAAGATACGTAGGGGTAATTTAACAGCAGATATCATAATTCACTCCATGAATATTTCTAATGATTAATTATCTAATAATAACGAAAGAGTTGTTTTTGCATCAACTCGTAAATCAAAGAAACCTTTTTGGAATATATACCCACATAATATGTTCAAGAATTGAATGCAGTAATTAAGTTTCCATGAAAATGTATTTTCCTCCAATCAAATACCTAACTGTAGCTAATCTGTAATGAATTTAAATTACTATACATGATAAATGTATCAACCAATTTGGGACTTCATTTTTCCTTTTTTTTTTGAAAAAAACAAAAAAGAAGTATAGACAGGAAAATTAAAAAAATCCTATTAAATTATTTAAATAATGTATGCCGGAATAATTTAACAGTTAACTCTTAATTGGCTATGAACTTGATTTTGAATCAATACTGTAAACCTTAAATATCGGAACTTCACTGATATTTATTCATCAACCTTTTTAATTGCAAGTTTGTATAATAAGATTTAAGTTCAAATCAAATACTTAAATGCCACTCTTCTCAATCCTATGAAAAATTGTACAGATCTACTATATGAATATACAGAAATAGTATGAGCAAACTCATTAACAAAAACTCTTGTTTGCCTCATTTTATAGAACTTTTATAATTTAGCATTAAAATATTAAAAAAACGATATATTATTGATATACTTATTGTTCATATGGATTTGCACTGATGAAGTATGAGTAAACATTATAGTATTACAATTATCCGTCTGACCTAGGAATCTTCTTTGAAGTCCATATATATTTACATAAAGTATAATTCTTTTTCTATGAACTGCGTGGGCGCGAAATTGGTTCTTAATTCAGGATTAAAATATGTCTCGCTCTTGCCTTCACATTGCGCTATCTTAAATGCCCTAAAAGTTATAAATCCCCAAGAAATCATCAGTGATTCTCTTCATTGATAAGTTGAGAAGACGCTTGTCAGGAAGATCTAGTAGGGGCCTCCCCCCTGGAGTGGAGGCTTAAATGGAGGCTATGGGAGGATTCTTTGAAGAATAAAAATATACAAAAACACATTTTCTGTAATAACGAGTATTTCTTTCAAATGATTCATTTTTCTAGGAAGGCCAAAAGGTTTCAATGACTCATGACACACCTTGTGTTTATATTGTACAGTGAGCCAAACCAAAATTTGAACAATCTTACAAGGTATAAGAGTTACAAATTAGAAATTTCTACAGAGGTTTTTATGATTTTATCAAGAAAATGTGTGAGTAACTTTTTTAATATTTCGTTATTATTTAAATCCTGGAACAAACCAAACGAAACAACATCCTGATTTTTCTCGCGGCGGGAATAAAGCCCAGGAACATGTTCAAACTGTTGGAGTGCTTCTGCAGTTAAGGACAAATTTGAGGCATCTAGGTCAATTTGTAAGATTAAAATCCAAAGTTTGGTTTGATAAAAAGTTATGTGATTTTTGACCTACGTCCATGTATTGGATTACAGCATATGAATCGTCGTGAAGATGAAAGCCTGTCGAACATCCCAGAGGAATGTAAATTACCTGAAGGCATACGTCATTGTAGACAGGGAAAAAATGGATAATGCCCACATGTGGGACACTTGCTCTGTATGTAGGGCCCGTTTGGAGGCCTCATTGGAGAATTCATGTGAATTATATTAAATAAATTATAACTTAACTATATGATGATTTATGAAGAAAATTTCAAGTTTATATCTCTTACTGTACTTGAAGTATATGATCTAATATAGTTGTATTAATATTTGTACAGATTTCTGATACGCATTCTGTACATATAATCATAGAAAATTCCTTGACAGAAGGTGAAAAACGTTTAAGAGTCAACGAATAACATGCTCGTATAAGTACATTTGGAAAGGTAATACATATTATTTAGAGAAAAAAAGATTTCCATTCATGATCCATTAAAGACTTTATGTTTGATCACGAGTATGAGATAACTGTAAGGTTAAAGCATTAAATACATAAGTATTCCAAACATTCAGCTTCCATAATCTGATCTACAAAGTACACAGGGTGGGGATTTTAAATCTGAAACAAGTCTAGACCTCTATATCTTGACAACCCAGTGATTTATTCTTATAGATTCAGCCCACAAAACTGCTTAAGAAAAAAACACATTTTTTATAAATATTTTCATTTAATTGGTGAGATGGTCAAAAATATACCTTCATACAAAAATCAGGCCTGTGAAATTAATAAATCAAATTATTTCTGAAGTTATTTAATTTCAATATCAAGCACATCACAAAGACTATTTCGTTCTACGACCAAAGCGCCAACACACACACATTGATTTCAAGTGAATAATTTATCCCTAGTGCATTGTCCATTGAGCTACGTTGTTCCATTAAAATCCTTGATATGTTTTAGGAATAAAAATATCTTGCAGCCATTAATTTGTACTTCCGTGGACGCCCATAGATGCCAATAACTCTATAGCTTATCTCGCTAGAGAGCCTAAATTGATGTTAACAGATTCGGCTTGAACTTTAAAATGATTCTGCTTGTTCAAATTGTGTAATTGGAACTGAATTTATTCCGAAACAAAAAATCAACCTTTTTAAGACATTAGTGTTTTGGGCAAAGGAAATGTGCCCACTTATTTACCCATATCTGAAGCTCTTGAACTACTATGTGTAGGGTGTTTTGGAGAGAGAGAGAGTCCAAAAACGTGCACTGTTCACTCCTTACGGCTTTCATTCTGGAGGCAGACGACAAAATGGAAAAGGAGTTCATTATCAAGGCCTTTGTCAGGGTCAGTTTGGAGGCTGTGGTAAAAGGTGAAGTTAGTTGGTTCCAGTGATTGTCTTCACTATGGACTCCTACAACTGACTGTGAGAGCACAATATTTGTAATATATTTTATCCTTTAATTTGATGGATTTAAAGTAACCACCCTGTATATAAATGATGTTAATATTATTTGTGTTTCCAGAGGATAAAACATATCCATTGAGTAATAATATACAGTCTGTATATATCTAAATATATGTAATGTGTGATAAACGTCATGAATCGCATCATAATTGAAGGCGACACCATCTTGGGGGCTCAAAGTTGAAATTTTTACAACATAGAATGAACAGATTTTCGGTAAGTCTTGATGAAACTTGAAGAATATAAAAGGATTTAATCATAGGAATAGTAATCGCTAAAAATGTTAGGGTTAGAAACAGAGAAAAGTAGGAGATTTAGAGAAAAATATCCTATTCTTTCCCTTGTAATGGTTAATTTGTATTTGCAGATTCAAGGTACATATATATATATAAACTAGGTAATAGAGATATAGATTTTTGATATACATTAGGGTTCAAGCCCTTTTATTTGTTGGTCCTATTTTGACATGATGCATACGTGTTCGATTTTCATAAATATTTATAAAACTTGGTTCTTCTGGCCCCAAAATGAAAGACATCCACAATCCTCACCTCACGAGAAAACGCCTCAATAGAATTGGTCTGATCTTAATTTTAAATGAGACGGATCAAGACCAATTTTCCTTGGAACCGAGATTTTTTGTAGGAATCCTCCCATCACTAATATTTTTTACAACTCAATTCATAACCCTCCAATCTCAACCCTAAACTGGAATTTAAAAAGTGTTCAACAACCAAAAACGCACTTTAATACAAGGTAGGGATGTTTTTATGTGAAATAAAACTTGGTTTAAGGGCTCTCTATACCTAACCTTGAAAATAAAAACACAATATACGTATATATAAAATAAAAAGTTAACTATAGATGATGACTTGTGTCTAGAGGAGCAAGAAAACGTAGGTAATTGCTATGTTCTATAAGTAAGTAAGTACCGTGAATTAGTCTTGTAGGTATATATTTTATTCTTATACGTTTTATATACTCATAACATTGTAAAACAAATTTATTTTGATGTCATATGGACTGGACATTTTGAAGAGCACGTCAAATCATATTATATAATATTTTACCTCATATTTTTTTTTGTTATTTCAAATCACTACGTATATAATATATACAATATGTTGGGATGTCAGATATACAAGTTGCAACTTGTATATCCCCATTATACAAGTACAAGTTGCAGTTTATTTGTCTTAAAGTGAATTATTGAATTACAACAAAGATACATTAGGCCGGTTTGTGTCTCTAACTTTTAGGCCGGTTTGTGTCTCTAACTTTTTTCGAAATTTGAAACCAGCAAGTAAAAATAACTGTTTTATTGTGTGGAAATAACCTATGCAAAACTCCATTTTTCTACAATGTCATCTTCAGGTAGCAGATATAGGTCAAAGTTTGACAGGAGACAAAAGTTATTTACTTCGTCAATAAAGATTAAAATACAGCACAAATCCTTATTTTACATTTTTAACTATGATAGACATTATTCTAACCTACACAAAATATTAATAAAGTTTTTTTCTAAAGCTACTCTATGGAGCAAAAAGAAACAATAAGATAAGAAAATTTTGATTTTTCCTTTCTGAAAATGTACAAAAATGATGCACGCCTTACAAGTAAATTCAAAATTGGTTGAAAATCAATCCACTCTATTATACATACATTGAAACTATCATTGCATTTTGATATATTAAAATTACATGGTTTGGTTTTGATGTATTTATGATAACTGTGGGTATCTGAACTTTATAACTAACCACAGAATGCTGCTATTTTTTTTTCAATTGTATCCAAATGGTCCAAAATTTATCAATCATACATCGAGCACTCAGTTTTTGCATTATCCTCATCACAAATGTACTGTAAATCCTTCATTTAAAATGTTTCATCATATCATTTTTAATTGCAGCTTTTACATTTACGGGGTGCGTACTTTAAATCCGGAAAAATGAAGGACAATTTATATCCTAAAATTAATTTAAGCAATTCAAAAATCTTTTTCTTTTATATGAAAGGGCCCCATAGTGAGGTCAATCTCTCAAACTAACCACCTCCAGCTTCAACTTGGATTCGGAGGAGAGATGTTCGGACAATAAGCAATTTGGAGGATCATAGAAGTAAATGGAATATCTCATAACGTGGATGAGGTTGTGGGGTTGGATCTAATGAAGTTTTATTGAAGGGCAAGAACTCGGAGTCGATCTGTAGACTAATGAATGAGACTGGAGGAGATCCCATCTCATGAAGTTAAGCACTACGATCTTTTCATGTATCTACCATGTACGTATTTGTTATCATAGAGAGGAACTTCCATGCCATAAAATCTATTTCCTCCTGAAACAGAAAATTACTATATCCATACATAAATCGAAATACAGCGTACAAACTCCAATGATTGGCTAATCCTAGGTTGGAAACTTATTCGAGCAATTGCGATGGATTGAGTCCTCCTACTCCAATAATCGTTTTGCAAAGTGTCTCTTCCCTACACTTAGCAAAGTTATTTTTTTAATATTAAAATGTTGCGAGGATTGAATTTCTACTATCCGTTGTTGTCCCCTCTCCAATTTCGTAATAAAAAGTGTGAAAGTATTAGTTGTGGGCAAACAATCTACCCCTTCCCTCCTCCCTAAGTGGTCAACTGGCTTATGAATGTCACACTTATCTCAATACAAGCTAGTATGTTGAACAATCGTATATCAAGACATCCGAGTTTTTACAAAGTAACGATATACCTAATCCCAAGAAATTCCTTTCTTCTACGTTTTATTCCATCAGAATCAATCAATTATTATAATGATGGTTGAGGAGATAAGAACAGTTCATTCAAGTGAATGAATTAACAAAATTTTAATACTATTTAGATACATCAACCTTTTTGTTTCTAATCATATCCCCTCGAGAGATGTTTTTTGGTTGATTATTCCTCAAATATGTTTGTCAAGATTATTTTAATAATAATATGGTAAAAATTGATAAGATGTGTTGGGATTAGGGTGGCTCCGTTTGTGTTCTTAAAAAAAAAAACAATGTTCGTATAGTCATTCTCTCACCACCCTCTTAATCGATTCATAGTGTGTAAATAGATTGCCCTGCCAAAAATTGTTACTTTTGAGTGACATTTTGAAATGGGCGTCCTTGGCTCTTAGACTTTCCTTTAAAAGGTGACACAAATAATGGAATGCTTTGTAGTTTTCTGTCTGTCTGCAAGACCCAATAAAAAGAAATAAGCACCAATGGGCGTGTGTAGCTAAATCTCAGTCTGTCATATTGAAAAAGAACAGAAAATGGGAAAATCCAATTCAAAAAAGCAAAATTTGTTTGTTTGTCAAAACCTAATAACTCAGAGCTATAACTAATAAACAGGTAGTAAATGTCCGGAACCATAAGGTCCCAAGGGTCAACCCCCCAAACACCTACTTTTATAAAAATTTTTAGGCATAAAAATTTGGCAAAAATCTTCGTACCTAAAAAAAATTGAAAAAAAAAGAGTTTTATTTAATTTATATAAAAACAAATTCTTAAACATTCTATCAAAATTGTCAAAAAAACCCGACGGCAATACCCCCACCCCTCCATTCCCCCAAAAAAAAAAGACACTTGGGGACGCCTTGATGACGTCATCCTTATATAATGTGGCCTACTCTTTTGCAAGTACATTCTGGCACCGGTGCATACATCTAACAGACAATGTCTGTATTTTACTTTATATTTTTTGAACAAATTGGAGATGCCTAAACATTTTTTTTTTGTTGCTAATTTTTCAATTTATTGTAAAAAATTAAGCTCGGTGTGACCTCACAAACACAAAAATATCCTATTTATTTTGTTGTCAGCTGTCGATTCCCTTTTCTTGCTTGATACATCATGGCTATTTATTAGTGTTGATAAATGGACGAAGTAATCAGTTATTAATACTATTTCTCCGTTTCCAAAAGGACAGGAATACAATTTCATGTTGATCCCTTGTCGTATAAATATAAATAAACTAGGCATCTTATTATTTCTATAAGAAGATATTTTGGCAATCCTATACAAATACACATGTATGGATAGGCTTTTAATAGAATATTACTAAGCAATATTATATTACAGTATCGAATAAAATACAATTTAGATTTGTAAAATTATCAAATATATATAAAATTCGGGAGAAATAATCTGAGAATGATTATGTGGGAGCACTTAGAAGATAAATGCAGTTGGTATGATTTATTTATTTGCCTAACACCCAGATGATTTCCGGCCTTTTTTCTGTTTATTTAAATAAAAGGTTGAGTGATACAATACAGTTAACGACATGTAAGAAGCGGTGTTGTGTCTAAGATTCCTACAGGCTTCGATAAACTGGTTGGAAAATAACTGGATACTCTACTGAGTGAGAAACAGGACTAACTACTATGTGCACATAGCCCCTCATGGTAACCTCGATGAATATAGTATTCAATAATTGTCAGACCTCGTGCGGGGTCACTTTGTAGAAAACCTTATTGCCGAATGTCATTTTCCGAATAACAACTTTGCCAAAAAAATAATTCTATTCATGTTCCAATCATTTTACGACACGAATTGCAATGATTAAGCCTTGATTAATTTCCTTATAAGGATGCGCACCAACAGTTAGCTCCCCCCGCTATTAAAACAAAAAACCATCACAACTGTCCAATAATTAATTTAAAAAATACATTAGAAAGTGACCAAAATGTTTAAAGAAGTGAAGAAGTCAATGATCGAAATGTAATGGGCACTGCGATTGGGCCAATCGTGTATACCAAATGTTTTAGGGCTTGAATGTATCTGGTCAAGTCCTGATTGACACTCCTCTACCCGAAGTTGTCCCTGACCATATAATTGTCAAAATGTGTTTATCATTTGAGTAGTCTAATACATAATTAGATTGTATCCCAACATACCGAGTGCGGCAAAAAAAATCTTTGCACTTCGTTTTTACTAAATGAATCAATGTTTTTGTGAATGCAGTAAAATTGTTCTAATCAAATACTAAAAATAAACAAAAAAAATAATAAATAAATCTTCCAAAGTGTTTTAGAAGCCCAGAAAATGCCATCTCAACGTGACCAACGAATTTTGGTACTCGCACTTTTAGACACTGGCTAGAAAATAACAAACGAGAAGTTGTTACCATGGGTCCAGACTAACTATCTTGACAGCAACGTGGTGTTCTAGCAGGATGGTGAACCTACACACATGTTCAAAAAGGCCCAGAAGTGGTTGGAGGACAACTTGCCTTTTTTGTCAAAGAAAATATGCCCTCCTTCTCACCAGATGCAAACCCAATGGACTTTACTTTTTGGGTGCATATTGAGTCCAAGGACTGCACCGTTCGTCACCCAAATATCAACAACATCAAGGGCACCGTCAACCAGATCTGGGATGCCATGTCTGAGGACTACATCCTGCAATGGGTGCAAGGCATTTGTGGCCACCTAGAAGCCATCATTGCTACCAAGGGGGTCTGCATAGATGATTAGGGTAGAGAAGACATCCTATTAGCTATTTTTATTTTATTTACATAACTAATTACAACTGGTTACTAAAATGCATCTTGATAAAGTTCTAGGAAAATGTCTGTTCAGCAATGTGGTCCTTCGGCAAAGTGTCCTAGAACCCTCAAACTGATTTACTAACTTTTGTATGTAACTAAAAGGGGGCCAGCCATTTTATTAAATGAAATATACACTCATAGCCCATTAATAAGGAACCTAACTTATCTTATTTTATTATTTCTTGATAGCAAACTCTAAAATTAATATGAGTATCATCACCTTACTCAACCCAAGAATTTTAACTCGAATCCACCATAATTATTTTGAAGGATCCAAATGAAAGGGGTAGGATAAGTGCAAATACAACCATTTATTTTTTTAGGACCACCCTAGAATGGGACTCCAGGAATGTTTGAAAATTACATACAAACATGAAATGGGCGTACATATCATATAATTTGTATTGTGTACGTATATTAATAAATGTTATCTTTGTCCCCGTAATTGGTATCATTGTTGTGGGATGTTGTGTATCTACACAGACATATATCAATTGTAAACCTTATTTATCTGTATTTACATACACTCATTTGACAGATTGAGTGATGATTGATTTTCCCTTTGCTTTATCCTGGATCCAAAAAGATTATTTAGAAGTAAGCAGGAAAGTACCGGGTGGTACATTGAAATCTGAAAACTTACTTATTCAATAATTAACAAAGTTTGAGGGATTGAAATTAATTCATATTTCGAAATATTAAAGCATAAGCAATTAATTACAAATCAAAACAAGCCTGAGCTATATAACTTACGCACAAGTCGAGAAAATGACCCTTGAACGTGACTGATGATTTTCCATTCGTGACTCTAAGTAGTTGAGCGTCTCCAGGACCCCCGTTTATGCCGTCAGCAAGTCCGAAAAGTTGGAGGGAACTCTCGATAAGGCCAAACGGAACACGGAGGATTTCAAGAAAATACAGCCCAGGCTAATCCCCTCAAGTTCATGGGATCCCATGCAAAAGATATTGGTTTTTGTCACCAGACTGTCTAGAGATCTATCAAAAAAGTTAATTTAAATTATACTTCAAACGTTAAATTTTCTAGAAAAAAGCAAAATTCCTTTGGAGGGCGGGAGTGCTACAGCCCCTCCAGCCCACGCCCTCCGGATGCACCTGGTACCACTTTGTTGTTAATCCTGGAATTGTATTTATGACTCCAAAAGAATCCCACAAAGGCTATTACAACCATAAAAATGCCCCCTATATGGAAAATGCCGAAGGATGCATCTTGAACGGAGTTATACCAACGATGAAGGACACGAGTGTTGTTCGTTGTTCGATTATATCAATAAATAAGATTGTTCCAAAAAGAGTTTATAAGTACATGTATGTTCATCTATATCAGTAGTTCTCAAATAAGGGTTTGCGTACTCCTTGGGGTACTTGGACACACTCCAAGGGGTACCAGAGATTTTGAATGAATTTTTTTACAAGTGATACATAACTCAGAGGCGTCCGGAGGGGGTGGGCTGGGTGCCTGTAGCACCCTCCAAATTAAGGAACTGTTGTTATTTACTAGAAAATTTAATATTTGATTTTTTTTCTGTGAATAACTATGGGTTTTTAAATTTTTCTCAAAAAATTTAATATTTGGAATTTTTTGGAGAATATTTCAATTATTTTCAATTGATTTATTGTCCAAAAAACTTCATTATATGAGAATAGAAATAAATGTGTAAATTTTTTCTGAAAAAATTTAATTTTTTGACAATAGGATTTTCGAAATTTTTTTGAAAAAATTTAATTTTTTGACAATTGGATTTTCGAAATTTTTTTTCGAATATCTGTGAAATTTTGATATTTTTTCCGAAAAATTTTAATTTTTTAAAAAAGAAAAATGGACGAACCTAGCACCCCCAAAAAAAAAAAAAAAAAAAATGTTTCACAGTTAGTACATCAATAAAAAAAGGTTAAGAATCCCTGATTTATAGGCTTGCCTTTGGTTATTTCCTAATTGGGGATATTTTTACCGTCTGTGAATCTAGACCCCGTTTAAAAAATCCTCTCTGGTAACAAAAAAACCTTTAAAAAGTTCAAAATATTTTATGTATTTAATATGAAACGTTCAACTCACTTAATACAATCAAATAGAAAAGAAATCAATATTCAATACCCCTAGTGAACAAAAATAAATGTCGGCACAATCAATTTCTTGTACAAATATTAATCATGTGATTTTGTTTCGCTTCTTTCTTGTAACGAGCTTTTGTTCACACCTATTTAAGTGTTTTTAAAATGAGACGTAAAAAAATAAGGGTTCTTTTAGAACACATTAAATTGTTTATAAAAGGTTATTGCCGAGGAAAATACATTTTGGCTACATTTAGGTAGTGACTGGCGTGTTCCCAATTTTTTCCGTTTTTGGCAGCTTTCTTACTTATACAGTTTATCCCTGTCATAAAAATTTTCATTTCTATGATACAAAATACAATGTCATATATAAGATTATTCCTCTTGGATGGCTCAAAAAATTAACACAGCGCTTATAAGTTATAGGTGGAAATAAATCATTCTTACTTATACCGGGTGCTTAATTAGAATCTGAACACTTTTAAAAGAGAAGAATAAAAACATATCAAAGGAATTAATAATTCTTCCTCTCAATTTTCTTTTCTTTTTTTTGACACAATCAATAGAAAAATGACCTCATAAAGAGAAAAAAGAATCGAAATTACTCCTTTAATCCGAGTGGAACACACACGTATAGAGATCCAAGGCTATTAATGATGGTATCAGTTTGGATACAAGCTCAACAAAAAGGTGCACCCACATACAGAACAAAAGCTACACAGTCCTTTTTGGAGACCGACATTCAATTTTGGCCTAAAAAACAATGTGACCACCAGGCTTACGATATGACAACTTGTTCGACTGTTCCTCCTGAAAGTATGTCAGGGATATAGGTTAACAGACAAGGGCATAGAATCGTGAAGTTATCAAGGCTTACATTGACGAACATTGGTATTTCATGGGCCTCAATTAGACGATTACCATCTGTCAGAGATTCCAACAGGCCATCAAGACCGTTATCAAAGTTCATGGAAATAACATGGAAGATTAGAAACTACAACATTTGTGCCAAAGTTGAGCAAATATAGCTCTTCTAGTTTTGGAAGTTTAAACGTGCTAAAATTCCAAATGTTTATTTTTCAATTATGTACCCACTAAGTGTATGCATCCTGATGTTTGAAACAATTTGAAAGACGTAATTTGAAGAATTTTTCTTCAAAAAATTAATTTTTTTGTAATTAGCTCTGAATTATTGAAATTTCTTTTCAAAAAATTTAATATTTGAAATTTTCTGAGAACTGCTTTGAAATTTTGGAATTTTTTATCAAAATCTTCGTTTTTTTGTAAATTTTGAGATTTATTGGGAAAAAATTAAAATTAAATTTTTTTTTTTAAATTTAAATTTTTGATTTTTTTCTTAATTCACAAACCAAGCTCCCTCCAGCCCCCCTAAAAAAATACATATATACATAAATATAAATGACTATGGACTCCCTTATTAATCTACTACAGCCTTTATATGCCGAACTGACTACACAAATCGTTTGTCGTTTCTAATTATTTTCCATCTCTATTGGTATATTGATTGAAGCTATTTAAAATCAATCATTTAAAAAAATGGAATGTTTCGAGTTCAATAATGTGAATTGTTTATGAGAAAAAAATTTCATGTTGGAACATTTATTTTGGATGCATACTCATGACGAACTTTTGTTCTAAATCCTTCCAAAGTATAATACAAGGTATATTCACAATTTTATAAAATATATAACTTGGGGCGTGATTCAGAATGATTCATTTCCATTTTAATGTCGTCCAAGAGTAACATTAAACAGTAACAGTAAACAAAAGTTGATATCTTATAATCGTTTCAACTTAGTATGACGATCAGTATCAAGGAGCTTTGTAAATGTATTTAATGATGTTCTCATTACATACTTTGTCTAAGAAATAATTTAATACATTTTTGAATTTCTTTTGATTAGATATGATCAATTTTCTAATCACAACTGAATATCCATATCCAACGACATATGTCCTCTGACGAGGCAATCCTTTGATAATTTAGGAAGGATAATTAACTTGGTCAATTTCGATTGAATTAATTAAAGGGCTGGCTGGGAAATATATAGGATATCTCAAGGATTTATAGTCTTTAAATCAAGATACATTTCTTTCATTCCAAGTATCAATTTATTGTACCAAATATTTGTGAATGTTGCTAATTTTAGAAAAGATTGTAATAAATAGACGTCTCACAATATCTGTCACTATTAAACTTTATATAATGAAAATCGACTCTCTTAAATGACAATGCACTTTTTGTGCCCGCTTATATTTTGAGTAAAATGATCAAATATAAAGATAAATACACACATAGTCACTACATAGCAGTAAGTCCGGCCAACATAATTATGTTATAAAACTTACATGATTCCATGATTTATAGTTGAAATAATGGTAGTTGAAAAATTAGTTTATCTGATGTTATGGTATCAACAAGTGAAAATCGTTAGGGACTTAATATTAATTTTTTTGGACACTATGTCTAAGCCAAAATATAACTTATGTGTGTCATATCCCTCCCCATGGCTCATTGGTGGCATGGACCCTATTGTAGAAACTACTTCTTGATTCATTGAATATATAAAAAATACTTGATAAATTTGTCAAAAAAGCAAAAATAAAATATTTTTCATTTTTGGGATTTTTTTGCTGCAAATTCAAAGTTATTTTTTCCAGAGTGCATAAAAAAATTAGGGAGCAACTTTATTTTGATTTTAACCCCCCCCCTTCAATTTTTTGCCGTAATATTTGTAACAAATCCAATAGAAATTCGGCCCTAAGATTTATTAAAATTTTATGACGTTTTATAAGAGATGTATTTTTGAATTATCTTTTAAAAAAAACACACATAAAATTGAACATAAGTGCAGGTAAATATAATTTCTTCAAGTAAAGTGACAATAACAACGCTCTATTAATAGATAACCCAAATCCTGGGGGCGTGTGTATATATTTAATCTACTATATCGTAAATATATCTTAACAGGATTCAAATATGTGAAAAAAATGAATCCATCTCTGACCATTTTACATCCAAGATAAAAATAATCTTGAATAAAAATCAAGATAAGGAGAAAATTCTATTTTTTTTTTTTTGTACTTTATATATATGCAAAGACCAATATTTCATAGGCATATTTGAGTCTATTATGTGCGTATTTGTCAAATTACTGGCATGAATTAAGATACCCATAAACTTTAGCTATGGTTCCAAATCTTTATTCCATTTATGAGATTTATCTTGGCCAACTATGGCCCCTTTTAAATAAAATAAATTAATTTATCATTCTTATAAAAATTTTGAAAATAAATTTTTGAGTACTTTAAATGCAATTTGCGGTGCACCCAATGGTTTAATAAGAATACTTTATTAAAGAAATTGAGTATAATTTGTCGAAGAATACAAATGAATCCACTTTCTATTTTGTGCAAAATCCTTAGAGCTTGTTTTTACGTTGACGTACCTTCAAGTAACCTCACTTTCTCTAATTATAGATGTTTCTTTGATGATATTTTTTTGGCTTCATGACAGGGAATATTCCGTTTAGGAAGCATCGGAAAGAGCATGCGAATGGTTGAAGATGCATCATTCAGACTGTGTGGAGACTGCAATTCATTTCTAGGCAGAGTGGGAAGCTCTGGAGAGTATAAGGGGGGACTACGGTCAACTCTACTGAATAAAAAAGAAATCTTACTCTTCATTGAAGTTATTAAGAAGACGTTTAGTAAATGGGTCCTGCTATTTTAATTGACTGTTTTAGGGTCAATAAAATGAAGATACTTTGGATAATCCAATTTAGATGGCTCTAAACGGGTTTGAGGGTAATCTTCAGTCTCTGGGCAATGGAATAAGTACTCACATGCCCGTCCAACTCGACGATTTATATTATTTCATTGACATTTTCGACGTCCATATTACCAGAAGGGAATCGTTGGAACTACTACTTTGCTGTTGCATTCCATACTGTATTGGGTACATAAACAGCGCACATTTTTGTTGAGCGTCAAACTTAACGTTTCAGGATACTTTAAGCTTTTTTGATGCAATGTATTCATCGTGAGATATAGCACACTTTAGACACCTAGCAAAAAAAAAAAAACTCGGAACTTTTTAATTAACCTAATACATTCTTGTCTTAGCTGTATATGTTACACGGGTTACTGTTATTAATTGCAGTTTCCGTAGCTTTAGATGGATTTTCCTTCGATTGGCCATGGCTGTTTTCTTTAACTCCTCCGGATCCAGTTTGGCCTTTTTGACGGAGCCCATCTTCCTTTCTAAAGTTTCAGACTAGCTGACGGTGGTCCTAGAGACGTCCAACTGCTTGGAGTGCACGAGTAGAAATTTGTTAATCATGTTCAAATGTTATTTTCTCAACTTGTACGTAAGCTAGAGAGCTTAGTTCTGTTTAGTTTTGATACTAATTGTTTATGATTTAAAATGTCGAAATATGAATTACTTTCACTCAATCAACCTACATTAATTATTAAGTTAGTAAGTGTTCATATTTCAATTGACTACCTGCTCATTAGTATAATGAACCAAATAATTGAGATTTTTTTTTTTTTTTGCAAGTTTTAATTAATTATTGGGCTTTCGGATTTTTTGAATTAGTACACTGGCCCAAACCAAGTGGAAATAAATTATATTACTACAATGGCAAAAAAAATTTATATAAAAATTTATTGTACTATTGAAAAATATTGTAACTAATGTCCCCCAAAAAATTAAAATTAATATTTTTATTACATAATATAGTTGTACAACGGTATTGACAAAAACAAACAAGTGTTCGTATTAAGCTATAATTTTTTTTTTTTTTAAATATACACCTGTGATAATTTCGACAATTTTCACCTGCCTACTGTTAGTAGTCTCAGCTGAGGATGTGTACGGGCGCAATTGATGCCTGGAATTGTAGTCAATCCTTTATGAATCATTGCAAAGTCATGAACTGTTTAAATACGTGAATAAAAATGTAAAATAATAGAAACTCTGTGGTAGAAGAAGACCCATGTGGACTGAATCAACTTCCTTTTGACGTGCATACAATATAAATACCTTAGATTGTTCAATTGTTGCAAACAACATACTAGTGTTGAGACTCAGTCCAAGTCCGAACTGTTTTCAACACTGGTCTTAATTTATTTTTCTAGACCGGCGATTTCAGGAGGACTTTTAATCGTTTTCAAATTATAAGCCAATTTTTGTTCCAAATATATCTCTGCGTTACCTTTATTGTATTACCTAACCTTTCCTCCGAAAAGAAACCAAAAAAAAAAACAACCCTAACACTGTTGGTAGTTCAGCGATGCCCACAAAGAGCGGGCATGCTAGAGGGGGCTTGAGTTCTGAAACTTCTTCCCCAAAAAAGCTATAAAATATCCAGCAGGCTCCTGCAGTTAGCCAATTCTTCCGAACTACAGGGTGAGGACTCAAAATAGAAAATTTATAAGCTGTTTTCACGCGCCCATATTTTTATTTTGTGCCATTTTTATGGCAAACTTTTAGAGCAAAAGTTGGTAACTCAACAATTTTGTATATTTTTTATGAATATGTTCCCCTCCATGGCTTCAATACGGGAACCAACAGAAGCAGAGTTGGCCTTGATAAAGTCCTCTGTGATTGCGGCCTTCACACCATGGACATTAGGGTGATAAGCATTGTTCGTCTTGCCCTCCAAGACGCATCAAACAGCGAAGTCATGTTCTCCTGTAGAAATACTACACCTTCTTTGACGTGTTTCCCGGGGAACGTGCTATCAACTATTGCAAGACATTGAGACCTTGTGGTAGACGTCCGTGTTGACTTTCTCGTTGGCTTTGAAGAAATAGGGAGGTATCTTGCTACCGCCGGACGCCACGGCACCCAGGACTATGGCCTAAGCTGTATGTTTGGTCATGTAGGGTCTTCTGTGAAGATCTTCTTGTAGGAGATCGACTTTTGTGCGGATAAGATCGCACACTCTCTGTCGTTTTGCTTGTTGGTGAAATATTTTTCATCGTAAAAAACAAAACAAACATGAACTTGTAGCTTTTTGACCGTTCTTTCGAATGGTGCCAAGTTCAAAATTGTCAGACTTTTAGAACTGAGGCTAGACGGTCTCCAAGAGGATTCTAATTTTTTATGTCCTCGCTCTGTAGCTATAAGTTACCCCCAATTTTATACTTTTTTATAAAACAAATATGAAATGGAAATATTATTCCATAAATGTGAGAATACAATTTCAATGATTTGATCAATAATAACTTCAATATTTCTGGCCGGTCTGTGGAAGTCAATTGAGGCGAATCTAACTAATCCTATGTCAAAGCTATCCAATAACTCCTCTGTGATGACAGTGAATTTAGGCGTCAAGTACTTGGACCTCACTTCCTATATTAAAGGACAGGCTTCCCTCTTACTGGTAAAACCAAGGACCGGGAGTGGTTCACCAAGATCTTGAGATAGTTGAAGATTGGTCAAATTAATATAAATATATATTTTGATCCTTGAAAAAATGCTCTTTACAAAATATAGCAAATAAATCCGCACAAAATTAGACTTCATCAAGATATATAACGAGGGAATTAAGGTCAATTTAACAGCCATATATGAGAGATTGAAAGTCCTAGCAACCATTTGGGTCCACTTTTTCCGCAAAATTATTCACAAGGCGACCATTTACGCCTGAACAAGTCGATTGACGTCACTATGGAGCTACAAAAGCCATGATATTCCTGACCGACCTGAAGAATTAAAATGAGTAAAATCTAACGGAGCACATTTCTAAGCTCACTAAAGGCAGCTCTGTTAGCATGATGATGGTGATACCCCTGTATCAAAAACTTAGTTCTCACCATCGGAGCCAGCTTCGTGTATAAAATTGAGCGTTTTGTAGTAGCTGACGGCAGCCGAATGGAATATAAATGGTCACTCATCTACATCACTCTCGTTAGTGATGTAGATGAAGTCAAACTTTGTCCGGATTTATATGTGGGAAAATGTACGTCTGCTATTGTTTGAAACTACTTAAAGGTCGCAAATTGTACAAATTTAAATGCAAATTGTGCAACTGCAACTGTAGCCAGGGCTAATTACAAGAGATAACAAATATCAAATTTGAGTTAGAAATTGAAAAAATAAGGGGAACTAATATAAAGACTTTTCATGATATTGCATTATTCAATATCAAAATATTTTAAATGATTAAGAAATAATAATATTTATGTCATCAAAAGTATTAATTCACGATCTATAACACATTTTAAAGCCCTTGATCTCCCTAAAAAACATAATTCATGTGAAGTGTAATTATGGAAAATATTAAATTATTATAAACAATTCGAGTAAAATTACAACACTTGTTACAACTGTTCCCATTGTTCTGCGAGCTAAAATATCTCAAATTTATTCTCACACAGTGAGTACTGCATTGAGATAAGATTATATGAACTGATACTAAAATGATCAATCATTCAAATGATATCAGTTACATGCCTAACAATGAAAAAACTACTGCACTATTACAAAAAAATACGATCCTTAAAATAACATATTGTACCTCTCATAAACAATTTTTATTCATTAAATCAAAGAATAGTGGTCTAAATCTATGGATTTTTTCTACACTAATCTACATTTTATTACGCTGGGTCGTGCGAAATGGATATACCACTAATTAACTTGATCTAACTTTTTCTCCTCTTAAGTTTCAATTAATTCACTCGTGATAGATTTCTGAAAGACATTTATTAAGCACACAATGACAGATATTATTTATGAATTTGACCTCAATTGCTCTCAATGATTGCCTTCAAGTGGCCACAGAAGGTGGAGTACACTTTCGCAATGCATTCCTTTCTCAGGAGCTTCCACTCCTTCTCCACAGAGGACTTCAGGTCGGTGACATTGCTGTGGCGTGATCTGCAGCCCTTGGACTCGACTCTGAAAGTAGATCATGCAGATGGGTCAGAGAAGCCCTTGGATCAAACGATTGTATGCAAAGATGGAAAATATAAGGATAGCAGTTTTCAAAAGGATCGTGTCTTCCAATCGTATCAGTTGAAGATGCAGCTGAAAAACTCTTTAATCTACTTGATATATTGCATGATAATCGGGTCAGTCTGTGGTGATAAATTGATAAGGGATTTTTTTTGTTTTCCACGGGGATTCTAATAAATTTGGATCAAATAAAAACAGATTAGGGTATATAGTAATAACTGTTTCCTTTGCATTTTCTTCTTCTCATGGTATATATAAAAAAATAATATTTTCGGTACGGTAGCTATTAATTAGTGTTGGGGTTTGTTCTTAAAATCCAAGACCGGTCTCTAAACCCTTATGATGTTTAGTGTACCAAATTCATTTGGTCCTTTAAAGAAGTCCAATCTAGACCAGTCTCAAAAGAAAATTCGGTCTGGACCAGATCCGAATAAAAAATTGGTCTAGATTAGTCTTTTTTAAATTGGTTAGGAATCAGGACATGCATTGCCCCGCAGAGACGTCTTTTCATACATTTGTTAATTTTGTTTCACTCCCTGGATGGCTCATAAGTTGAATCAATGTTTTCCATGACAATAAACACGATTTTTTGGGAAAAGGACATATTGTCGATCAATTCAGTGATATTCTATCAACTCAACCAATACTCGAATTATAAATCATGGTCATATAATGAAATGCTCTAATTTCCTTAATGGAACAACATTTTGGATTAAAGGAAGCAATAGTTGATGTTATTATAAAAACCCAGAAGATCAACTTTGGTTAATTAATTAAAAAAAATCTTGTCAGTTATTGTCATATATTAAATAAATTAGGAACAAGGGGAGTTCAGAGGATTAACTTTTTAGGGGATGCTTGATTTTTTGAGTTGATAGCTTCGTTTTTTATTTAAATCAAAACCCCTATTCACAGAAAATTAATTTTTTTAGGAAAATTATTAATTTTAAACATTAAATTTTTTGGAAAAAAATTAATTTCAAATATTAATTTTTCTGAAAACTTTCTTAACAAATCCATAATTATTAACAGAAAATTAAAGTATTTGAATAAAAAAGTAAGACATCCGTAACTATTGACAGAAAATTAATTTTTTTTTGTAAAAAAAATTAATTTTTGACTTTTTTTTCCAAAAATTTCATATTTGAAATTTAATTTTTTAAATTTTTTTCTCTAGAATTTTATATTTGATATTTAATTTTTCCATTTAAAAAAAAAATTAATTTTCTGTGAATTTTGCAAAAAAATTGAAAAAATGACATTTCAAATATTACGTTTTTTCGGAAATAGTTTGAAAAACTATTTTAAGAGATTAAAATTTTGAAAAAAAAATCAAATATTACTTTTTCTAATAAAAAGCAAAAATTCCTTGATTTGGGGAGGGGTTCGGTACAGCCCTTCCAGCCCTCCCCTTCTTACGCACTTGGTAATGTTGAAAAAATCTGTCCAGGATTTGAAAACAATTCAATTTCGGTCTGACATCACCGATGGAATCGAAATGTTCGTTTAAATCCCACTAGACAAAAATCAATTAAGACCGAACCGACAAAAAAATCGGGCTTACGACCAACTCTCAACACTAATAGTAATGTAGTATATGATAAATCCAACGTAGTATTGTAGTAAGAAAATGACATTTATCTCTCTTTTACATTGACATTTATAAGTATGTATTTATATACAACTCAAGCATATATTTTTTCTCAAAAATATATATGTGAAAACACAGCTGAATACATAATATTATGCTTTTTTGAATAAATAGTACTACATGGAATAGAATCATGCATAGAGTCAGAATAAAAAAGTTATGTGACAATGAAAGGGATGATCGATCACATGTTCATTTTTATTATAGTACTAATTGAAAATATAATATAATATAATTGCAATGAAATAATATACGGTTTTGCAATGAAATTGCTCGCAATTATTGTTGTGACAGTCTTTATATATTCGGTTCAACTCAGTCCATACTAAAGGACCGTTCCTTAAGACTGAAACTAATTAGAACAGAAGAAATAAAGTTGAGTGACGTCATCAAGGCCCAAACTTTATAAGTTTTAGGACTGAACTGGAAGGGACAGTGAGCGGTCTTCAGTCATAAATAAGGACGAACACAATACTACACACAATCATTTTACTTCGCAATGATACATATATTATCCACAACAATTTGTCTCACAATGATAATGAACACATAGATTGTACAGTGCAACGATATTACCCCAAGGATTATCGGTCTCATAAATGGTCATCCCTCAAGGGTCAAATAGGAAGTCTATAATATTTTTGTGAGGGTGGAGGTCGTATTTTACATTATGCTATATTAATAAACTGGATTTTTATTTCACTATAAATGTCGGTTCATTTTCAAAGTATGTATAAATATTACTTAAATGTAGTGTATCATTTATCATTTATCCAAATTGGGATTAAAGATTCTTATCGTATTTTTGAATGGAACTATCTCCTGAGTGTACATATATTCATCTTTTTATATAGATGTATACAAAATACATTAGGGGTTCTCCTTTATCGGGAAATTGTCTTTGAATGAGATCCCGGAAAATATTTTTTTTAATTTGGGGATCCCGGGGAAAAAAATATTTCGGAATCCCGTTGTTAAATAATAAATACTGTCAATAAAGTATTAATTCCATAGTTGGTAAGTATTGGCCGTGAATTGAATCACAAACAACTGATTTAGGATCTTTTGTTCTGTTTCTTTTCGGCGGGAAGTTTGTGTGAAAATAGATGAAGCAAAAGGAAATCCATTATTTCATCAATAAAGGGCTTTAGTTTGGGTATCTAGTGTTGTATAAGGGCAATCGGTTTACGCTGGATGGCGTTAGAAAAATAGGATTCCGTTCTATCAAAACTGTTTTTCAATTTTTTAACTCAGGTTTGTTTGAGTGCACGTCAAAAATGGACACCAGTAAGGAGAGAAGTTGCAATATTTGACAGTTTTCCTTCAAACAAGGATCAACCCCAATCCCAGCTCCCTGAAAATGCGAATAGTATTTATGTTTTTGATACTGTAACAGCCAATCACGTGGTATTTTGGATTTGTCAATCCTTTTCCAGTAATTTTGATGTCAAAGGTTGCAGTAGACTCTGCAAGGGCAATTGCCAAAAATCTGGATAAATTAAATGGAAATCGTGTAGTCCGACCGTCGTTTAAGCACTGTTTTGATTACCGAGAAATTAATGAATAAAAAATCTATTAAAAATAATGGATTTATTTTTACTACACCTTATAGGTACGATAAAGGTATTGAGTCAGTCCTTATTTATTCAGTCCAGTTTTAAGACTGGTCCTATCAGTATTTGGAACCACTGTTGCTTAAGGCCCTCTTTCCTTATTACTGTCGGTAAAAGAATTGATTAAAAAGAAGGAGAAATAAAGTTAAGTAACGTCATCAAGGATCGAACTTCATAATTTTTTAAATTAAAATACGGGACTGAGCTGAACCGGATCGAAACTGAACTGGACCGGACTCCAGTCTTCAGTCCTAAATAATGATCGACACAACACTAGTCAGAACGTGTTATATGTATATAATTAAATGAAATTTATATTATGAAACACTTTTTCCGGGAATTTCAGTTAGTGTAAACACCGGGAAAACGTACATTGTACATAGTATGACAAAGTGATAGTATCCAAATGGGTTAAAATATCAAAAGATATATATTTTTTTAAATATTGTTTCATTTAATAGTTTTATGGGGCTATTTTTATATTATTTATTATACATTTACAAAATAAGATGCTTTTTTTCTGAGTAATAAAATCACTTTCCCTAATGTATTTTTTTTCTTCTTCAAAGTAATATAAACATGTACATAGGAACTAGAATTGAGTTTCAGTCTGAAAATCCTGGAACAGTCTGAGACCAGTATACTTTTAGACTACCGAACTAATTCCATTCTTTAATTAAGTTCGGTTTGGATTAGTCTCAAATAAATATTCGGTCTACCTAAGTAGAAAGAAAAATTGGATTAAAATGATCGGTCTCATTTTAAATTCGGTCTAGATCGATTCTGGAGATGAATTGTTCAGCTGTGTTTCAAATTGGTGAACATGGACTCACAATAACGTCAAATGAAGTTTGCATAAATCATATTCGTACAACCCATGGATCTAGAGTAGGGAAAAAATTGTCACACGATTAAATTTCATTCTACGGTATAAGTTTGCCGCATAGAACGAAATATTACGATAAGTTGCCATATGATTCAATTTTTCTATACGGGTTGGATCAAAATATCGGTCCAAATCGGCTTATAAAAAATCACTTAATAGAAAACAGGAAGAATTCAGTATCACACTGAGTCTAACCGCTAATGTAAATTTTTATGAAAGGTCAAACATTCATGACCACTCCTTCAAAATTACCAACATATTTCATGTACGGGTAGAATGTATCAAATATGTATAAAAAAAATTAATGATTCTGATTGAATCTGATAATTGCAGTCCATTTATTTTATATTTTTTAGCTATGATTTTATCTATATACATATTTTGCATTGTGTGTAATTTTCTCTTCACAATGACGTCAATAAACAAATATTTACATTGTTTTTACAGTAAAATTTTAAATCCCAAAAACTACACCGTTTTAATACCAAGTGGTCCATTGAAATCTGAACACTTACTACTTCAATAATTAATGAAGATTGTGAGATTAAAATTAGCTCATATTTTAATTTATTAAAGCATAAACAATTAGCTTACAAAACAAAACAGACCAGAGCTCTCTAGCTTACGTACAAGTTGAGAAAATAACACTTGAACATGATTGATGAATTTCCATTTGTGCACTCCAAGCAGTTGGGTGTCTAAAGAAATAACGTTTACGCCGTCAGCAAACCCAAAACGTTGGAGAGGAAGAAAGTCTCTGTCAAAAAGGCCAAACTGGACCCGGAGTAGTTATAGAAACATCCCAGGCCAATCTTCTCAAGACCATGTGGGTCCATGCAAGTGATCTCGGGGTTTCACAACAGACTGTCCAGATAACTATCAAAAAAGTGGGTACAAAGAGCCTTGTGAAGGTGGAAAGGCCAATTTTGACACAAGCAATGAAAGGATCCCATCTCCTCTGTTGCAAACTCTTTTGAATGAGCTGTCCCATCAAACAAATTTATTACGTTGATACTATTTTTTAAATATTAATTTATAGAAGGTACTATCAACACAAAAGAAAGATTTTTTTTTCCTAATTGTGTGTGGATAACATTTATATTTTTATACAAATAATTATTGTTCATTTCAATTAACGTATTATTATTATTAACCGTTTGGATGTTTCATAATTTTCACACCAAGTAGTTAAAATAGATAGTCACTATAAAATAATGAAAAATGTATAGATTTTATTGGAAAAGGACCGAATTTGGGCCAATGTAAGTTTCTTAAATCAAATAAAGATTTTAAACAATAACCAAAATTCTCGGGCATCCTAACTTATCCTGTTAATTAGAATACAAGGCCTATAATCGACACAAATATATCTTTGAAATATTAGGTTGTATGGGACTTTTCCCCTTACTTGTTCTTTGTTCACGATTGTTCTTATGTGACATACTGCGTATTCAGAGTTTGACTCGCAAAATGGCAAAAAGGTCCTGAAAATGTTTTAGTAATTGAGATAAAAAATCAAAATATCACCTCAATTATGAAAAAGAAGATAAATAATACTGAAAAATGAAATATATGTATCGAAATTATGTTAACTGATTCACAAAAAATTCAAGGCATGGTAATTTAGTAAAGAACGAAGAGAATAGAACGGTAATGTTTTTTTCTAGAAAAATCCTATTTCCAACAATGATGCGAGTTAAAAAACTTTGAAAAAGACAATTCGATACCTAATTCTAATTAGCTACTTATAATTTTATAGGAAGGAAGATTTAAATCTTTGAACTTTTCCTATTTCTAAAATACTCATTACTTCTTACAATTAGCCAAATAAATGACTTAATTATTATTTAAATTCATAACATTTGTATGCAACCTTACATTACATATGTATTCAATAATCTACAAATAAGAAAATTAAAAGTGAAACGGAAAAATCAATCAAAATCAAACTTTTTTTTTTTTTTTTTCAGGAAATCTTTTTAAGGTTTAATATAAGATTCAAGCTTCCGAATAAGATCCTTCATTTTGTATGATTTTTTTAATAATTAGATCCATTTTGTAGGAGCTGTGTTTAATTGATTGTACTTTTGAATGCTGGAATGTTTTATAATTTTTTATGAACTTTAATTTCCATCTAAATACTTAATTCGAAATTAAACTTTAAAAAAATGCTTAAAGGGCAAACCTACTACAATGAAAATGTGTAATGATCCTTTTTATATTGCATGGCTTAAATATCAATTGATAAATCTTGATTTTAGACGACAGGTGTTCCAAAACCTTACTTTATTTGCATATTGTATGGTTCGATGTCAGAAAACACTCTTTTATAGAGAAATACTCGCAATGGGCCTATCTCTGGTTACTGGAATGTCTTGATATCCGGTTTAAGCAGGCTCTATTATATTTAAAATTATGTATACTTGTCATATTTTGAGTACCTTCCTTCGTTATTTATTACGAACACGAATAATAGGCACCCATTGATACCTATTCATTGCATAAATCTCAATAGATGTAATTATATTAAATAAATTTAATCTTTTGCATTTGCAATCAAACCCATTTTTCTCCTCTTAAGAAAATTATTAGTAGATGATGAACGCCCTCACAAACATGCCATGATTGAAATTCTATGATATATTATGTCTGAAAATAAGCGTGGGAGGGCTCTTAGTACATAGGCAATTATTCATGCGTCTAGGTAAGTGATGAAGTATTCATTCATCATTCATAAACTCTAATGGGAAGGGAATCATTAATCCCTAAATGCTCAGTGACCTACATAGCTCTTGGCTTGAAAATGAGATCACATCTAATAAGAGTATTTCAGTGTTGTGTTGGTCCTTACTTAGGACAAAAAATTGCAGATCAGTCCATTCCCATCCAGTTTTGTCCATAGAGATAAAATATATACATTCTGTGACAACGAATCATTTAGAGCTCATACCTTATAACTTTGAACTATTTTAAGTTAGATGATGTAATTCTATACCCATGTTAAGGTGACAGAAATTGTTAAGAACGTCAGCTGCTTGGAGAGGTTCGTCTTCAAGGGAAATAATTTGAAAAAGGATGGTCTGTGCCTTGCAGGAAGTGTTGCTGGCGGTAATCGGTAAATTTGGTATCCAGCCTTATTGGATTCAGTGAAGGGGAAGATAGACAGGAGTCCGATGAAGAGCATTAGAAAGATAGCCCAATTTTTTAAATTTAGAAAAAGAAATATAATATTTGAAATTTTATTTGCAAAAAAAAAAAAAAAAGACTCTGTAAATAAATATTAATTTAAAAAAATATTGGATATTTGAAAAAATTTTGATTTAAAAAAAATCCATACACCAAGCTTCCACACACTCACACACAAATTATAATTCTGGGACTTTTGACCAACGTCAATCCCAGATCTGAATCCCTGGACTATGGGGTGTGGGATGTCATTGAGAGGAAGGCTTCTGCGACCTCTCAACCCAATGTGGAGTCCTTGAAGGCTGTGGTGGATAAGGAGTGGGATAAAATGAGAAAGGACTTCCTAAGGAAGACGTTCTTGGTCTTCCGCCCCTGGATCGAGACTATACTGGCGTCCAAGTGAAGCAATTTTGAGAAATGATATAGCTAATGACATCCTAATAAACCAGTATAAATTCCAATTCTCCATCACTTTTATCTTCAAAAATCTGGGGGAAATTGTACACAGGAATCAATAACTGCACGATTCGCTCCTGAAATACATAGAGTGCTTACATTGAGTAAAATTAAGGGATATTTTTGAAGGCGGTAGTTATTTGACCAAAACACTAGAAATTATAGTTATTCATACATCAATCTTTTCAGATTTTTAGGACGAATCTTCCTATACTTGTACATTTACTGAAAAGCCGCATACAGAAACCCAGAATCGAATGTAAAATACAGTGAAGAACATAAAAATATTTGAAGAAGCGCCCTCCACGTTGTTAACATACCTATTTATTGCTAATACAATTTGAATGTTTTGGTCAACGTCGACGGTGTTGACTTCTTCACATCATGTCTCTCTATCTCTAAAGTCTAGTCTAAGGAATATTAAAGTCTACTGAAAAGGAAAGAAAACACAACCTTTCACAAAAGATGGCCTTAACACACATTAGCTGTAATACATATTATAAAAATCATATAGTTGTATTTTATAATTAGTGTAAAAAGTTGTTCGAACTAATTGTTATAACATACGTATTTATATGTTTCCCAAATAAGAGATACTTTAAAAAAATAATAATAAGAGAACACCCAAAAATACTTCAAGATAAATTTATTAGTCATGGGACGATTCTAAAAAAATTTCCAATTCCAATGCAATTCTAGTGAAAGTTCCTTCTGCCAATGTTGCTATCAGGGGTGTCCCCGGGGTTATATTTTAGAGGGGGCTTGGTTTTTTTTTTTTTTTTTTTAAAAAGTCAAAAAAATTTAACATATATTTGAAATCTCAAATATTAAATTTTAGATTTAAATTTTGTGAAAAAAAAATTCAAATATACAATTTCATATTTAAATTTCCAAAGCTATTCAAAAAAAAAAAAAAAAAAAAAAATGGAAGAAAATTTCAAAAACCTATGACTATTCTCAAAAAATAAATGTTTTGGAGTCTTATTGTATAATTTATATTCTAATTGCTAAAATACTGCAAAATCCACATCGAAATATGTCTCAAAAATGGTAGATTTTGCCAAATGCATAAGTTAAATTGGATTTAAGCATTTCAAAATGTGTCTTAAAGCATTCTACGTCTAAAAATACTGATGAAAAAGTTTTACATACGGAACCTGCATATTATAAAAGTTGAGATAAACAGTGTGCTAAGTAAAATTGTGGACTTGACTTTATATCAATCTGAATTAATTTAGTAAATATTTTGAATAATTGGTTGGATTTTAAAAGTAAAGACTAGTCTGGTTAATAAACAATAAAAAGAAAACTTCCAAAAATCAACAGTTGTTAGCATGGAGGCGAAAATGCAAAAAGTGTCTAATTTGCTTCAGACTCATGTGAGTATAAAGAAGATCATGAAGGTCGTACAAGATATTCTACAAAATTAACAGAATTAAAAAAAGGATGACTTCAGATCAGAGTCTTGAGAGGTCCCCTGGCAGGGGTATACATCCAAAAATTGGGGATTATGGAGGATGGGGCCAGATTTGATCACCAGAAGTCCGGCCAAGTCGATGAAGCAGTATGCCTAGGCTCGAAATGTCAGTGATTGAACTATGATAAGGTAAGTGAAGGATTTAGAGAAAGCCAACGACAACAAAGGCAACTTCTTTCAACAACCAAAGTCAACCGGGTCAAAAGAGGCCAGAAATTGTTGACTTGATTAAAGCTGCTAATGGGGTCAACATTTCTCACTTCCTTCTTCTTCACCCCCCCCCTCGACTATGCCATTATAAGTCGAAAAGAGAGTATGTACTACCCCTAATCGAAATTGGGATGATCTGAAGGCCTCCGTTGAGCAGCATTTGGCGGTCAGTTCTGATACCTTCATCAAGAAGTGCTACAGCGCCTTTTAGCCCAAGGTTGGGAATTATTTTGAAAAATAGAAAAATATATCAATAAAAAAGCCCCTTCTTTGTTTATTATCAAAAAGTCCACGATTTTACCTCACACACTGTAGATAATAATACTGTATCGTGAGTAAAAACAGGAGTCGGTTGCAAGCAATGTGCTTGATCACCTTGGTCATGAGGTCATGTCACTTTTTTGCGTCATCGCATGTCTAAATAGGTTATTTGAAATAACAATAACAACCTAAATGACAATCTACAAATCTATTAAATGACCCTTTATAGAGCCCACTTCTAATGTACCTGCGTATTTTTATTATATCTGAATTTCTTATATTCGTATATGACTGAATACATATTCTATGGCACATATTACAGTTAAAATCCCCGGAGTTATATTATTCATAAATACATGATAACCATGTAATATTAAGGAATAAAAATGAAATTACAGTACATAGGTATCAATTAATCTACATAGTTCCTCATTAGAATGACTCAATTTGTGGATAAATAATGCCTTTTAAGACAAAAAAATATCCAATGGTACACAATATACATAAAATGCTATAACATATCAAGACATGAAATTTCTCTTTGAATTTATACCAGACTAAACTTTTACCTTCTTAAATATATTCAATAAGTCGGTACATTATATTCAAAGGAATTTTTTCCCCGAGTCATTTCCAATACATTTACAGAAGATCTTCAGTCTGTGGGCTTTGACAAAAAAAAAATAATAATAATATACTTCGGATCATTCCAACTAAGTATGTATCTAAAAAAAAAGACATGAATCGGAATATTTAATGAGGTGTTTGTCAAATCGTTGCGTGTAAGAAACATTTTGGGGTATATACATTTATATATATTAGTGTTGAGACTCGGTCCAAGACCGATTGATTGGGTTAGGTAGAGCGATTTAGATTCAATACTTCGGTCAAGATTGCGATCTTAGACATTAGACCAAAGTTTAATTGTTCTCAAATAGTTTAACCAATTTTTGGGGGCTCGATTTATGGATCGATTTTCTCCCTACTCCTGATTGATGAGTTGTAAAAATACGATGAATGGAAGTTATTTAATCTCATTTCCAAAGGTATCAATTTTTATCAATTACTCCACACACTTTTTTTCTTTGATTTAAATTTTCTAGATTATTTTGTATTATTTATTAATACTGCATAGGTGAAATTGATAGCTAAGACGTGTAATGTTAGAATGGAAACATTTGTAATGTTTACCAAATTTCTTGAGACGAAAAACGCATAGAAACATCCATAGACCCCAACCTATGGCCTACTCCATATGACCTAAGATTAGTCTTTAAAGTCCGTATATATAATGTAAATATTTTTCTCTGTAGGAATTCACTGAAATCGAGAATACGCACATATCAACTCATTGCGATATTTTCGTCCAGACAGCAGACCGAACTCTAATCGTTTTCAAATCGTTAAAAAAAATAATTCTATAAAGTTTTACTTTAATTGTTTGCAAATCGTTTAACCAATTTTAGGGTCATGGAATCGCCGTAGATCATGGATAACGCGCTCGGGAGAAGTTATTCTCTTGAATGCAATCTGCGTTTGCACCCAGGCGATTTCTAGAGAAAGAAATATACTTTCTGTAAATGGATTTCACCAAAAAGATTCTTAGGTAAGGCGGAGTAAATAATGTTCTAATGTTTACTTATACTTAATCAGTGCAACTCCAACTAACCAACTATAGGAAAATTTAAAAAAATTAGGGTCTGAATCTATGGAGCAATTGTTTCCCCATTTCGGATCATTGAGTTGTACAAATATGATTTAACTTCAAATGACGTTATTGAGGGTCAATGTTCACAATATTGAAACACAGGTGACCTCATGAACAATTTATTAAAGGATAAGCCTAGATTGAGCTTTTGTATTACAAGGTCCAGACCAAAATTACTTTGCGAGCAATTTTGAGCCAATTTTTCTTTGAGACCGTTCCAAAACTGAATTGCGAATTAGTTCCGTCCACTAAAAATGATAACGGTCTCAGATCGATACCCAACACTAATATATATATATATATATACAAATATTTAAAGTTGTCATAAGTCATATAAAGACAAAAAAATTGGATAATTTTTTTTGTATGTTCCTGTCAAATAAGTCTCGAGAGTTTGACATGGACTGCTGCTTATGACAGGAGGCGGTAGTTGTATGATTGATAAAAAATAGCATAGAAATAGGGCATTACTCTAACAAAACAAAAATATATATATGATTAGTATGGAAGTGACAGATTTAAAGAAGGCTGATGAGGTATTATTAATATTATATAAAACAAGACACGTGGATGTTTTAACAACATCACGTCATATTTTAGCTAGTTGTATGTAGGGTTTGAGCGCTTTCATGTGACGTCAGCATTTGTTGATCTCAGCCAACTTGGAGACCTAACCTATGAGATTTTATAAAAATAAAAAAAACTTTATATTTATTGAAAGAGACGCCATCGTGAGGGTTCAGGGTTAGTATTTTTACTACTTTATGGTCATACTTTCAATAAATCTGGATAATGGCTTTATGAATAAAAAAAAAAGATTTAATGTATGCGTACTACTTTATCCCTATGATAAGCATTGATATTTGAATATAATCAAAGTAATATATACTGAAATTCCCTAAAAATGAATATATGTATTTGTACAATTAATTAGTAAGGTGGGATAATAAATTTAACAAATACTACTTGACATCATAGAGCACATTGATTTTGAAATAAAATGAAATAAATGAATGTAGAAATTTCGTGAGAAGTTACAAAATAATTTTGACCAATTAATTTTGATTTGGATCGATTTATTAGAGACGAGGAAAGTAGGATATTTATTGCATAAAAATATCTGATCTTTGCATATGTAATAGTTATTTATCGTCTACAATGTTTAAGAACCAACTTTGAGCACCTGCGACAGCTGTGCATACCCAGGTATGACGTTGATTATTGTTTCAGGTGCTACCAAGGAATTTGTTTGGCCTCAGTTAAAAAAATGGCATTGATCAACGAAGAATTTTTCCACAATCGTGGAAAAGAGGAGTCTCCTTCTTGAGACAATTTCGAGATTTTAAACTTATTAAACCTAGAAATGTTCTTTGTCTGGAAAGTCAGAAAGGAACTACAGGCAATTCGTCCAACGACACGACTTTGCTCCATGGCACACTCCAAAAGAAATGTTAGCTTAGTTGCTAGATTTTTCCCCCCACTTCTTTTTTACTTTTTGAGCACCACTGTTTGGACTCCAAGCTCACAAGAGCTCAACACAATGGACTTCTTTGTGTGGGGTGCAATTGAGTTACATTCCAGAATCTGCCAACGGAGACTATCATTGATACCTTCTAACTTTTCTGAGGTCGAGTTGAGGCCGTTATTGAATCCAAATGCGATTATATTGAATAACATTTTTTCCCCCTATTTTTCAGTTGACATTGGTTTTCATTAAAGGAGTACATTAGAAAATCCTTTTTTTTTAAATCGTGTTGGCTGATAATAAAGATACCTGTACTCTATGTAAATGAAAATATCTACATTAATAAATCAATTTGTTTGTTTGTATGAATGTCTGAATATATGAAAACGAGTCACCGAGGGTACTGTACACATATCATAACCATATTTTGATCCATGAAATAACAATGTAGTCGTATTTATGAACTATTGGAGGTCTGTGCAGACAGTATCGAACGTATATATAAGATGCACTCTATATCGTGTACTCTGATGTAAATCATATAAATATATATAATAATGCAGTCGTATGAATGAAATACTGCAGGCGTGTGTATTTATAACAAAAGCACCGTTTCTGATTGTTTTTGATGTGGGGAGTAATTAGCACCGACTAAAAGACACATTTTTCTTTAAAATGAACACATTCACACGTAACTACTCAATACTATAATACTATACTTATATTTAAGTAATATGTTGGGATGACTTATGAGTAAAGAGGGGATGTGTGTAAAGAAAAAACTAAGTATTGGGATTAGACAAGGAAAAACAATTCTTGTGCGTGCGCCTTTTTGTTTTTTGTTCATTATTCAATCAGCCGTGGGTGTGTTAACATTTCCCTCTCATTGAAGAATTCTCCCCTATCTTTGGTGTAAATTGTTTCAAAATTACATCATAAAATATATATATATATATGAGTTTAAACATAGTTATAATGATATTTTAAATGTAGAAGGTTCTCCTCTTTATAGTAGTAATTCATTTTATCCCTTCAAAATCGTAAAACAGGCAGCTGCAATTAACAAGGGTCGTATTTCAGGTGTACCATATGTCTCACTCTTAACTTCTCCTCCCCTTCATACAAAAAACTATCTGCAATTATAGTTTATTGCTTTGTTTATAAATAAAAAAGAATAAATTATGAAATACCAGGACATATAAGGTCAGATGAAGGAATCGACAGCTGATAATAAAGTCCAGAGGGTATAATTGATCTCAAATTTGTGTTAGTATCTCTTGAAGAGCCGTTTGACAACTAAATATCCGCCTCAAAATGATAAGGATTGATTTGCATGGTCGCATTAAGTACATACATACCAATACTTGAGTTACATACGTCAAATGAATCAATAAACTTTAGTAGCTTTTGATTAAAAGTACAACAAATAATAATTAATACACAAAACATCATTATTTTATTATTTTAGTTGTAAATCCTAATGATTTGTTTAATTCTTGAAGATATTAGGTAAATCCAACTATAAAGTGTGTTTGCTCATGAACGTCGGAGAGTAACACTGAAATGTTGTTCGTAGAGTGTGATTCAAGCATTACTGTATGAGTTATCTAGTAACCAAGAGGTTATAACTAGTTATAAGACCCGCCACACTCTTACAATTTATAACTGACAGTTTTAACTACATAGGCTATGGGTGACAAAATATTGTTATTGACTAGCTAGGATTGAATAATATATAAACAAAGAAAATAATTAATGATAGCTAGAACCTATAATTTTAAGTTCTTGCCGCAAACTTCCCCTTTTAAACCTAAGTACATTGTCTCTTTGAAAGAGTTTATATTGAACATCTGAAAGGAATTAGTAACTGCGTTATTTCATCTCCTGTAGTTACTATAAAAGACCAATCCTGGGACTGACAAATTTTATTAGGACAAGACAGATAGGATTCCAGTCTGAGTGAAGAGCTAGGATTGAAGGACCGATATAACAGTCCTTAGGACCGTTGAAAGCATGGACCTATAAAAAATTAAAAAAAGGGGGTTCTAGGTTCTAAGACTGATTTCCTAGTCAGTCCTATAACCGATCCAACACTACTTGCCATACTTCACCCCTCCAGTCAAAAAAAAAAAAAAAAAAAAATTGGCACTATTCTGCCCTCGTCTGGAAAAACAGTGCATCTTTCTTGTATTCCATTTTGAGAGCCAAAAAACGTAGATATAAGAATAATAAGTTTTCCTGTTTTTTTATGGGTTGAAGGTCAAATTGTATTTATTTTTACATCAGAGGAGTTTGAAGGGGGGTTCATGACTAAAGACTAGTGGAGAGTTTATTATTAATCAACCAATCAAAAAAAAATCATACATCCAATTATTTTTTTTCGGGAAAATATGTTTCAAAGCGATAAAACTCCCGAAGAATATTGAAAATTACTTTGTTTTGCCAAAAATACAATGCAACATGAACAAACAACATTAAATAGACTCATCTTTCGATCCTAAACCTCAAAATCATCCCTCAAAACTTTGGATAGAGAATATAGGGTAGGAATTTAAAATCTGGAACATGTTTAGATTTCAATATCTTGACAACCCTCATATCTATATTTATGAAAGTCTGCTCATAATATTTAGCTACCAAAACTGTATAAGAAAAAATACTAATTCTTCAAGATGTCTTCCGCATACAAAAGCAATGAGGTCATTATTATATGTATTCGTGCTGGGCTACAATATAGCTTTTATTTACGAGTGCTGCCATTTTTACTTTGAGCTAGACCCACCCCACCTCCGCCGTATATGTAGAGCGTCTTTGAAAGAGAGTGAAATGAACATGCACACAAGACTGTTGACTCCTTGCAGGCTTTTATTCTCGAGGCAGTGGCCAACATGGATTGAGAGGCCTTCATCAAGACCTGCCCAAGGATCTGGGTCAGGTTAGAGGCTGTGGTTGAAGCTGGGGGTGTTTAGTTTGAGTGATTGACGTCACTACTATGGACGCCGTCACCTAAGATTTATGAATGTATGAATTAATATTGGGAATTAAATTGTAATATACATTATCCATAAATTTCCCGGATTGTAAATCCCCAGCCTGTATCATACGTCATAATGTGTCACCAATATATTGAATTTACTTCTAATACGTATGCTACAACCATTAATCAACTCCGTTTGAATAGGAATTATTTTTTTCTCCCTCTCTCCAAGATGTATTATTCAAAGCTAGATAGATGGTTTATGATTAAATTGCCCTCAATTGAAGTCATAGACATCAAACACTCATACAATGTTTTTGTAGTTCGTTTACCTCTTGGGTTTCCATTCATATTGAAGGAAAAGAATATGTGCTCTACTGTTTATCGTCTAAGTAGCTTTCCTTTCATCATGGTAAAGAATAAAACCAAATAAGATTTGTTCCTTGTAAATTAATGGTGATATTAGAACATATTTACATAAGGTTGTCCCTTATTTGGGTACCTATGTATACCCTATTGCTCAAAAAAAATCAATCTGCTGGGAATAATAAAAAAAGCATCTTGGCAAAGTATCTTATGGCATTTTTAGCTTTGTACAACCTGTTTTAATTATGAAATAGAATTTCCTTCCCTTTAGTTCAACAAATAGTGATGCTAATGGAGAGCATTTTGGGCAAGTAAAAAAAAAAACGAAAATCAATATGGTAACCCTGACACTTTGAGGAATGGTTTGAAGGAGATCAACTATAATCAGCTGTAGCAAGGCAGGAGGGGGAGAAGGAAATATTGGCAAGAATTTCACCGAATTGGATCCCTTATTCTACCCTGAGTCAAATAAGGACTGTCGATATTAACTCTGCAACGAGTCCTCAATCTTTTATGTGTATAAACGAGTATTTATTCGAGTTTAGTATGCATCAATAACAGTATGAGGGCATTTTTTCCTAAGTTATAAATTCTAAAACTAAAAAATGGTATTACTTAGCTTGACAGTTTTAAGAATCACTATGAAATAAGTATAAATCCCTCTCTGTATATAAAAAATACCAGGGGAGTGGGTTGGAGGACTGGAACCTCCTTCCAAAAAAAAAAAAAAAAAAAAGGAATTATTCATTTCCAGAAGAAAGTAAAGTTTCAGTGAATAGCTATGGACTTTTGAATTTTTTTTTCCCCAAAAATATAATGTATTATGAATAGCTTTGTATTTTTGAAATTTTTTTCCAAGAAATTTAATAATTCCAAATTTTTTTTTTTAATGTCGTCATAATAATATAACATAGTTACTTTTTAATTAAGTAATTAATTTGTATTAACTGGCTGTATATTATGTAATTGTGTCTGACTTTACTCAAGTAATTAATAGACAAAAACTCAAAGCAACTGTTCCCGATATTTAGGTTGAAACAGCGATCTCAGACCGTAGATCGAAGTTTAATTGTTTTCAAATCATGGACGGATTTTTTGCTCTCTGTCCACAATTATCTCCCTGTTCCTAATTTATTAGTTGTAGAAAGGATATGATTAATGCAACACATTTAACTTTATTGTAGGTAGTTGTTCACAATTTTAAAACACAACAAACAATTCATCATTAGAATCGGTTTGGACCAAAAAAATTATCGTGGAGTTATGTTTTTGTTCTCAATCTATGGACCAATATTTCACCATTCCGGATTTCTGAGCTGTACACATTTAGCTTCAAATGACGTTATTGTAGGACGATATTCATAATTTTGAGCTCATATATAAAATCGCTCTAAAACGAATTTTAAATATGACCCATTTATTTTTACAACAGATCCAGGTCGATTTTTTTCTTTTGGACCGATCTTGAGCAATTATTTTTGGGTAAAGGCCCGAAGTTATTTTTCTAGCCCGATTTACTCCTAGATTTCTGTCCAGGTGGCAATCTCTCACAAATAATTGTTTTCAAATCGTCGACCGATTTTTTTTTTATCTCTGAAACTTTTCTGTCCTTCTTTAGGTGACAGTCAATGGGCTGATTTTCTTCTCTATTCTAATTTATGAGTTGTTCAAATATTATTTAGGAAACAAATTTAACTTGATATGACGTTTTATTGCGCACATGTTTACCATTTCGAAATACAACTGAGGTCATCAACAATTCATCCATAGAATCGGTCTAGACTGAATTTTAAATGAGACGGATCCATATCGAACTTCATAAAATGACCGAATTAGTTTGGTCTATTATAAATCATAACCGTCTCAGACCAGTCTAGTATTATCTGAACAAAGTTAGCTAATTCTTTTAGCTATGGAATTGGTATTACCTTCAGAACAAAGTTGAACTGAGCTAAGGTTTTGGCTCTGTTTTTTAGTCACCTGGATTATTGCAAAAGTTTACAGATAGATTTTTATAAAACTTGGTATGAAGATTACATAAGGTCACAGTAAGAGGTCATTAAATGTTGAGAGGTCAAAATAAAGCCATACGTTAAGAGTTCAAAATCGACCAGAACTCAATTTGAGTTCTCTACCAAGTGTCCAACCGTAAATCTAATTCTAATTCAACCAAATAACGTTCAAAACACTTTCGTATGTTCCCTGGATCAATGGCTCTCGAACTGCGATAGGTGATATATCGAAGATTAAGATAGTAACCAGGATTAATTGAAGAATTTCTCATTGGAACCGATCTAGACCGAATTTTTCTTTAAGGTCATCCAGGCCAAATTGTTGCGTCTTGACGAGGGAGAGACGCAAGCTTATTTATAATAGGAGAGATCCAGGATGACCGGGAGAGATGAGAGGAAGAAAGACGTGGAGGAATGAAACTACACACTGTTTATACGCTCATGTGTATTCTAACTATACTCTAAATATATTTACATAAGACGACACTATTTATAATACATAAAACTCAGTACTTAAATACATAAACGAATATACAGGAAGATAAAAACCAGAAAGGACATATTAAATACATAACACAAATTTTTTAAAGCACAGTACAAATTTGGTAGACTAAAACCTAGAATTTTTAGACCTAACCCCTAGACTAAGGTGCATCAGACACCCCCCTCCCCCCCAAGTTAAGAATATTGCCTTGGCAATATAATAAAAATATTCTACCGATAATAAAAACACACCCTATGAAATATTTTTAAATTTGAATGCTCACATTAAGCATTTTGAAATGAGAATATTATAGTAATTGGTTATAACACTATAGCAAGCAACGCTAAACATTCATTTTTTCTTTTTTCAAGAATTATGTGTTTAATATTATTATTGTTAACTTGCTCTTCCTCGAAAATATGTTGTTTTAATTTGAGTTAGTGAGAAATATATGCTTAATGGCTTAAGAGAGGGCCACGTGAAAGAAATTTACTTTTACTTCAAGGGGATTTCCAGTTCTAGCGTATCAAGGGCCGGAACCGCAAGACCAATAAGGGCATAACTTTGAGTAGTCTACACTGTCAAAAATCTCATTTTTTCGAATTAAAAATACTTGTACCACTTCAAAAATAGTCTGAGATATCTCAAAAGTTGCCAAAGTTAGTTTTTTGATTGTCCCCAACAGAAAAGATCTTTGTGCAGGAAGGAATAAATATATAACCCAAAATAAGACAGCCTAATATCATGTATGAAAGTAATACGATGTCCTAAATAACCAAGATGGTTGAATGGTATTCCATCTTCAATAAATATATGTATGTGTTTTGGTTGTGTAGATATATAGAGAAAGAAAGGACTAATTATCTTAATAAATTCGGATAATAAAAGGGGGTTCAAAGAACTGTTTCTTTTTTTCTCCGTAGGTATTTAGAAGGAAAAACAAAATAATAATATTCTTATTTCCAGTAGTGATAGGACGGGTATTGAAGCCGGATCCGAAGGTCTCAGATACGGTATAAGTAAACATGAATTATCCGAAAATATCAGGGATTTTCCAGATCTCTAAAAATCTTAAACTATTGTTTAAGCTTTAATATAGAGGGTCCGCAGGGGGAGGGCTGGAGGGGCTGTAATCTCCCCCCTAAAAAAATAATAATTAAGGATTTTTTTATTCCCACTAAAAATTGCAATATTCCAAAACAAAATTTAAATTTAATTAATTTTTTCGATTTTGTTCTCCGGGATTTTTTTTTTTAGTAAAACAGATTTCTATTTACCATACAAAACTTTTGAGGAAACAAATTGAATGATGCCTCAATTTTGGGCTCCCGTGATACCCGAGTGCCCAATGTTATTATCATAATATTGCTAATAATTATGTTCTAATAATTAAAATTAGATTATTCATTTTTTCGGCATTAGTAAAAATTGGAACTGAATTCGAATCCCATTTGATTGAAGTCCGAACTTTAAGGTAAAATGTTCATAAAATTTGAAACAAGTATACATATAATTTCGGTTTCGAATGTGAACCCCATTTTTTGGAACTGGAATACTTACCTCTAAAGATCCGAACCGACCAATTAATCCAAAACTTTAATTTATATACAGTATAATTATGACTCTCCAAAAAGTACACGACAAAAATTAATCGTCCACAATTGGCTTATGAATGAAAGAAGATGCGACTGAGATATTATTAACTCAAATTCCAATGCGTAAAAAGCTCATTTCCTCACTTTGGGATAAGTATAAAATATGTACTCATTTTAAATTATAAGTATAATGTATCAGATTACAATTGTATCAAATATGTACACATAAAGGATCCAATTTCTAAAACTCATTGAAAGGAAAGAGAGAGGGTAATCAAATTGAAATGGAAAATGATGGTGCACCTGTCCAAAAAACAACAATTATTCATGAGAGTTGTATAAAATATGACCTGAGAGCGGTTTAGATTTTTTCTACTTGCTGATCTGATGAGTGTTTTGTATTCATGAAACGTGTTACTCCCCGATGCACTGAGGAATTTTTGGGGAGTAGGTTTGTATAAAAGTGGCGTCTCCAGGATTATATATATATATTGGTTGATTGCTTGAAATTAATTCATATTTCGAATATATTAAAGGATAGACAATTAGTTACAAAAAAAAAGCCCTGTGTTCTCTACTGAGTGGTTCATTAAAATTTAACCACTTTGAATTTTAAACTTCAAGAAGATTAAATGTATCAATTAAAAATAGAATTTCAACAAAAGTAATACAAATAATAGAGGTGTGTATGAGATCTTTTACTTATTATTTTAGCCACATTAGAGACAATGATGGATTCCATGCGGCGGTGAAAGGCCAAACACCCGCTGCGCGTGTAAATAGTAATCTAAGGATCCTCTTCTTGTCGGTTCAGTCCTTTTTGGGACCTCTTGGTGACGTTTTCCGACTACTCGTATAGAGGCTTTAGAACATCTTCGAAATCATCCCAGAAATTTGAACATTATTATTTCTTGAGTCAAAATATGTTTGTGATGTACATTCTGTTAAAACAGTACCGGAAATTCTTAAATAAAACACAAATTTCACAATTAACCGTTAAAATTTATTTTTTTGCCTTCAAAGTAATCTCCATCGGATGCCATACATATATGCCAGCGTTTTTTACTGTCCGCTAACATTTTTTATAGACACTATATTGAATGGCTTTCAGCTCCTTCCACGAATTTTGTTTTATGGATTCAAAACTGGTTCCACGGAATGGCAAATTAAATTTGGGGAACAAAAAAAAGTATCTTCATGTAAAATCCACGATTTGTTCTTCCATAATTCTCACGCAAACGCCTGTGTGCGCCCAAACAGTGCTTCTTAATGACCCTTTGTCCCTTCGACCGCAGATATAAAAAACAATAAGCATCACCTGCACTTTTGAGCGACTTCGGTGGTTTTGGCTCGTTTTTCTCCCTCCATTTTTATGATTTGTTGGCTTGTTTCCATGTCATAGCCATAGACCCACGTCTATGGCCAGTTACGATACGTTCCATGAACGTTGAGTCCGAATTTGAACCATCAAACATGTCCAAAGAGACTTGCTCACGGTACTGTTTTTGCAGAAAATTTAGTTCTTTTGGAACAAGCCATGCAGCGCCATGTCTTATGCACAAAATTTTCAGTCATTATTCTAGGAAATGACTCATGAGAGATGTTAAGGCAATTTGATAACTCCTTAAGCTGGTATGACGATTTTTCCAAAAATTCACCAAAAGCTTTTCCTAACATTTTTAATCCGTCAGCACATGAAATTTCATTGGCAACATAAATTTAAGGCAAACTCTTTGTACAATAACTTCGTTCATTATAAAAATCGTGGAGCACTAGTGAGGTAGACTGACTTATACAGCTGTTGCAAGCAAAATGATCCATGGATCGTGCTCAAACTTTGCATTATAATGAAATACAAACCTGCTGACCCAGAAAAAAAAAAGTTTTTAAATCCCTTCAGCGCGGGCAATTTAAATTAACAATTCCCAGTACTTATTTGAGAGGATGTACATCAAGGAACATTATATAGCGTGCACATTGGGGGAGAAGTTAAGATGCCCATAACTTTGAAGTATAGTTTAAAACCTATATTTGATTTAAAGGACTTAATTTGTACGCAATATAGCCCTTTTAACATAAAATCAATCAATTTCTGATTATTCAATTGTGACGAACAATTTTGACGAACTTAAGTCGAATTTGTGGTACATCCAAAGGAGGGTTAATAAGAATTATTTGTTGATTGAAATTGACGACAGTTCATTGAAAAATTCAAATCAATTTTGAGATAAATCATTCTAGTTTGGCATAGTGTTTATGGGCCACATTTCTAAATATCTCTTTTTTGATCAAAAGTGACTAGATAGCTAATACACTTTTTCTCTTTGTTCAAGCCCCACGGTACTATGATTTATTTTTTTATATAGAAGAATATAAAAATAGTAAAAAAAAACTCAAAGATATGTACGACCTCCATGAATATTAATTATTATTTTTTTGTAATGATACTACCTGACTGATTTACATACCTATTTATAATCATTCCAGTTAAAGATGTGACGTTTCGCCTAAATGCGAAAAACCCTGTGGCGAATATTTACATTTTTAAATTGAATGATTTTAAAAGGTATCAAATCGTGTTTACACGTCTTCTGGATATTGTGTATATTTGAATTTGAAGAGTGTTTAGTCTGTCAGACGTCCAACCTCGCTTTTGATAGTTGAACTGCTTTGAAGCATGATTTCATATACCTGACTCACAGAATATGTCACAGGGTTACATTACAAACACAAAAATATACATACAGTGTATTTTGTTGTCGGCTGTCTTGAAAAGATAATTTGACTCAGTCATTATAACAATGGTCATTCACTTTGCTCATACATGATAGAACATATAATTAGAGGTGTTTTGTATGTCCTAGAATAGTGGTTTTCCAGGGGATACTTGAGATTTTGAAAGAATATTTTACAACTACACTGTAGCCCCCATTAAGAAATTTTTGTTTTTTACGGAAAAATTGTAATATATGAATTTTTTTTTAGCAAAAAATTTAATTTAATTTTCTTTGAATAGCTATGGAATGATAATTTTTTCCCCATTATTTTTTTTTTTTGTGAACAGCAGTGGATTTTGACTTTTCCTTCCAAAAACAATAAAAAATTTTATAATAGATATCGATCTTTGAAAAAAAAAATCCATATCTATTCAATTTTTGAGAATAGTTAAAAATGTTAAAAAAACTTTTCCAAAAAATTTAATTTTTGAGAAAAGTTAATAATGTTAAGAAAACATTTCCAAAAAATTTAACTTTTCGAGAACAGCTGTGGATTTTTTAAGTTTAATTTTTGGAGAATATATTTGGATTTTTAAAATGTTTTTCAAAAAGGAATTATTTTTCTGAATATCTATGTATTTTTAGATTTTCTTTCTAAAAAATTAAATATTTTTAAATTTTCTTTCTAAAAAATTCAATATTTTGCAAAAAAAAATTCAAAAAATTTAATATTTTGAAATTTATCTATTTATTTTTTTTTAATCAAAAAACCTAGACCCCCTCTAAAACGCCCTGCCATTCAAAAATGCTCTGTGCTGGTAAGGGGGTACTTGAATTAAATAAATATTTTACAAGTGGTACATCACTAAAAAAAGGTAAAGAATCCCTGACCTAGAAAGTGGGAGCAGTTTTTCTGCTTTACAAACTGAACGGCTTTTTTATTTAGCGAAGTTGTTATCATTATAAATTCATTTTTGAAACTATAAAGTAATAATTAGTACGTTTTGCTCATGAATAGTAATGAAAATCCATATTTTTTTAGCGCGCCCGTTTTTTTGGTTTTTTATTGGTATTCTAAAGAATGGATTTTCTTTTCCTTAGTTGTGGTCATTATGATTAAACTCCTGAGTAGAGAACTTCCTTTTCTACGGCATTCAATTATATTCAAAACTTGATTAAATATTCGAATGTGCTTATAGAAAACGGAGAGGTACCTTGAGGATTTCTTGCAGAGTTATAATTGTAAGTCCTTGTTGGACTCGGAGTAGAATTGAGGATCAACATAGGAGTCATTCTTGATATTCTTGAGGCATTATTTCTTATCCTTTTACTCTGGAAAAAGAGAATAGATTTTTAACATATCTACAACAAAGGCGCATCATATTTTGTTTGCGAAACGTGCTTCCCCACTGTTGTTCTATCTGTTGTGAAACTTCACCTAACATGTTTTAAAACAGATGATTCTTTTAAAAACAAACTCTACAATTCAGTATTTTCGACAAGTGTTCATTTTATTTTTGCAGGATATATTCATATATTCAAAAGAACACACATTAATTTACCTGATATGACAATATGAGCTTATTAGGACTTATATGTACAATAACTATTTAAAATACTATTTTTTTAAATTAAAATATGGAATCACATAGATCAAAATATTAACTTTCATTTTTAGCCTAAATTTCCCAAATGGTTCTTTGTCAAAATGTTCGGTCAGCAACACCTGATAGCTAAGTTGATCTCCTCCCAAACATAGCCTTAATTCCTTGAGATATTTAGAAAAACCATTTCTGTCTCAAAAGCACTGGATACTCCACTTCGAACGTGGCCAGTGACTATTGAATTTAAAATTTAAATTAGCCATATAGAAATGTTTATTTACTTTTTTGCTGATGACAGACATTCGATATTGATGTGCTTATAAATCGGCAAAATAGTGAAATTTACCATGTATATGTTATTTCGTGACTCCTTTCCAATGAGACAGCTAGAAACTCAATTTCTGCGTTAGTCATATGTTCTATTGCAGAACTCATTTCACAAAAAAAAAAGTATACGTATGGCCTAGAAATAATATGAATAAACTATTCCACGTAACTACTCTTGTTGGCTTGTACAGCCTTGATCCTGTGGTATGCCATTTTACAAATAGCACAGATATCTTCTCTTGGTGATGTCATCCTATGCTGATATCAATGTCTGGGCCATAGCATTCACAATGGGATAATTTTTGTGCCACATACTCCTCTCTAAATTAGCCTATTGGCGGAATTTATCGGTTTCAAAAATGGAAAGAAAGGAGGTACATGTTTTTCGTTTAAAACTTCCCAGAATTGTCGCAACACCACAACGATGATGCAATTGAGTCTTGGGCAGGGGGACCGTCAATCATTACGGTGTTTCCAAGCCTCAATTCTTGTTATTCAACCAGGATAGGATTTTTCCCCAATGTTATTTCCATGTAGGTCCTTGAATAAACCTTGAATTTTGTCTCCAATTTGCGATTAATTGTATACTAGACTTGAAACGTTCACTATACACCTCTTAACCTAGACAAAATCATCTGTTATAAATAAAAAACAATCCCCATTTCAAAGGAGTCATCCTCTGTGGTACAAAATATCCAACATCAGTAATGATACTAGGTATTACGGTACAAAATACCACCAATCTGCTTTGTATTCTCATACATCTTTATACTGCAAATATTGTTCAAGACTGAATTGCAAAAAATATGAATATTTGATTGGAAGGCCTTTGACTTCCATAGACCCCCTTTCTCGCCCCATTGGACTACTTGGTATGATGGCAAATAAAGTACAGAGTCTACCAAATACAGCAGGTTAATATTAGAGACATCCATCAGCAAATGATAGAAAAAACTGACAAGGACTATATTTATAATCTTTGTATAACTTTTAATTAATGCATTTTTATTCATACAAAACTGTGTTTTTAACTTCATCAAGCTGAATTACGCCAAAGGAATTAATATGATAGTAAAGCGTTAAAAGACTTTTTAAACACATGGTATATCTAAAGAGGCGGCAAATTGCAGTTCTTTTATTGCATAAAATGAAGTGAAATCCCCCATAAATAGAGACAGGGATGTGCGCGTCTCAAGTAACTTTATTCTTCTCCTTTTTAGATATTTAATTATGAGAAGCATAACCACCTACTTCGACTTATATGCTCATAATTGAATCTCCAATCCTCATTGCAATATTTCAATGTCTGAATCCATTCGTTCCGTTTGTTCGTTACTTTATATATGGTACCTTAGTATGTAATAGTAACAGCATTAATTGAGTATCTCTCTCTCTCCCAAGAAAATAAATCCAGGGGAACCTCGCATAACGCAGTTTTTTGGCGAAATAAAAAATCAATTTTAAACATCGTGCGATAACATAACTTGATTACTCTTTTTTAATGCGTGACAATATTAATGTAAATTTAGTTGCCGGATTTCATTCAAGATTTTAAAGTTTTCTCGGAAATACATACAGTCTGTTGCTCTTATACGTTGAAGTAGTCATTTACCATCAAAAACAAATATTGCAAAAAATGAGATGACAAAGTATTTTATTAAATTAAAATAATTGCAATGTAGCTCCTGAATTTTTGTTCGTGCACTTGGGGACAAGTAGCTATTTGCTTCAATTTTTAATGGACAAAAACAAATTTTTTCAATTAATTTTCATAATTTGAAATTTGTAAAGTTCTTTGAACAAAAAAATACTCCACGGATAATGATATTAGATAGCTAAAATTGGTGTTGTTTGATTGGATGGTATGCCAGAATTCTAAATTTTTCGAGTTAGGTAAATTAAAGCGGATTTATTCCGGAAAACCCAATCAAAAATTTGAAGATATGCCCATTTTAAATTGTAAAGTTCAAAATGGCATTGAAAACAGTTGGTTCTCAACGAAAAAAAATACTCGTTTCTATATAGTGGTGGTAACGATTAATATTAATCGGTGAATTGAGTGCTTCTTTTTCTGGACTCAGGAAAATAAGGTGTAATTAGCGATTTTTCCATTCCGATTCTTAGCCATTAGTGTTCATAAGATATATTGACATATTTTCTTATTTTTTTCGGGGAATCGGGTTTTTTCGGGAATATTTCTATAATTGTATCATCCCTATTTATAAATAATAATGTAAATTCATTTAAAACAAAAGATACGACGATATGACTCACAGGAAATGAAATTACCGGTCTCGCCCACAGTTGAATTGATTCAAAATTTATGTAGATCATTTATACATTATAAACTACTTGTATAGGAATAAATATCGATGTGTTTCTTTTGAAATCAAGAGTTAATCAACTATGAGATTGAGTAATAAAAGCTTTGTTAACTAGAGCAATAATTATAATCAAACCCGTATAACTTTTTAAAGACTTGAAATTTCACGCTAAAATTTCAAAATTATGCATATTATCTAGCATAAATAAACATTTCATTACAATTTAGTCAAAATTTGAGGTGATGCATGTCAATACTATTATTTGGAAGAACTTTGCTATACTATACCATTCTTCATAACAAGAACATTGATTCATAATGTGTTTCGAATTCATTTTCCGTCTATTTAAATCAATAGTACTCTAATATTATATCATTTAGCTATCACTTATATTTCTTCAGTCCTAGCCAAGTCATAGGATCAACTGATTGATCCTAAGACTCTTGAATAGAAGAAAAATAAGATTAACAAAATGGGTATTAGACGCATAAAAAGGTAAAGGGGGATCATCAAATTATTTTCTTACATAACTAAAATATAGTTTTTATATCTTTTTATACATTCATCGACTGGGATAGGAGTATACCACACTATGAAAGTTTAAGGCAACAAATTACCCCTTCCAGTGCAGAGAGAAAATATTTAAAAACATCTAGGGAAGATGGACCATTGCTCTATTTATTAGTGAAAAAATATAAACATTGATTGTCGGAATAAATTTTTATGAGATGAAGAAATTTGTTGTCGGTAATAAATAATAGGACCATTTATTTATTTTCAAATCGGCATCGATATTTTGGGCCAAAAATGACCCAGCTAATTAATATAGAACTTTTTTTTAAACTTAAGGAAGCTTGAACCTTTTTATATTCATTAGTAAAAAAATATAAGACTATAAGATATAAGAATATAAATCGAATCACTCAATCAGTTTTTATGAGATGAAGATATTTGTAGGCAGTAATCAATAATGATAGGAGAGTTATGTGTGTGTTATGCTCATTCCTTTTCGGTTAATGAACCTTGTACAATTCACATCTACGAAAGTATCGGTTCGTAGTTGAAACTACGACAGTCATAAATTAAGAGAGACATAATTTGACTGCGATGATAATAATCAAACTACGTGCGTAATATTTAATACGCCAGTCTTAAGAAACTGGATCTTAGTACGTGCAATTCAAGGAGAAAATCATGAATCTTCATTTCTCATTAAATAGCCAGTGGGTTTGAATAGTGGAGGTATTTATGGGAAGAGACACTCCATGCACAACTTCAGGGCCCTTTCTCAAATTTATATTTTGACTTCTTTTCAGACTTTGCAAAACGTTCAAGAAAATAACACTCTAGTTATTAACTAGAATAAATAATTCGGTTACAATGGAACTTCAAAGTGTTTATTCCCTTCCTCTATTAGATCAGCTACAAGCAGCTGATCTAATGAAATGTCGTGACAGGTAAGCTGCTCTCCTCCAAAACTTTCTTCAAATTAACAGGCTTATCATGTTGAAGTTCAGTTTCTTTTTCTTTTTTTTTTACATACAGGTGTGCGCGTCTAAAACTGAACACTCCTTTAACTTATATACGCCATGCACATATTCGTGATTTTATTGAGTTGAAACTGGTTTATACTTCCAGGCAAGGGTCTTGACTAGTTATAAACAAAACTCCAGCAAACTCTAAAGAGCAACAGGTAAACAACAGCTGATAATATGGAGAGACGTCGAGTCGCAATTTTGGAACTTTCTGCGCGGGAAAAAACTCCCACTGAAATTGCCAAGGTTCTGAACTACAGCCGCACTACAGCGTGGTAGCCAAAGGGACTCCTGAGGTAACCACAAGATCTAAATCAAGGCCTCGAAGGTTGGATGAAATGGTTGCTGCCGTGCAAAATACTCTATGTATTTTTGTGTCAGCTGTCAATTCGTTCTTTTCTCTCGATACACCTGGCTATTTCATAATTCGTTCTTTTTGATAATTACACAAAGTAATAAATTAATCTATACATATGCTCCGTTTCCAAAAGAACAGGAATACAATTTCTTGTATATCCCTCGTCGTTCTTATAATATATTATACATATTGGCCATTTTATTATTGCTATGAAGGAATTTGAGCTATTTCTTTATAGAAATAATATAATAATTACTCTTTTAATAAAATATTACGAAACAATATTACAATACAGTATCGACTAAAATATTATGTAGAAGAAATAATATGGTAGAAGAAATTTTATGACAGTGACAGTCTGGGAATATATAAGAGATAAAAAACAGTTGGTATGATGAACTTATTTGGCTAACTACCAGATGATTTCAGGGGTTTTTTTTCTGTTTCTTTCTGGAGGAAAGATTGCAGGATACACTAAAGGTAACGACGTGTATTATTATTAGGTTTCATACATTTGTGCATACCGGAAGTTGACTATTCCATACAAAACTAAGAATCCGATATGTTTGAAGCCGAGTTATGTGGGGACACCCTGTATGTATTGATAGGTTATTAAACTTTTAAGTTTGCCTTAAGAGGTACAGATGAATAGGTAGATATATTTATTTATTTATACAAATATGCATGTTTCTTTTATAATATAAACAAAATAGAATAGTCTGATTTAATTGGAAATAGGTATAAATACTTGTATCTGTATAAATAATCCCACAAATATTTGAGCTTCATTCTCTAAATATATATAAATATATTATGTATTAAATTTCAAAGATGTTTTTAAATATCAAAATGATAATAAAAATAAAAAAGATGTAGTTTTATGTCACGGAAGAGTGACACAGTCTCTCAGGAGAATGATATTTTTAATGTAAAGGTGGTATTCATTATTAAATTCAGGTAAATATTATGCGGTATGGAAGGAAGGGCATAGGGCATTAACACAGCATACTACTAGCCGAGAATTGATTTTTTTTATATGGATTCAATCAAGGGGTTCATTCCATCCATTTATTTACTCTTTGTAAAATGTGTAAATCGAAAGCACTTATGGGACAGGTGTGGACGTCTAAAAATGAACACTCCTTTAAATTTTAGGCGTTGTTCCTTGTCTACAGGCTTGAGGGCTTGACGAGGGATTCTCCTGTAGACCTTAGGGATAATATCTTTCTTAAACAGCCGGCCCATGGTCCTTCTGCTGACGTTGAACGCCCTGGAGAGGCTGCTGACGGTGACTTTGCCTCTCTTGTCATCGATAGACTTTTGCACGGCAGCAACCATTTCATCTGATCTTCAAGGCCTTGATTTAGATCTTGTGGTTACCTCAGGAGTCCCTTTGGCTACCACGCTGTAGTGCGGCTGCAGTTCAGAACCTTGGCAATTTCAGTGGGAGTTTTTTCCCGCGCAGAAAGTTCCAAAATTGCGACTCGACGTCTCTCCATATTATCAGCTGTTGTTTACCTGTTGCTCTTTAGAGTTTGCTGGAGTTTTGTTTATAACTAGTCAAGACCCTTGCCTGGAAGTATAAGCCAGTTTCAACTCAATAAAATCACGAATATGTGCATGGCGTATAATTTAAAGGAGTATTCAGTTTTAGACGCGCACACCTGTATGTAAAAAAAAAAAAAAACTGAACTTCAACATGATAAACCTGTTAATTTGAAGAAAGTATTGGAGGAGAGCAGCTTACCTGTCACGACATTTCATTAGATCAGCTGCTTGTAGCTGATCTAATAGAGGAAGGGAAAAACACTTTGAAGTTCCATTGTAACCGAATCATTTATTCTAGTTAATAACTAGAGTGTTATTTTCTTGAAGGTCGAAATACTAGCAAAATACAAAATTCTTGTTACTCTTCAGTTGAGCATGTCTTTTCTCTTTTGTTCACTATTTCATAAGTTGTGGTGTGTTAAGATCTCCCTCTAAAAGAAGAATTCTCGCCTAACTTTGGTGTAAATTGATTTAATATATGTATAACAGAGTAAATGTATAAACCATCATTCAATGAGTCCAGAAGCAAACTATATAAAACTCATTTTTGTAGCAAAATTCAACTTTGTTCATCAAATTAGTCTCCTTCAAACATGAAACATTTTTTTTTTTAAATTTATTTATTCTTGAATAAAATTTTTAGTCCATCCTGACATATCTACGCAGGATCTCCACTTCATTGTGGTGAAAGAGCTCCAAACAACGCTTCGAGTCCTCGGCACGTAACAGCTTTTGATCGACTCTGAGCAAACACGGCACCCGTTTTGAGAATACCTTTTTCATACAAAAATTTTCATCAAAAAAGTAAACACACTTCCATTTGATATCATGTCAGCTGTCTTATGCACTTACATTTTACGATTCTATGTTTTCAGGATGTTTTCGGGAACAAATAAATAATTTGGGCGACCAGAGCGTTCAGCATCATCTGTGTCTGTACGGCCACATTTAAACTAATCAAACCAACATTCCACAGTCACTTTCGATGGAAAAGAGTTGGACTAAACTTATCAAGCCAAACTTTTGCCTTTATGGTATTTTTTCCCATCAAGAAGCAGTGATATAAAACACACGAAATTGGTTTGAATCCAAAAAAAAAATCCGTCATAAAAATTTGATATGTTTCGTTTGAAGGATATGTAAAAATACAATTTATTCGTTAATAGTGGCACCATCAGTCTGAAATCCTTGGGACTTATTGAATGATGTAATATGAATTGAAATATAATTATATAATATTTTCTCTGAACTAATGTTATTTTAAATGTAGAAGGTTCTCCTCTTTAAATCAGTAATTTAATTTTCTCCCCCCAAAATCAAATGACAGAGAGCTGATATTAACAAAGGTCTTAATTCCACTTTTTGTATCTAAAAAGGATATAGGGAAGAATTACTCCGATCCCGATCTTCAATTCTACAAAGAGACCAATAAGGACATACTCTCCCATTTTCAAACACATGTGATTACTTTATACTTGGAGTTTCTCTCTTTAAGAAATAAAGAATTATGATAATAGCAAAAAGTATGGCTAACAGCTATAAAACTGCTTAAGATTTAAAAACGGTTTTCTTTTTTTTTAACTTTCAGAATCAATCGAAGAGCTCCCCTATTCTATCTATTGACTAGTGTTGGGTTTTGGTCAGAAAATACAATACCAATCTGAGACCATTATAATTTTTAGTGGTCCAAACTAATTCAGTCCTTCAAATTCATTCGGTCTAGATCAGTCCCAAAGAAAATTTGGTATTGATTGAAATCATTTATAATTGGATCTAGATCGATTCTATAGATGAACTGTTGATGAAGTCATTTTTTTTTCAAAATTGTGGAAATTGACCTACGATAATGTATTGTAAAGTTAAATGACTTGCATAAATCATATTTGTACCAATTGTAAATCAGGATAAGGGAGGAAATCGTTCCATAGATTGAGGCAAAAAAAAATTGTCAAACAGTTAAACTTTGATCTATGATCAAAGATTGTTGTCTTGATTGAAATATTGAGCTAAATCTGTATACAAAAATTTATTTAGGACCAAATTTTTTTTGATGTTTATATTTATATTAAAGGTTGCGTGATACTATAAAGGTAACAATTTGGACACCGTTAGGATTTTTTGTGGAACAATCGAATTAGTTCCTTTAAAAAAGTATCTAAAAGGTTTTATTTGGCAGGTGTTATTTTGATATTCAAAGAAAAATTATATTTTTTGAGATAAATTATCGGATGTGTATTTCTATGTGAAGAAATAATAATCATTTATTATTAATTTAAGAATTAAGCAATAATTAATAATAGAAAATAATATCATCCAAATGGCTGCATCAGCTACCCTTACAGAACTGTGTCCTTTTTATGAAATTTTTCATTACCAAATCGAAATGTGGCTATTGTATATCCTTAATAGCTTCACGAGTTACACCTTTGAGGGCCTGATGATTTATTTAATGAAATTATGGATCGTTTTCGTGCATTTCAAGGATCCAATTAGCAAAGACACAACGTTATTGATAATCAACCGGCTTGAGCTATTGTGTTAATTGAACTTTATAAGCCTTAAGACCCATGTCTTTATACAAAATACTGTGTAATGACGTTTTTTGAATAGAGCAATATTTTCAGTTATTCTTGAGCGACGTACACGGGTTTTATTCTTCACATACCTAACTTGTCCCTAATTTTTCCACCAATTTCGGTATTGCAGTCCGAAAAGGTGCTTCACGACGAACCAAAAAAAAATTAGTTTTACGAACCGTCTCTACCTGGTTTTCCAATTTTTATAGTGAATTTTTATCATTTCAATGCGTTGTTGAATCATGTATCGTTCCATTTTTATCAATAGCGTAGTTTGTACCTGTCAAAGGACAACAAATTAGAGCTTCAAAAGTGGCATCTACCGAAATAGTGGGCTATTCAAAATAACACCTTTTATTCGAAAAACCCTATTTATCGGTGCAAAAAAAAATTGGTCTACAAAATTGTGTTTAGACCGAATCTATAAATGAACTCTTTGTGACGTCAGTTGTGCTTCAAAATGTTGAACATCAACATGGAATAACGTCTTATGAAGTTAAATGAGTTGCAAAAATCATATTATTTGTACAACCATTCCATCAGTCTTGGTGTGAAAATCCGACCATAGATTGAGACTGAAAAAATCGGTCAATGATTTGAAAACAATTACATTATTTCAATCTATTGTCTGAGATCGCGTTGTCCACCAAAAAAGCGGTCTCAATCCGCCAATAAAAAATTGATTAAGACCGAACCGGGCAAAAAAAATATATAGTCTTGGACCGAGTCCCAACACCACTATTTTGTATTTACCCATGTAACAAGTGTATTAGCATACTATTGTTTCAAATTATTAATCAGAATCCTTTTAAAAAAAACAATCATTCAATAATGTCATTGAATAATCTGTAGTTTGTATGAAATAAAATAGAAGAGTTATTATATATTGATGCGTAAGATTTTGTACTTATGCATTTATCAATGAAGTTAGATTATTGAATGAAGATTCTTTTCCACGTCCAGGCCTTTATGATGCCCCTATGTACATAAATAGTATTGTATTAGTCTTTATTTATTCGGTCCATTCCACTCCAGTCTTAGAACCGGCCCTATCAGTCCTGGTGACCGATTTTTAAGGTCGTTATTCCTTTGGACACTCAGTACTAGAACTGATTTAAAAAAGAAGAAATAAAGAATGGAACTTCATAAGTTAAGTTTTAGGACTTATATGTAGGACTGAAGACAGTGGTACCATACAGTTCAGTCCTAAATAAGGAACAACACATTCGGGGTTACACTTTATAGTTTACTCGTATATGCCACGGGTGCTGGATTGTGTCAGTAAATGGAGGGCATGATTATAAAAGAGCGACGTTATAGAGTCAAAAGAGTCCAATGGGTCATTTGGTTCAAGTGCCACTGCTATATGTATGTTCTCTCCTCAACAATGAACAAATAAAGAAAACAGCTTTAGAAAATAAAAGAACATAGGTATACGAGGATGGCCTGAAATGTTTCCCACTTAACAGAGACACAAGGCATCCTTTCTGAATTTTTATTTTAGAACATTATCTCCTTGTAACTCTATCCACTTTTCGTGGCGATGCTCCCATCTCTGTAACCCGGCCAAATAATACTCTGCGGCGTTTTTATCTGCAAAATAATTGTTCACGAGACACTTTTTGTTTTTAGCACAATGACTCCGAGTTGGATTCACTTAGACAAGTCAAATATTAATACAACAAGTCTTTATGTGTCTGTTATTATTTTAATCTTTTTAAAGGTTATACTTTCAAAAAACAAATATTTAATGACAGCTCCAACCTCGACTTTGTCCATATAAAAAAAAAAATCACAGCAACTCACTCAAAAGACTGTTAGTTAACAACTGCATTTCCAAAATGGCTCAAACTTTGGTGAGGAGCTGTCAATAGATACTAGATAGATGTGACTAACTTTTATTTACAATTCCTGTCAGCTGCACGTTGAGGTCGGAAACTTTTTAGACCATCCTTGTATTTCAGCAGCAAAAAGGCAGTCCCTCTTACCTCCTATAATTATTTTCATCTATGACCATAACTAGTATTGTTAATCGGGTGCATTTATTAGCTCACACTTTTTTTTAGGTTGTTAACCTAAAGAGGGATCTTTCTTTTGCTATTTCCTATCATTATTATTTAATTTCTAAGTAGAGAACTTCTTTATATACTACTTATAACCATTCATTGATATGTACTAAACCAGATTGGACATCTGTGTGTCCTCATAGAAGACGGAGAGTAAGCCTGATGATTTTTTGCGGAATAATAATTTTATGTTCTTTTTGTACTCGGAGTATAATTGAAGATGGAAGTCAAAGTAATTATTGCCTGCATCCTTATTCATTTCCTTCTTCCACTGGTCATAGCTTCTTGTATCTAATATAATGAAGCATCATGCCAACAAAGCTGCTCTCCTACAAAACATTCTTCAAACTTTCAGAACTGCCAAGTTGATTTTTGGTGGGATTTTTAACATGTCCAAAATGCTACCAATTAGCATCACTATTGGTAACTCTAACAAAGCAGGGAGCACTATATACAAGGAGAGTGTTTTTCTTTTCAGAAAATACATAGGTTGACGTAAACAATCATCTTTAGTATATCTACGTATGATCGTTTACCCAATCAAACGCCGCGTAGATATACTAAAGACCATTTTATATGTCAACCTACGTATTTTCTGAAATGAAATGCACTCTCTATTTATAGAGTGTTCACTGAATAAAGGTAAGGAAAATAATTGACAGCTGACAATTGAATTAAAAAAAACTTATTACGGCGTTACAGCACTAAGGCAAAAATGTACACTGTTTTTTTTTTTTGTCAACCGTTACTTTTCCTACCTCTTTTTCCGTTATCAGTGTTCTAAACATTGATTGGTTCCATTTAAATTTGCTCTTGTTAGGGTGCGAACAATAATTATGAACCATTATGGAATATTAATTGTATATTTGGGAAGAAACTTACCAATATCAATGGAATTTAGCCCTCTTTTCTGTTTCTTTTTGTTGAAAAGGTTGCAAGGCACTATAAATGTAAAGCCGTCTCTCAAATAAATCCCAAGTAGTATTTCTTCACTCAAAGAAAATTGTAAATTGGAATCTTTTTTTATGTATATTAAAAAAGTAACCTTTGTCTCCGAGCTAAATACTTTAAGACTCGAATAAAATAATATTAGTAAGTATAGACTTTATTTAACCAGTAACACCTGCTGTGAATCCTATTACGTAAATTAGAAAATATTTTAATTCATAGACTGAGGGTTAGTATGTTTCTTAACTGACAGAGGGCTCTGTAAGAACCTTCAATCAATGAACTCGTTAATTATACTATGCCCAATCAGCCATTGGCTAACAAATCACATTCATTGTTTACCATGTGACAGATGTGACTTGATGTTCAACTATAACGAAGATTACTATTGGTGGTTTTTGTTGAGGAATTATATTTGAATTAAAATTCCCGCCTTTTCACACTGTGAACACACCTTGCTCTTTGAAAGGATTTTGTATATTACTTAGTATTAGTAGTAGTAGTAGTATTGTAATTCCCTAATATGTAACAGAATCTTCTACTATCTTCTCTTTCTTCTAAATCGAATAAATGAAAACGATTTATTGCCATGGCTTCCACAATAAAAGCTTTATACACAAACTTTAACGGGTTTTCTCTATACCTTGTCTAAATAAAATTCTGTATATCTTTTAATAGAATATATATATATGTACAAGTGAGGCATTTGGTGCCAGTGGCAACGAATATAACATAACAATAAGTTAAAAAAGTGTACATATTTATTGTATGTTAAGCGATAGACCAAAGCTCTAGTATTCTATAAAAAAAATTGATTTTACTAAAAATATAATATACACTGAGATGAATATGAAGTACACTCTTTTTTTGTGTGTTTGACGACAGTGCACAATAATGATTTCATATTTATTGAGTAAAATAAATGTATTAAATTGAAGCTATAACAGTTTATATCTTACCCATTTCTAATAATACTAATTGATTTTTTTTTAATCATAGAAAGTTGAAACATTCAACAATTATCCTTTCAATGTCATGGGATATGCATTATATATTGTTCATTTAACCTAATTTACATAGTGAAGCACTTTATCATATACTAAATACCCTATTAGGTAATATGTATGATGGCAATTTCCGCAAATAAGTTAGAGTAAATACATTTCCTATCGAAATAACATGGTTTCAAAAGTCGTCATGCTATAATAACCACCTACTCCGTACTTTTTCAATCAAATTCCCTCAAAATTATTCAATGTCTAAGCTACAAATTGTGTTTCTAAACCAAAAAGACAAACTTTCTACCAATAAAATGATTACAATAAATTATTCAGCTGCTAATTTAATGCCCAAAAATTTGATAGAGTTGTAAATTTGCTTCATTTTATCTTCAAAGTGCATTGTATATAAATATATTTTACTATCGAAGTGGATTAAATGAATAAATCTATCATGCAAATTTCATGTCATTGAAAGGATAATTGTCTAATGGGTCAACTTTCTAAAAATACAAAATTTATTACATTTTGAAATGGCTAAGATATAAAGTATTAAAGCCTCAATTTAGAGCATTTACTTAATGAATATAATTTCATTCTTTTGCATTTTAGTCAAAATAAGCGCACGCCAAAGGAAGATAGCCCTCCATTTCCATATTTATTTGAGTTTTCCCACCATAATGTTAGAACAGACACTCTTTTATTGTTATTAAGTCACTCAGCACTGAGTTCTAGAGATGAGCGTCCGCGCCCGCGTTTGTAAAAAGCGTAGCAGCAACGACAACAATAAAACAATAATATTTTTGTAGTTTCGTTATTATAATTTGTTGTGTTGTCTGTGAAGCAGAAGAAAGGAACCTGGCGGCGGTGATTTTTAATCCATCCACAGATTCTTTGTTTATGTTTTGACTCGCTCGGAGTTTCCGTGATATTCTACTCCTCTCAGTAATAGACGTCATTTCATTAAGGACTGCTCAAAATGAGTTCCAGTTTAGGAGAAATGGTCTTTGCTGCCGAGAGGATCAGCAAAAAGCGACTTCGGAAAGGGAAAACGGAATATTTAGTCAAGTGGAAGGGATGGAGTCCCAAGTACTCGACTTGGGAGCCGGAGGAAAACATTTTAGATGCAAGACTCATTCAACAATTCGCACACATCGAGCCCATTCCTAAAAGAGGACCTAAAAAGCGGAAGAGAGTCGATTCGGACTCTGAGAGTCCGGCCAATCCATCTCCAAAGCCGGAAAGTGGATCGGCATCTAATACGACCTCCTCTACAGACAAGAAAGTAGGTGGAGGAGCGGAAGAAAAAGCGCCTTCCTTCCTCCAACCCACAGCATCGGGTCGTACACCGAAAATGGCCAATCGATTCGAATCCTCGAATCCAGGGATATCTAATAAATCCGCTGCCAAAGTCAAAGAAAACGAAAACTCTTCCTCGAGCAGCACCAGTAGCAATAATAACAACAACAACGGTTCTACTACCAATGGCCATAACCACCATAGTCCCTCCTCCCAACCTGCATTTAAACCCAATCATCACCTTCGAAGCAACGAACTCATTAAACGCCTCCAAGCCTCTGTCCTACTACAAAACCGCATACTAAAGTCCATACAAACCACAGCGCAAATCCTACCTCGGAAAATTGAACCAAAAACGGAGCCTCTCTCCTCTCTCTCTGATGAGGAAGACGATGAAGAGTACCAATTAACAGAATGGTTCCCTTCGGATCTCTCGCTCAATAAGTATCAAGAGAGAGTCATTGTCACTGACGTGACCGTGGATAATTTTACTGTGACAATGAGAGAGTCACAGACACCTGATGGATTCTTTGCATCCTCAAATTCAGACTTGAAAGTTTAATTTGAGCTCTACCTCAGCCTTTTAGTATCCATCCCGAATGAATAACTGAAAAGTCGTGGAGGGAAAGATCCGCCATTTCCTCTTCTCTAGAGACTTTTATTTTGCATGTGTTCTTTGTGATGTGATCAGTCTAATTTCTCTATTGCAGTCTTCATTTCTCTTAAATACGTCAGATTTATATATATATATATATTAATTATCATTATTATCAAAATTATTTGAACCGGCTCAAATTCGTGAGTTGTCTTTATTATTTTTATAATACCACTACTCAACATCACGAATTAAATCAATCCCTGTGTAATCCTTCTTCCCAATATGTCTTTATTCTTAATCCTTTAATGAACTAGTATTTTCAACTCCATTTTTTGCTAAAAATCACATACATTAATAATAATTCTATTTTTGTTGTCTGCTCTGTTTGAGAAGTCTGTAGCCCATTATCTTTATATATTCATTTATAAATTCGTGTATATTCTGATAGACTTATATTTTTTAACTTTTTTATATGTATATGTTAATATTATGATCTTTTTGAAAAAAGTAGATATCTGAGTGTGTTTATTTATATCACAATCTAAAGAAAAAAATATTTGAATTTGTAGCATTCTGGAAGACTGTTAAGTCATTTGAAAGATGAATTAGTTTATTATCACACTTGACTCTCTGGTAGTCCGCTTCGTTGTATGATTCATCTACAAACTACATTATTATGTATATTGTGGCCCAAGAGTAAAGTTGAAGCAAGTCATCGTTTATCAAAAAGGAGATTTTGTTTGCTCGCATGAACTTATTAGCTCAATTAATTATCATCATTTACATATTAATACTCTAGGGAAATAATATTGTTAGCTTTCATCATTTGGAGCGACTTTGCCCAAAAATGATTGAAAGAGTAATACAATTACTTATATAAATTGGTTTATTGTGTATTTATGATAAAAAATGTAGGGCACAGAAAGAGTCCTGCAACGCTAGTGGCCATAAGTAAAATTTACCCATTAGTATGTAACATTAATAATTACTATAAACACCTTAATTTTAGAATCTCTATTTGCAGATATCCTAGAAATCCAGTCTTCATCCGTTCTTTCTTCGTGACAAATGATGTCTATCGGTCATAAGGATCTACTTTTGGTCAATATTCTAATGAGCTTTCTCTCAGGGCAAGCGTACAGAAAAAGGGCCTTTTCATTAAACTACGTATTAATAAATGATTTGGGACTTTTAAATGTATGAAAATGTACCACGTGTTCGATTAGCGCTTAATCATATCAATTTGTTTTGATACAAAAGCTTAGTATAATCAAAGATGGGAGAATGTTGTAAATCAAAAAGAAAAGTATACGTTGGCAACTTTGATAGACGACATATCTACCGAAAAAGACCCCTAAATAAAGTATAATGCTCTTTACTCGCTAATAATACGTTTGAATTTACAAAATAGAGATAAATAATTAATAGGATCTTGCAGATTACCAACATACACCTTTTTTTTAAACGTAGGATTATGAGGATTTTGACAATTTTCACTTCCCTAACTATCTAGAATATTAATAATAAGGTCAAAAGCATGTCATATGATTTGACAACTCGTTTATTCAGAAAATGATGTGACGAGATTTCAACTAAAGTATTGTCTAGTGTAGTGTCAGTACTAAAACTTATAAATTTCGGTCTTTGATGATGTCAATCAACTTTTTTTTTTAATCAGTTCTTCTACAGACAGCCCGAAAGACCGCTAATCTTAAGCATGGATCCTAAGGACTGATAGGACCGAAGAAACAAGGGCCGACACAAACCTAGACTAATGTCTAGCTAGGAGGATTAAATAACTAGTACTTGCATGACATTGTAATTTATATGCTTGCTTCCAGACACTTTTTAGTTTAATATGAATCCCAAAATGGGTGGTGAAAAAAAAGAAAAAGTAACACGCAATCCCTAACCTCGCGTGATACGGTCTCATTCATACCCAGATCAACTCTTTAAGACTTATTTTCTTCTGCAACAATGAGTTTTAACTATATTTCACACATATAATTAATATTACATAACATTTTTGTTAAGAAATGAACGAAATTGTACAAATAAAAATGCAATGGTGGTGGGATGATTGTGATTTTATCCTATCCTATAAGTTACAAGAAGTTAATCATAAATTAAAATTCAATTTTCATGTATCAAACTGGGGGAGTCACTCTTATAATTTCATAATATTTCAGATTTCTAAAAAAGATGTTTGTCATGAGAAGACGAAAAAAAAAGAGGAGATATATATATATCAATAGTGTAAGAACCTTTTAGATTCCGACAAACACTCAGATAGAAATAGTATGTATGTATATAACCTATATCAGTATGCTTCCTTCATTCAAATAATTTTTATTCCAAGTGTTCCGCGAATATTTTCTCAACGTATTATTATAACAGAAGACAACAAAAAAATTATGAGTTCATAATTACGGAATAGTTATATTAATATACAGTTTTATATTACAGTAATAATTAATTTATTCTAACGTTTTGCATTGTTATAACTCAATGCTCTCAGAGGTGTTTTAAAATTGGCTGCTGCCTGTTGTTGAATCTGATATGCTAACTGATGTATTTTAAAGCCATATAATCGCGGAACAAATTGACTTGCTGGTCTTTTGGGACGATACTCTGGATGAACCATAAATAACATGTGCGGGAAACCTGTACCAAAATATGAACCATCAGTGTGATGATGACGTGAGCTTTTGGGATTATATACATCCATACATTTGGGACAGTAAAGCTTAACCATTGCTTCTCCAGGAATGTCGCTCAATCCGATGGGTAACATGGGCTAAAAAATAGTTAAAAAATAAATAAATAAGTTTATGATTCTGAACAAATAAGGAATTCCCTGCAACTCTTCTCCTTGCCCATCAACATTTTTTTTTTTAATAATAAATAAACTGACTAATAATAAAAACAAATCTCTGACTTGACTAATAATTGAATTGCGAGCTCTTCATACAAGCAACATCGATAGATATTATTTGCAGAAGAACGACCATCAAAGAGTCTTCCAATCATCTGAAGGTAGATGACAGTAGATGCACATAATATTGTGCCAAATACATACTGATCATAATAATAATATGTACGTCCACTATGAACAACACTATACAAATGCACGTCAACATGAAAACAATCTTTGGCAAAAATTAAGTAGAGGAGGAAAAATCCTAAGCTTAATTTACTTCATATAGGGCAATATTTCATAAATATATATTTAAATTTGTGGGATGATTGAATTTAACTCTGAGTTTTAAGTATAGCTACTTATATTGGCCACGCTATGACCCCTTTCAAATAAAAGCTATTAATTATTGTGACAATTGAATTTGGTTACTTCAAATGCAATTTGACGCACATCCAAAGGATTATTAATAATAATTTGTCGATAAAAATTGACGATTATTCGTATACGAATACAAATGTAATCCACACTCAATTATGAGAAAAATTATTATAGTTTTTTTTTGTTGACGGGCCACAAATATTAAACTACATCATAAAAAAACACTTTCTAAATAATAACAACAGTCTTTATCAAAAAAATCCAAATTGAATCACACCCTACAATCCCTTTGTTTTACAACAAGATATATGTGAGTCAATGACAACATTTTGACAATTAAAATGATGTGTAATCTATCAGATACATCTTTAGATATGGATAATATATGTGGATCGTTAATATAGAAGCAAGTCAGAATGATAATTTATTTAAAATGAAGTCAATATCTATGAACAAATTGTTCTTATTAAACCGATTGGGTAGCCAATCTTGAGCTCAGAATAAAAGAATTCAAAATTGATCAATTCTATTTGAGAAACAAATTGTTTCAGGACAATATATAAGACTCTTATATCAAATGAAGATTTAAAACGTAAATTCATACAGATTCTTAACAATTTCTAGTAATTTGAATAAAAAGACTAATTGACTGAAATATTAGATTGTACGTAAATATGAAATGAAATAATAAATTTGGATTTTTTCCTTTTCTCGATGTAAGTTCGAGATTTTTTTTATGTGGCATACATTGAATTAATGTTAAAAGTATTTAAAATATAATTTTATGGTTTTGTTTTGTTTCATTTTTAAATACATTTTAACTGTCGCCATTGTTAAAAAACAACGCAATGATGAATAGAAAGCCATTTTATAGAGCTAGAATTATTTTTCTCAAAATGAAGTCAATTTCAATCACAATAAAAGAATGAGAAATTGATTGATTATATTTGAAAGGGGCAATATCGAGGCCAATATATAAGTATCTTATATCAAATAAAGGATCACAACTAAAGCGTAAATTCTTTACCATTTTAACTCATCTTTCAATTTGAATAATATTCCTATATTTCACTCAAATATGTCTATAAAATATTGAATATGTATAAGTGGGATCTAGTGTGTAAGTTATCAAAACTGGAGTGTACATTTACTGGTCCGCTGATAAAGAACTCTCAATGGGTTATGGAGATGTTTGGGACAACTCCTCGGGTTTAACAATTTATTTAAAATTACGTTCCATCCGGAATCGAATTATCTTCAATCTCTGCGTACAAATTATTATTATTATGGACCCTTTGGGTGTGTTCAAATTGAACTTGAAGTACAATTAAAATTGATCGTCAACTTAAAAAAATGAAAAGATTTTATTTGAAAAGGGAGAAATCGTGGCCAATATAAGTCTTACACATTAAATAAAGATTTACAATTATAGCTAAAATTCTTAGGTATCTTCACTCATCCTAGTTATTTGTAAAATAACCCAGAAATACTGAGTTATATGTATACATATATGTGGTATAATAATTATAAATAGGGATTGTTTCCTTAGCACTGATATCAAGATTGTGTTTATGTAGAAAAATCCCATATATTAAATAACTGTTAAAAGTAATTAAAATAAAATAAAAGGTCTTTGTGAAGTATTCTTTTTTAAAAGGTTTTTTGCCATGCACCATTGCTACAAAATAATGTAATAATAAATATATTGATGTACTTTATATATATGCTAACTCTTTCGTCAGAGGATGTATGGACGCACCACATATTTTAACTCAGGTATTTCCGTTGCAAAAAATAATAATAATATGCTAAACCTTTCTACGAAAATATAACAATACAGATATCTACCTTTTGGAGACACTCTATGAGTATTGAACGACAGGAAATCAATTTAATTTTCCCAGGAGCAAAAAAAAAGGTATATTAGCATCAATATGGATACAAATGAATAGGGAGGAGTACCAGGGGATATCAGGTATTGAAATAGAGGTGTTTCTAAAATAAAAAAATGCACAGAGGTGTTCAAACATATTATTTAGTATAGAGACAATTGCATATGTCCAAATGGTGATTGATTAAATCACACCAAATTCCATTATGAATAATTAAAAACTGTTATTATTTAATCATTTTCACTGATTTGTAAAGTGCGGTGCGTTAACATAAAAAAAATCTTGAACAAAAATCACGAGAGAATCCCAATTGAGCATTTTCATTGACTGCATAAATTGCATCATAATTGAAGAAGACTCATTTACAATAACCCTTGATCAAACTCCATCAAATGTCTTTATGAATAAATAGACTTGACACCTGCATTGAATACTATTTAATGCCAATGATAAAACGCTGATATTTGAGTATAATCAAAATCCCGAAAATGGTTAGATTTGTAGATTTTTTTTTAAAGTTTTGATCGATTAGAGACAAGGAAAGTTAGAGAAAAATATCACCTGAAATAGCTCTACATATATTTTAGTCAGTTATAGGGGCATATTATTCAAAATAATCGGATGATTGTAGATACTCAAGAATTTTAGCTAAACTAATATTTGAGAAACTTATACAGGTCCCTCTGGAGGCCTTTAAATACATAAAATCTGTCAATTTATCCTTCTTTTATTGTGACTTCAATTGTTGCTACTTGAGAGTGGAATTTGCGGTAGACCTAATGGGTTCATAATATTAATTTATCGATATAGATTGACAATGACTTGTATATAAAGGAATACAAATTGTGTGAGGGGGAGGGCATTACGACAATTTTTAATTAACAGAAATAAGCTTTGGAATTTGAAAACTCAATTATTTCATTATGATGTTTTCCTATTTTTCATAATAAAATGGAACTAAGAGATTCATTTAAAAAGTTCGATTGTTTTCTCAGCTTTTAAATATGAACACAAAGTGTTGACGGCCCACATTTACGGTCCTAAAACAAGGGCCTCAGGACGCATACATTACCATTTGACATATGTACCACCCAATCCAACTCCCTGCTTTGCAAAATTCTCAGAGCAGGTCTCAAACAATAACAAAGATTTTATGATTGATACAAGAATATATCTTGAAATCAAGATAACCCTGTTTAACTGAGTAAGAAGAGGAGCAATCTTAATAAAGTATTTCAATTGCGATGTAAACATCGCCTAAATATTAAGACTACTAGAATGACAAATATTTCATTCTTGAGTTACGAACATGATGCTCTCAACCCTGGATAAATGTAATGAGGATTCAACTTTAAGGGGCGGGATTTGGACATGACGGTAGTAGCTGTAATTATGGAAGTGGACATAAATAGACGTGGGTCAATGTATTATTCTAATGAATCTGAATCTTGAGAGGAAGTGGGCCTTCTCTCTGATTTTAAACATGATCCTTAAATATCAGACGATCTACTTTTGAGTCACTCAATAATGTAATGCGGATTCCGTTTGGAGATCCCTGATTCTAGCATGCTTTTGTGTGGTCACATATATAAGAGGGGGAATTGGGAGATGAGGGGGTTGTAAATAGGGAAGTGGATAATGATATTATAGATATGGACATGAGGGTAAAATCCTCGAGAATCCCCTTGAGAGGAAGCGGCTCAAAACCTTCTTTGCCTTGCAATGCGTATACCTGATTTTCACAATAAACTCTGGGACAGTGTCCAAAGTCCCCGGATTGGTATTTTTCAATCATTTGAGCGATCCCTCGATTGGTGAGAATGTATCGGGCGTGTATGAGACCATAGAGCATTTCTGCAGCTTGTTCAATGAGATCCGATTGATTGGGATTGTCGTCTAAATCCTCATCCGACTCCAAGTCTAGGATTAAATCCAAGGCTTGTCTATAATGAGGGACCTGCTCATTTAAGCCCGTGAGGTTAAATTTGTCTTGGATATAGTCCTCGTCCACTTCACAAAAAAATTCATTTCCTCTCAAACCACAAAACCAAGATATCCAACTCACTTCCTCCGAACTCGACATTTTTCTGGAGAAGTCAATGAATCTAGTGTTACTACTTAGTTAATCATTTAATTACCTTCCAAATAGCCAAATGGAGATCTAAGGCCGAGGAACAACTCAACCAACCAAGGGGAGAATCAGAAAAAGAAAAGAAAAGAAGAAAAAAAGAACAAGAAGTAAAAAAAAGAGTGAGTTCATATAATTCTGTGCAAGTTGCCACTTTGTACTAATTGCAACTTGTACAGCTTATTTGTACAAGTTGCAACCGCAAAATGAAATAAAACATTTCAAATGAAGAATTTACCGTGAATTTGTAATAAAGATAATGCAATAATTATGGACGGATGATCCGTTATGAATATCATTTTTTGACCATTTGTATACAAATGACTAAAATATAAGTATTCTATGGCACATTATACATCTCAAATCACCATAGTTATATTACTCATAATAATTACATAATAACCATACAATTTGAATACATCAAAATCAAACCATAATATCAATGAGCCGATTTGTTAATTGCAAATTAGAATGACCCATGTTGTAATTAAATAATTCATTTGATGATGAAGAAAGTGCAACTTGTACAACTTACCATAGTACAAGTTGCAACATGTACAGAGATCCCAACTTGTACATAACATATATTTATATGAAAAGAAGAAGGAAAATACATACAGCAGCTAGCGACCCTTGATGATCTGATTGTATCCCCCAACGACATCTAGTGGGTTCACTCAAACAGCTCTCTCCTCTATTTGATACAGAGGGAAGTACTGAAAATGAAAGCTATTTTTGACGAAAGTGCAAAAGAATGCTACCATATTCATAAAGTAAATGCTAAAAATTGATCTAATGAAGCTTTTTAGAAACAATTTAACAATTGAATAATTTATTAAAAGACATTGATTTACATAAAGTTGTCTGGTTACATTTGAAACACACATTTTAGAGGGAATTTGATTAAAAAAAGTACGGAGTAGGTGGTTATTACCGCATGACGACTTTTAAACCCATGTTCATTTTGATAGAAAATGTATTTAAACTCGCTTTTTTGTAGAAATTGGCTTCAACACATGTTTCACTATAAAAATTAGGATTAATGAATAATATATAATCTATGTCCCATATCATTGCAAGAATCATTGTTAAATGCTTCAACTTTTGCTTATAAAAAAATCAATTATTACTAACCATGTGTAGGATATAAACTGTTAAAACTTCATTTGAGTGAATATACTTTATGAATATGAGATAATTATTGTGCACTATTGTCAAACACAAAAAAAGAGCGTGTTCCGTATTTATTTCAGTGTTCCTTGTTTCATCTAGCTATTATTTATTACATAATGATTATGGATTCACGCAAAATCCAACAGTCATCACTACTTACTTAGTTACTTAAAATAATAATATGCTATTACCAATCAACTATACCTTGAAGAAGAGATCGAGATAATGCTGAATATTGGTTACTCTCCCTTCCTAAAAAAAAAACAAAAAAATATTGGGTATTAGACAAAAAATGGATCAATCTAACAAAATATTTTCATTTACAAAAAAAAGTATTAAAAGGGATTATTAAATTGAATCTTCCATTTCACATAATGTTTACAGTTATAACTCAAATTAGGAATTTATTAGACAATAAATTATTGTCCTCGAAAAAAATATTGTCAATAATATACCTAATGTTGATGGGGGTCATTTAGAACGCCTTATAATTTTTGAATTTTTGTATATTTTATATATTATATTCCTTGCAAAATGAAGAAATATAAGCCATTTTGAAATATATTTGTATAGTCCAATGCATTTATTTATTATGTATTTACATTATAATATTAATATGCTTATTCATCAAAATGACCTTGATTCCCACACAAAACCCTGATTGAAATAATAGATTCCGGCTTGAAAAAAAACAAAAAAACCCATGAAACCAGAGTGGTATTATTTAATACAATGACTAGTTAAATATTAAGTTTATTATTTATGAATATAAAATAGCTAGCCACAGACACCTGATCGTAAGAATCATTGTCTGACAAAGAGCACACAAGGTATGGAGGTTGCGTAATTTTTCTGATTAATCAAAAATAATAATATTACTTTTGGCGCTAGTGTCACGGTTTTCCATCTTTCAGAGATTTTCGGTTGTTAGCTAGCTACCTAAATCCAAAGATCTAGCTGGCTCACGCTGTTGTTTATTTCATCAGTGCATGCCTTGTGACTTATTTTATATTTGAATTAATAATGTCCTACTGTCGGGAGGAAGGGAAGGATACTCTTGTGTTTCTCACACCAGAGGATGCTCTAAAGAGGGAGAAGGAAGTTCTGTTTGAGAATTCGGATGGAACAGAGGATCAGCGACCCGGTCTCATCACTCCTGATGGAGAAATTAATTGGAATTGTCCTTGTTTAGGTGGAATGGCCATTGGTCCATGCGGTGTGGAGTTCCGCGAGGCCTTTTCTTGCTTTCATTATAGGTGAATGTCTTACAAATCATGAAAGGATTGATAATTAAATATCCAGCTTTAACAAATATATATCTGACTCTTTTTGCAGTGAAGCGGAGCCCAAAGGGAGTGACTGCATTGAAAAGTTTAATGGTATGCAGGATTGTATGAAGGAATATCCGGACTTATACGATGAGAAAAACGGTGGGAGTGGTGGTAGTTCTATGCCTTCTGAAGAAAACGAAGACTCTTCTTCGCCACCTGAGGATGGCGAAAAATGAAGGAGAATTGCTAATGGCGCATCCTAAGGATTTCTACTAAAATAATTAAAATTGAAGAATGATATATATAGAAATATATATATATTTTTTTTTTTGAAATTTATAGGAAAAGTAACTATTTAGTGTCTATGTAATGACAAAGAGAATCCTTACACGTTGTATCTACTGAAAGTGGGGATCCTCTTTTTCTTATATATCTGTGATATGGATTATTTTGGGTATTTATTGTTTCTCAAAGTTCGAAATATAAATAAGTTTGACAGTTTTGACATAATTTATGCACTAACAGGGTTGGGGCAATATTTTCTTCTCTCCTTAATCTAACACTTGAAGGATGTAGAGGTAATTTCCACCCATTTTTTCTTTTTTTTTTAAAGTAAGCCACAAAATTGATGGTAACTGAATTGACATAACTTTTGAAATCCTTATATAAAAGAAAAAATAGAATGGACACGCTATAATAAAATCTGTCTATGGTCATTCTTCTTAAATTGGATTTTTACTAGATGAAACATCGTCATTAAACCTACATATGGATATTAATTTGAGCTCTGTTCCGAATCTATTTCTAGGCTTTATACTCCCTAAATTTATTTCCAGACGTTGGTCAGTGCAATTAATTTATATTAAAATGATTTCTCCGTCGTTGAAGGGGATATTCGTCCTTCTGGTATACATATCAATGGATCCATTGGACTTATTTTTTTTAAATTTGGTTATTTCTCCTACTTCCCTTAATACTGAACTCAGCAAGGCATTATAACTTTTTTACTCTAGATATTAAATGAAACACAAGTGTTTTATACCCTCAGTTTAATAATATATTATACTTATACACAAGAACATAGTATACATGTTACAACATGCATAAGCAAATTCTTGAATTTACAGTTTATTTATCTTAAAATGAATTACTTAATTACAACATAGGTCATTCTAATATCTATCTATACTATCATTTCACTTTGATCTATAAAATAACATGGTTATTATGTATTTATGAATAATAAAACTGAGGTCATTTGAACTTTTCAATGTGGCACAGAATACTACCATTTTCATCATTCGTATTAAAATAGTCAAAAATTAGAAAACTAATAGGTCCATCATCCATGGAATGTTCTAATTAATGCATGATTATAATCCAGAAGTGCTATAAATCCTTCCTTTCAAATTAGTCATCTCATTTTTTTGTTATAACTTGTAGACAACATATGTACCAATAGGCCTAATTAAAGTACTTATTTAGCAAACGTAAAACCTATTATAGAATAATATACGTTCCCATAATTATAAAGACATAACTATTTCAATCTCTTCCTCCAATAAGATCCATAAGCTTATTTCAATGTTGTTTCTCCAATCAAAAGCGCAAACCTCCGCCTAGGGTAATTTTTCCTAAATTATTTTTTTTGCTGTATAAATTATCTTTATTAAATCTACATAAGGATATCAATTTCAGCTCTGTACCTCAATATATTCCAAATTGATGGTCAATTATGTTTTTGAAATCAACATTTTGTGTTACCTTGGCCTATCAAAATTTAATGGCCTCTTACTGTGACCATATATAATCTTCACACAGAGTTAGATCAAAGTTGATCCTAAACTTGTGGCGTAATCGTGGTGACTCATAGCAAATTTGACGTGCAGTAGATTATCCACCATCTGATAAGATTTGTTCTTTATTCATTCTAATTAGATAATAAATAAAACAACTAAACTTTAAAAAGTTGGAATTCAATTTATTAATAAAATATGTATATATTTATAATAAAGGAGAAACATAGCCGAAATTAAAGATATTTTTCAGAAATAAGTGGAAAATAAAAAAGTTACTAATTCATTTGATTGAGGATAGCTGATCGAGGGATCGTAAAATTTTGACCATGGATATTTTAGTAAGATCAGTTCATGTACAGTAAAACGTATTAAAGGGATTTAATAAGAAAAAAAATGTTATATTAAATACTAAGTTCATTTATTGAGTAATTATTTGTAATTAAAGAGTTTTTGTCGAGTAATTTTTTACTTGTGTGAAGAAAAAAAAAAAAAAATACAATGTTACTGATTCAATCTTGAACATGTGACGTGTTGTACAAAACATTATAATTCATTTATTGTTCGATGATTTATTATCGATTGATACGAATCATCCATAGTCTGAGTTACTAATTTATTTGTAATGAATCTTTGAAGCATTATTTTCTGAGGTTTTGAAGTAAAAGGACTGTAATTTATCACCATTATTTTATTTAAAATTTGATTTAATGCATATACAAGCGATTTCATTTTACCCTTTTTCCTATTCAACCAAATATAATTTCCTTGAAATTATAATAAATTTGTTATTTAAATTAAATTACCATACCCCCCTACCCAGTTATAGTAACACTCCTGTCAGAATTATCGACCCCATCAAAGGATCTTTGACGTGAGCTAGGGGTAGTCACAGGTGTAGCGAGAAAATTGGAAGTTTTACGAGAAAGGCTAAATTTATCATTAGGAGTACTCCCAGCGAGGGGGATGCAGCCTGGCACATAAACAGTGTGGAGAAACGGGATAAGTGAGGAGCTCATAGCCCATAGGATGATTAGTTGTAGGGGTTGGCATCCTAAGAGGGTTTATATTATTATTTTATTTGCATAAACCTACTCGGTTGGATATCCTCAACCTAAGATAATTAAAAAAATTGGAATAAGATTCAACTCAAATGCGTCATAAAAAATAAGTTTAGAACTACAATTTTATTCATAATAAGTTTATTTTAATTATAAGCGTATTAATTGGCTTTATGAGAAGGAGGTTTTTTATTTTTTGGGGGCATGGTAGAGCTAAATAACAAATTTAGTTTTTTTAACAATTAAATTAAATATTTAAATTGGTAAATGTTGCTTTTGTTACTTTGTTAGAGCGTACGATTATTGGTATTCTCAAGCTCGTAAGGGCCCTAATAATTATAAAGTGTCATTTCAAGGGTTGTTACAGCCTTTTTTAGACGCAATTAAAAGCGTCTTTATAAAAGAAGTGGGAAGGTTTAGATTTGTGAAATATGTTCTTTAATGAATTTCCCAGCTAATTAGGTTAAGAGTGGCTTTATTCATTCGAAATAATAAATTATATTTCAATTCATAGTTCAACTAAGAATATTCAATGTCATCAGTATTTTTGGTTAACTACTGATTTACATATATAGGCTATATTCATTATTACCGGAAAATCGAATAGTGTTTCATTGGTCAAGCTTGAAATAGTTACATCTTGTTAATCCAACAAATATTTGGCAATCTATAACAAAATTAATTATATCACCGGTGGGTAATTCTTTGTTTTGGTATTTTTTTTTTCTCTTTTTGAAGGAAAAAGAGAGAAATAAGAGAAAAGACGTCATCACTTTGTAACATAAGATTTGTAACTATGACGTCACTTTGATTCTTTACTTTGTTCTACATGCCGGCAGGGCTTACTATTTTACAATTCTAGCTATTGATCTAGAGATCACTACATCTAATTGGTTAAAAGATTTCTCCTGTCCTTTCACTACTTTTGAATTAACACTAATCAGTCATAATGGCGAGGTCAGCGAGTCAAGGAAGGAAGCCCAAGCAAAATAAAAACAAGTTTAAGAAAAAGAAGAAAGGAAAGGGAGGACTGCCCAAGGATGTTCCTCATACTGATCCCAAGGTGGATGTAAGTGAGGAGCCAAGTAAGACAAGTGAAGCAATGAATGAGAAAAGTGAGTCAAAGGAGGACCCTCCTAAGCCTGTGGAAATCAAAGAAGGTCCTGATGAGTAGGAGAAAGTGGGATCTTATCATAACCAATTCTTTCTAATGATTGGGTTTTGTTCCTTTTTCGTAGGTATTCGTATTTCCTACAATATGTTTTGCACATCATGAGTGCCGATATTAAGTTATTATAAAAAAGAAAATGGCCGACATTTTCTTTTTCCCTCTTTTTTTCAAACGAATTTAACAAATTATATTTTTTATTTTAAGAATATTTTTTTCTTGTTGCAGGATTAAAATGGATTTTTTAATGAGTGATCTTTACACTTCTATGACTTATTATATCCTATTTATTTAAATAAATTTATATCTAATAGTAATTATTGTTAAATGTGTTTTTATTTTCTTTCTACAGCGGTTGACTTTTTAATTTCATTCCCAAACATCAAAAACTACAAGTTGAAAAAAAAAAAAAAAAAAAAAAAAAATACGAGTAATCATTTTAAAGGAAAAATCTACAGTGATTGAGTTAATGAAATCATTGAAATTTGAATGGATTCTCAATATATATATTATTAAGAGAGTAATTTTATTATTAAAGAAAATTTATGGCTGACTAGTACGAGATTGTAACTAAAATTGGTCTGTTGATTAAGAGTATGAACTCATTTTTAGTTATCACATCAGGATTTGAAGATCATGTATTTTTCCATTTTTGATGAAAATGACTACCACCCATTTATCGAAGTTTTCTAGATAAAACACGACTTTTAAAGTACTACATTTATTGTATTCTTAATCAAGGAATTACAATCAAACATAGATACCTAATTATATAAAAAAACAATTACGACACAGATCAATGGCAATTAGCATTTATGTAATTTTTTTATGCTGATCTCTGATGAACAGTTTCTGGCTTGTTTCTCATCAATTTTTAACATTTATCGGCTATCATACGTGAATCCAACCGCTCTTCTTTTGATTAAATGTCCTGAGTACAATGTTCCCCCTTTTCCTTGCTCATATCCACAAGATTATCATTAGAAATTATCCAAATGTCTGTGTAAATAATGCACCTTGAGACTCATTAGGCACCCAAGATCTTGCAGGCTCATTAGCTCTTTCACAATCCTGTTATCTGCCTTCTTATTCTCTAGAAAATTATTCACCACATTACAAAATGCATATTGAGCACTTTATTCCACCTCATTCATTGATGTGATAATATTTTGAATCTCAAATTATTTCATAGTGTTCTTATAAAATGTCTATCACATATTCTAGTCTTTTTCTTCTCTTTACAAGGACTAAGAAAAGTTGAATATTATATATTGCTGAGGCGTTCTTCACTGTGATGAAGAGGATTTGACGAACTAAGACAATGTTCTTCCTATCGTCTAGAGCACCGTTTCCCAACCTGGGATACATTTGCATATCCCAAGGGATATATTTAAGGCTTAAAAAAAAGATTTGTTTATAATCTTCATTTTTCTAAAGTAGCATAAATATTAATAAGATTTTGTGAGATATTAATTTAAAAAGTCACATATTGTATATTGCTAAACACCTTATGATCTGTCATTATAAAATATATGCTAATATAATTTAGCCGTAGGAGTAGATTACTAGTAAATTTATAAATTAAAGTATTTTTTGGGATATTAAGTTAAAAAAGTATTGGTAAAATAAAATTAAAAAAACTGACAAACAATTAATTAATACAAAAAATGTTAATTAGAATTTTTAGAAGAAGTCATTCATAGAAAATCAAACAAAATCATGATGACAAATGATATGACATAGAAGTTATTAAGATTAAATATTACAAATGGACTCAACAAATTATTAGCGACAAATGTAAATCATATACATACAAAATTAATGAGACATTTTTACACTGAGATGAATATACTAATTATTAATAGAAATAAAATCTGTCTTCATCCTATCCTACTTCAAATACACTAAAATACTTATAAATATCTTAAGTAAACTAGTACATCTAAATGTTGGAATCCACAGCATACTCAAGGTTTTACCTGAACAAACGGATGTTACACAAACACCTTGCACACTATTTGAACCTAAGACCTCCATTTAAGACCATTCAGGCAGTTGTTTCTTCGTAAATCCAGTAAAACTTAGCTTACAACTGCGAAAATCGGGGCCTATATTTTTGATGATACAAAAATACAGAAACTCTTCAGATATGTTCTCCAAGAGATAGAACCGCAGCCAGATAGAGAAAATAGAAGAAAAATACTTCTAATATGATCAAGAGAGCAGATTCGGCTCCTTCCTTGCGAAGGAGATTCCAAGATTGCAACAATAAAGAGATCCATTCACGATGAGTAGATAATTTCAATATTACAAACATAATTAGTATTTATTTTATTTGAGTTTGTACGAAGCACGATATTATATAGGGATATTAATTATTATTATTTAATTGAAAGGTATGACGTCTTTGTCGTTACATTGAAATAGTGAACATTATTAAGAAAATTTATTAAAGTTTATTTATAAAAGTAAGTTAAATAAGTATGGGTAAATATTAAAAAATACAATTAAAAAAACTATTATATTCATTATAAATTATCATAGAATTTATAAGCAGAGAATCAGACAAATTTAAAAGGACAAATGATACGATATAGAAGTTATATTAATAAAAAAATAAAACAAATAGGTTTAACATTATTAGTGGCAGTATATACTGATCATTAATAGCAGTAAAGTCCGTCTTCATCCTATCATACATATTCAAAATGAAATGAGATATTTTTATACATAAATAAATATACTTATTACTTATTAGAATATGTATGGGAAATGCAGACAAAACTATCGATGAAAGAGAGGAACATTATCTTAAAGAGTTAGTATTTATTGTTTACTCGTTTTCCAATTACAAAAGAGGCACACAGGTAATACAGAAATCAAGGATCAATGGTAGATAATTATCAATATAGATTTTATACATCACAAACTCCACCTTATGGGGATTGAGACAAGTTATATCTGCATTACATACATCAAGGAAAATGAAGGACTCTTATCAATGAAATATTTTTCTTAGAGTAAGAGACGAAGCAGAGTTGACTTAAGAAAAAAATGACTTCAGAATTTCCATGAAGGAGCAGTGGATAGAGGATTAGAACTCTTTCTGTTCTCCTCACTTTGGTTTTCAGTGGATTATTCTGTCTTTTTATGTAACTCGATGGCTCTTATAGCAGTATACGATTATTCTGTATAAGATTTGGAAGAATTCATGTATTTTTGAGCATAGAGGCAATGATTCACGAGGTCAAAAACCACTATCACAGACCTTGAAAGGTAAGGGGCATCTGCACAATGAGCGATACTTCCATGAAAGAAGATGAGATCCATCGAGTGAGGCACATATAGACGAAATCCCTTGAACAGAACATGAAGAGAGGACCAGATTCCATGTGGCTAGGATATCCAAATTGAGAAAATATATTAGTAACGGATAGATGGAGATCTTATTAAATGCAATCCAGGTGGAAGGGGAAACTCTTAAGGCCTTTGAGTAATAAAATGTATTATATTCAATATTTATTTTACTAAGGTAGCGGCAAACAATAGTCTTTATTGGAGGGAGATGTTGTACAAGAATTATTAATAAATGATGAATAAAAAATAAGAAAGAAAACAAAGAAGTAATTTATTTGTCCAAACGTGCCCATCTTAAAAAATGATACATTTGTGCTGGGGTTCGCATTCGATTCTCATGCAGTCTTGAAAACAACAGTTGCACACTCTTTTGATAGATAAAGATCTCTAACCCAATAATTCAAAACAGACTGAGTAAACAGAATAGGTTTTTCAAAATGGTTGAAAAATATCTGTAGTGTCTTCTTCATCACTGGGAGCAGATGTCTAAGTCTAAGAGATCATTTTATGGAAGCATAGTAAATATTCATACATATATTTCTTCGATATGGGCACCGGGGTGAGTAGTTGAAGGGATACTTGGTCATAGAGAGCTCTAACTAACGTCATAAATTGCATCATAATTGGAGGAAACACCAGCCATCTTGGGGGCTGAAAATTGATATTTTTACTACAATAAAATTGACCAATTTCCTATAAATATAGATGAAGCTTTGTCAAATGGCTTTGAAAAAAAAAAAAAAATAATAATATTTTACATTGAATACTATTTGATGCCAATGATTAACTCTGATATTTGAATTAAATCAAAGAAATATGAAGTCCATATGAAATGTCTACGCGAAACGAAACGCGAGCTGGGAAAAGGAAGAAGAGAAGTTTGATAATCAAAGGTAAATCCATTGTAGAATAGGCATATTTAAAAAAAAGGAAACCAAAAATCAATATAGTTACCCTCACAATTTGAAGAATGTTTTAGCTGAGAGAAAGAATAATGCTCATGACGTTTCATTAGATCAGCTACAATCAGCTGTGACAAGAGAGGAAGGAAAAAGGATATAAACAATGATATTTGCTAGTACTACTCCTATGTCGATCCCCAATTCTACTCCCAGTCCAACAACTGCACAACTAATCCTCAGAGTTACGCTCCGTCTTTTATGAGCACTCACGGATGTTTTAAACAGGTTTTGAACATAATTGAATCTATTTAGAAAAGGATGTTACCTACTCAGGAATTAAATAATAATGACAACTGCTAAGGAAAATAAAATTTGTTCTTTAAACTGCGATAAAATTCAGGATCTGGACAATGTTTAACTATATCTTTAAAATTTAAAGTGAGAGGTTGAGCCCTTCTTTCAAGTTAGTTGTGCAACTTTTAATTTAAAAAAAATATTGACGATGTAGGAGTCCCAGAGGAACACCATCATTGAATTTGCTTGCACGGGGCACTCCCAACCCTACATCCATAAGATGCTCTATATCCAAAGAGTAGAGTCTATGAGGTCTACACTCGCTGGAAGGAGGGAGGGGAATATAAGAGAAAAGCCTACAAGTCCCGGAGTGATAAAAACGCACTACCATATTCCTCCTTGGCCTGAAACTTTCTTTCAAATCATGTCCTACGACTCCGATTAACGCTCTAGCAAAAACGTTTCAAGTAAGCCGTACAACAATCTCCAGGCTCATGAACATTGACCCAAGGAAGCATTCATGCACCTCTATAAAAGGCATATCCTTACAGACAAAATGAAGGCCACCTGAGCTGTCCACGAAAGAAAATTGCTAAACAATTTGAAGTCCTTTGGTAATCGAATCATCTTGTATTCAAAAAAGAATCCATGGACTGTCAACAGATCCCACGATATCCAGAAAATAATTTGTTTACCTTAGAGAGAGCAAATGTCTTCAAAGTCTTTATGCAACAAGGAACCCTTCTAATATCCTGAATACAGCCCGGCGGTGGTAAAGTTAAAACTGCCTCAGGGCTCAGCAGTTCACCTACACAACTTGTGGGCCAGAGTGTATTTTAGCCTATGAGAAGGGTTCCTTTGTACTTAGAAACGCAGCAACAGTGGAGTTTAAACTTCCTACAGGCCAAGTACTTCGGCTTTACAACCTGAGAGTGGAGTGTATTTTTGGATATTATAATGGTTCCTTGATGCTCAGGGAAGTGGCGTGGGATAAATTTTACTTGCCTTTGGGGCTTAGCAGTTCATCTACATAACCGGTGAGCCAGGGTGTATTATAACATATTGGAAGGGTTATATCCTGGCATGATTCTTCATCATTCAATAGTTTTATCGTCCGAATATAATATACAGTATGTATTCATTAGGCAATATTGAATGTTTCTGATGCAATAATTTCCGATGATTGCATCATATATCAGTTTTAAATGGCACAGAAAACACCACAGGATGTTAGTTGAAATTCAATATCCGAAATGGAGAGAGAGCACTCTTTGGAAATCAGGGCCAAAGATGTTAGCAAGATAAAGGGTGGATCAAGCCAGAGAGACGCTGCTCAAAGGTTACAGATTCCTCTCAGGAAAAGAATAGGATGGACAAACCCTTACAAATCAGAAGGGTCGAGGAAGGAAGAAAATAATTAGCAAAGTTCCAAAACTGGTGATTTCAAAATCTTTAACCAAAATAAGGCAATCCACAAGGAAACTTGCAGCAAGATCGACTCCGAAGGGCAAACCCAATATCCAAGCCATCAGTCCACAATTACCTCAGGCACTCTTTGAATGCATTGCTATACAAACCTCGTCTGCACCCCAAACTTTCTAAAAAACCGAAGGAAGGCCCGGCTTCAATTCTGTCGTGAACGGAAACACTGTATTGCAGATGGCAGGAAATGTATCCTCTTCAGTGATGAAAGTCCATTTGAGCTATTTCATACCCCAAATCCCTAAACATATCGGGTTTGGGCAAAAGATAATAGAATTGTATAATAGATAATAGAAATTTCCTCTGAAAATTCAGGTTGGCCCGTTATCAGCCACCAGACAGCGTCAGATCTTCACCTGATTCCACGAAACTAAAATGTAACGACTGAGTTTTACGTAACGGAGATCCTCAACATGTCTCAAATGTCAGTTCTGTCTTGTACTGAAGAAACTGGACCTCCTTTGTAGAGAAAAATGTTGTATGACACATCACAAAACAAAAGACACAGAGAGGACAAGAGGCACAAAAGTGGTGTTGAGACAACTTGGATTTTTTCTGAACCAAAGGCACATGGCCTGCCAACAGTCCTGATTTGTCTCCCATTGAAAATTTGTGAGCCTTGGTCCAGAGGGAACTCAATGAAAATGTGCCAGTAACTTCAGAGGTTGAATTAAAAAAAAATCTGACAAAAGCTTGGAAAAAAATTTATTCAAATACTTTGAATAATCTGTATGAAGGGATGAAAACACGCAGAAAAAGGTAAGTCAGGTAAGTTTTGATCCTCATTGTCCGGCAACAGTATTCCAGAATATTTATATTACAGGGGACTGTATTACTAATACGGAAACAGCTTGTGTATTCCCATTTATATATCGAGGCAAGCAATACGATATTTGTACAATGCATAGAAACGACGGGCATCCTTGGTGTGCAACTTATATGAATTGTAGAATTTGGACTGCTGATTCCGAATATATGCTTAGATTTGCCACATCACATCAAGTTTTTGTGATATCTGATATTTAATATTTGTGGGTGTTTTCATAAAAAAGCCTATAATGATACCACGTGTTCCTGATATGTATGTATCTTTCTCTCTCTTTGACTCGAGTACTTAATGTATTTTAATATATGTATCTCTCGATGTGTGCCAGCTCTTCCTTTACCAATCAATATATCGTTTATTTAATCTTATCTATACCAGTAAAACTCTCATTGGATATTATTTCCAGTGTTGCTCTCATTTGGATTTAGTAAACGTTCGAGATTATATATTAAATATTTTTTAAATCACCATCATAGCTGTTTACGAAATCCGAACACATGTGTATAAGTGTATAAGCTAGCCGTGTCTACATCTTCACGGAGAAGAAAGTGCTGTAGTGACCCAGATATATTCTGCTATATCTGGAGATGCTTCACTTTATCACCTCAAAGACGGAACATAACTCACTTCGTTAAGAGTGTGTACCTTGCTTATTTTAAAGTACCGCTTGGAGACCAAAACAAAAAATGGACATCTCGCATAGTATGCACGACTTGTCTCGAAACTCTGAGATCTTGGTAAAAATACTAAGCTCAAATTTAGTGTGACGTTGATTTGGAGAGAACCAACAAACTGAGTTGTTGGCTTCCAGACTGCAAGAGCGAAACATGCTTGCGTAACATAGATGCAAAACTGAGGAAGTTCTTTGATTCCGACAATCACTTTGTATACTGCAGTGACATTGAAGGGCTTCTTGTGGCTATGGGATTATCTGCGTATCATTCAAGGGAGTGAGCCTCTTTATTGATAGCTCAAAAAGAAGTTTAAAGTGTGTTTTACTCCACAATGGTACCATATATGGATATATCCCTATTGGACACTCAGTCTCCATGAAGGAGGAGTATGGAAACATCAAAATAGCACTTGAACAATTGAAATACCTCGATCACCAGTGGTTAATCTGTGTGGATTTAAAAATAGTGAACTTCCTTTCGGGTCAACAAGGAGGTTACACAAAATACCTTTGTATCCTTTGCTACTAGGACAGTATAGCTGACAATGATCACTGAGTTAGAATGGAATGACCATCAAGGCATACGTTTGTACCTGGAGAAAAGAATGTCATTAATGAACCACTAGTTGATCGAATAAATAGAACCCTTCCACCATTGCACATCAAACTCGGTATTATAAAGCAGTTTGTAAATACTCTTGATCAATACATATGTTGAACCTTTCCGAGTCTTAGTGATGCAAAGAAAAAGGCAGGGATATTCGACGGATCCCAGATCAGAACATAACTCAGGGACATACATTTCATTGAGAGGATGCCCGCTGTCGAATCTCGAGCGTGGACTGCATTTACTAAGGTGGTGCAGGATTTTCTTGGGAACAAGAAATACGACAATTACCAAGAGATTGTGGATGAACTTCCCCTTAGTCTACGAGAGCTCGGGTGCAGAATGAGCATCAAACATCAAAAAAAAGAATGTACTTTTAGAAATACTTCTCCCTCTTTGAGATTATCAGATCTTTGGTAATTGTCTAATATCTTAAATCAAATTAATTGAGAGTGTTGGGAGACAAAGAGGTCTGAATGTGGCGGGAAAGCAAATTTGTAGAGTATTTCCAAACCCCATTTTGTCTCCAGCTGAAAAGGGATTTACTTACAGAGTCTGTACAGGTACACTTGAGGTGTCTTCTATTATTAAACCAAAGGAGCGGTGTTTTTTCTGTGAAGTGGAAGAGGAGAACACATCTCACATTTTATATGACTGCAAAGCTATCTGGGCAGCTTTTAACGCCGTTGCAAAGGAGTAGCAATCATCTTTCGTAGGGAAAATTCTGAGGGACATCTTTCCTACATCATGCTGTTATAACAAAAGTACAATATTACTTTTATTCACTTAAAGCAATTAATAATGCCACAAATAAACAGATGTAAACCATTGTTAAAGACTATATTAGATTGTTACACCTTGTTTTAAAAAAAAATATATATATATATATATATTATAAAGCTTTTTGTTATTTTATTGTTTTTATCGTCACGTATTTAATGATGATTATTTACTGATCTTAAGGTTATTAATGTTTTTTTTTAAATGTTTCTTTAATTGGTTAGATGGAGTTGTATTGATACAGTATAAGTAAACATTACAGTATTAAATTTGTTCCATCTAAACTAAGAATCTTTTGGTGAAATCCATATCCATAAAGTATATTTATTTCTCTAGGAATCACCGAGGCGCGAACCTGCACACATTAAGTTCAAAATAATAAAGTATCCCAAGTCCATTGGGCTATGGCGATTCCTGTTATTATTTGGGTTGTTCGCTAAAGTTGTAACGAAATGAATAGAAGTTTTAAAAATTTCAATTAAGATTCGGAGTTTTTCTTGTTGTGATTTATGAAAATATCTTAATTACTTCAGTTTAATGAAATCAACTAATAATTTTTTCAATTCCTTTTCATAATTTGAAATTTACTAAATTATTTGACCGCTAATAATGCAGGAGATCTAGAATTGCTGTTATCACATACTTGCAAGAAATATAAATTTTTGAGATTGGTTCAAATGAAGTAACTCTAATCGGATTTATTCCGAAAAACCCAACATTTGAAAGAACTTTACAAAATCGCCAATAAAAACAATAAATATTATTAATTAAATAATACATCTTTTTGTTAATCCCTCTAAAACGTATTCAAAGAAAAGTTATATAAAGAGACACAAAAACGGAAAAAAATCTTGGGGTATTAAAAGACCAAAGTTCAGTCTATGGACGTCATGTAGCTGATACAATTTTTAAAACTCTCTAAAACAAAACATAATAATATTTTTTATATTTTGAAACAAATATAAAACTTTTCTAATACATCAAACTTGTTTTATTTCCTTCTGAAAAAAGGAAGTTATGTTGCCAGACCGCTATTTAAGCAAATTGTAGAAGTTACTAACAAATAAAAAAAAATTGAAATCATAGAGGAAATCAAGTACATAATAGAAATATCTAGGAACTCAATATTGATATTCGGGATCCACTAGTTATTTACTAAACTGAACAAGTCTGTTTCAAGCCCTGAATTTATGTTTGTGATTGAAAGCTTTCTATAATGTAATAATAGAAGTCAATTTCTTCAATTTTTTAGTGCAGTAATTGAAAATTAAATTGTTTTTGACATTTACCTACATAATTGGATGGTTGTTTATTTTCCATCTAGAAAAGAAAGAAGAAGTTATCCAAGACCTAGTTTTGATACCCATATTATTTTTCCCTCTTTGAAATTGGGAACTTAAAAATAAAATAAAAACTTTCTAAATTAATGATGAAGTATCATGTGGTGAGTTAATAGAAGATAATAGGAGAAACCCCTATTAACTTCATATACAGAGTAGGAAAGTTAAAACCTCAATATATTGGCAAACCCCCTTAAGATCTATGTTTATTAAAGTCTAAGGAAAAATAAAAAATCCATCAGATATCCTCCGAATACGAACAACCTGTGGCTATTATGGTCGGGTGCACGTCCAGCAACTTAATGAATTCACGATGTTGTCAATGTATTCAAGGTGACTGATGGATATGTATCACCTGCAAGGAAAAATCATTGGCTTTTTCTGGAATTAACTAGTAAAAAAATAGAATGGAATATACGATTTAAATGAATAGACATGTGGCCTCCTACCTTCCTGGATCTAAAACCTTTGAACTATGTGGGGTGTCTTGGAGAGAGAGTCAATAAACGTACACAGTTGACTATTTGCAGGCTTCCATTCTAAAGGCAGTGGCCAGTATGGACCTTGATTTCCTCATAAAGGCATTTACCATGTTCGGACCAGGTTGGTGCTGAGGTTGAAGCTTGGGGGGGAGGTTTGAATGACTGACTTCCATATGGACCCCTTCTTTGAAGAGCAAAAGATTACTGAATTACTAAATTTATTTTGGGAAATAAATTATTATGAATTTATGAGTAATATAAGTGGCGCTATTTGAACCTAATAATGAACCACAGAATACTTATATTTTAATAATATGTATCCAAATATTTAAAATGGCACCATTAATGTATCACTCATGCAAGAAAAAATCAAATATTTAAGTATCCTTATCCCAAGTCCTGCAAATCCTTCATTTTGAAGCACTATTCGTCTCATTTTTTTATTGCAACTTGTACAAAAAATATATATGTAAGGGCATTGCCGATCAACTGTGAATTAATTCCCACCAAATTATAATATTAAAGGCATGGTCGTTTATTGATTAATTCTAATCAAAACTTGTTTCTAATGACCTAGTGTTTTGATTCATTTGACGAGACCTCCTCGGGATTTAATAACCTTTTTGATCTTTGAACTAAATTGTGTTGCAGCCTTGATTGCATGATCAACTGGGATTATCCTCCAGTTCTTGGTAACGGAAGCCTTTAGGGAACCAACACTGCTTTAGGTGCATTTGTTGTCTTGTTTTTATAGGATACCCAACTCATAGTAATGGAGAATGTTCAAATATGGATTATTACTACTATTTCTCTACGAAAATAACATCCCTAACAGCATCTAAGTCAAAAGATCTTACTAGTGCAATTTTATACTTATAAGTATTCAAGGTTATACATATTGTATCACATTTGCATTTTTCTTCTTTAGCTTTGATAAACACATGTAGCCCCGGTTGAGACTCATTGATTTAGGAGGGGCTTGCTAATAGTTTCCTCCTCATTAAAAAAATGAAATAATAATAAGGAACCCCTGATGGGCCTCTAATGAAGGTTATCAATGTTTTAGGATTTGTAAAAATAATGTGAACCACTGGATCATTAAGCAATAAGAGCCACTAAAAATACATTAAATTTACATTGCAGGCATCTTTTTATGTAATTATTATTTATTAATGTCCATGCATGTGCACTACTTACGGCCAACATTTTTTATACTAGCAAATTGCACATAATATGAAGGCTACTTTAGTATAAATATACAAAGGATAAAAAAAGTCAATAAAATAAATATCCATTATCAATTACTGTTGTCTTTATAGGTTCGAGGCAATAAATTAGAAAAATACAGTCCAGTTTTGGGGTTCCTTCTGCCAATATTACACTGGTCTTAGACCGTTATAATTTTTAAAAGATGGGAACAATAGTGGAAGGTGGGCCTCAAATTCTATTCAAAGTATCGTAATGGTACTGTGCATTCCTTATTTATTTGGTCCACTCCAGTCTCAGGACCGAACCTTAAGACTTTTGTTACTAATACTAATTACATAATGCAAGAAGAAATAAAGTTGACTGTTCTCATCAAGGATCAAACTTTATAATAAAAAAAAATATATCAGTCCTTTATTTAGGACTGATATACAAGGCTGAACTGAACCGGAAAGATACTTAAATTGACGGGACTACTGTCTTTATTTTTTTTTTTTTGAGTTTACCCCCCAAAAGAACCCAAATGATTAGAACAACAACAACAGTCTAGACCGATTCAAAGAACCATTCGGTCTAGATCAGTCTCAAAGCAAAATTCCATTTGGATTGGTCTAACAAAGAAATTGGCCTCATTTAAAATTTGGACTGAACCAATTCTACAGATGGATTGAAACATGACATCAGTTGGTTTTTAACTTTCGGATATTTTGGATTGCAATGACGTCACAGGAAGTTAAATGTGCTGTACAATTTATACAAAAAAAAAAGATCTTAAGACTTAACTGAATAAATATTTCTGTCTCCGGCCGAGTTTCACCACAAATACTTGTAATGCGGTGTCATTTGGTTTTGTTTTTTTTAAACTTTGGTATAACCATATTTCAACTTTATTCTTATAAAAACATAAATTTTAATTTTTGGAAATATTAGAAACAAGATTGTGCAATATTACAGTAAAATTATATAAAATTGTTTTTCATTGTATTATAATTTAATTTATCTTGATTTCCTCCGGTTCAAAAACACAAAAAAATCCTTAAGCCCAAGGCTCATTTAATAATGAAAAAAACAGAAATGTCAATTACTTATTCCATTATACTAACTATAAGAGTACACTCTAACAAAAACAAAAAAATTACAATGTCTCCAGTGATTGTTTTCAAAAGAAACAGGATCTTTCTCTTCCAATGTTCCTTCATATAAACTACCTAAGGTTAGTGAGTTGGTTATCCACTCTTTAGTTCATTCAAATAACGTCTGTCATCCAATTCAGTTGTCTGAATATTTCCCCAACCGTGTCAGGAGGATTCACCTTAAATATTTTTACATTTTATGTGTTTTCCTAGTACGTATTCGCCGTGTGGCGCTTTCGCCTTTATGTATTTTCGCATGTATGTACTGTTTTGCCTTGCAACATTTTCGCCTTTCGACTTTTTTGCCTTGGATAATAGTAGAGGTAATACTACTTCTTTTTTGTTATCGATTTGTTTTGAATTTTTACTGTTATAGTCCATGTATTCTTCATGGCATTTTGATGAAGAAAAGTTAAATATTAATTATTCTTTGCAACGGAACGTAGCAGTGGCATACCGTGATTCCTTCCCAATGCTTTAAAACCTACGTATTATATGTATATAATAAAGATTTGAAGAATTGCTAATGTCTAGCTATTTCTTTTGAATTTCTCAAAGATGGAATACAACGCTAAAAATTCAACACAAATATATAACTAAGAAGAAATAGTATTCTTTCTATTATTATCCAAGGTGAAAATGTTGCAAGGCGAACATGTTGTAAGGCAAAATATAGTACATGGCGAAAATGGTCCAAGGCATAAAGTACAAGACGAACATGCCTCAAGGCGAAAGTGTCGCAAGGTGAATACATAGAAGGCGAAAACATAAAAGGCAAACATGTTCAGGGCAAATTCTTCGAGAACCTTCCTCAACATAGGCTTTAGTTCAAACTCTATATTTCTTCTTTTTTATCTGATTTATCATTTTCATACAATTAAAAAAAAACTATCCCCAGGGCCAATTTATCTTCTCTTAAAAACAACTTTTTTTTTTAATTCTTTTTTTTTTTCGAAAATTTTATATGCCGTTATTTATATAAAAAATCTCTTCCAAGAACGATATCTTTTTTTTATTGATGTATCTGATATATATATACTAATCTGCTTTTTTCTTCAATTAGTTTTTCCCATTTCATTCTTTTTAAGACTCCTTCAGCTATTTTTTTTTTTAGAATAGGCTTACATCCGGACTGGTCATATTTAAAATTTTATCTCAACAGATTCTATAGATGGATTGTTGATGGCATCAGTTGCGTTTTAAAGTTGTGAATATTGACCTAGAATAACTTTATATGAACTTGTATGTAAAAATTAAAAAAATAAGGTAGTCAAACTGATAATTTGGATTATTTTTTCGAAGAGAGCCGCTCATAGGTCATGACGTTGCATTAGATCAGCTGCAAGCAGCCGTAACAGGAATCCCACCTCGTATATAGTAAAGATATATAGAAAAAAAAGCTGGGGGAAAAACAATAGAGGAAACGATTTCATTAAAAAATATTGGACTTATCTTTCATAACTTCTTTTTTATTAAAGTTTTGTCGCTAATAAACCATCAGTCTTTTTTGGTACACAATTTCTTGTGATGACAATTATCATTTTCCTCTCAATAATCTTTGCTTTAATACATAAATTATTACTAAAGAAATATAATTAATTTACGACAATATTCTTTACGTCTTACACATCCATCCACTGACTAGTGGTAATAGCAAATAAAATTGATTACTTTCCCAATGTACATACATATAATTATAATTAGAAAAAAAAGAAGGTCATTATTAATGCAGATGCCCCCAATGACGCCATTAAAAAGTGATCCCTTGGAAAATACTTGGATTCCTTATGGATCCGACTGATAAGTTCGTCTTTGGTGTTGTAGGGGGTTCGGTTGTTCTGTTGTTCGGTCGTACACCACACCTAAAAACCAATCAGATTCAAATCTCAAGAAAAATTTCCACCAATTTAATGATGGCTCATAATCCCTTAAGCTGACTTCTTTAGATGGATAAATCCCTGGTGACATCCACGGGAGATTTCCTGAGCTACAACAATTCAGCACCAAGTTTTCTTTTGGCTTCGATTTCAGTCATGATATTGATATAAAAAAGAAGTGTTTTATTATCACGCAACCTCGCCAATGACAAAATATGTTTCCACTTCTTAAACTACGAAAGATAATAACTGACAAAGAAAAAATTTGCTCAAAAATATATAACTTCCCAAATAATCATCAGTGTTACTTTCTGTTTTTCATAAGGACTCTCACACGTAGCTACTCAATACTTTGATGTATTATCTTCAAGAATGATGAAGCAATGATAGCGGCTTTAAATAATAATAATAATATGACTCATAATCCAGGTAGTCCTTAAATCTCTAGTGCGCTACCTGGCTGAGCTTATGCAACATACAGTCACCGTTAAACCTCATTTAAAGTCAGATTATTTATTTATTTTTTATACATATAATGTACTTAGATTTTGTTTTCTTTTTTTTAATATGAGGTTTAGCTACACCTACTCGTTGTTAGAAAGGAGTCCTTCACTCTCATTCAAGATACATTAAAAAATGATTACATACAAACTTTGCGTCATACTGTATACTATATCACATACGGTGTACCTTGTATACACTCTTATTCCGCCATCATTTGTTGTCTTTGTGTATCCTCTTCATTCAATAATACATGTAATTCGTCGTATTCAAACTTTTTTGGTCGATTTTCACGCTCTTTGTGAATAAAATTTAAATCGTCACTTTTGAAACGTTGGAACCAGCTTTGACCAGTCTTCACAGTTGGAGCAGTATCGCCGTAACTCTCTACAAGAATTCGACGAATTTCCAATGCATTTGTCTGTTGATTGAACAAAAAGTGATTTTACATGCCGCAATTCCTCTTTATTTGACCTTTTTTTTTGTAGCCGGCTGTTTTAGCAATAAAATGACACTTTGGGTACTACATATACTTCAACAGGCTTCAAACGCTCTCTATTGACAAAAAAACCCCTGACATTTTAAGAGATTCCACACCTGATATATATGAATTTGAATATAATTATAATATTTTCACGGCACCAATTCTATTTTAAATGAAAATTTTTATGGCAGTTCATTCATTCCCCCCAAAAAACAACAACAACAACAACAACAACATATAACAGGCAGATGATATTAACAGTGATCTTCGTTCAGCTGTACCATATGTCTCACTCCCACCTTCTCCCGGCATTTTTTTTCCTTACAAATATATCATCTCTAATAAGTAATACATCACTATTGATGTAAATCGTGTATATTTTTAGTTGTCCTGTTGTTTTTTTTTGCATTTTTTTTTGGAATTGGTAATTTGACGAATGAATTTTCATTTTATTAAAAGTTGTCATTATTGTTTAATTCCTGGGTAGTAAACTTCCTTTCCTAACTAGACTTAATTATATTTACAATCTGATTGAACATTTGTGTGTCCTCATAAATGACGGAGAGTCACCTTGAGGATTTGTATTATTTTACTTCCTCTGTAGTTCAGAAATGTTTTTTTAACCAAACTGACATTTATAAGCAAGTAATACTCTGAAAATATCATTTTCAGAGCAACCGATATATATTTCAAGTTCTGTAAGGTGCTTTGTGTCCTTGCTTCTGATTGGACAACCCCATATTGCATAGTTTCCCTTATAATCTAATTCAATCAATCATCCTCCTATTCATATGACTCAAAGATGAAATATCTGTCCTCTCTCGTATTTACAAAGAACAACATATAATCTGTAATTGTTAATACTTTTATTCCAAATAAAAACAAAGGCATTGTAGGTCAGTTGTCTTGAAGCTTAACCGCTATAATTGCCCTCAGTCTCGAGCCTTAATGACGAGATCCTTGGGCATGGATGCAAATTGCTCCTTGATGGCAGCCACAAAACTTGCCTTAGTTATGTGGGGAGTCTAATAGTGTGTGCTTCAAGGTCACCCCAGATAAAATAATCAAACATAATTAGATCATGGCTGTTGATCGGCCACTGGTCCTTGGCCACAAGACTGTAATTTAAGATCCTCGTTAACACATTCCCAAAGTGTCTTGTGACTGACTTCAAGTTTCTGTCCAATTGAGACGAAGGAACTCGTTGGGGACCCGTCAATAATGCTGTGCAGTTTAATGATGAACTCCGTGTCTCTAACCTTCTTGGATTCCTATTGTGACCCTTGTGTCCTGTAAATAGTCATCTTGGGGTTCTTTGAATCGTCTTGTTTCTTTTTTGGTTTCCTGGATGGAACGTGTTGTGAGATCAGTGGTTTTACAGATGTCACTGTTGTTGATTTGTCCTTGAGTATTAATAAGACACATAACTACGCCGTATTTCCGTTCCTACTCTGTGAAAAGAATCTCCAACAGCTCCGACTGAATTCTTCCATTTTGACGAAATTCGACTGAATGAATGGAGTTTTTTTCTTGATATCACGATAGATTTAAAAAATAACAATATTTGGTTCCAGTACGACTCAAAGAAGGCACGGATTAGAACTTTGAGCCCTGTATACCATGTAGTTTATGAAGTTTAAATTTTGTGGTATTCTGGTCTAATTTTATTTTTTTCACTGTGCTAGAAAAAATAAAAATGACTAGAATTTGTTGGCTAGTGTGTTCTTTTAACGACTGTCGATCCCTGTAGATAAAACAGGGTATGGGGAGTCTCGTATAAAGTTTCCCTCTCTTATCAATATGATAATAATCTAATATGTTCTTAAACTTTTAACTCAAGAAACAAAGAAATGAGAGGGATTGTACAAATCAATAAAGAAGAATCTTTTCATTGAGGATCTTCTATCTAAGATTTTGTTATTGTTATTCTTCTTAAAATAACAACAAGGTAGGAAGTAAGGAGTTGCTTATCTCAATAGTCAATATTGATTTATATTTAATAAATATACTCTTTTTTTACTACATAATATATTTTATAAATAGAAAGTAATATATATGTACTTGAGTCCTTCTTAAAGCATCTACATTTTGTTCAATCTTATTTATACTATACTAATATATTAAGTGATCCCTTGACTCCAATGCAATCTTGATCACAAATCAAATAAATAAATAAATTAGGTAAACTTTATTTTTTAGTTGGCTTCTTATATATTAGTGATAAGACGATTAAATCGCAGTTTGGAATCTGGTGTTTTTCTGGCGTCAGGAAGATAATGTGGAAATTCAATTCACATTCTTATTTATTATCATTAATGAACCAGCATTTAACTATTTATTATGTTTCTAAGTTATGAAAAAAATACCCCCTCCCAAAATTAAAGATTTTTTGCTTTTTGACAGAAAATTTAATATTTAAATTGTTTTTTTTTTGTTATTTTAAATTTTTTTACTAAATATGTAAATTTTTGTATGAATCTGTAGACTTTTGAAATTTTTTTCTCCAAAAATTTAATTTTAAGTGAATAGTTGTGTATTTTTGAAAAAGTTTTAAATATTAAATTGTATAGGGAATCCGAATTGGTTTCGGGAATTTTTATCAAAATAGGACAATCGTCAAAATGTGAATCAAATAATGGAAATCGTCGAGTTCCAGCGTCATGTAAGCACTGTTTTGATGGCCGAGAAGTTACTTACCAAAGAAGAAAAAAAAATCTGTTTGAAAATGATGTAAAAAAACGAATCATTTATAGAACCATTTGTACAGGATTTTTTTAAATTTTTAATTGTCACATCACTACTTTATATGTAGGTTGCTACTTATATTTCTGGCCTCAAAGAAGCTTCATCTGTTGACTCCAGTTGATATTTTGGTATTTACAAGGTTCAATTTTATAATATCACTTTGTGTGATTCAAGTATTTTATAGTGATTTGAAATATTCTTTCACGTAAAAAAAAAAAAAAAAAATGGAATGGACTCCAAAACACTTTTATGCAATCATTTCTCAAAATTTCTTGACTTTTCGATAAAGGCAATAGCGCATTGATGAAATTAATTCCTTATATGGCGATCATTCGCAATTCCATAGTTCAAGAAATAACGGATGACAAGGAATTACGACCAGTGTTGAAAATTGTGTGTTTTTTTAGCTCACCTGTTTTTTTTTGGCATTGTTAATCTGAAGAATGAATTTTCTTTTCGAAGCAGGTGTTTCATTTTTTTAACATACCCAAAATACAGATAAATTAATTAACAATGATACAAGCACTGGAAAATAAAAATATTTCCAACTATAAAAAACTGCTCCCACATTCTAGGACATACTTTATACAACTCTGACTATTAGTACTCAAAGTGATAATTGATTTTTTTGTTGGTTTACCTGTAGTCTAAATTTTAGTAAATTAGACGTATTTACTCCTTATTTCATCCTCATTTCTTTTCAAAAGGATCCCATTGTAAAAAAAGAAAAAAAAATGTCTTTCAGATATCGATATTTTTTGCCAACTTTTCACATAGCTCAAGTTGGTTTAAGTAACAAAATTCGCTATAGTTGCTAATTCAAATTCAATATTTGTTAATCATATTCAAAACATTTTAATTTGCTACTCTATATGATTGGATCTCTTCATTGTTTCGAACCTGAAATCTCTATCCCAATAAAGAAGTCGAATGATAGTTTTGCTCGGATGAATTTTCATCCAGTCGTTCCTCGTGGATAGTGGAACTCTGAGTTCGATTATTTATTGTCATGGATGAGTAGGTTAAAAGTATCTTCATTTTATTCCTTTCGTCCTCATTCCTAAATAACTTAGAATTCAACTTCCTCCTTCTTAATAAGTGGAGAATAATCTTTGGCCTTAGCAGCTGTAAAATTAAAAGCACATTTCAAATTTGTATTTCCGTTTAATTTCATATTTTTTATATATTTTAGTTTTATGTTTATAAATCAATATTGCATAATATTTATAACTAATTAAAATGTGTCTACTTTATAGTTCACATCCATATCTGAATTTGAAAAAAAAAAAAAAAAAGGATCCCTTCAGATGTTTAACCCTTGAATATATTCATTACTATACATTGATGCTATGAGAATTATAATTTTCAACAACAACGACACATTCATATTATAATTATGAGTATTTTCTGAATCTTTTTTCAATTTCCTTCAATTATTTTGACTATTGTCAAAGTGATTTCCTGCTACCTCCTTATTCTATTTCTAACTTACTAAACTATTTTTGGAGCTTAAGGAGACTAAATAGAGAGTCAAGTGATATAAAAAAAGTTAATAGCCTCTCAAAAACCAACTATAAGAATAAATAAGTTTTTAAATTTATGGAAAATCAATAAAGTTATGGACAAAAAAAAAATCGATGAGAATTGCAGTTTCGTTTTTCTTCTTTAGTACAAAAAAAAATTTATTTCCAAGGGAATATTGGATTCGTAGATAGAAAAAGTTTGTAGAAATTTGCCGGGAAATTTATTTGCATATAAATTTGAGACATTAAAATTGATGTTAACTAATTTATCTTCCATTTTCTGAATAAGAAAGAGAAACATCCGAAAAATTATAATACTCCTACTAAGATAATAACGACGGATCGGGTAATTTACTATACTTTGTACGAAAGGACTCTAGGGAAAGAGGGGACACTCAAGGCAAGGAAGGTAGGATTTAGTATATCTCAATTCTGATTGGTTTAAAATTAGAAGCTCCTACATGTTCCTCCAGACACGCAACAAGTTTGAACAGGCTAGTGACTACGTCACAACAATCGGTTTTATTTGTCGGTTTTTATTTTTCCCATGGCCACTCCTTCCCTAGAGTCCTGTACTTCATCATCGTATCCCCCCCCGAATACTCTTACTATGGCATCTTGTAATCATAGAAAGATCATAGCTCATAGAAAGATGGAAATAAAGTAAACAAAATCATAGGCCATATATTAGAAGATGTAAGTTCATAGGTAAAAATGATTCCAATGAGTATCCTTAATTAAAATCTGAGTCCAACCAGGCCTACCACCTATAACTCTAAGTCAAATCCTAAGTGTCACTCATCTTTTTTTATAAGCTCACCCCAATTTTTAATCCGATTCCGTGTCTATCAATAGGGTATAGTTAGGTATCCCCTTAATGTACTTTTAAAGCTTTGCAAACACAAGAGATATCAAAATTTGAATTTTTGAAAATTGAAAAACAAATAAAATTGTGCTTCATTTGAAGGGCTCATCTGCTCTTCAAAATTTTGTAAATTGATCTCAGCCATGGACTTCTAAGCAGAACAAATCATGAAAGAAACAGCTGTGTATCATTCCCCCTCAAAAATGTTGGTTTGTTGAAATGCTTTGAGAGATCCTAATACGGAAAGTCATTTAATGACAGATAATTATTACAGAGCATTAGCTATCTGGAAAACGGATTTGCAGAAAAAATTCCAATGCAATTACAAAAAAAATATTACCCAACCTATATTTTGACGAGCCCTGTGTTAAAGCCTGAGCGATCCACAACAAACTGTAGGGTTGTAATAAATGCATCATCAATGTCTGATAAAAAAACAACTTATATCAAATAAATACGCCGTTTCTTTTGAGCAACTCTGATAAAAATCCTCCTGAGATGTATTGGTTTACCAAACTTCCATTTGGATGAGTATATAGTCCATACATGGCAAGTTATTGTCTAAAATCTATAAGCAGTAGATATTATCTTAACAAAAACTGATATGGTTGACTTTCCGATTGGTGCTGATACTGAAAAAGAAACAATTAAATTAATAAAAGAAGTCCTTATAATTCTTCAAAGTGGTAGATTTAAAGGGCACAAAATGACATGCAAATGGTCAAATAATATTAAAGACCATTGATAAAGATGAAGCCCTCAGAAATAATTTCCATTTTGGGTCTTAAATTAGATTAAAAATCAGACAAATATAAAATTGAACTTGATTCGAAATTTAAAGAATTTGACTCAAATCCAAAAAATATCACTCGTAGACATATATTGTACCACTTAAAAGTCAAGTATTTGACAGACAAGGATATGTATCACCGTTTGTAAATAAATTTAAACAAATCCTACCGATGCTGTGGCGCAATAATACTTCTTGGGATGAGAACCTATTAACCATAACAAGGAAATATGATAGACTCATCCCCGATCCTATCACTCTAGACGCTGTACAAATCTTTAAACATTGGATCATTCAAATTCCCAAATTAAAAGAGCTCTCACTTTCAAAATGGACTGAGGGTCCGTTTGAATTCCTTTCTATATTTGATGACGCGAGTAAAAAAAGGTATGGGAATTGCAGATTATAAAGTGTCAAAAAACAGGACAGAATAAGCTCATATCACGACTAGTGTTCTCCAAATCCTCAATAATGCCAAAAAATCCACGGCTGGAGCACATATTGAGGATGCATTAACGATTACAAGAGCAGAACTAGATGCCTTACTTATGGCTGTCAGAGTTGGGCTTTATTTCCCAAGAAACTTTTAAGGGAATTGTCACAAGCAAAGATATAGTGTAATACATTAATAAATATGTCTATTTAAGATAAATGCAGAACTTCATAAAGAGGAACAAGACGCCCTTGAGTTTATAAGCCAATTACTATCAAACCGAAGTAAGTGATACAAAATCTTATGAATATTAAATCAAATTAAAGGAATGGGTAAAAGAGTAAGAAATAAAAGGTCCAAATCATTTAGGTAAATAATGAAAATTCAGTGGGGAAAACTTATTCTACTAAAAAAGTGCTCAAGGAAAGTACTTAAAATCTGGAATCAGAATACTTAAGAAAGGCGTGATTAACAATAAAAACAAGTTTCCAAAAAATTCATCTCAAAAACACTTGCCCGTTATATGGGATAAAGATCAAGAAGTCCAAAATACTTCCAACCGTTATGCCCTCTCATAAACAAACTAAACTTTTGATTTAGCTGCGAAGTTTTTTAAATCGAAATTTATTTGGACGGGTTTCTTTACAGCTAGGATTGTTTTAACGAGGAGTTTATAAATATGTATTATTAAAGATTCGAAAGTCGCCTTAATTGGGCATCATCCTTATCACATGAATTCAAAAACCCCATAATATTACCCTAAAGTCTGGTTGCAGAAAGAAAAATATTGAATCTTTATCAATCTAGACTGCATACAAGTCAAAAACAGACTTTTAATTTGTTATTACCAAAATATGTCATATGTCAAAGCAATAGTGAAATCAGGCAAAATACCTAGATGTAGACTACTTGAGACCTTTATCATGGCTAAATGATTGTGAAATTCAGGAAGTACCTCAAAAGATTTGGATTACAATCTTACAATATTTCCACACTAGAGCTATAAGTTGCAAAGTCATGCTCAACATTATATTTCCTCGAGGCATTTCGACGTTTTGTTGGAAATTTTGACAGACCATGGAAATTTTATTCAGAATACACAACAAATTTTCAAAAAGCCAACAACCATTTAAAGGAGCTTTTTTATAAAGTCAATTTTGATAAGATTCAAACAAAACCCTTTCATGGCGATTCGCTAATAAATTGGGAATTCTCCAAACCAGAGAGACCCTGGACAAACGGTCTTACAGAAGGAATGGTTAGAATATTCAAAAGACAATTGAGAATTGCAGTGTAACGAAATCAACTGACAATTCGAAAATAGAAACATTAATTAGAGAAATAACAAGTATCATAAACGATAGACCACATGGAGTTTCCAATCAGGATCCCCTATCACCTTCGGCCTACTTCAAACCTCCTGCTTCATAGTAGTCGTCAAAGGAGTCTAATAAACACTCGAAATGAATTAATCTTGTCCATTTTATTGTATGGTAATGATGTGGTTCTCAAGGAAAAAATTTCCTGAATTGTTTTTGACAAGATGGAAAGACGAATATTTAAATGAATTAAATATTAGCAAAAAAGGGTTGAAGTCTTATACCAACTCAGTCAAAAAGGGTTATATAGTTATCCTAAAACCTGAATTATTAGATAAAAATTCATGGAAGTGAAGTTCGCCGGGATTACTGAAGTTCCTAAAAATAAGGACAACGTTGTCACTTCAGCAACACTAAGCCTTTCCAATGGCAGAAAAATTTTACACTCAAAAAAGCAAATTGCTCTATTAGAGTCTGACGTTTCGGGAAAAAAATGGTGGAATCTAGATTGACCAATCAATGTGGACGTGCTGGAAATGAATAGCAGACGTTGACGGTCCCTGAGACAGGTGTACATTCGACTCAGGAGTATCAATCTTCTCTTCGAGATCGACCCTGCCACAAAGAAGATAAAGTCATCTCTAGGGAAAAAGCCTCCATGTCTGTAGAACCAGTTCCTTACAATTGAGAAGATACATCAGACAGACATGATTCTGATACTCATCAACATGAATTGAGTAAGTAAAGACGACGACAAGGAAGTTATTTAAAATGATTAAAGAGCGACCATTAAACATCTCTAACCATGTATGGAAAGATGAAGTAAAACAATGATTTAAAATAACATTATCAAATTATACAACATGGTAAAACTGTCGTGGGGGTCAGACCACCTTACAGCTTGTCTGTCTATTCTAAGCTCGAGTTACAAAGTCCATAAACAACACTCCAAAATAAAAGTAACATAGACACCCTGAAATATTATAAAGTTCCATTACTATTATCCAGGATATAGTTTGACAATCAATTGTTATTGTTTCCTTGAAGTTACACTTCACTCAATGGGTATACCTTCGGGGGAAGATCTGCAGCCTTAAAACCTGGAGATCTGTCAATTCCAGTCAAAATTGAGTAGAATATGTAATGACAACGCGACAAAAAATGTCGTATTCTGACAAACCCCTCATTTTCTGGGGGGCCAGATGGAATCTTAGAGCCATGAGAGACTTTTTTCGAGGTATGGCAATTGATAGTATTTTGGACATCAAGTCTGTCTTGAGTTATTAGGAGCAAAAACTCTTCCAAAAAGGATAGCCAGTTTCATCTTTCACTAGGTGCGAGAACAGTTTTCTTATCTGAACTTCGAGAGAAATCGGATAATCTGCATTCATAGTGGAAATTCACTGCAAAATCCTTCATAAGTCCGGCAAGTCCAACGTCGTTGTAAACACATTATCACGGCTCTTAAACCCAGATAAAATAGTGATATTTCCTATACTTAAAGGTCTTGTGCGTGACTAAGTAAGAACCCTCAATGTCTCGAGTTCACATCCAGGCAATTTAAGACAATAGAAATTCGATCTAGAACAATTTTGTGTTTTAGGTACTTTGGTAAAATTATCGGCAATTGTATCGTCCAGGAAATTGAGGCGGAATATTTTCTATGTTAATAAGTTTGCGTGGCGTGCTTCTTTATATGTTAATACATCTATCATTTATGTATATATAACATTCCAATTCATAGTATTTAAGCTCAGGTCTATTAAAATTCTTTATACTATACGAAACACTGTATGTTACACACATCGAATACCAGGGACATCGTTTGAACAGTGATATATAAAAAAGCCCAGATACTCATTTCTATATATTGAAAATTTTGAGTACATGCTTTGTATATGAGATTTTTTAATTCCTTACCATATGACCTGTTTGCCACTTTAGGGATTACAATAACTCCTTCAGAAGTAATAGTTGAAAGGAAAACCACTTAGAGACATCACCACGTAACTTTGGTTGATTAGAAAGCCACACAGACACAGAAAAATGCAATTCAAAACATTTGATGAGGTTTAGTGATCAAATCAAGCTGACTTATAATAATATGAAGTCAACTAGGGTTGTCCAGTAGGACTCAGTCGATAATTATTGGAGTTGAGACAATACATACGTTTCTTGGACTGAGATTGTAAGTCAAAGGAATTTATCCAATATGTAGAGATGAGTTTTGTAAAATGGGAGATATGGTATAAATAAATTAAGACTCTTGTTAATATCAGTTGCATGTTTTATGATTTTGGGGAAAAAAATAAATTACTGCTATAAAGAGGAAAAACTTCTACATTTAAAATTGCATGAGTGCATGGAAAATTATAGTTGTATTTATACACCGGGCCGTGCAGAATTATTTACCGATTTTTGTTCAGAACATATCGCGGACAATAATGACATTTCGAATGACTTGAGAAACAATTTATTCATACATTTTTAGAATAATAAAATAGTTTGTGATCAAATTTAATCAATGCAGCCACCATTTGACTCAATGACACTGGTCAGGCGATGTCTGAAGCTGCCACAGACTTGCTGGATGTAATCGGCGTCCATGGATGCCCAGGCCTTGTTGACAGCAGCCTATGAGGCATTTATGTTCTTGTGTCGTTTTTTGCAGGCCTTGGTCTCCACGTGCACCTAGATAGAAAAGTCTAGTGGGTTCAGATCTGGGCTCTGAGGGGGCCAGTAGTCTTGTTGAAAAACCCAAGGAGAGTTGCCGACTATGGATTTGATCCACCGAAGGACCTTGGACGCCAGAATCTTCACATAACCCTCCACTGTTAATATGTAGCCAGTGGGGAACCATACCGGCTTCATGGTCTTCCCGTTGGAGGCCACGAGACCCAATCATCACCGAAGCAGGGTATTTTGTTGTTGCCACATAGCGGTGCTTATCTTGCACATCTTCAAAGCTCACAACACGGTCATTTTGCCTGTTGAAAACAGGATGGACCGTAAAAGTTTTCTCATCTGAAAAAATGATGATTCGTCCAGATGAGCTCTTGATATCATTAAAGATTTTCTTGGCACGCTCAAGTCTTACTTTTCGCTGACGTTCAGTTAGCAGAGGGCGTTCAGTACGCCTCAGGGACTTTCCTCCAGCCCTTTTCAATGCCTTTGAAACAGTTGATCTCGACGTTCCCATCTTTCTGGCCATGTCGGCAATGGACCTGTTGTGAGTCCTCTTGAACACTGCCTTTACTTGCCTTGTTGAGACAGTGGTCTTCCTGCCAGCCCCAGGGGAACGCTTGACAATAAATACAGAACAAAGGTTGAATAAATTGACTATAATTTTCTTTAATACGTACTATGCGAACATTGATAGGAGCATAGTACATAAAAACACGCTTGAAGAAAAATCAAGAAAAGGAGAAAATCCCTGGTTATTTACATTAGATATGTTCAAAAAGAAGATTTTGTGAAACTATTACATTTTATTAAATTGTTACTAACGTTTAGTTCATATATTATGTAATAGGATCAACGATTCTTATGTAAATTTTGATTAGATCATAGCTTGTTGTACAACCCATGGGCTGGGATGTATTATAGGATATGAAAAGGGGTCCTTGATACTCTATGAGGGGGCACCTCTTGAACCTGAAGTTATTTTCCACAACCAATGGGCTGGGATGTATGATAGGATATGTAATGGGGTCCTTGATGTACAGGAAGCAGTGTTGGTGGGTAGTGATCCAGCTTTTGGACCAGTGGTTCACTGGCACAACCCCCTGGGCTGGGGTGAATGACAGGACATTAGAAGGGCCCTTGATACTCAGGGAAGTGGTGTTGGTGGGTAATGATTCAGCTTTTGGACCAGTGGTTCACTTGTACAACCCGTGGGCCGTGGTGTATTACACTGGTCAACAAAATTTAATTTTTTTTTCTTGCATGAACTTTGACAAAGGATTCTTATAGAATTTGGGCTGTTGATTCAGAATAAATGTTTAGATTTGCCACATCACATCAAGTTTTTGTGATATCTGATATTTAATATTTGTGGGTGTTTTCATAAAAAAGCCTATAATGATACCACGGGTTCCTGATATGTATGTATCTTTCTCTCTCTTTGACTCGAGTACTTAATGTCTTTTAATATATGTATATCTCGATGTGTGCCAGCTCTTCCTTTACCAATCAATATATCGTTTATTTAATCTTATCTATACCAGTAAAACTCTCATTGGATATTATTTCCAGTGTTGCTCTCATTTGGATTTAGTAAACGTTCGAGATTATATATTAAATATTTTTTAAATCACCATCATAGCTGTTTACGAAATCCGAACACATGTGTATAAGTGTATAATCTAGCCGTGTCTACATCTTCACGGAGAAGAAAGTGCTGTAGTGACCCAGATATATTCTGCTATATCTGGGGATGCTTCACTTTATCACCTCAAAGACGGAACATAACTCACTTCGTTAAGAGTATGTATCTTTAAAGTACCGCTTGGAGACCAAAACAAAAAATGGGCACCTCACATAGTATGCACGACTTGTCTCAAAACTCTGAGATCTTGGTCTCAAGGAAAAAATGATAAGCTCAAATTTGGTGTGCCGATGATTTGGAGATATCCAACAAACTGAGTTGTTGGCTTCCAGACTGCAAGAGCAAAACATGCTTGCTCTATAAAGACAACAGTAATTGATAATGGATATTTATTTTATTGACTTTTTTTATCCTTTGTATATTTATACTAAAGTAGCCTTCATATTATGTGCAATTTGCTAGTATAAAAAATGTTGGCCGTAAGTAGTGCACATGCATGGACATTAATAAATAATAATTACATAAAAAGATGCCTGCAATGTAAATTTAATGTATTTTTAGTGGCTCTTATTGCTTAATGATCCAGTGGTTCACATTATTTTTACAAATCCTAAAACATTGATAACCTTCATTAGAGGCCCATCAGGGGTTCCTTATTATTATTTTATTTTTTTAATGAGGAGGAAACTATTAGCAATCCCCTCCTAAAGCAATGAGTCTCAACCGGGGCTACATGAGGTTATCAAAGCTAAAGAAGAAAAATGCAAATGAGATACAATATGTATAACCTTGAATACTTATAAGTATAAAATTGCACTAGTAAGATCTTTTGACTTAGATGCTGTTAGGGATGTTATTTTCGTAGAGAAATAGTAGTAATAATCCATATTTGAACATTCTCCATTACTATGAGTTGGGTATCCTATAAAAACAAGACAACAAATGCACCTAAAGCAGTGTTGGTTTCCTAAAGGCTTCCATTACCAAGAACTGGAGGATAATCCCAGTTGATCATGCAATCAAGGCTGCAACACAATTTAGTTCAAAGATCAAAAAGGTTGTTAAATCCCGAGGAGGTCTCGTCAAATGAATCAAAACACTAGGTCATTAGAAACAAGTTTTGATTAGAATTAATCAATAAACGACCATGCCTTTAGCATTATAATTTGGTGGGAATTAATTCACAATTTATCGGCAAAGCCCTTACATATATATTTTTTGTACAAGTTGCAAGGAAAAAATGAGATGAATAATCCTTCAAAATGAGGAATTCGCGAGACTTGGGATAAGGATACCTCAATATTTGAATTTTTCTTGCATGAGTGATATATTAATGGTGCCATTTTGAATATTTGGATACAAATTATTAAAATATAAGTATTCTGTGGTACATTATTAGGTTCAAATAGCGCCAGTTATATTACTCCTAAATTCATAATAATTTATTTCCCAAAATAAATTTAGCAATTCAATAATATTTTGCTATTAAAAGAAGAGATCCATATGGAGGTCAGTCATTCACCCCCCCAAGCTTCAACCTCAGTCACCAACCTGGCCCGAACATGGCAAATGCCTTTATGAGGAACTCAAGGTCCATATTGGCCACTACCTTTACAATGGAAGCCCGCAAGTAAGTAGTCGACAGTGTACGTTTATTGGACTCTCTCTCCAAGACACCCCACATCGTTCAAGGGTTTTAGATCCAGGAAGCTAGGAAGCCACATGTCTATTCATTTAAATCGTGTATTCCATTCTATTTTTTTACTAGTTAATTCCAGAAAAAGCCAATGATTTTTCCTTGCAGGTGATACATATCCATCAGTCACCTTGAATACATTGACAACATCGTAAACTCATTAAGCTGCTGGGCGTGCACCCGGCCATAATAACCGCAGGGTGTTCGTATTCGGAGGATATCTGAAGGATTTTTATTTTTCCTTAGACTTTCATTGACATAGATCTTAAGGGGGTTTGCCAATATATTGAGGTCTGAACTTTCCTACACTGTATATGAAGTTAATAGGGGTTTCTCCTATTATCTTCTATTAACTCACCTCTTGGCTATTTCCTTTGAAAATCCGCTCATTTGATTGACCATTCCCATGAACGATCTCAACTCAGTTCTGTTTTGAGGAGCTGGTATTTTTGAAAGGGCTTCTGTTTTTCTGGGATCGATATTAATTCCATTTTCTCCTACGATATAACCAATATACTCAACCTTTGGCTTAGCAAATTGAAATTTTTCTTTATGGAGGTATATTCCAAACTTCCTACTTGGATCCAGAAATTCTTTGACTCTTTTAACATGATGCTCAAATGTCTCATCATATTTTAAAATATCATCAACCAACTTCTTTGTATATGGAAATTCCCCATAAACTTGGTCCATCATAAGATTGAATACGCCACTTGTTGCATTTAATCCCATTGGCCATCTTTTAAACTTGAATCTTTCCCACGGAGTTATGGACGTTGTTAAGTCTTGGCTCTCATGGTGTAAAGGGATCCGCCAATATCCTTTAATTGCATCAAACGTGGAAAAGTACTTATTTCCAGGTTTAATGTTTGAAATTATCTCCTTAGGATTAGTCATAGGATGTATAGGTCTTTTCACAAACTTATTTAATTTTGTTAGATCCACTGTTAGTTCTAACCTTACCATTTTTCTTCCCCACCACAACCATAGGGTGACACCATTCCGTAGGCTTATTTCTCAGCGGCTCAATTATTCCTTTTGTCAACAATTCTTCCAATACCTTCTTTGTAGCTTCTCTATAAGCAAAGGGAATCGCCCTTGCTGTGTAGATTTTCCAAGTTTCTGCTCCTTCCATTAAAGATATTTTTATCAGTGCGCATTTCATCTTTCTTAATGGTTGATTTCCATCAATTAATACATCATGATACTCCTCCCCAAGCTTGTCTCTCATGCCATCAATTTATCCATCGGAAATATATTTCATTTCCTTGATTCCACGAGCACTAGGTTATCTGGCTCTTTTCCATCTACCTCGCTCAATTTGACTTGGATAATCTTCCGGTAAAATCCTTAATTTTGTACACAATACCCACGACATTAGAAATTTAACATTTTCCTTTACAATTATAATCTCTTCTTTAATTTCATCATTTCCAAAACCTACATTTAAAATTAAGGATCCTAGTTTATTAAAAGTAGCTTCAGTAGCTCCATTCAAACGAGAATCTAAAGGTCTATTTAAATGTGTAATTGGTATTCCAATTTATTGTAAAAAAATTTCATCCACAATAGATACCTCACTACCAAAATCCGGAATTGCATAACTATAATTGCATAAGTATGTTCCATCTAGAGAGTTTAATCGAACTTGTATTGCAGGTGAGGGACTAAATGTGGTCATGTTTCTTACCGTGATCTTCTGTTTCTTGCAATTCCATTTTTACAGGCCTTTGAATCTTTAAAATGACCAATTCTTTTACAATTCCTACATTCCTGTTTCCAAGCAGGACATTTATTTATAATATGGTCTCTTGAGCAGAATATACAATCCATTATTTTTCTTTCAGGAGGATTTTTCCTAAAACTATTTTTGTTTCGACTAAGGCTTTGATCCCTGAATTTTCCTCTTGTTATCTTGTTGACTTTTACAGAATTTAACTTTTCGTCATCCCTCTTCGACATTTCCTCAGCTCTACATCTATCAATAACTTTTTGAAGTGTACATTCTTTTTCTTCTATGCCCATAAGTTTTTTCCTCGTTCCTTCATCCCGAAGTCCCACAATTAATTTAACTTTGATATTTTCTTCGAAACAGTCTTTATTAGCTCATCGTTCATTTAATTCGGCACGATTTGCAGTTCGAGTTACCTCTACATAGAAGTCCTCGAATGATTGACCTTCTTTTTGATATAAGGAATGGAATTTAACCTTATCAAGAATGATGTTATATTGAGAGCAAAAATATTTCCTCAATTCTTCTAAAATTTCAGGAATGGATAACTCTGTGTTTTCTTTAATCCCAATTGAGACTCTTAATTTCTCCCTCATTTCTATATCCATGAATGATCTTCAATACGCTAGATGTTTCCCGTGAGAGTAGCTATCAACTCTTGCTAGTTGCCTGTAGTCTTCAAAACTGGGTTTCCATTCAATAAACTCATTCAAATCCATACTTCCTCTCAATAGTTCCGGTTCCTTATATGCAATTTTTCTGTATACTTTACACGCTCCATCCTTTGAAGGTAGATGCTGATGCTCCTTGCCTGCTAGTTCCTCCATTTTTTTCGTAAGTTCCTTCATAATTTCTTCATCCATGCGATCTCTTTCTTCCATGAACATCAAGATATCCTCTTGTTGCTCCTTTGTTTCAGACTTGAACTCCATAAATTCTAAAATATCCTCTAAGACGTGTAATATTCCAAGGTCCCTTTGATGAGAAATATATACTAATTCCATTCTGTTTGAACGCTTCAGTTCATTAATGATCCTTGTGACATGACTTTTGTATGCCTTAACTTTTGACTTTATACAGTCAAACTTCTTACTTTTAAGTTCTTCCATTATGTTTCTTAAGATTGGTTCTGGTTTATCGACTGCCCCATATGATATACGTGGATATGAGATATATGAGGATATGGAGTTTATATATATACATTATTCTAAATGAGGAGAAATAATCTCATATTAATATACTACTACACACAAAATACACACGGAACATTTATACATAGGTCAATAAATTTATAGCAATGAAGATATATAACAGCTAATTAGTATATTTATTTATGTATAAAAATATCTCATTTCATTTTGAATATGTATGATAGGATGAAGACGGATTTTACTGCTATTAATGATCAGTATATACTGTCACTAATAATGTTAAATCTATTTGTTTTATTTTTTTATTAATATAACTTCTGTATCGTATCATTTGTCCTTTTAAATTTATCTGATTCTCTGCTTATAACTTTATGATCATTTATAATAGTTTTTTTAATTGTATTTTTTAATATTTACCCATACTTATTTAACTTACTTTTATAAACAAACTTTAATAAATTTTCTTAATAATGTTCACTATTTCAATATAACGACAAAGACGTCATACCTTTCAATTAAATAATAATAATTAATATCCTTCTATAATACCGTGCTTCGTACAAACTCAAATAAAATAAATACTAATTATATTTGTAATATTGAAATTATCTACTCATCGTGAATGGATCTCTTTATTGTTGCAATCTTGGAATCTCCTTCGCAAGGAAGGAGCCGAATCTGCTCTCTTGATCATATTAGAAGTATTTTTCTTCTATTTTCTCTATCTGGCTGCAGTTCTATCTCTTGGAGAACATATCTGAAGAGTTTCTGTATTTTTGTATCATCAAAAATATAGGCCCCGATTTTCGCAGTTGTAAGCTAAGTTTTACTGGATTTACGAAGAAAAACTGCCTGAATGGTCTCAAATGGAGGTCTTAGGATCAAATAGTGTGCAAGGTGTTTGTGTAACATCCGTTTGTTCGGGTAAAACCTTGAGTATGCTGTGGATTCCAACATGTAGATGTACTAATTTACTTAAGATATTTATAAGTATTTTAGTGTATTTGAAGTAGGATAGGATGAAGACAGATTTTATTTCTATTAATAATTAGTATATTCATCTCAGTGTAAAAATGCTCATTAATTTTGTATGTATATGATTTACATTTGTCGCTAATAATTTGTTGAGTCCATTTGTAATATTTAATCTTAATAACTTCTATGTCATATCATTTGTCATCATGATTTTGTTTGATTTTCTATGAATGACTTCTCCTAAAAATTCTAATTAACATTTTTTGTATTAATTAATCATTTGTCAGTTTTTTTAATTTAATATCCCAAAAAATACTTTAATTTATAAATTTACTAGTAATCTACTCCTACGGCTAAATTATATTAGCATATATTTTATAATGACATATCATAAGGTGTTTAGCAATATACAATATGTGACTTTTTAAATTAATATCTCACAAGATCTTATTAATATTTATGCTACTTTAGAAAAATGAAGATTATAAACAAATGTTTGTTTTATTTGACTAAAGCCTTAAATATATCCCTTGGGATATGCAAATGTATCCCAGGTTGGGAAACGGTGCTCTAGACGATAGGAAGAACATTGTCTTAGTTCGTCAAATCCTCTTCATCACAGTGAAGAACGCCTCAGCAATATATAATATTCAACTTTTCTTAGTCCTTGTAAAGAGAAGAAAAAGACTAGAATATGTGATAGACATTTTATAAGAACACTATGAAATAATTTGAGATTCAAAATATCATCACATCAATGAATGAGGTGGAATAAAGTGCTCAATATGCATTTTGTAATGTGGTGAATAATTTTCTAGAGAATAAGAAGGTAGACAACAGGATTGTGAAAGAGCTAATGAGCCTGCAAGATCTTGGGTGCCTAATGAGTCTCAAGGTGCATTATTTACACAAACATTTGGATAATTTTAATGATAATATTGTGGATATGAGCAAGGAAAAGGGGGAACATTGTACTCAGGACATTTAATCAAAAGAAGAGCGGTTGGATTCACGTATGATAGCCGATAAATGTTAAAAATTGATGAGAAACAAGCCAGAAACTGTTCATCAGAGATCAGCATAAAAAAATTACATAAATGCTAATTGCCATTGATCTGTGTCGTAATTGTTTTTTTATATAATTAGGTCTCTATGTTTGATTGTAATTCCTTGATTAAGAATACAATAAATGAAGTACTTTAAAAGTCGTGTTTTATCTAGAAAACTTCGATAAAGAAGAGGAAGAGTCATTTTCATCAAAATGGAAAAATACATTATCTTAAAATCCTGATGTGATACAACAATGATCCAATATTGACCCTTGATTTCTGTATTACTTGTGTGCCTCTTTTGTCATGGGAAAACGAGTGAACAATAATTACTAACTCTTAAAGATATCGTGCCTCTCTTTTCTCGATAGTTTTGTCTGCATTGCCCATACATATTCTATTCTGCTAGTAAGTATATTTATTCATGTAAAAAGATGTCTAATTTTATTTTGACTATATATAATGTAATTGTATTCACGTTACTGATTAATTGTCGAAGAACATTATATTATAATTTTTGATTGTTTTCATTATGGCCATATATTCCAAAGATATCAATATCGAAACACAGTGTTTTATGGTTATGGAACATAGATTACCGCTCTGATGCGCATACTTCATGATGGATGACAAGTTTTCTCTTACCAATATAGCAACACCACTTTTAGCGTCACCTTATAAAGATTCAAACAGAATGATCGCTCATTAAAACAATAATAAGCCTCTATACTTGATTTTGTGTCGCAAAGAACAACCACATTGGTCCAATTCAGAAAGGAAAGATATTCAATGAGTTCCCCTTTGACAGATATTCGAGATAAAAGAGTTTATATTTAAGGAGACTACAGAGAGATTCGTTTTTTATTTCATAAAATGAGGTTGGACACACACACACACAAAAAAAAAGCCTCCAACGTATGCTATACATCAAATACAAACAGTGAATGCTTGCTTTTTTTCAACATTGACGACCCACCAGGGGTCTTTGGAGAGGTTTTTCTTCTAATGGTATTATATTTTCCTCTTTTTGGATCCTTCAAATCATTATAGAAAGAAGATCCGAGCTCAGAATTTTTTGTTCCTCGAGAAATGACATTCCATTTATCTCCATTGCCAGAAACATCCTTTACTAAATTGAGTAATTTATTTTCATTATTCTGATGTTTATATTTATCAAAAATTATTTAAATTGTCATTATTATTTAAAACATTGCGATCTTCCGCAACACCGCCACCCCTCGAAACATCACGATCCTTCAAAAAATGAATTACTTTAGTATACGCAAAAGATTACACTCTTTTTGATTTACAATTTAGTCTTGTATGACCAAGACTAAAAAATTGATAGCACTGTGGTTTAAGACCATCAAATTCGAGAGTTATTAATTGCCCTCCCATAGGAACAATTTGGGGAATTACATATGGATTTGCTTCGATTTTGATCATATAATTATGACCTCTCATCATACTGTATCTTTTTAAGGGATCAGTTTTTTTATTTGGTGTTTCATCTTGAAAGTCATCCCAAGAGAGTAGATTAATACATTTGGCTCTGTAAAATGCCAAAGCTCTCATTGTTCAAATTTTTGCTTATGGTGTAAGACTTTACAGGCAATATCTGAGGGCTATTATTATAATAGGAGTGGACTTTTGTATCTCGTATTTTTTTGCTTTATTTCAATGAAGTATAATAGTTATTGAATTTGAGTCAAGAATGCCCTGTTCTGTTCGATAACTTGTTGTCAATAAGAATACAAACTTCATAATACCCTTTTTTTATTGGCAAAAAACTCAAACAACTAATTTTCACAGGCCTCTACTCAAATTTCCACCCCCAAACGTGTTTTCCATATACAAGAACAGATGGCCTGGTGCCAGGTACAGACTATAGGGTGGATGCATATTAACTTCCCATCTGCGCTCCCGGAGATGCTGTTGCGTCATCAAAGATGTGTGCAGCCTACTGTTGTTTTGATAAAACACGATTTCTCTCCTAATTACAAATGCTGACCGTTTTTGGTCGATCGCCTCCTTCAAACAGTCTAGTTACTGTGAACAGTAGACGGCACAATTGAGCAAAAAAAAAAATATCCTCTCCAAATTTTGAAGAGTTTTTAATTCAATAATTTCGTATTGTATTTTTTTTTTTTACGAATATGGAATAATAGTTTCCATGTTCGAATTACAGAAACTGAACACTTCAGAAGTAGCCAACCCGTGAGATTATCTACCGAATCGGATTATGACTTATAATTTAAAATAAAATTTTTAAATTATTAAAATATAACGTTTTTTTAAGCAAAGGATTACCCGGCGTTGCCCGCGTAAAGGAGGGACGGAGAAATCACATTGAAAATGGTCAAATTAATTGAGAAAAATTTCCGAAAACACTTCTATATACTAATAATTAAAATATGAATGTTTAGTTGATGTCTAAAAAGATCCTGATAATTTTAATTCTCAAGAATTCTTCACACTATATCAATCCGGTTAAGTGAGGCACTCGTCAAAGAATCATCATCACAATTCCCCCCTCATATTATTGCCTTTTTGTAACCTAATAATATATTTTTTAATGTGTGATAAACTTGAAATAACATACTAACAAAAATGCATCTAAAAAGTTATGAAGAATAATGTTGTCGAAAAAAAAAAACTTTTTGGACTAACCCTATTAATAGATTTAACTGGTTCATTTTTTCAAAATGAAGATTTTTTAGCGGAAAAAAATGTCTTATGTCATTTTTTCTTAAAAAAACTCAAAATTGACGTTTGATGAAAAAATGAAAAAAAGAGAGAAAAAATAAAACAATTGAAAAATTATTCAGAAATATATGACAGATATTTCAGTTAAATATCAATTTTATTTGGAAAATCTTATATGCAAACGAATCTTCAAACAAATTTTTAAAAACTTTATTCCATTGGAAGTTCATTTTTTTCACCTGAAATAAACGAAATTGCAATTCTTTCTTTTTTAATCCTTAACTTTTTCGATTTTGAATAAATTTAGAAAACGGTGTAATTCGTATAGTTGTTTTCGAAACGCCATTCACTTCTTGATAAATAACTCAACCACCTATCTAGTCTCCTTGAGCTGCAAAAAACGGTCTTTGGGTATAGCATAAGCCGTCACACACACATATCCAAATAAACGGAAGTATTTTGTGCAACAAACATGGCAGAATGATATTTGTACCGGACTTACACTCCATTGGTGTGAGTTTGTATTAAAAACACCGGATCTACATGTAGAATGAGCAGGCTCCCACCCCTTAGATCACATGACAAGGGAGCAACAAAGCATACATGTAAATACGGTGTGTTTTTTAGTAATTGGTAGTAAAAAGAAGGAATTTTACTTTCCTTAACAGTTGTCATTATTATTTAATTTCTGAGTAGTGAATTTCCTTTCCTAAATAGATTCAATTATTGTTTGAACATTTGTGTGTACTCATAAAAAGACTTTAACTCTGAGGACTTGTTGCGGGGATATAATTGTAAGCACTTATTGGACTCAGAGTAGAATGGGGGATCGACATCGGCGTAATACCAGCAAATATCATTGTTTATATCTTTTTTCCTTCCTCTCTTGTCACAGCTGATTTTGAAACGTCATGAGTATAATTCTTTCTATACTCCAAAACATTCTTCAAAAAGTCAGGGTTACCATGTTTATTTCGTTTTCTTTTTTTAACATGCCCACTGGATTTTCACCTTTGCAACAAAGTATTCTTCTGACTCCTCTCCTCATATAGTATATTTGTAGGCGTTGAGGACAAGGACAGGGTAAAAGTGTCAATGAAGGAAGGTTTATTGACCGGGATAAAATATTTCAATGGAAAAATCATATTCACGTTTGTGATATTGTATTATTATATGGTTTTAATGAGCAGGAATTAGCCAGACCAAATCCATTCTTTCGTATTAACCAAGCGAGGTTTCAGACCAAATTTTCAACTGATATAAGAGGAAGATTAGAGGACCTCAAAAGCGTACACCCATTTAGGGCTAAAAATGTGGATGAAAGCTGTATCAATGTGAAATAAAAATTAAAAGGCATCTTCAAAATTAATCTAAATAAAGATAAAGAAAATACTGTCACAATGTTAACTCATTCAAACGAATTGATCAGTTAAGATCTGTTAATTGGTTGAAACAACTTGGGCAATGGTGAAATTGTTTTTCGCTAGGTCACATAAAGCATGACTCTAGCAATAGTGGAAACAACAAGTTTTTTTTCAAGCAAACAATTGCAAGAAATAGGTCTAATAAGGACTCTGGAGACATCTGGGGTGTCAAAGAGGGATCAATTGGAGGGATATGTCAGGCCAAATGTTAACAGAGATTGTGCATGGATGTGTAGAAGTTCAGAGGAGCTCAGAAGCAAAAGATGAATGAAGGATGAAAATAATATTAAAAGTGCAACGACGGATTTATGAACGGATCCGGCAGGGAACATTCCTAGTGAAATAAATGATGAAAAGTCCCTCTAAAATTATCAATTGTGAATACAATACTGAGAAACTCAATACTCGATATGACTTCTATCCCGAATTTATAGAAAAAAGCAAAGGAGAAACGCTCGAGGTAGAAGGGGTTCAGATTAGTCCAAGGTCAAACAACGAATGGAAGGATGGGAGTAATCTAAGCTCCAGTGGAAAAAGATCAGGTGAAGATATTACTTAGAAGTTATAACTTCTTTTTTCAAATATAACTTTAAGGATGGGAAAAATTCGACATTTGATGGTGTTAATGGAATTTTTTTTACTCCGTGCATCTAAAAACATTAAATTTTTATTTCTTGATGATGAAATATTCATTCATTTACGCGAATTTGATGAGGTTGCATGTAATATATAATATAATACCTTCTCTTATAATACTTTCATTTATCTAACTATCATTATACACCTCAGTTCTTACATTGAAAAAAGAAAAAAAAAATATCTTAGAAATCAAAAGGAAAAACAAAGGATTGATTTTTAAGAAAAACAGTTAATTAAACTTCGATTAACAATTGCTAATTTTATGGATAAAGCCTTAACAAAGCATTATCAAGATACGCAAAGAATTCCATATAATATGATTTTTATATTTCAGGAGGATACTGAAAAGTATTGGAAATTAAATCTAGATTAAAAGGAGTAAGAATCATTTTTATGAATCTCGGGTGTATAATACCCCAGCTCAATAATGCAGGGTTAACCCAATTTACTTGTGTTACTGGTTGTGTTATTTTAAAAATGAATAGTTTATCTTGAGGTTAAGTGATCCACGGTACAATATATTAAAATGTTTATTTAATAAGACCTATTTGCAAGGAGATCAGATTTATATACAGGGGTGGGCAGAAGTATCCGGACAAAATCCAGTGTGTTTATTTTGCGAAGCTCTAACTTCAACTGAAAGTTCTGTCCCTAGACACCAACTTAAGTTTTTATACTTAAAATGTTCAGTTTCACCATGAAACAGCCAAAGGAAGAACGTAAAGTCATTGCAGAATTTTTTGAGGCCAGCAACGATGCTAAGGCCATAATAAAAGTCACTAAAAATAACAGGCGCGACTAAAGGCGGCTAAGGGGCTTTCAATCTTCATGTTCACACGTACTAGCCATTACTTTATACTAAGATGTTTTGGCTTCAAGTATGAAATAATACTGACAACCAGCTTTGTACAGATTGTCATCAAGAAAAACCACTCCTCCTTTCTAGGACATTGTTAATACACGTCTGACTCTTACAGCTACAGAACAAATTTTGGAAATTTAACATCTCAGAATTAGGTGTACTAGCCACGCACCAGAGGCACAGCTAATAAAAAAACTAATTGGCTGTTATTCTCAAAAAGTGCGGAAAGGTGCGTCGAGTATCCCCTTTCATATCCTTTTAATTTACTCCATTTTTAGAGCTCTATAGAGTGATAAAATATCCCAATCTTTTTTCTCTCAATTATCATGGATGGATTAATCAAGTAAAATAAACTTTGTTCATTCTATTTCATTTCTGTGATCGAGTGTGGCCTATATTGTTGATGGTGGAGAGTATTATTACCAATAGGTTTGACATAACTCTAAAGAACGGCTCATTGCTCTTGCAATGAGAGAATAAAATGGTTTTAAAGTCGAAGCAATAGTCACAAAGACACTCAGGATTATTTACGCTTGTAAAACAATAAGGGCTCCTCTTCCTGCAGGTGTAGCCAAAACAATCGTAAGATATATTGAAAGAATGTGCCATTAAACTGGACAAATTTGAAGTTTTAGTTTATAGAGGGGACGTTTACCCCATCCTTGTATTATCATTTTTAAATAATTTGAGAAAACTCTGTGTTTAACTGTTTTGTTTTTATACTTTAAATCATTGATCTTGAGTGGGATTTTTTTCAATGTAAATTGATAATGATACAAAAAGAATGATGGATTGAATCATTCCACTCATTCCTTTTTCAAGGATCAATACAAACACTATTCTCTAAGTCATGTTGTATTGGATGCCTAATACGTTGATTTAAAGCCTTTGGATTTCGAGTGAAAGTCATGAATCACAGTTTTTATGAAATCACTTAATTCTAATATCAAGCATATTTCACGGATGATCTTTTGATAAAGTATATATTTGTCTATTTAAATCTAATATATGTTTTCTTTTTTCTCCATAAAAAGATGACAAATGACTAAATAAACTTAAATTATGTCGTAGTAGTAATGTCTCAGTTTTTTACACCTTTTATAACAAGGGCGCTTAAGCCTATGCATTCCACGGTGTTACCACGCTAACAACAGAATACCCCCTTCCCTGTTTTCTATTGTTAGGTGTCGATTCCCTCGTTTTGTTTGATAGTTCATGATATAACATTATATATATTTTTTTCATCAATAAATTAAGTAATAAGTTGTTCAATATTTATGTTCCGTTTCCATAAGAACAGGAATACCATTTTTTGCTGATCCCTCGTCGTTTACATAATATATAAATTGACTATTTTATTCATTTCTATGAATAAATTTTGGCTATCATTCACAAAACAAATGTATTGATACACTTTTTATAAAATATCACTAAGCAATATTTTAATACAGTATCGAATAAAATACTAGATGTAGAGGGTTCGGAAACAAAACGTGGACTGAATGACTGAGTTTAGAAAAATGTCAATAATTTTATTTTTTGATAAGCAATTTTGAATTTTTTTAACAAAACTTTGAGACACGACTTTTGTGAACCTGTTCACTCAATATGGCCGCCTCAGCAGCAATCACAGCATCCTCACGGTGGCGGAAACCCTTACAGGAGTTGATGATGAACTTCTCAGACAAGTTGTTCCACTCCTTCAAAATGGCGGCCTTCAGGTAGTCAACGTTCGGGTGAGATGTCCGGTTAGTCTCCCTTTCCAAAGTCCACTACACAGCAAAGTCCAAGGGGTTCAAATCCGAACTAAAAATAAGCCATGTCATCGGCACATAACTTCTGGCACTTAGCCAATGGCTGAGAGGGTGTACCATCTTGGGTCCACACATAGTTGTCCTCTGGCTTGGTGGTCTTGAGCTATAGCAGTATGGAGAACCTCAACACCTTGTAGTAGGCCTCCTGGCCGATTTTCTGCCAACCTTAAAAAAGAAGGAGGAATCTTCTTGCCGTCGGACGCCACAACCCCCAGGACCATTGTTTGGGCCACAACACCCCCTTGACCTCCTCTGGTGATCCTCCAAGCCAACAGTCGTTCTGACAGATGTAGACCTGGTCCACGGTGAAAATCTTATCGTCAGATATTTTTTTTTTACTGTGGATCAATTTGTCTTGATCCACGCACAAACTTTCTTGGACCTCTCCAGTCTAATTTCCATCAATAAGTTGCGTGGGGTCCTTGTGTAAGAGGGCAATTCCTCCTTCACGGCCCTCCTGATTGTTCCATCGTCAAACTCGTTAGAGGGGCGATTGATGGATTTTGTTGTGTCTGTCTGACCTTGTTCTTCAGGGTTCCCAGAAACTCAGGATCCCTTTCCAAGTTTTGTTCCCCACTTCCTTCTTTCCTTGAGAGGTCTTTTTCATTTGGACCATCTTGACAATGAGGCTCCTGGAGCACTTCACAATGTCCATAATTTCTACTACCTCAATTTTGGCATATTTTGCTTCTTGCAGACTCATGATGAAAGATTTGGGAAATTTTTATTATTGTGTACTTATGCAGAAAGGAACGGAGATTCGGATTATGCAGGAAAAAATCAAAAAAACTCTCTCTATTTCAATTACATAATTAGCATTTATAAACAGTCCACGTTTTGCTTCTGAACCCTGTATATGATTATAATATTATGAAATATTTATCATATATATTATGTAATACATTTTTAATATTGTGACTAAATAATATGACTGTGATGGTTTGGGAGTACTTATGATATAAATAGAAGTTGGTATGATTGACTTATTTGGGTAACTACTTGATGATTCTGGGCCTTTTATTTGTTTCTTTTTGAAGGAACGGTTGTGTAATACAATCAAGGTGACGACGTGTTACAGATATCTAGTATTGCATGCAGTGATGCTAATCGTAAGCATTTTTTAGCTATCCCCGATTTTTTTGCAAGTGGATTCCTAAACATTTTTGTCCTTTTCTTAAGTGTTTACCATTAATATTTAATTCCTGAACTTCCTTAACTACTAAATATAACTGAACTCATATCATTGATTTATACAAGACTGTGTGTGCTCATAAAAGACAGAGAGTAACCCTGAAGACTTATTACTGAGAAATGATTGTAAGTAATTATTCCCCATGCCCTTGTTTATTTTCTTCTCCCCATTATTTCAGTTGCTTCTAGAAACTTTATGACAGCTAAGCTGTTTCCTTCAGAAACATTCTACAAATTGCCAGGGTTACCATATTGATTCTCGTATTATTTTAATACAAAACCAAAAATGTTACTACCGTTCAGCCTCACTAATTATATGGTAAATGACTACGTAAAAATTTAATTTGTGTTTTGTAGTCAGCTGTCGACTTTTCAATTAATTTCCCCTATACTAATACTAAACGTTAACTGGTTGAATTTGAATTAGCTCTAGTTAAACAGTGAATAATTATCAACAATAACAATGAGATAATTATTCATAATGTTCTGAAAAAATAATTATCTAAAGAACCAACTGTTTTTAGGCTTTTTTTCGGTTTATTTTTATTTGAAAAAAGGTTATAAAATATAATAAAGGTAACATCGTGATATTCCTCATTTTCACTAATGTTATGAATTGCATCATAATAGAAGGTCAGGCTATTTTGGGGGCTCAAAGCTGATACTTTGACTAATAAATAAAATGTATATATTTTTTTAAAGAATAAAAAAAGACTTAACTCCTGCATGGAATACTACTTGGAACAAAGGATTAACAGTGTTATTTGCCTATAATCAAAGTCATATTTACCGAAAATCCCGATTTAATGTCTCAATCTATATATATAATTAAATATATCTTTTAAATAGATTAGGTCTTAATAAAGTTGGATAATATAAGATAAATATCTTATTCTTTCCATTGTAATACTTAATTTGTATCCACAATATGAAAATAAGATTGTTTAACGATATAATTATATCTTTTTAAAACATTTTAGGGTTAGATTTATTATAAAGACTTTGGAGATAGATTTTTGATAGCCAGTTAGGGTTAAAGTTATTTTATGTAATGATCTCATTTTTACATGATCCAAATAGTTCACTATTTTCCTAGTATTAGTTAAAAAAGGTTCTTCATCCTTATAAAAATTTGTTGTTTAGGTCCCCAAAGTGGCCGACATCAGTAATCATAACGTCTTATGTTATATGACGTAGGATGAACAATAAATTGATTTCCTATCCTTTGTTCGACTTCCTAATTTATCTAAATAATAGTGTAATATCCATGACTAGTGATTTAGTGTTGGATCGGTCCATGGAAGCATTGTTTAGTCACTCTTTTTGTATTAGACCGATCTTTTTTTACCATTGAATTGTCCTAAGGACCGATACTTCGGTTTGTTAATCTTACGGTCCTAGCTATTCTACAATCAAAGCTAAGACTAAATAATATAAAAACGAAGAAAATGATGGCTAGAACGTATTATAATAAGTTTTAGCCACCCACGTCTACATTAAACTTAAGCTATATTGTCTTTTGAAAGAGGTTATGTTAAATAGCTGAAAAGACATAGTTAGTAACTCTGTCATTTCAGCTGATGTAGTTATCATAAAACACCGAAAAGAACCAGTCCTAAGACTGGCAAATTTTATTAGGAACGTACTCATAGGACTGCAGTCTATTTAGGTTTTTAGAGCGATCCAGGAAAGCCAGTATTGAAAAAATAAAATAAATGGACACAATCCTGACGATTAGAAGAATGTTTGGGAGAAGCTGAACTCCCATCAAGTTCCATTAGATTAGCTGTGACGGAAAAGAGAAGGAAAGAAACAAAGACAATGGCAAGGGTTATTTCGATGTTTATTCTCAGTTCTACTCCGATTCCAACAAGGACTTACAATTATAACTCAGGATGAGCAAAGTCTCATTATGACTCTCTGTCTTTCACGAGCACACACAATAGTCATTACTCTATACTCCTAATTAAATATATGTGTAAAGGAAAAACTAATTATAGGGATCGGAAAAAAACGGTTGATACTTCTGCTCTTTCTTTGTTCTTTATTTAATAACTCCGTCCTGTGTTAATATCTCCCTTTCAAAGAAGAATTCTCCTTTATATTTGATGTAAATTGATTTGAAAATGCATCATAAAATACATATATTTACATGAACTTAAATATAATTATAAAGTCATATTAACAGGGGTTTTGATTCGGGTGTACCATATGTCTCACTCCGCTTTCTTCTCGCACTCTTACAAAAAAAACCATCTCTTGTTATAATTAACAGATAAAAACTTTGGAAGATAAAAAGCCATCTTTAGATTCCCAACTGGGTAGGAAAAGACAATAAAGTCTTCTAGAAAATATTTTATACAGGATTAGGAATCAAAACAAGACGTGTTAATTAATTTTTATCTTTTCATTACCATGAAAAGTTTTAGTGATTATTTTTTTTCATATTCTGTTTCCGCCATCCTTTTTACATAAACAAACTATACTAATCACTTAGTCATCTCATCATCATGAGCGAGCAACTAGCCAAAAGGCAGTGCATCTCAGATCTCCTAGATCAGTCGTTCATAAACTGGGTTTGATCGAACCCCGGGGGCTCGGTGAGACACTCTCAGGGATTTGGTAAGCCCCCCACATCTACTGTCGCGACTGTAATTACAGAAGATACTATGTATTTAATAGTTGTTCATACAAGAAGAGATTGGATAGGCCTACCTCATTTTGAAATGATACTTTTTTTAATTAAAAAGGGATTGCAAGTCTCACAATTAGTACATATACTCCCTTGATATTCTTCTAATCACCAATGTATCCTATAAAATAACAATACCTCCTTATTTATGCATAATAAAAGTATCAAATGTCGACACACTACGTTAAAAATGTGAGGTATTCCATTTGGGAACTTGTTGAAATATATATATCTACAATTTACTAATACTAATATTAAAAGTATATCTTAATATATCTTAAAAAATTATAATAAGGTATTATCTCGATCGTCATGAGGGTTCTAGCAACAACCAAAATTCAAATGAATTAAATACTAATGGATACATTAGATGTTTAAACTGGTATAAATAGCCTTCTAGCAAAATCTACACTTCAGTCGTAGTGGATAATCTGTGAATCCCTTTTTACTAACTATGTCAATCAAAAAAAGAAAGTGGTTTGACGAATATGGATTCACGTGTATAAAAGAATGTGATATGAGTCAGGGACCCCAATGAATGATTTGCACGGGCAAGTTGAGAAATTCAAGTCTTTCGCCTGCAAAACTGAAGGAACACTTCCTAAAACTGCATGGAGGACTATAAGAGTACAACACTTGCTGAATTCAAGGCCAAGATACCAAATTTAAAGAAAATGCTACTTTTCCTGTTCTCGGCTTTGTACCAATCAATAAGACAATCCTCACAGCATCGTACGAAGTTGCCTACCTCACTGTAAAGCAGGGCAAACCACAAACCATTGGTGAAATACTGTAAAACTAGCCCCGTCGAAGATGGGGAATAATAACATGGTAAGAAAATGCTGCTGAAGATAAGTTATCACAAATTCCTCTTTCAAATGACACTAACAGTAGCAGAATAAACCACATGAGCAATGAAATCTTGGCTCAAGTAGTTGCAAATCTCATTTTAAACACTGCAAAATTCAGTCTTCAACTCGATGAGACCACTGACATTTATAATCCAAGCCAGCTTGTTTTATTTGTGCGCTATATGAAAGAAGACGTGATAAACGAATATTTTCAATTTTGTAATCCTCTTACAACAACAACCCAAGCAGTCGATTTGAAGATGCTCATGGATGATTTCTCCAGAGACAACAATATTTCATGGAATATGGTTTCTGCAGTTTCTTGGGACGGAGCACTGGCAATGCTGGGACGACACTCTGGTTTTGGATCGCTAGTGAAATCTGATGTACAATACATCATTGTTATGCACTGTGTTTTGCACAGCCATTGGTTCGCAACAAAAAAACTTGCCTCTAAAAGTGGTATAACTATTAAAAAATGTTTTTGAATGTGTGAACTACGTTAATGTTACGCAGATTACTTTGAAAATTATGAGTTGATTCTCACTTTGGCGACCGTGGCAGATATTTTCGATTCTCTCAATCATCTCGATCGACAGATGCAAGTTGGTGGAGTCAACATCATCCAAGCGGAAGCAAACCTTGAGGTATTTCCAAAAAAAGCTACTTCTATGGAAACAACGAATCGATAATCCTAACTTTGCAAACTTGCCCCTACTGGAGGACTCTGTTAGTAACATCGTAGACGTGGCTGGAATGGAAAACATTTTTATGACTGGATAGCTGAAACAAACAATTTCCATACACATTGAAAAGCTTTCAAAGTCTCTATGGGGACACTTCCCACCAGAGTATGGGTGAGACAGCCTTTCAAATTTTGTGTTGCGACAGCAGATGTGAACGATGAAATCATTGAACTTCAGCAGAGCCAGCTACAACAGCAACTTTTCAGAACAACACCACTCTCAACGTTTTTTTTTTGTCATCAAATCGTACCCTACTCACTTATTGCAAAGAAAGCCTTACATATACTCCTACCGTTTGTGACAATATATCTTTGTTATAAATCCTTTTCTAGGATGGTCGAAATAAAAACGAAGAAAAAGAACATACTTTGTTGCAAAAACGATGTTAGAGTGGCATTTGCCAAGGCCAAACCACATATTTCTGAACATTTGTCGGAAGGGCAACAGAAAAAGACACTTTGATTTGACGAAAATATTCGTCAAGTTATGTTTTTGTAGTTTTTGTATGAAATTCTTGTTTTGTTGGTCTTTTTCATTGAAAACAGTGGTTTGGGGGTGCAACTAATGCTTGGTTCATTTTGTGCACTAATAAAATATATACCTATTTTCTGAAGAAGTCATATTAATTTTTCCAATTACAAAAGGGCTCAGTGAATGTACTGATGACACTGCAGGGTTCAGTACCTCCAATAAGGTAAAGAATAACTGTCGTAATAGCTGAAGTTGATGTAATGAAGATTAAGGACATTGTTAAGTGTTCTAGGAGCCTAGTTTTTATGTTGGCCGAGACGAAAAAAAGAGGAGGGCATAATTTAAAATGGGATATGAAGTTCTTGTTAAATTTTCGACAAGAATATAAAGGCGGATCCCACTAAGTCGATGAATCACCTCGACAACGACTTCTCTGTCGCTCTTAGGAACATCAGGAGGGATATAAAGTACACCTAGGGAGTAATTTCTTTCGCGAAGATCCCACGCCAAATTTAGAGAGATGGTATGAAAGCAAGGAGGCTCGAAAAGTGCAAGAAAATCCTTGCATGGATTAAGGCAAATGTTTCCATTTCAATAAAATTTTCTCGAGCAGGAAGATTTTCACAGATGATCAATTCCACAAACGCCGGAATGACCGCAGGCTACGAGAAACAAGAAAAAAAAGAGGTCTGACGGGTTTACCATACCAAATATCTGGCCCCAACAATGATCTTCGGCGTTGTGGTCTCTAATGGAATGAAGATACCTCCGTTCTTTCTCAAGACTGGATATAAAATGTGTGAGCTCAGGACATATCCCCCAAGCACCCAAAGTTATGTGCAGATAACATGGCTCGATTCTGGTCCAAGAGGAATTTGTCATCAACTCCTGCATCATTGCCTTCAGGTGACGTGTAAAGGCTATGATTGATAATGAAAGTGGGCATATTTAGTTAAAACTTTTTGTAAAAACCTTGTTCTACATGATTTATTAACATAATTTTTTTGCCTAGTATTAAATATATATAATTATGGATGTATTTCTAAAAACCTCTCTCGGTCCAAATTTTTGCTGTCCTACCCTGTACATCTATATTGACAAGAATATTATTATCCCTTCTTCTTCTTTTGTGAAGGGGCGAAGAAGAAAAGAAGAAAAGTTTTTCTTTCTTCCGTTGAAAGGCACAACATTCTTACATTTATCACATACCTCAATTAATTACAATTTATTATGAAACTATTAGCATATTTGTATATTTAACCTCGTAACAAATTTTAGAACCTGTTTTTAATTAATATAATTATTGGTGAAATTATATTTTAAGAATATAATTAAATGTGTGAGCCTACAATGTTTTATGATAAATTTTTATGCCAATACTAATGTCTTTTATATAAAGAAGATGCCTTTTTTTATCAATAAATAATTCATTCATTCCCTAATTGGAATACAAGTTAGATCTAAGTTCATTTATTTACATTAAGATCTAAGCATCTTTCTGCATGACATATCAAGTAAGACGAAGGAAAATATAGCTAACTTCAAAAAACAATTCGTAATTTATGTTGTAAGTTAGGATAAATGTAATAAATGTTTATTAAATTACTGAGCTTTTAACGAAATTATTTTAGTTCTTTACAAATATTATTTTTTTGGACATTGTTGAGCCTTGTTCTTCCTTTTTCCTCATAGAGAAAGATATTTACAATACACTATGTTTGCTTGCAACCTATTAATTTTCACCCCTTCCTTACTAAAGGTTAGAAACGTATGCTCTTGGCAGAATGTACAATGTACATTCTGTAGCATTGTGTCAGTGGAATTTGCGGCAAACCTTCACGGATAATTAGAATAATTTATTGATAGAAATTAAGGATTATTCGCCGATGAGTACAAATGTAATTTGAGAAAAATTAAGTTGTTTATCTGTAGAAATAATATACCATTTAAAAGATTTACAAGTATTCGAAACCAGGATAACAGGACATAGTTTAATAAGTTGAGATTTTAGGTTTTTGATAGTGATACTCGTACTAAGATAAATTAAGCATAAATATTTGTATATAATATAAATTTTTCAAGTGAATAAGACTATTTTAGTATCAATACATCATTGTTGCAAATGATGGTGGAATGATCTGAAGAATGACTATAGTTGTGAACCTTTATTTAGTTAAAGTGACTTATATTGTCCACAATAACGGCCCTTTCAGCAATAAAATATGTCTATTTCCGATTTTTTTTTATAGTGACGACGATGCATTTTGGCTACTTTAATTAGTGCATTTTGAATCAAAGTGTTCATAAACATAATTTCTTGATAGAAAATGAGGATGATTTGCCAATTACTACAAATGTAATGCACAATCAATTTTGAGAAAAATGATTCTACCTAGCTTTGGGGTTGACAGGCCACATCTGTAGTGTATCTCCACCCTCACAACGTTATTTCCAAGTACTTTTTTATAGCTCTCTGGCCAGTCTGGTGTGAGACCCCAAGATCTCTTGCATGGGCCCTCACGGACTTAAGGGGATTTGCATTGGCTGTTTTCTTTAACTCCTCCGGATCTAGTTTGACCTTTTTCGGCCTTTTCGACATAGCCCTTCTTCCTCTTCAACGTTTCCGACTTGCTGACGGCGTAGACGGGTCTCCTGGAGACGCCTAACCGCAACTGTTTCCATTTTTTCAGCTTATACCTAAGCTAGAGAGCTTAATTTTTTTCTTTTTAACTAATTGCTTATATTTTTATATATCCAAATATGAATAAATATCAATAGCTCAAGCTTAATTAATTATTGAATTTGTAAGTGCTCAGATTTCAATAGAGCACCCGGCCTAATACTTCATTGGCATATTTGAGTCAATTTTAAGATTTTTAAAGAGTTTTATTAATTGTTTAGAATCTTGCATTGATTTAAGGGACTTATATTGGCTCCAATATGATTTCAACCATGAAATCTATCAATTTATTATTCTTTGATTGCGATGATCAATCTTAGCTAAATTAAGTGGACTTTATGAAGCACTCCAAAGGGCTCTTAATAATGATTTATTTATATAAATTGACAACTATTCGTCAAAGGGAATTAATTTTGAAAAAAAAAATCATTCTAACTTGCTTTTATGTTGACAACCCAGAATTATATATGTGGCAAAACATATAAACAAAAAAGGGTTGATCAGCATTTAAAGGGTTATTGTAACCAGATTGAGTCGTTTATAGTGGCTTATTATTCGAATAACTGGGATGATTCTAGATACCTTACCTTTAAACTGTGGTTGTCAACCTTTATTTGATTTAAGAGAAGTATATTTTGCCCAAAAATGACCTTTTTTAAATACAATCAATCTATTTATCTTTCCTTCATTTTGACAATTAGTTTTGGTGTCTTAAAGTGAAATTTGCAGCATACTCAAAGGGGGAATCAAAATCATTTTGTTCATCGAAATGGACGATAATTTCTCCAAGAATACAACTCTAATTTAGTCTCCATTTTGAGAAAAATCATTCCAACTTGATCATGTGTTGACGGGCCACATATATACTTGCATAGTGCATACCTACTATATTGATTGTCTATACAATAATCTGATATACGATGTGTGTTCAAAAAGTAAGAGACTTTGTATTTTCATAGGAAAAAATATTTATTTATTTATCAATATTAATATATTATAAATATTATATATTTATTTCACTTTATAACTTCAAGTGTAATTTGCTTTACAACCAAAAAGTTTCTAGAAATAATTTGTTCATAGGAATTGACTTTGATATAGTTCACACTCAATGCTGAGAAGAATCATTCTAATTTTCATTTGTGTTGACGGGCCACATATACTCTTTTAAGAACAAAATTCTCTTTAAAGAACTACATTTAACTTCTTTGACAAGGAATAAATGATATTTAAATATTATATGTTGTTATACGGAGGGAAAAGATCTCGATAAAATATCATAAGAGGAAAAGGCTGGAAGGGCAGTGCTAATTGTCAAACTCTCTTTCTCTTTCTTTCTATGAAATTTCTCATCCATATCCTAGGCTCATTTATTGCAAAGGATTCATGTAAATGATTAAGATGTGCTGAGGGGAAGAAAGTAAAAAAGGTCTTAATGCATATTATTTTTTTAAGTTCTTAAAAGGGATTTATTTATTTATATTGTCCCTAATTTGTTTTTTCTTTTATGTTTATCACAGGTTTACATCCTTATATTTGTAATTCTACGATATATTTTCTTCTCCACCCCTCTTTTTTGGTTTATCAATATATCTTTTCCTTCTAAATTGGACTTCATTCAATGAGCTTTTGAGATAAGTAGCATATGGTTTTTAAAAACTTTTTGTTTCCCGGTTTTTATCTTCTGGATTTCCATGTAGTAGTATTCTATAGCGATTAGAACCAATATGTTGGTCCGGATCGCAATCTCAGACCACAACTTAATCCTTTTCAAATCGGTGACCGGCTTTTTCGGATTTCAATATACAAGGATCGAAGATGAAATCCGCGCCCTCTCTTGTATTCACAAAACAAAACAAAAAAACAACATAAAATCCGAAATTTTCAATATTTTTATTAAAAAAAAGTCATTATAGGTCAGGTGTCTTGAAGTTTACGCGATATAATTTCCCTAAGCCTTGATCATGACCTTGATTACAGTAGTTTAATTCACGTTTAATTCCTCATCACTATAAGGCCTGGATGCTAGAGCTAACTGGCTCACAATTAGGGTTCTGGCTTTGACTGCAGTATCACTGGCTTCTAGACTCCGTATGAAAACATATTGTGTTTTCTACGACGTATCATCATTTCATTGACATTTTTTTTTTGCATTCTTTCATCACCAAAACTTTTTGCTGGGATACCCAGCGCACGAGTTTTCCATTCAACTCTGCAAACATATAAGATAATGTCAATTTTTGTTGAATAATCTTATACTCTCTCTCCGCTTGTCTCCTTTTTGATAAAGTAAGAGGCTAAGGAAAAAATTATTATTGCAATTGCCACCAACAGATACTAAAAAGACTTCATACCAGCTACTGGTTTTAATTCCACCTCAGTCTTGCTTTCATGTTATCTACGAGTACTAAAACGCTGGTTCCCTATCGCACAATTAAAGAAAATTACAGTGAATGCAATAATTTATTTTGATAATGCAGGCTGTACCAAACCTCCTTGTCTTGGAACGTCCAGTGTCGTAATAATAATATCCTCGAAATACCTATAGCAACCTTCCTAGACGTTTGGTCTTGTCATTCATCGTAAACATGACTCGAGCAATGTGACAAGAAAAACAAAAATAGAGCAAATCGATGTAGCTAACTATAGATATCAAAACTTTAGAGATTCAAACCCTCCATCTCCAGATGTTACAAAAAAATTGTGTAGTATTTTAGTCGATTATGCTAAAAAGAGGGAAATTAATTAGGATAAATATATTAACTTTCTCTGCCTTTAGGTTTTTTTTGTTATAATTAATCAATCCTCTTTCTTCCATGTATTATTATTGAATGCATATTCATATCCTGTGACAGGAGAAAAAAGTCTTATTAAAATATTGGATGAAATTTTACTTAGCTATAAAATTTTGGTATAATATATATTATATGTTGTGATGCAAATCGTGTGTATAATGGGTATGTCAAAAAAATCAAACGAATATCAACGTTGTAACCCAGACAATTTGAATAATGTCTTGGAGGAGATTAGCTATGACAAGAAAAGGAGGGACAGAAGGAAGTAAACACAGACATTCGCCAGAATTATTTTTCATGTTGATCCCCCATTCTACTCTGAGAATTGGCAGGACTTACAATTAAAGTCCGCAACAAATCCTCAAGGTGACTTTCCGTCTTTTATGAGCCCAGGGGAATGTTGAATACGGTTTTTGAATATAATTGAATCTATTTAGGAAAGGAAATTCATTACTCAGAAGTTAAGTAATATAGGCAACTGCTAAGGAAAAGAAAATTAATTCTACAAATAACCAATTCCAAAAAAAAAAAGAAAAAAGGTCAGTTATACATGATATATATCAATTAATGAAGAAATACATTAATAACGACATCAACAAAACAAAATACCTTCTATATAACAGCCAAGCAATTTAAAAATAAATAGATTTTCCCCTAAATGGATCATCCAATTTTAATAAAACCAATGCCAAAGGAAAGGTGAATAAATATAAAATATTATTATAATTCAATATAATCGCCTTTGGATGAATAAAGGCCTTGACTCGACCATGGAAAATGAGAGTAATTCTCGATGACATTCTCCTATGGCAAATTACGGAATTATTCCCTGATTCCGGACATCAAATTGCATTTTTTGTTGAAGAAAATTATGTTGGTGTGTTGTTCAACTGCATCTCATACAAAGAAACCCACGGGTTGAGGTATTGGGAGTTGGGAAACCAAGTAATGGGTCCAAAAAAGTAAAAAAAGAAATATCTGGGAGTCTGACATAATCTTTTGATCAGACCGCATTGTATTTGATTCATAATCACTTCAAAACTATTCCAGTTTTTTCCTGACTCTGGAGACAAAGGACCTGTTCAGGTTTAAGAAGTTTGCAATCTCGACATTGGTTGGTCCGGCGCGGATCATAACAAGGAGATTCTGCCTTTTCCACGCATGTGGAACAAATACTACCTTGATCCATGTCTTTTTTTAAAATGTTGTTTAAATGTTTAAAACCTTCAATTGGTCAGATGGAGTTGCACTGATTATGTATGAGTAAACATTCTAGTATTACATTTATTCAATCTGACCTAGGAATCTTCATTGAAGTCCATAAACCTAAAGTATATTTCCTTCTCTAGAAAACTACCGGGGAACGAATATACGCACATTGAGTTCAAGATAGTAATTATCGTCTCTGGGCGTTGTTCATTCACCTACGTCGTTCCATGCATTTTTTTAACTCACGCCTAACACTGTACGTCATGAAAAAAAGGATTAAGTGAGGTGGGGGAATCATAAAATGTGACCTTTTGCGGGGAAGTCACATTGCCAAGTAATCTACTCAACCAAAGCAGCACGTTTTGTCACTTGGTTTATAGATTTAGACTGACTTTGAGCCAAAATAATCCTTATCTTCATATTAGAGATGTTATATGGACTCCTTTGCCTTGTATTTGGTTTGAGTATGCATTTCAGAAGTGAATTGTGAACTATGATTACGAAGGGGTGAGTACTCCTCTGAGTTCTGAAACATTGTCCACTGTTTTCAATTCGAGAGATGTCTTTAAATTTTTAACTTATATATTTTTTTGCCAATAGACATAATTTAAAGTAAATGACACATTAATTCCGGTTTGAAAGCAATAAACTTCATTTAATTAACTCTGACGTCATTTTATAGTATCTACATATTATGTATTATATATAATGGACAGAGTCCGATAAAATAACTTACTTCTCTTATAATGTTTGACAATTTGGCTGAAGAAAAAGTAGCTGAATGGGTGGAGTTTCATTCTAAAGGCAAGATTCTCAATTTTTCTTGGAAATATAGTCAGTCACTCTACTAGTTAGAGATTTGTACTATGTTAAATAATACCAGAAAAAGATGTGATTTTGAATAAGCAGATTTTACATGTTCCAATAAAACATGTGGGCTGAAAAGTCCCGAGCGTTTGAAAGCTATACGCACGGGGAAGGAAGACCGTGTTAATGACTATGCTTACTTCCGAGGAAGAAGTTAACACCACCACGACCTATTAAGTACTAAACAAAAAAACAAGAAAAAAATAAAGGAGGGCACACAAAGATTATTTTTCTTATCCTTATTTTTAAAGGTAGTTTTTTCACTATAAACATGTCAACCCCATTAATAGCTTGTCCTGGTTTTCTTCTCCCCTCTGAAGTAAGCATTCTCACCAATTTTTGTTGTTAATCATTTTAAAAATGCATAATAAAACAAGAACATATAAATTTAAATACAATTAAGGTATTTTCCATGCACTAACTTCTTTTTTATGTGTTGATAGTTTGCCTCTGTGCTACATTAAACACCTTTAATATAGGGTGTCCACGATAAATTGGAACTATCTTAAAATTCAACCTGCCTGATAAAAATGGAATTTGGAGTGTATTTGTTAATATGAAAAAGTTAGACATGATATTAAACAATAAATTTGTTCAACATGTCCTCCCTCATCAGCCACCATCCTGCCCCTAAAGGATTTGCATGCCCTGATGACTTCCGCGGAATCGACAGCATTCCACTCCCTCGTAATGGAGCCCTTCAGGGCCGCGATGCTCTTGTGGCTGACCTTGCACACCTCCCTCTCCAACTTCCCCTACCAGTAGTAATCACACAGATTGAGGTCGGGTGAGTTGGAGGGCCAGGTGCAGTACCTTATCGCGTTAACCCTTTCCTTGGGATTGAAGAAGAAAGGAGGCATCAACTCACCGGTGCTGCAGATGACACCCAGGGGCATCACGGAGGCCAGGAACTTTGTGGTGAAGACCGCAGGGACCTCTTCTCTCTCCTTGACAAGCCACCTGTCATTCTGGACGTTGTAGCTTCTGTTGATAGTCCAGTTCTTCTCGTCGGAGAAGAAGATGATTCTTCCTCCATGGCTCTTCAGGTCATTTAGGCGACCCGTACCGTTGGTGAGCCTGGTGACCTTCATGGATGCCGTGAGGATGTGTTGTTTGGCCATTCGGTATGACCTGTACCCGAGGTCTTCATTGACAGCCTTGGAGACCAGCTGCTTGCTCACTCCACGGTTCTTGGCCAACCTGGACAAGGAAGTCCCCGGCGAAGCCTTAATGGACTTCCGGAGGCCTTCAAGGAAGCGGGGAGTGCGGATTCGGTCACTTCTCATGTTGTGGTCCCTTGCGGCAGACCTTCCCCCTCAACCTTCCAGGCATTGAAGACCCGGTGTTCTTGGGGTAGTTAAGAAGCTTGTAGATAGCAGAGGGCTTGTGTACCGCACGAGCCAATTCGAGGATGGTGTCTCTCCTTGCTTGTTCCAGAATGACTATTTTTTTGTTGGGAAAACAATTGGGGTGGAAGTCATAGTGTATTGTTCACGCAACCTTTTATATTAGTATGATTTAACCCTGGATATCCACATTATGGATCTGGATGAAGTTTAAAGTAGGTCCAATTAAACTTTTGAAGAACATTTGGTAAATCAACCATTTTCTAAACTTTTTATTCAATATGTCCCCTTCCATTTTGAATTATGGCTTTAACAAAAATAAGAAGAGAAGCATTGCTAGCCTTGATGCAGTCCGATGAATAGTTGATCTACTCCACCGTCATCACGGACTTCAGGGCTTCGACATTCGGGTAAGAAGTCTTGTTTGTCTTACCCTCCAAGACGTACCAAACAGGGATGTCTAGGGAGTTGACTTCCAGCTCTTGATTTAGCCAAGAAGCGATCATTTTCCCTGCTTAGAACAGCGTCCAGTAAGAAATTTTCTTGTTGGAGATCGACATCTGCACGGAGGAGATCGCAAACCCTCTATCTTTTTGCTTGTTGCTCGGACATTTTTGATATCACAAAATAAAACAAATATCAAATTAAAGTTTTTTGTCAGCTCTTTTGAATTGTCAGACTTTTAGAAATGAGATTCGATGGCATGCCTCGAAGAGGATTCTAATTTTTGAGCCCTCGCCATGTATATATATCTTCTAGTAGAGCTTTCTATCAAATAACTATGAGATTCTTCAGTCTTTGTTTCACTAAGAGGACCCACAATCTCAAAAACAAAAAAGACAAAGTTTTATTTTAAAGTAATATTTATTTCTGAAAGCTATTTTTCGAGGAAAGCTTTGAATAATTTATTTATGTATTAGGGTGGTCCTTGTTGCGTATTTAAAAATAAATATTTTTATTTACATGCTCTCATCCATCCCCTCAATAGCAGAAATATATTTGAGTGATACTACTACATGGGGGCTTATTCTTGGCCCTTACACTTGGCATTATAATTGTAAAGGGCGTTTGGCAGCAAATCGTGGCCTGATAATTAATGTTAATTTACTTATTCATAATTAACGTATTACTAATAATGATGAATCCCCTTCCTTGCAAGATTTAAACCCATTGGACTTTGCTGACTAAGGCACTTCGAGAGGGAATCAACAAAACTCCACCCCCAAATGTGGAATCACAAAAGGCTGCCATAGAGGCTGCATGGGACAACTTGTCTGGCAATTTTGTCATCAACAACAGTTTGACATTCCGGTGACGTGTAAAATCTTAGATTGATGCTGAAGGTGGTCATTTTGAGTGACAAAGTGTTCAAAGATCATGTTGACAAGTTTTGTCTTTTTTTTTTGTTAAGTTAAAAATTAAAAAATATACCAATCTCTTGAGTTCACTACATTCTGGATTTCCCAGCATTTGTGCTGACGCTTTTATTATATAACAAAAATGAAGTCTAGAATAAATGTAAATTTATCTCCTTTCGAGAAGAGTAAATAAGTACACCAAATAATGGCCTGTTCGGTCGATATTTACTTTGTAATGCAAGCAATACTAATTGATCATGTTTGAAAGGATTCAAGCTACAAAAACAACAGCTTAAGAAATATGATACCCTTATTGGAGGTATCCCTGCTTTCAGCTAATGAGAAGAGAAAAGGGGGAATGCACGTTATTTGAATACAGAAAAGAGGGATCCGTGACGTTAATTGTAGGCATTTTTGTTTTGTTAAAAAAAGAAACGAAAATCAACATGGAAACTAGAGCAGGAATGGTACGTTAAACCCACTGTTCGGTACGAACCGTGGTACACCATTCATGGTATGCTGTTTTTTACGGTATAGAAGGAAAAGGTTTTTTAAAAGAATTAATGTAGTTTTCAAATTTTTTCGATAGCTTATTCTTTAATGCTTTATTTTCCCTACAAATATGTGATTCCAAAATAAACTTACTTTCTCGAAAAAACAAAGATTCTATAATTATTTGGCGAATTTATACTTTATTTATTTATTTTTTTTTTTTTGCAAAAAGATGGGCTTGTCTACATTTTTCTGCAAGACCGATTAGAAGTCGATTTTTTTTTTGGTGCTTGATACAGATGTATCTGTACTTGTAAGGTATCGTGAAACTAACATCACTTAGAAACATTGGGAGATTTATCTAGGTCATCCCTCACACTACCCCTGGGGTTTCGTCAACTGAGCATCAACGATACGTGTGGAACAATACTTACAGATGGTTTTACTTTTTTTCACAATTTATTTCTCATTTTTCTCCTTCTTTATAAGGACATCCAAAGTTGCTCCAAACTGCAAACTTGTAAGTACCAGAGGAAGGTATATTCAACTTCTTATCAAATTTGCTATCCGTAACTATTTTTTGATTGATGAGACCTAAATGAATTTAAAAATCAAAACAAGAAACAAAATACTTCGAAGTAACTAACAACGGAATAATTCTTTCATAGTGGTTACCTAGATATTTTAGGGGCAATAGATATTTATGACGCCAAATATATATTCGATTTTGTAAAAAATAATAGTTAACGCCATTGCTCCGGTTTATTTATATAAACTTATTTTGTTATGTTTAATATATAAACCAAATAACAAATCATAACAAAATTTTATTATATTAAAATATTTAATATGTGGGTATATATGCGGTACAGAGGGTTAAAACGTACCAAACCAAATTATTTATTAAATAAACCTTCTAGTTTCTCTCTTTCTTTGATCTTGAGATATATGATCAAATATTGTTGTACTAACATTTGTTCAGATTTCTGTTACGCACACTGTACTAAGATGATTGTGACAATCAGTTTGTTAACACTTTGAAACTTGGTGTAATTCCGTAACTATCTTTGTACCAAATGTGACATCACATTTTTTATGTGTTAATATTATAATACAAATACGTTTTTATACATACTCTCTTCAACTGGGGTTGAAAATCATATAAGATATCCATTACATCTTTCTCAACATATAATGTTCTTGAGTCATTGAGTATTTTAGCTATGGTCTATAGTCTCTGGCTATATTTGTAGTTGATGATTCAACTACTTTTGTGAGATCAATAAGATAAGTTGTTTTTTTATTATAAGAATGCTTTTGTACTGAGCCAATTAGAGCTCCATAAAGCCATTTTTACTTCCAATCAGTTTCGAGTTATAAAAAGGAAATTGTTTTTAAATTTATAGGCTTTCATACACTGTATTATTGTTGGCGATATATCAACAAACAACAGCAATGGAAGCAAAAATCCACGGATTGCAGATCTTTTTTAGGCCCATCATTCCGTATATATGTCGGAATGATGGAATGTATTGCACTTTTGAGGTTGTTTGTAAAATCAGGAGGCGCATTAGCATCCTCCTGATGGCCTCTCCAGGACAATAGAAAGTGGATGACACAACAAGATTGTCTTGAAGACTTTTTGACCGGCTGGCCCAATGAAATTGAAGCCTTCCCAACCACCAGTACTAGGAAGTGATGAAAGAGATTGAGAAGCCCTGGTTGGATACCAACTACCCGGAAGAGGAATAATTTTGGTAATAAGACTCACCCCCTAGTCCTAACAAATCAAGCTTTGTGCAAGGAACACCACACTGATTTCTGGCCTTCAAACTTGCAGCCCTCCTTTTTACCGGACTACTCGGCACTGGAGTATGGTTTTCGTAGAGATCAATCCCGGCAAAGTCCCCCGCCGTAATATTGATTCCCAGAAGGCCTCCCTTGAGAAGATGTGGCCTGAAAATCAAATTTAAACTATTTTTTTTTTTGCTATAATCTTTAAGCTGGATTTTAAAAAGTCATTGAAAGAATATACACTCTTTTTTTGCCAAACCTATGGTTTTCTCTGATTTATTTGATTATGATATTCTCTCTTATATCTAATTTGGCTGATAATGGCCTGGTTAGTGGTTATGTTAGGAGCAGATTAATCACCAAATATAAAATGGAAACTTTTTTATTATTAGAAGAATTCCCCAAATTAAATTTTAGAAAGCTATTAGGTAATTTTAATATTCAAATCTCTAAAATATATTTTTTATGTCAACATACAGAAGATTGAACGGAGATCTTTAAGAAACTTCGAATCCGTGCAATTAGATTTTTCTTCAATTCATTTTAAGGAATAAGTAAGGACCAAATCCAATTATTGGAAGATTACTAGATTATTTTACAGAACAAAAATATATCTATATATGTACAAATATAGAAGTTAATCAGCTAAGTATTTCCTCAACGAAATGCCATAAATTCACCTGTCAGTACGTTAATTCTAATAAACTTTTCAAACTTTGTTTTTATATAAAATAGCAATGATCTAGTTACCAACAAAGTTAAAGGAAGGTCACCACCCCCCCTCTCTTTAAACTGATCGCACTTCTAGAACGCTAGATACACATTACTATAGCCATTTTGTGTGGATTTCTATTAACTAAACCTTCTCTAAATAGTTAAGTCTGAATTAGAGCAACTCCTTGGTTTTAGTTAAAATGACAAAATATTTCCTTTTTTTTTGTAAACTGACGAATTATTATTTTTTTTTTTTAAGTTTCCCAATTGTAGTTATAATCTTCATAAAGTGAAAATAAAAAAGTATTTTAAAGACTTCCCTGTAAAACCTCATTCTGATCTTTTGTACATGGTGATGTGTAGGACAACCAAAATGGTTAAAGACTTTTTTTAACACCGGGTAAATGAAAATACCCAGTATTAATTATAGGGAAAAATTTATTTACATGGTCATAAATAAATTATATATCGCAAATAACTTTATTAGCCATAGGAAGTCAATCAAACGAATCAAAATTTACATTACATATACCTGTTGCCTAGGAGATCAAACTTAGGGTAATATATATTTCTTTCTTTCATTGGGGTAAGAATTTTCATGTTTTTAATGTAGCTAAATTATTATTTATAAAGAAAATTATTTTTCACGGATAATCCAAATTGTTTATAATACTATCAATAAAAACAAAAAATCTATCTTTCTGTTACTAATCAACTCCTGACATGTTTACCATGTGTTCTTAAATGTCCACTTTATGAACAAAACAACTTTCTAGATGCTATTGTATGTGCTCATGAAAGACGTAGAGTAATAATGAGGGTCTGCTCTTTGGGTATAAGTCCTTGTTGGAAACCAAGTTGAATTGAGGATTGACATTGGAGTAATTCGAGCCTATTTGTCCTTACTCTATACAGAGTGTCATTTTTGCGTTTAGTTCCTTCCTCTCATGTCTGCTTGCTGCTGATTAAAGAATGTCCTTATAACTAAGCTGCTTTTCCCCAAAAAAATTCTTCAAACTATCTGGATTGTGTACATTTATTCACTTCTTCTATTTAACATATCGGCAATTCATGATGTATGCATCACTGGTTGTCTTGGATCGGTCTAAAAAATAAAGACCGCAGTCCTATCAGAACGGGCCTAATAAAATTTGCCAGTCCTAGGACTGGTTATGGTTTCGGTCTTTTATGATAGCTACATCAGCTGAAATGACAGAGTTACTAACTATGTCTTTTCAAGAGAGAATATACCTGAAGTTTAATGTAGGAAATTGAAGCTAAAACTTATTATTATATGTTCTAGCTATAATTTAATCATTTTCTTCGTTTTTATATTATTCAATTCTAGCTTTGATTGTAGAAGAGCTTGGACGGTAGGATTAATTGGACCAAAGTATCGGTACTTAGGACCGTTGACTGGTACTTAAGATCGGTCCCAAGGGTGTTAGAGAGATAAAGCACTCAAATACTAAATCACTGGTCATGGATATTACAGATTTGTTTATTTCTTTAAATTAGTGAAAGAAAAAACAAAGGACTGGAATTCAATTTATAGTTCATTCTACGCCATATAAAACGTTCTCACGTGAAGGGCTTTGAAGGCCCTAACAACTAATTTTTATAAGGATGAAGACCCTTTTTTAACTAATACTAGGAAAATAGTGAACTATTTGGATCATATCAAAATGAGATCAACACATAAAATGACTTTAACCCTAACTGTCTATCAAAAAATCTATCTCCAAAGTCTTTATATTATATCTGAGCCTAAAATGTTTTAAAAAGATATAATTTTATCGTTACACAATCTTATTTTCATATTGTGGATACAAATTAAGTATTACAATGGAAAGAATAATATATTTTTCTCTTATTATTCAACTTTAATAAGACCTAATCTATTAAGTAGATATATATACATTGATACATTTAATCGGGATTTTCGGTAAATATTACTTTGATTGTTTACAAATATCACTGTTTATCCTTTGCTTCAAGTAATATTCAATGCAATTTGTACATTTTATAAAAACAAAGTATCAGAATTTTCCATTGGTTTACTTTGAGAAATGTTCACAGTTTAACTAGAGCTGTAATAAATTCTACCAATCAACGTTCAATGGTTGGAAGTAAAGAGAGCACTTACTTGAGTAAAAGTTGTAGGCAGGTTTGTTCTTCTTCCCCCTGCTCTTTGTAGTTGCAATAGACGAGCTAAGAACCGCCCTAACAAAAAATATATAGGATTCGTGGTCCGTTTTGAAAATACATAAACATCTTATAGATTTTTATGCCGAGGATGTGACAGTGATAAATTGTCTTTTCTTATTTTACAACGTTTGAAGAAAAGTCGGGATTCAAAATCAATAAATCAAAGACTGCAATTCAAAGGGTTTGAAAATTTCAAATTGTTCTACCACAGAAATGATAACTGTTTTGAGCATAAAATGGGTGGGCTTTGATCCCTCAGAATTAAATTGGCTGGAACTAAAAAAGATAGTCAATAATTTTATCAAAGGCTAACGCAATTTTAATATTAAAAAAAGAATAGACCTTTATACTGCTTTTTTATTCCAAAATGTTTTTATAAGTCTATATCTTTATCAATCGATTGGGCAGAGTGCTTAAATCTTTTGTGGACATAATCCCAAAAATGTATAAGAAAGTTTTTGTTGATATAACAAAGAATCCTGGAGTGGATATATATAATAACATCAAGTCCGTACTATGAATATATTTACTTGGAACTAATCTTATAAAGATAATTCGACGACTTTTCCCCCTTCGGTTGCTGCAAAGGCAAAGTTGGCGGAGGATTCCATATTGGAGGAAAATTTTGGTCGGAGAATCTTTTTCATCAGAATTACATTTCAGCATCAAAGAGATCAAGAAATCGATTGGGCAGAGTGCTTCAAATCTTTTGTGCACATAATCCCAAAAATGTATAAGAAAGTTTTGGTTGATATAACAAAGAATCGCAACATGGAGTGGATATATAAAATAACATCAAGTCCGTACTATGAATATATTTACTTGGAACTGATCTTATAAAAAGATAATTCGACGACTTTTCCCCCTTCGGTTGCTGCAAGGCAAAGTCCCACTTACAATTGTGGAACGACCGTGGATATTATTCATAAGAATCATGGAGAGAAACTGTAATGTATTCGTGTTTTCCTTCCCCCTTGTTCTTCTTCTTCTAGTCTCGTATTTTCTTGTATATATATATATGTGTTAAAGTACAATGTTTTACGTAGTATAAATAGTCATGTATTTGTTATATTTATTAGAGTAGGGTTTTGTATTATAAAGAATACACTTGTTCCTTTAATAACCGTTGTCTTATTCCTCAACATCATTCCTTCTCCTCATTTGTATCTCGCATCCCGGACTCCACCTGTCATCTCTCGAATTTTGCACGAACTTTTCAAACGACCCTTTTGAATACTAATATGTCAATCCTTAGCATTATTCTGAGTCCAAAAAATCAATTTTACTTCTTTCATTATCCCAGGACCTTTATACTTAAATTATGATAACAAATTTGTAAAATAAAAAAATAAACAATCTTTAATCTACTACTCGTCAAAGGTCATAAAACCTATAACTCTATATCTTTCCTTCGAAGACCATTCCTATGCCAGATAGAGTGATTGTTTACTTATTGCTAATCAGTCCAGTTTTACCAATTACAACAACTTAAAAAAAGAAATTCAGTTTACGGAATAGGAAAAAAATGGAAACCATGGATTTTTCAAGTACACATATGAAAAAATACATTGATTAAAGATCACAATTCAGATCAGAAGCAAGCGTGTCAAGAAAACACACATCAACTGGGTCCGCTTCTTTCAGCTTTATTCTGGAAAAAGTGAGTCCAAAAATCAACTATTTTTTTTTAAATGATGCATCAAATTCAATATCAAGTGTAATTTTTATTTTGCAAAAACAAACATCAAATATATATTGGAAGTAATTTATTTCATTCAATGCGTATACATTAGGGGTTTTTCCAAAAAAGTGGGGTTCTTTTTATAATAATAAACTATAATGAACAGTGGGGGAAATTGATTTGTAAAGAAACTTGGAAAAGACTAGAAATAGTGATTATTTGATAAAGTAATTTAGTCTTTAAAAAAACTTTATACCAAAGACTTTATGTACAACAAAAAGTATTAGCTGATAAGTATTATGTGCTCAATTATAAAGTTTAAATTATCACCGGTATATTACTTATATATACATATTGACTCTATAATTTTACCAGATCAAAAGGAAATGATAGCATCAAATCAATGAACATAGTTGGTAATTAGAATAACCCATGTCGTAATTACCTAAATAATGCATTTTAAGACGAATAAATTAAAAGTTGTAACTTGTACAAACATTGCAACTTGAATACAACGAGATTACCAATTCCAAAATAAATAAAATGGGAGGGATAGAAAGTATATCGGATTTTTACCACTAATATTAATTAATATATATGCAATACCATCTAAAGAACACATCAATCTTTGTTATTTAACAGCAGTATTGTAGATAATCAAAAATATATTTATATTTTAAATATCTTTTTTTTCATTTTTATAAATAAAAATTATTTTATTCTTGTCAATAAACCAATCAATTTCAATTTTATTTCAAAGTTCTATCAAAAACTGTTCTTTAAATCGTATTTTATATCAATTGATGAAATTTCGAATTTCAAATCATTTATTCTACAAATGACGTCTCATATATCATTTATTTTTAGACAGTTAAATATGACAAACTCAATTGCTTTATTAATAATTCAATAAAACGTTTCTGGAAATTTGTTATTTAATCCAAAACTGTTTAGATATATTTTTTGATTTCTTTACGTCATAGCAAAGGTCCTCAAATTTCAAAATCTGAACCGTAACTAACTGAAAGATCTATAAAAAAACTTGAAATTTGAAGGTGTATTCAAGATCGAAGTATAATTGTCAGATTTGTATTATAGCGTCCTGACCAAACCTTATTCGAACATAATTTAAATTTGATGGTTTAAAACCTAGGTGGTTTGTAGAATGTTGGACTAATTTATTTTATTGTACGGGAACCAATTAGAGAGATAGTATTTTCTATACTTGGGTGGTCTGAAAAGTTTCTAACGTAAAAAGATAAAACATATTTTTTCTGATTTCTTTAAATTTTAATATAGTATCTTTATAAGTCTACTCACTTCTCCTATCGATGCTTTCATCCCTGTAAACTGTCGAAATATTACTTGGTGTTTTCTCTACAAAATAATTCTTCACGAAGGTGACTCGCTTTGATTTACGAATGCTGTCATCTTCAAATTTTTCCCAATTTATAGTGTTATTTTTTTCAAACTCTACAGGTCGTTAAATATAGACATCCAGGAATATTAAACTGCTTTTAATAGTTATTACAGAGATATTACTTAAATATAGTCACTCCTGATCTTAGTAAAAAATTGTCTGGGCCACTAAGGGAACATAGTATATCCCAAAAGACAAAAATGATCAATACTTTTGAGCCTAAGAACAACCTGACTATAAAATTTATTAATCAATGGTTAATAAGTGATAAAGTCAATTAGCTGATATATGTATAGATCCTCTTTGCACTCTACAAAAGTTAAATCCCTTGATGATTTATACAGTTATAGTAAGTATCTAATTAAGTAATACGTTTTCATCACAAAAGACAGCCTATTTGAATATATAAGTTTGTTTGTAATAATACTCACAAAAATTACTTAAATAATAAAAAATAAACTATTGGCAAATAATTAAACCTAAAGTCCTTTATTAACCTAGTATTCAGCAATATTCTGTGCTATAAAGAACTTACTGTTCATAACAAACATGTTTATTGCTATTTTTCTTGTGATATCTTGTTCCCTCGAGAAGAGACCCCAAATATAATGTATCCTTTAATAGCCTCTTATTGAATGTTTTCGAGGTACATATGATTGAGCATTTACTGAAAGAAGTGGACAGGCAGCAGAAGCGTTGATCCTTCCATCGACACTCTTTGCAAGGGCTTGAAAATTTTAACTGCCTTTCCATTATCAAGATTTGAGTTGTAAATTTCCTGCCATCAATTACATAGATTCAAGGAATGTACAATTTACCTTTCCCAATATTTATCAAGCTTGAGATCATATATAAATGAGTATTTATTTAGACTCCTTTAGAACAGGAATTATGATGCCTAATTTTTGATACCCAGGAATTTGTAGAAAATGATAAACGCCCATCCTTTGCTAAGAAAAGAAACTATTTTCTCTATCAAAAATAGGGCTCCATTTTAAATCATGGAGGGATAATATGTTTTTGTCAATAGCAACTTTTTCAAGGATGAAAAAACCCCTCTTGAAGACGCTAAAAAAAGGTAATCGGTTCATATTTTGACTAATGATGTCGATCGTGTTATTTGAATTAAAATAAGGTTTCTTTTAATTCAAATAATTCTCTGAGCAGCTGTCCATTCCTCCATTAAATAGAGAATACAGTTATTTGAAAGTTCAGTGGCAAACAGTAAATAATTAAAAGCAAGATATTCCTATATAATATTTCTCCATCCCAAAATAAGGCAATTATATCTTGAAATATGTTGAGATAGATTTTTCGTAAACTAAGAATAGTCTTCCTCCGTATTGAAACCGAGCAGGAATATGACATTTATCAAACAATCTTCCAATCAATTTATCTTCCTCTATGCTCTTCTCCTCCCACACGGAAGGGATTGCAATATCAATAAATATAATCTAAGGAATCAATTTGGTATTGTAGAGATATATATTCTTTTTTGAAAGTTAAATCTCCTCTTCTAGAGACACCTCTTATTACATCACTTTTCCATTCAATACCAAAGATATTGAATGTGCTAAATATTCCACAGCCATCTATCTTCAAACCAGACGAAGGATACCGGTCACATATAGGAAGGATATAAATAAGTTTTGTCTAAATTCATCCTCAATCCAGAAACCCCGGTGAACTTTTCAAAAACAGTAAAAATAATTTCAACCCTTTTGTCCAATTGTTTGCTTGAATTTCCCTCCTCTATCATATGAATATGTTCAGTTGCGCATAAATCAACCAAGCGGTATACCTCTCTAATACACATTTCAAAATCCCTGTATTTTTTATTCAAGACAAAGTTTAGAGGTTCTGTTACAGTTAAAAAAGAAAAGGAGAAACCGAACACCCTTATCTGCAGGTTTGCTGTAAATTTATGGACTGACTCTGGGTTCCATCCTATAACAAATACGAAGTCTTGGTAAATGTTTTTTAAAAGCCTATAGGATAAACAATTTTTTGATAATATTCATCAAAATATTTGAGAATGGACTTTGATTCTATAAGCAATTCATTATCTCTTACTATCTTCTTAATTCCTTGATTGGAAAGTTCATTTGTTGTTGAAATACTTTTCAATCTTTTGTATGGATTTTCTACGATCACAACTTTTCCCCACATTCCTTTATGTTTAAAATGTACCCAATTATGCCTCAATAAACAAGGATGATCTCTTCAACCTTTTATTTTCTTTAAATCTCTTGTTCTTCTTCTTATTAATTAAGACTATAGCTTTAAATCAAATAATTTTAGTATATATTCTATATAGTTTATTGGAGAATAGAATATCTTATTGAAATCCCAATTTCTTGTGGTTTAGATTATATTAAATTAAGGGCTTAGTTTTGTAAGATTTTAAATGACGTAATTTTTATAACTGCTCAACTCTTTTTAAATGTTCTCTTAGGAGTTTTATTTTCCTGAGCTCCTTATCTACGTTAAAAAAATAATTTTTCACTAACATTAGGTTGGCCTTTAATGCATACTTGAAAAATAAATGTTTTTAAAACATGATTTTTTTCTTTTTTCTCATCCTATCAATTGTTTTACATAATGAAAATATATTCCTGCACCAAAAATTTAGATTACGTGAGTTGGTAGCCGTACTAATTGAAAAATTTATCAAAATTTTCGTACGTGTTGATTTTATTACACGAATGAAACGTAAAAAAGTTAATACTTCCTCAATATCAAGAAGAATAGAGTGCAACAAATACTGGTTTATTTTGTATATAACTAGGAACTATGTTATATAAAAAGTGGTTCACAACTTGTGGGTCGCAATGCCATTTTGGGTCACCTCACAATTTGCGTGTGGTTGCTCAAGCAACGTTTATAAAGTTGCATTTCCTTCTTAATGTCAATATTCTCTAATTATAATGGTCAATTAAACTAAAATTAATGTTGTGAAAAAAATTCAGATTGGCTTTGATGAATAAAGACATAAATATTTGGAATTAGAAAAAGTGTTTGGAGAATTTTTAAAGTAGTGATTTAACAAATGAAGACCAACAAAATGAAACTTTTTCTTATGCGTAAAATCCTCATCCTCATACTTAGCTGACACAGATGTCCAGTATTTTAAAAACAATGCTGATGATGTCGAAAAAACAGGTTTGATTTTGGAGGAGATACAAACAGCAAATATGGCAACCATTGATTCTTCATATTTGGTAGCTCTCAGAATCGTCAAAGACAAGAAATCTTAGACCTTTTGCCGAGAAGTTGCTGCTGGTAATGCCATTGTTCGAGTTATGCTTGGATTTGAATACGCTAACCAATTAAATTCAATATCCTTATCTGATAATAAAACCATACCTTGTTTGCTTAAAAAGTGAAGTGAAGGATGATTAACTTCCTTCATTGTGTTATATCTGAGTCACATCACCAGAACGGTTGGGCACTGCTAGTATACAATAAATAATAAATAATCCAATCGACGTTACAAATAATTAATTAATAAAATTACGTGAACTACAGAATAAAAGACCAAAATTTGCTTATAGACAAAGTTTGTATTTTAACAAATATGTCGAAAAGTCAAATATTCACAAATAGATGGTACTAATTTTTTTATTCCCCTCATTTTCAATTAGTAGCAACCTTCAAAAGACAGCTGTCAAAATTTCATGACACTCTGTTTATTAGTTTGTGATTTACTGTACTATGTAATACGCTGTTTTTGTCATTTTCCAAACAATGGATTAAAAACATTTTCGTTTTTTTATTTGTATTCTCCGTCTTCATGGGCAAAAATACTGTTTAAACGTAGCAAGGACTTGAAAAAATTTATTATATTAAGTTTTTTCAAAACAAGTATATTCGAGGTTTAATTTTAGAATTTTTTTCTGCATAAATTAATTTTTTTTTGAATAGCTATAGATTTTAGAAATTTTTCTCGGAAAAATTTAATTTTTCGAAAAAAAGCCTACAATAAAAAAGCTTTAAAGAGTTAAAGGCCCCGACCTTATCCCAAAAATTCAATTTTTTGTGAATAGCTATAGAGTTTTCAAATTTTTCTCCGAAAATTTCATATTTAATTTTTTTTTTTTTGAGAAAAAAATTGTAATTTTTAATTTTTTTTTCAAAAAAAAAATCGAAATTCCAAATTTTCCCCAAAATGTAATCTTGCCAACGACTCTAGGAGGCGTTTGGTGTGAGTGGTTAACTTCACTATGGACTTGTAAAGTAAGAAAAAAAGATTTATGAATTGCTGAATTAAGTTTAGGAAATAAATTGCAGTCTACATTATCCTTCAATTTTCCGGATTTAAAATTCCCACCCCTTATATTCATACACAATGACTGATCATCTATTTTTATCATCAAATTATTATTACACATAAATAAGCACACGAAATGGAGAATTGAAATATAAAAAAAAATAATTTTAATTCAAAAAAATAATTTTAATTCTAACTTGGTAATGCATGACTAAATGTCGCATTTGCTTCAATGTATATGTACATTGTATACATGGCAATTATGATAGCGGAAATGTGGTGATGACATCATCATCTCTCTATGTAGAATATGTATATGTTGTTCCTTCATGGATATAAAGATCTACATTTCATGGAGCGTTCCTTTCACAAAAAATCAACGGAATGATGTATAAATAAAGAACTGATAAAAATCAAACCCATACGATAAAGAATGGACAAAAAAAAAAAAAAATTGGGAAAAGAAAGCCAGCAAAAAAATAAAATAAAAAAATGCAGAATAAACAAAGTCCCTTTCATGTTCCCGTTAACATAATAGCAAGTCAAAATGATTTTTTTTGTGAAAATTGACGCTAGATAACATTTACCGGGAGGGGATTTTAAATCATGAACAATTTTTGACCTCAATATGTCAGCAACTCTAAGATTTATGTTTCTGAAAGTGAGCCAATCAGATTCAGCTGACGAGCTGTACAAGGAAAAATACAAAATCCTTTAGATTTTTCAAAATATAAGGCCTGTCATTATTGTATGCTTGCATGCTGAATGCACGCTCAAGGAAGTTAGTGAGTTTACAAAGCTACTTCAAATCAACTGCTTACGATGTTGCCGAGGCTTTCAAGGAGTCTGATGGGTATGGAATACCTGCAAGGAGAGCTCAGGATTGTTTTGGGCTAATAATTAATTGATGGAATACACTATTAAAAAATACTAAATAAGAGGCAAATATTGAGTATGCTCCAAAAATTTTGGCCCCAAGAATTATGCAACGACATTTAATACTACAAATTTATATGAAATAGCATACAAAGATGTGACCCTTTAAAATACTTTACCAATCGTGATTGCAAATAAAATTAATATTACTCTCATTTCCTCATATCAAGAAGGATTTTTTGGATCTTAGATGGACTTAAAAGCATAAGAGAGATTTATATAATCCTAAAATGTTATCGGGACACTGTAAGTGCTTTACTAAAGTTGCCTTAAGTGGACCTCTGAAGTTTTTAAAGCCTAAGAAATGAAGTATATCGAAACTGTGTTCAGTTAATGAATAGAATGGATCATTCAATGGGAGTTAAGCTTAAAAAAATGAGAACAATTGTCAAAAATTTTGCACCAACTCTGGATTTGCCACTTGTTTGTAAAAGTTTGCACGTTTATTGTCCAAATTCTGTATACTTACAGCCTGATATTTCAAAAAAATATTTTAGTGCATTACAGGATATCTATTATGATTTCTGGGATAAATTAAGATAAATAATAGTTTTAGCTAAAATTTTAAAGCCTATTTTTGATTGAAAAGACTTATATTGGGCCCTTTATGGATTTATAATTATTTTATTGTGACGATCGATTTTGGCAACGCATCCAAAGGGTTAATATGAATAGTTTTTAATTTAAATTAAACGTAATTTGTATGTAATAATCTAAAATCCATTTTAAGATTAATTATTCTAGCTTGTTTTTATGTTGACAGGGCACATATGTTATCCGTCAACATAACAACAATCTTAAACAAATATAAAAAAAATAATCCTAAGATGAATTGCGACAGACCCAGACACCGATATCAACTTTCCAACGATTGAAGAAGGAAAGAAGAAAAAGACTTCCAACCATCCTTAAAAAACTCAAGAAAATAATTAACCCACCCATTTAGTCAATTTTATGCTTTTGATTGCTTGGTTGTTTTTTGTTGGTAGTTTTGATTTAATGTGTCGCTTAAATTTTAATTTTACCTTCTGATATGAATTTTATTCTATTTTTTACAGATTTTACTTTTTAATGTATTTAAATGTAGAATTTTGATGTAAGTCCAAACCCGGAGCTAAAAATTTAAACTATAACGTTTATTCAAGTATATGTATAAATGCATTAGCTCAGGGGTTATATATGTATTAACATTTTAATGAATGGTGAAATAAATGAAAATAAAGTCACGGGAAGTGGGCATTTCGTTTATGTGACGAAAAGTTTTTCACTGTAAGGCCTATTAAAAATAATTGAAGATATAGAACGCTAGCTAAAAATATATCTAAGGTGCCAGAAAATAATTATTAGACGTGTCGAACCTCCATTTGTCATGGTCTGAGCAGTAGTTTCATCAAAAGGGAAAATATTTTCATTGATTTTTCTCGATGAAGGAGTAAAAATCAATTCCTGAATCTACATAGACACCATCTTGGAGCTAGTAGTGAAGCCTTGGCTCTAAGAAAATTCAACAAGGAATAAGAATATGGTTTTGTACAAGATTCTGCACTTCGTCATGCCTCCAAAAAATACAACATTGGTTGGGGCATAGAATATAGGATTTTGTACCAAGGAAATTTGGCTGCCTTGTTCACCAGATTTAACTCTAGTAAAATATTTTACGTAGTGATATCGTGAAAGGAAGGTGAATAAATCTATCTGTCATTATTTCAGCTCATTAAAAGGTGCTATCGTACGAAAATGGAGCATATTTCCCAACAAATATATTATTGACTCCTCCAATGCTCTGTAGAACCCGGTTTGGAAGCTCTAATTCAAAAGCAAGATCTACATACTGAATGCGGTACAAATATTTATTGTTTTCATATATATATAATGAATTAGAGAGAATAAAATAACTTTTTGACAGATTTCAAATTTGGGCTTTTTATTTAATAATATGTGTGATACGCTCATTGTCCTAATACTGTACATTGTGATATTTTTCCTTTTTTTTTCAAAGTTATTTATTGTTGACGCTTTATATTTTGGATATTCTCATCAGTGGATTTATATATAAAAAGTTACTTTTGACAGAAACAAAATTGTTTTTTAAAGAGTAAAGAGAAATTAATGGAAAAAGTTGGAAACAAAGTTACGTCATTTATTTGCATATTTTTGTATGAAGAGAACGTTTGTACATACTTTTTTACCGAAAGATATTTTTTAAAAGTTATTTGAATACTACTAGATACAATAACAAATGACGTAGTCATTTTTTGATCTATTACTTCACTTGGCAGCTTTTATTTCCGAATAAATTTTAATGTTTGCTTTTTCCTCATATCCATAACTTTTTCGACTTCTCCTTGTAGTTTGATTAAATACAGGGCCTTCCGTCTAAAATGCATCACTTTTTCAATTGGGGTGCCTTTGTTCTATTTGTTATATTTTGGTGTTGAACCCTTATAATTGATTGTAAACAATTGTCTAAAGAAACTGTATACAAAAAAGAAGTAAAGTCAAGAAAGAAATAACACTGTCATAAAGAAAGAACATGGAGCAACGCAGAGTTACAATTATGGAGCTATCCACGCGTAGAAAATCCCCGTCAGAGATCTCCAAAATGCTAGCCTGTAACCTCTCTATTGTATACTCGGAGAAGGTAAGAGATATAACAAAAAGCTTCCACAAGGTCCTGATCGAGTTAAGAAGAATTGGCTGAGGCAGTAAAAGTCCCTAATGATGGCAGAAGAGGCAAGGTGACCATCAATGACCTTGATTGTGAGTTGGGTAGCTGTCAAACCACCGTTCGCCACTTGGTGTGAAGCAAGACCTACATCTTAATACCTACAAGATAGCTCCTTTGGATCAGTAAAGAGTGTGAATTGGTGTAAAAGTACCCCTCAACTAGCTTGAAAAGCAATACTCTTGACCTCCCCCTTTTCCCCGGCTGCCCCCTCGACTTTGGTATTTTTCATCACCCCAAGGGGAATGTTTCTCATAATAGAAAAATTGACTCATATTCGAAAAGGAAAAATTGCGTCATTATTCCAGATATCTAGAGTTCCATGACTAACTGATAGAACTTTATTTAGTATTTCATAATATTAATGATGGACCTGGAAGAAAATTCAGACTATAATTCAATTTAAGAATCAATAATAATTGATTCTTAAATACAATAAGATTTGTGAGTATGCTCCAATTTTTTTGTAACTTGAATTCTCTAACTTCCACGTTTACCCCAATGATATAATTTTATGCCTCCTTAACATTTTTAAATAGATTGAATTAGTGTGAATATATTGTTTAATTCAGGAGATGAATCAAAGTCATGATCATTAATAGATTGAAAGGTCAAATAAGTCTTAATAATGATATCGATATATTTACAAGCTCAATACAATACTTTAAAATTGTTGTAGCTTAATTATAGAAAGAAATACTATGTTTATGATTGTTTTGCTCAATTATCTTTTCTCTCTCGTCTGCTGTCGTGACGTCAAAGAACTCTCCTTGCTATTGTTCAGTATCATCACTCATTGTATTTATTTCTATGCCAATTCTTCATAAATACTTACCGTATTCAATCGAACTTGATATTTTCTTTTCTTCACTACATGAAATTTCACGTACAAAAATGAAATTTATGTGATTACTGCAGCTGCTATTAAATTTGAAGAGATAACAATAGGAAAATATAATCATAAGTACGAAAAAACAGGTAGAGTAACACTGGGGATTTGTTGTGGAGTTTTAATCCTTCTTGGACTCTGAGTATAATTGAGAATCAAAATTGGAGTTTTTGGACCATTTGTTCGTTTGTTTGTTCTGATTTATACTTTTTTTGAGGATTTTTCTGTGAAAAATGAATTACTACTCTGGAGAGGAGAACCTTGTAAATTTAAAATAGTATTAGTGATGCGAAAATATTATAATTATGTTAAAATATCATATATCAATTTTTTGATGCACTTTTAAATCAATTTACAACAAAAATAGGCGAGAACCCTATTTTCAATGGTAGATGTTTATAGATAAAAACTATGTATATGATAATAGCTTTTTGTAGTTCTTACCTGAATATTTTTAATTTTAATTTTACAAAGTTGTTATCATGCTGCTTATATTCTTGAAGAAAGAACAAAAATTCTTAAGTAATCACACGTGCCTAATAGACGAAGACTCACTCTGAAGATTTGTTGTGAAGTATATATGTAAATCCTTGTTGGATTCCGAGTAGAATCTAGGATTTATTCCCTATGTTAATTAAATCTCACAGATGTTTAGATCTGTTCATTTTAAAAATGAATAGAAATTGGAAGTACTTTATATTTGATAAAAAAAATGAATATGACTTTAAGTGATGCTTAGCTTAAGTACTGTTTGACACATATTATTATTATTATTATTTGGATTATTATTGAGAAGACAATGTCTAAGTATTGAGTAACATCGTTTGATTATGCTCATAAAAAAATAGAGAGATTGATTGGGGAGTTATCAATTATTATATTCAGGGAAAAACTACTCAAGAAAATTAGAAAAGGAAAAAGGGTTGCTGGGCCTTCTCTTTCTTCTATTTTGTTCATTATTTGATAAGTCCTCTTGGTATTAACTTCTCCTTCTTAAGTAAGCATACTTGCCTATTTTTGGTGAAAATTGTTTGAAAATTGAATGATAAGTTAGAGATTTCCATTTAATTATAATATTTTCCTACATTAATACTATTTTAAATGGTGAACGTTCTCCTCTTTATTGCAGTAACCTCATTTTCTACCAATAAAAACTCGAGAACTAAATTGAAATTAGTTTAATTATGTAAAATAATTTTTTAACAATACATATTTTTGACATTAACCCTCACAACTTCAACACATGATTGCAACTGAATGTATTTGAAATAAAATTTTAATATCTCGCCTCTATTATGAAACCCCCGCCATCCCCACTATTATTTCTACAGAAGGTTTTTTTTATTCAACTTATTTTCATTTAGATTACGGCTAGTTTAGAGAAGCTGTGTTATATTAACAAAGTAACCTATGAAATTTTCATTCCCATATAATTTCATCTTAAGGTAGCACGCCTTGTTCAAAGTTTGAAAGAAAACAAATGTTATTTATTTCGTCAATAAAGATTAAACTACAGCATTAATCATTACTTTGTATCTTTTTATTATGATAGACCTTATTCTAGCCTATAAAAAAATACTTTTAAAGTGTTTATGCAAAGCTACCCGATGGAGCATAAGGAGAAAGTAACATAAGACAATTTTGATCTTTTCTTTTTAAATTTGATGAACACTTTTTATTGGTTAAAAAAATTTGCATCAAAATTATTTTTAATGGATTCAAAAAATGTCTTCTTGTTATCAAGGGTCGTTTGAAAACTCAGTGCAAAGTCCGAGATCGGTATGTTTCTTTATGTTTGGGACTCACTTGAATCGTGGAAGTGGAGAGATTTTCAAAAAATGGACGAAAAAGATTTTCGTCTTTTGATTAAACATTATTTTATGAAAAGCAAACGCCTCATGAGACTAAAAAGAAGCTTTTTAAACATTATGAGGACTTACCACCTTCGATTAGAACAGTTTATAAGTGATTTTAAAATTTTTGGAAGTGACACTGACGTTCTGGGCGCCTTGTTAAGGTTACAACTCCACGAAATCATTGAATAAATACATTATATTTTGATCAATGACAGAAGAGTGAAGGTGTGTGAGATTGCTAGTGCTGTAGGCAGCTCCATTAATTTTGCTACCAAAACTGATGAGGTGAGAGCTTGTACATTGTCGTGACGGGAAATTACTTTTTTGTGGCCCAATCAGTGGCGTTTTTCTTGCAGCTCCCTTTTCAAACGGACCAATAACTAAGAATAATATGTACCCGTAAATGTTTTATCCTTTTCCAGGTAGTCGATGAGGATTATTCAATATGAATCCAAAAGACAGTCTCCATTATATTTCTGCTCGACTCTTCGATTCAAACGAATGCCAAACAGAAAGGAAGAAACTGATCTGGCTGAAAGTTGATGTGTGCTCTTTCAAAAGATGCTAATAGCTCAAAAAAAAACCTTGATACGCGTCAGTAGTACCATATCGCGGACTTTGCAAAGACTTTTCAAATGACCCTCGTATATTCATTAAGTAAAGAGTTTTGTTCGTTTTTTATATTTTGATGGAAATATGCCCCCTTAAGATCACCTCGTAGGATAATGAAATTTAGTATAGTTAATTTTCATACCATATCACAACTTTTTTGCACTAACCATAATCGAAATTTGAAAAAAAATATAAACAACCCGCCTTATTCTACAGCTGCATTATAAAAAGAAAGTTATGTTACGTCATCCTGTATAATGTATTTATCGGATAAGAATATTTGATTATGTAAATTAATGATTTTCACGCCTCAAAAAATCGTTGTAAAATAAATATGATTGAAAGTTATAAATATATTTTTCAATTTAAAATCATTCTATATTCTATACCTTTGGAAAAGTAGAGTTAGATTCGAGTTAAAATTATTGAGTTCAAACGAGTTCGAAATTTCGATGATTGAAGTGGAGTCGAGTTTGAGTTAGATTTTACCTTGGAGACTATATTTTACATAATACCACTGGCTAAGGTATAGTCAAACACAAAGGAGGTTATTTCAAAAAGTTGATTCATCAGTTCTCTATCCTGTAATACTATATTAATTGAGGCTACCATGAGAGCTCATACACATATCTACTCCATCGTAATTTGTCATGTTTCTGTTCTTAGAAACTATTTACTCAGCAGAATATAAGACCCTCACACTAAGAACTTATGTTGCGGATATTTTTTTATATACCTTCAGTATTCCACTACTATAGCGGATCATTTGATGGATGGATCAATATAAATATTGATTCATAAAATAACATATAAATATTCCGTGGCCCTTGGCCTGCACATTTAAAGCTGACAGTTTAGTTTCAATAATTACATAAGAAATATTTGTAAATTTTGCGCCGTCAGTATTTTGTACGGTTATTTATAAATTTGTATTTTGCAGGAATACTTAGAGATTCGTAGATATCGAAAATAAAGCTTGACTACTCGAGACTCATAAATATTTCGAGTTTCCGTGATTTGAGTTCAAACTATATCGAATTTTTAAATGATATTTTGAACGAGTACAAGTAATTTGGCAAAAAAAAAAATGTTTAATGCTTCTGTCAAGTATTTTTGGAGTTCGAGTAATACACAAATCCCATGTACAATTTTAGGAATAAGAAAGTGTTGATCCTCATATGTACGTATGTGGTGAGTTAACATTAAATTATCCTTGAACAAACATCTAAAAAAATGGAAACATCCCAATCCCTTATGTTTAGCTTCTTTTGTGTCAACTATGGGCTTTTATATCAAGTTTGTGGTCCTAAAGAGTTTTAATTAAAGTTTATTACTATACTTAGCATTTTTGAGGCTCAAAACGAGCAAAAAATAGCACTAAAACTTTGAAAAATGAGTATTCAAAATATCATAATTGATCATTTTGTATATCAAGCTAAAAAACCTTATTATAAGGATAATTTAAAGTAATTAGTGATTTTTTATATTTATCATAATTTTTGTTAAATTTTCCTATATTTTATCCCCGAATCAAGATCGCAAAAGTATTTCTGTTTTGTTGCAAAAATCAAGAGGATTACTCAACAGTCAATTTGGTGCCAAATTTCCCCGTCCTCTAATTGGTTGTTGTCAAAATCTGTCTCCTTCACATATCCGATCGTGTAATCATCAACTTGATTGGATTATATACATATCTTTACTTTTAAAAAGAGACCCTAATGAAAGAAAGTGAATTTTACCTCGAAAAATATCGGCAAAGAATAATCAAATAATGTTGTGAAAATTAACTAGAATCCAAATTTTATCTCTTTACTTCATACTTGAATAGAACAGTGAGCAAATCTTAACACACACAAACACAAAAAGGCTAAATATACAATTTTGCGATCAATCCCTCGCAAACATTAAGTCTATTTATAACCTTTATTTAATTTAAAAGACTTTATTTGTTCCCTCATTGGCCCCTTTCAACCATAAAATCCATTAACTTCTCATTCTTTTATTGTGACAATCAATTTGAGCTACTTTACAACACATCAAAAGGGGGTAATCCTTGTTGTTGATAGGTATTAAGGATAATCATTCGTAGAAGAATAAGGATGTAATTCAATTTTGAGAAAAAAAAATACTATGAATTCAAAATATATTCAGCAAAATCAACAATTGTTAAGAAAAATAAATACACTACCTTAAAAGCAGAGGAGATTGAGAGAAAAAGAAAGAAAATTAGGAAAATAAGAATCAATCAGACGTTCATTTCGCAATTGAGTAAAAAAAAAAAAAAAAAAAAAAAAAAGGAAAGAGGGAATAATGTAAAAGAGAAATAACAACCAAGATGGAGGATGGAACACATATTACAATTAATAATCGCTCAGATGTAATAAATATGGACTCTCATTAGATCCCTTTCTTTTCTTTTTTTTTCTAAGAGGGAGCAAAAAAATAGCCCATTACAAAAATATGTTGTAGGATCCCTTCTTTTCAAGTGTTCATGCATATTAAATATAATAATTACAATATATAATGAAGATATTTAGAAAGATAAACATATACTATGTATATAATTGGGCGTAAGGATAAAAGTACACTCAAAGGGATTTCAGCGTTCTCCTTTTTAGTATGAGTACACTTTCACAACCTACGCTCTCATACAGACGTTCATTCACGACGAAAAGGAAGAAGAGTAGGGGGAAAAAAGGGGAAAACCAATTAAGCGCATGCGCATAATGGAGAGAAGGACAGAGAAGCAACTAAGAACGAGCTGGAGGGGGAATGGAACTCATTTACTAAATATGATTTGGTGTCGTTGGTTTGAGGTGTGAGGATCCCGTGGTAATTTACTGTAGTATATAGTAGTACATACATAAATTAACTTAAGTCAGAAAAGGAGAAGAGGTATACGATAACGCAATCATTCATAGAAAAGAGAGAGAAAAAAACAACAACAAACAAAAAAACGGACGGCTCATAGGTGAAAAAGCCGAAGGATTTTTATTTGAAAGAAGAACGTGATGAGGAGCCTCCGTGCTATTTACTTTCCACGGACTATGGATATTTGTTGATATATTGAGTTATTAAACCTCATAGAGTATCACTTCCTATCTGTTATATTTTTTATCTATCGTAAATCCTTTGGAGAATCTCCGCCGAAATAGCAATAATGGGAAAGAGCAACTCTAAATTGAAACAAGAGACATTAAACCGCCTATTGGCCGAGACATATTGTAAGTAGACCTTATTTTATGATACTCTCCATTCCTTACTCCCATATCATCTTTCTCTCTCTCTCTCTCTCTCTTTCAGTCACGGAAAAAGAAATTAAGCAATGGCATAAAGGCTTTTTAAAAGACTGCCCAAATGGACTACTCACGGAGCATGGCTTTATCAAAATTTACACACAGTTTTTCCCGAATGGGGATCCCACAAAGTTCGCATCCCTGGTTTTTAGAGTATTTGATGAAAATCAGGTAATTATGCAGCGTTTATTAATCATTCAAACTGTATTGAAAAAATTTGAAAAGTATAAGATCCAATCGAGGAGGTTGCTCTGAAAAAGCTACTCTTATCTGCTAAAATTCAACTTTTGTGGTTTGTCAGTCCTCATTTATTCGGTTCAGTCCTTTGGACTCTACGTACTAGAACTGATTAAATAAATAAATAAAGTTGAGTGACGTCATGAAGGACCGAACTTTATAAGTTTTATGACTAATATCCCGGACTGAACTGGACCGGACTGACATCTTTAGTCCTAAAAGAGGAAGAACAGAACAGTATTCAACTATTCTTTAAAAAACAAAAACAGTTTAAATAGGACCCTTAACTCAAAAGAAGTAACTTTCTAGAAAATAGTGACAAAATTACATTTGTATTCTTATATAAATAAATATCCTCAATTTATAGCAACAGGGATATTTCTTATTAACCCTTTGGGAACGTCGTAAATTCCACTTAAAGTACCCATAAATAATTCTCTTTATAAAATATTGATAGATTTAATGGCTGAAAGGAGCTATATCGAGGCCCATATAAGTCTTTTGAACCAAATAAAGTTTTTAAACTTTACTTAAAGTTATTGGGGTTCTACTCATATACCACAAATTTGAATAATAAGGAGATAATTTACTCATATTTTTTATGAAATAATATTGGGCTACGTATGGGTCTATCTATGAATTAAAAAATATATATGTATTTGGACTTTCTTGATTTGTATTCAAGTGTGTTTTTATGATGATGTACCATATGTTTACTTTGATAATGATCTTGTTCCCAACACACATTTAAATGCTCAAAGCTAGCATATAGCCAGTATGTCGAGCCTTTTAAAGGTAATTTGTTGTTATCGAGTTTAACTATATCCTTAGAGAACATCCTTTTAATTAAAAATAAAACGTATTTAATTACATGCTAATATAGTTGAACGACTATAATAATTACATAACTCAAATTTTGTGTCATTTTTTTAAAATATACACGTAAATATCAATTCAACAGCTATGTTCGTGTATATGATGTAAGGTTATTATAGGAAATGTTTAAACATTGAAACACGAATGGATGAACTTTAAGATTAGATATTTAACATTAAAACTTCCTCTAATCGGATGAACTTATGCCTTGTCATGTATGAAGAATAATACTCTGGTCTTTCTAAGAAAAAGTTACTTAAAAAAAATGATTCATATCTGGATATGCATATAAATATATGCTCACCGTGTGCCAGCAACTCGTGGAAAGATTTTTAAAGGTAATTTTCGATTTTAAAAAAAAATCGAGGTTTTGTGGAACAGAGGTTTTAAAGATAGGAATTTTAGCTTTCGATTGATATTTACATATTTTGATCGAAACAGACAACAAAAAGTGTCTGGTGAAAGCAAAATTGCAACGAGTAGCTAAATTTTCTGGGCCAGAATACCAGTGCCCTCCATTTGTGAGATTGGCCTTTGTGCGGAAAGACACTTGTTTATGAGGTGAAGAAAATTATCAAGGATTGGGAAAGTCTGAAGAGGAAGCCGGGGAGAGGAGGGTAGAACAAAGTGAGGACTGACGAGTTTTGGAGCAATTTGGGACACCATCGTGAAAAATCCAACAATGTCAATATTAAAACTTTCAAAGGAGTTGAGTGTCTCGGAAGCCACTGTGCGCAGAGGGGTGGGAAACCTTGGTATTACCTCATATGTCGAAAAGAAACTTCCCTTATGTACTGAATTGGCTAAAATCAATAGGCCGGATAAGAGAAAGCACGTAATTTATTGCTGAAGAGGAAAACGCAGTCTACAGTCTGGCCTTCCTAGACAAGAATAACTGGATTGTGGACCAGTCCTGCAATGCCTGCAGCGAAAGATAGCTTTCTGTTAAGGTGGATGAAGTGCCCTACATCAATACCACAAAATATTCTCACAGTGCCACGATGCTTGGGGTTGCGGCCTCAGATGGGCAGTTCATGCCCTGGTATTAGTTTCCAAAGGGGGTCAGAGTAGAGGCCAAGAGTATCTTTGAAGCTGTCTTGAAACCCTGGTCGGCAATACCTATCCCGAATATAACTATAAGTGGCAGCAAGATAGTGTTCCAGGGCACAAGACCAGGAGTGGTGGCGGTCTAATCTGGCTGATATCTGACCATCCATCTTTTGGCCGCCCCATCATCCTCTTACTGTGCTCCCCTAGACTATGGATTCTGGGTCAATGTGGAAAGCAGAGCCTGTGCAAATCCTCCCTCGTTTGTCAACGCCCTTGAAGTTGCAGTTGAATAGCGTGATGTCGGATGTCGATATTCTGAGGGTCTGCAGTGCCTTCAGTCGAAGAATCGAGGCCATGGTTGAGGCAGAAGGTGGACATTTTGAGGAATGAAAGTTGAATATGTAAATAATTAATTTTATTAAAGAAGACTTTTTCTACAACCTTCAGGAGACATTGGACTTAGCTCAGTTTTTCACTGCAATTCGCTCTGATATGGTTTTTTTTTTTTACAATTTGCTACAAAGCTTGTGGAATGAAGCAGAGAATTTATATAATCAGGTATATATATTTACATGATAAATCGTATGTATAGAGGTATATTTTTTAGTGTTGAGACTTGGGTTCGTTCAGGTTCAGTCATAACTGAACTTGTTTCTAAAGGATCTTTATTCTTAACTGATATGTTGGTACAGATAGCGATCTCAGACCGTAGATCAAAATTTGATATTTTTAAAATCCTGAACCGACTTTTTTTTTGGTCTCACTATATCAGTTCATCCCAACCTGGGGACCTTCACTATAAATGAGGTCGCCTCACCAATGCCATCGGGGCGTTTATTAATTTTGAAACGGGTATATATTATATAAAACAATGTGATAGTTCTATAAATTCCAATTAAGGAATATAATCTCAACACATTGAATTTTATAATTCAACAAGGTATAATTTATTAATTGAAAATATAATTTCAACACAATTAATAGGATAAATAGATGTGTATCTAAGCTCTCTTAATCTTTAATGTAGCCACCCTTAGTAGCGATGATTACTTCCAGTTGACGGCGGAAGGCCTGATACCCGCTAGGATGTAGTCATGTCCTAGAGTTCCCTCACAGTGTCTTCAAGCGCTTCGGTTTTGGATGACGTACACTACAGGCCTTCCTCTAGACTTACACCCAAAAGGTGTTGTCAAGAGGGTTGGTAAATGGGATATAGGGAGCCAAAAGTGTCGAAAAAGAGTTCAAAAGAGGCTTGTGAATTAGGAAATGGGGTTCTTTATATTTTGTTTCCTTGGGTCACCACAGCTATGCAAATGTTTTTAAAGGGTCACGCTACCAGAAAGGTTGAAAACTACTGCTTTATGATCTCAATATATAGACTGATTTTATTCTCAATGCTAATTGATGTGTTGTACAAATAATATGATTTATGCAGGTAATTACATCTCAGTTGACGTTATTTGTGATCAATATTCTCAATTTTAAAGCACATCTGACATGATCAACAATTCGTCTATTCCAGGTATTATCAACCATTTTCAGATGATGTATCACTTGTATAATATTTTTTTCAGCCAAGTACCCCAGTGAAAAGTATTTTTAGTAAGGAAAAAAGGACGTAAAACACTCTGTCAACACTGTCTGTTTTTAACTTTACTGATTTACTCATTCTTCTTCTTTCTCCGAATTCTCCTTCTGATGATGGGGGTCTCAAACTGATCTAGGATTTTCAGATGGATCCCAACACTTATATTTAAATACCTTTTGAAGATTGTCTCTCAATGTTCATTAATGTCATACATCTAATAAATTTTTTTTTAATAATATATAATTTTTATTATTTAAAAAAGTCTATTATGAGACTAAATCTCTAATTATGGTGTATGAGGAAGTGAGTTAGTGTCGAGTATTTTGTGTTTTAGTTACTCATATAATAATGATATGTTTCAATTCCCATTAGGTGCTTTTTTTTTCATTTTATTCAAGGTATTTTCCATAAATTTTACCTATGATGATTTAGTATATACTTACATATGTGGGAAAAACGCAAAAATTGAACTCCTAAAATAACGGATAGTGTTACCAGGTGGTTTAAGCAAAATTGGCAAAATGTACTACTACTTTAGGGTGAACATTTTAAAATATGAGGGTGTTTTATTCAAAGCAGGGACTATTCCACTTAATAAACAATGAAAAAAGAAACCTTAAAAAGTCAACAGTTGTTACCATGAGAAGAAATTGGGAGTTATGACTGCTCCACACCCAAGTGAGTATCGAAGAGACCATAAAGAAGTAGGGTGCTCGTGGAGTCTTGTTACCAAGATTAAAACATGGTAGCTTTAAGTCAAAGGCTCTCAATCTCAATTAGACATTGAGGAAGTATGTAAAGGATTTGAGGGGGGGGGCGCTCTTATGTATGACCTTGGCAACTGCTTTCACGAGACAACGAGGCGCCAATCAGGTGAAAGGGAGCCCAGAAATGGTTGACTTGGTTCAAATGTAATGAGTAAAAATACCACTCTCTTCCACAGACTGTCCCCCTCTACTTTGCCATTTTGTGTGTTGTCGAGAAGTGAGCCTATGCTACCATCACCGAAATTTGGGTGACTTTTATCTCGCTGGTGTCGATTCTTGAGGCATACTACAATAAACCTGAGTCGAACAACCATAAAGCTAGCTCAAAGTTTTTTTAAAGTGTGAAGCCTTATCTTTCTTACACCATCTAGCGTAAACCGATGTCACTTATACACCGTGAGACACACATTATTAAAACCATCCAATTGAGAAATGATGCATCTCTTTTTTATTACGATATAATAATGTTTCAAAATTTCAACGGGATATGGTTGCTTCCAGGAAATGAATGAATTTTAGAAATTCCGTGAGGCTGTTTACAAAAGAAATAAGTTTCCCTATACCGCCATTTTTGAAAGTGCATGAATGTTCTTTTTGAGGGGGAGGGGCATTTAAAGTATTTACTATAAATTTTACCCCATCAAAGTATTAGTTTATATGGTCAAATCCAAATATTAGACATTCGAATTTAATAAAAATACGTTTATAGTCGAATTTTCTCTCAGATATAAATTTTAAATAACATGAAATGCTTGGCATAGAAGAAGGTCGGAGTAAAAATCCATATAAAGTCAACTTTTTCTTCTCTTTTTGGAATAAATTTCATAGGAATCCCATGAGGATTTTTCCTTTACAAATTGCAAGCAGGAGCCAAGATTTTTGTTCTGAATCAGAACGTTACTCCTCAAATACAAAAATACCCAATGTGTTTTACAGCTGTCGCTGTCTCCCTTGATACATTATGTGTATATCATAGTTTATTCTTTTTGTTAGATAAACGAAATAATAAGTTATTCTATACTTATGCTCTGTTTCCAAAGGACAGGAATATGATTTATTGTTGAGCCCTCGTTATATACATATATATATATAGGCCATCTTATTATTTCTATCAATAAATTTTGACTATCACATACTAATACAAATCTATTAAAGCTTTTAGTAAAAGGTTACTCAGGTATATTATGTTAGAGTATCGAATAGAATAGGATTTAATATTATGAAATATAGGGTATACTCGTATATATATATATATCATTTACCAAGTACAAATACATACTAACTGGCAAAACATAAAAATGAGTTTAAAAACTTTTTGGGCTAAAAAAATCCCAAAAGTCAATATTTGTCCATATATTAAAAGCAAGAATGTGTAAAATTTAATATGTTATGATTTTGTTTTTGGTGAGCAATAAAGCTTATAGAAATACCTTTATTATTTCCTTGCATAAATCTCGCATGTATTATTAGGAGAAGATCTATAAATAATGTTTTAAATGAATCTATTTATATTAGAAACATACCAATACCTAAATTTCAGTCGATATACATTCCGATACCCATTCCTTATTAATAGTATGTTTAAAGGAATTACATAAAGAAGAGAAGAAAAAAACACTTTTTTTTATGCTTAGCTTTAAATTAGTTAGAGCTTGACACTAAAATATATCAAACATTATTATGTTCATAATTAAAATTATTTATAAAGTTAGTTCCTCTCCTTGTTCAGGAGCCAATTTTTCCTAGTTGGTACATATACATATATTGCCCTAAGTACTGAATAGACTTTTATTTTTAATGGATGGAACTGTATTTTGTATGCATTTCTATTATTATTATACGTTAAATATTTTTTTTTAAGAGACCATAATTTTATCCGGGGGCCCTTTAGGTAGAAGCTCCTAGTCTTCAACCTAGGTTAGTATATACTCTATACTATGATCCTCACATTGCTTGAGTATTAGAATAAGTAAAGGTATGGGTGGAATCGACATTATTGAGTCTATTCTGGTGCATAGCTGCACCCCCTACTATATGTTAGACTGTACGGAAATGACAAAAGTTGGGAATTTAGTATCCCCGGATATTTTTTATTTTGCATTTTATTCCTTTAAATAAGGAAATAACCATCAAACGTCCAAAAAATGGGTCCTTCATGGCTGCATTTGATTTGAAAATTGGTAAAATATAGAAAAAAATGAAATTTTGATGTTGTTTCCTTAAAATTATCGATTTGAATCAAGTTACAGGATTTTTATTTTATTAAGTATTATAGATTAAACATATATTTTGCAAAAATATTTTACCAATTTATCTCTAACTTGCCTCATGTTAGGAGTATTTTAGTTCCAAACATGTTGCCAATAAATAAAATTTCTCTTTTAGTACTGCGTATTACGTGCATGTATTTTGATAATTTTTTTTCCTCATTTTTTGATAAAAAGTATCTAATATATTATTATCAAATATATTTTCATTATTCATTTATGCCAAATACGACAGTTTATTTTACTAATTATTAATTTTGGACTACAAAAACTTTAGCCAAGGAGTATTTTAGTCTCTAGAGCCCAACATGGCTCTGCTTTACCTACACACGATGGTTGTTGCTAAACCTAATTTAAAGTCACATTCATTATATGTTTTTGTACTTCTTTTTTGCTTTCTTTTTTAATATGAGCTCGTTGCTTAAAATTAGTTCTCATTCCACACGCAAATAAAGAAACAAACACACAGACAGACTTTGCTTAATTAGCATAATAGATATATTGGATACATAATAGACTTCATATTTATACATATACAAGTTATTTATATGTACAACCAATTTAGTAAGTATATATGTGGCCTGTCAACACAAAAGCAAGCTGGAATTTTACTTCTAATGACATCTGTGCTCTTCAGTGACGAATTAGTGCCACAAATTACACTTGAAGTAGCCGAAATGTATCGTTACAATACGAAAAAATGAAAAATTGATTTATTTTATTGTTAAAAAGACCTTATCGGAGCTACTACAAGTCTCTTAAATCTAAAAGAGGTTGTTATAAACTACGGTTAAACCTCTTGAGTATCTGAACTCATCCCAGTATTTTGAATTATAAGCCCATGATCTACTTAAATATATCAATGACATATTGGGTTGTATGAATATATAAATTAAAAAAATGAATTGGGATTTCATTCTTTTTATTATGGTTGTATGCCTATTTTTATGTTGAAGTATCACACGTGTAATTTCATCGTATGTAAAATCAATTTAATATGTATGTAAGTATAGATATTACCCGTCAAATCATAAGCAATCGGGAATGATTTTGCATGTGTATTTTTGGCGAATTAACAAATTATTCTTATTAACTAATTGGGGTTTCTTTTCAAATTGTACTTAAAGTTGTCAACATGATTGTCAAAATAAAAGAAAGAAAAAATTATTGAGAAGATGTTTTAAAGGGTCTTATCGGAGCCAATATAAGTCTCTCAAATCTAATAAAGAATCATTAATGTGCTTAAAAGGCTAAACTATCTATACAAATACCTAACCATGAGCTTAAAAAAGCATAAATCAGGGGTTTCTCCTTTCCTTGATGTTAATTCAATACTGTTTTTATCTTAAATTACCGCATATATAAATTCATTGTATATACAATCAATTTAGTAGGTAGGAAAGTATATATTGAATATAACATATAAAAAGATCTTCATTTAACAACATACATATACTTGGAATTATTAAGTGGGCCCCCCCCCAACCTTTCTAATATATAAATTGAAAAGAACGAAGATTAGACTTCTTTTGACTATTTTTTTTTAATGAAATAACTCTTCAATAGAGCTTTTCATAGTGACGTCATTGTTGTTTATATTGCCTACATAGTCTAATTTTATATGAATAAAACCTCTATTTCCTATTTAGATGAAGGAAAATGATGAACATCTGACATGTACGGGGATGAGTAATAAAATGACTTCATTTGGGCTACCATATTCTAAAAAGCCTAACTAATATAGTATAAAATAACCAAGGATGCAGCTGTTTATGTGGATGTCACTCCAATCACTTATCAAGATAAATAGACTGTACGTTATATTGTGTATTGTATCTTCCTCTTTTTCCCCAACATAATAATATAGTCTCTCAAACTCACTCACTAATCCTGAAATCTTGTTTTTGTTCCGTTTTGCATAAAAATGAACGCTTCCTTTACGCATATCTTACAAACAGGGAAAATGTGCCGAGTCACCTCATGTCATCCTTTCTTTTTGACAAAGACAATTCGCTGAATAGCGTAAAGGAAAAATCAATAAATACCATTGTTGATGACATACACTCAGATGCTACCACCTACTAGTCTGATCTCCACCACAGTGTTGCGTTCATATTGTCTACGAGCACTGAAACACTGCCTTCCTAGCGGACAATATAGGAATCAGAGATTTTAAAGAAAATTGTAGTGAAATCATTCATAAGTTTTAATTATGCAGATTTATCTTCCTGACCGTACTAAACCTTCAGGGGGATCAGATCTATGGTTTGAATCAAACATAAACGCTGGGTTGTAAAAATGAATTAACTCTCGCAGGCGTTTTTTTTTTTTTTTTTTTTGTAGAATACAGGGAGCACTGTTTTTGTAATTGAGGAATCTAGAGACAAAAGTACTCATCAGTCATCACATAATATTACATTTTGATCTCTGGAATTAATATTATAATTTTTCATTTTTGAGGGGAGAACACAGATGAATTGATGTAAGTATTCAATAGTTAAGTGTGAGTGTACACTTGAAAAACAGACAGTAAAATTTTCTTGCAAGTAATCTTCCATTTTATGAATCTATAATTTGTCTTTTAGCGGACGCTTATTACTCAGGGCAATACCCCTAGTTCAATCATATTTCCATATTGTAGATAGAAATGAACTATTCCTTAGGATGGATATGTCTAAAGAAAAAACTAATTTTAACAAGAAGAAAGAAAAAAAAGGTTGATGTGCATCCTTTCATTTTTAATCATTTTATCAGTCATGGCGAGAGGCTAACATCTCCTTGTAAAAGATTTCTGAATTTAAATACAATTATAATATTTTACAAGGATTAATTCTTTTTAAATGTAGAAGGTTCTCTTCTTTATAGCAGTAATTCATTTTTTTCCCCAAAAGATCGTATTACAGGTAGCTGATATTCCTAAGGCTCTTATTTTTATAACACCATATGTCTTGTTTCCACTTTTCTTACACAAAATCCCATCTCTTAACTATTTCGCATAAGGGAAAGAATAATTAGAGGGAGGTTCTTTGTAAGAGCACAATAATAAGATGGGAGCGAGATATAGTGTACAACAGAACGTCTTTGTTGATATCAGCTGCCTTTTTTATGATTTTTGGAGGCAGAAAATGAATTACTCCTATAAACAGAAGAATTTTTTACATTTATAGTAACATTAGGGGTGAGGAAATATCATTATTATTATATTTAAATTCATATATAATTATTTATTAAGTCTTTGAAAAGCAATTTTCAGTGGAAGAATAGGCGAGAATTCTTCTGCTTGAATGGGATTTTAACACACAACGACCAAGGTTAATAGAAATGCACGTCATAGTTTATAAGGGATTGCATGTTTTGTCAAAATCTGTCTTTCTTAACCAGGAGTCGGTATGATACATCAAATTGAAAATTTGAGTAAGCTTGATGACACAATGGTCTAACCTATTCTTTATTTTAACATTGATCAAGACTAAATAATGAAAAAAAGAAGAACACGCAGCAACTGTTTATTCTTAAATTCCAATAGCTACCTTAGTTTTTTCTTTACACAAGAATATTGTATATTATAGAAATTTTTTGTAATTTTATTACTTATTAATTTCATTTAATTCAAATATCAGAGTTTATCCTTTTCATAAAGTGCTATTACATCCAGAAATTAAGACATTTTAATTGTTAAAGCCATTTGTGGGAGTATAATACAGATTCATCCATATTAAATATATAGAAAAAAATATGGACTTTGAGGTGGACTTCTCCTTCAATTATCATGTAATTTATGACGTCAGTAAAAACGCTTCATGTTATGTGTAGAGCGTCGCTTTCAACTATGCTATAATTGATGACCTTAGTGAAAACAGTCTTTAACGATGGTTACTTATTTTTAAATTAGAATAAATATATAAATAGTAGTTTCAACTGTGAGTTGTACTTTTATATTCAAAGGTGTCTAGTCATTGTCCAATGTACTTACGGAGTGATAAATGTAAATTACTACAATTTAGAAATATACTTTCAATAAAAATTATTTCTACAGCAAAATGGATCAATTTTCTTAACAAACTTCATGAAAACAATTTTATCCCAATTCAGTTGCCCCTATTGGCCACCAAGGGGCTTCTAAAGACTGCACACTCGTGGTAGATTGTGTCCATTCTCATGTCCTACTTGTGCTCATTGGCAGAGACTTTATAGTGGCGAATGGTACAGGTACTTGACTCCGCGTGTGGTTATAATTCCGGGCTGCAGGGGGATCATATTCAACTGGGCCTTTTTTTTGGCATTTCTCGTATTAGGGTGAAGGATTTCCTGTTGGAGGACAATTATAAGAGACCAGGAAGGTTCTTTCAAATCAGGAGATTATGTTTTTGTCCAGCTGGCTGATGTAGTAACCCTCAGGAAACTAAATGAAGGGCCCCATTGAAAGATACGAAGCCATTGCTCAGAACACTGCTAGGATGCTCCGTCGTACTTATGGCGTTGTTGTCGTCTGAAACTAATGAAACGGTCAATTCGGCGATTTTTGACAAGATCAACCGTCGGAAGATGGTAATTCAACTAGCTGAAGCTGACTTCTAACAGTTCAAAAGTGCTTTCCATCAATGTAGATACTCCATTTTCATACGAGGGGTGAGCATAGGTATATCCGCCAAATTACACCTAGGGCTTGCCTCTTTCCTTCTTGACGGTCCTGGACACCTTCCACTTTAAGTACCACATTTCCCTTCCATCATCTGCCATTGTAATGCATAATCCTTCTCGTGGGAACGGCAAATAAGGACTTGTCTAAGATTATAAACGTCCATATAAGGGCTATTTGCAATCAAAATATGGATATTAGTACTTTGGGTTGTCTTCTGAGTCAAGTTGGAGTTGCTGGAAAGAACAAAACCATGGATGCAGACTTCTGTGCCATTTTGAAGAGTAAAATCCAGTCTTGCCCTAGTATTACACAACTTTGAGTAATTGGGTGCATATTTGAAATCTGGACACTTATAAAAGAGAGAAATAAGAATAAGACATAATTCTTTCGATCAGCTCGATGCTGTGTGCATTAACTCCCCCTTCAAAAAAAAAAAAAAAAAAAAAAAAATACCCACACACACAATCAATCAAAAAAGGGCCTCACAAAAAGGCAAAATAATTGATATTGCGGCTCTCTTTCACACAGACCATGACGGTACTGACAACGATACGAGCTTCAACAATATGGAGCACCGGCACACACAGCAAAAGTTACACTCTCCTTTTTGGAGATCAACATTCTATTCTGGTCGAAAACAATGGCACCGTCATATTTGTCAGATGCCAAACCGCTCAATATGTCGTTCTCACTCGAAGCTCTCAAGGCTTCTGTGGATGAGCATTGGAACTCCACGAGTCCCAATTACATTATTAACTCTAGTTAGAGCTTCCAGCAGCACATCAAGGCCATTATCAAAGTCGGTGGAGGCTACATTAAAGATTAGATATGTCAAGAAATGTGCACAAAGCATTGACACTGGTTTACACAACTTGGACTTTTTAAGATTGTTCAGGAATCCACTAATTTCCATGCAAGACCCGGCATCAGTATATATCAAACTACTATCTATGTATGTTAAGCAAAGGGCCGTTTCATTTATGTTACAAGGACAACAATAAGAATAAAAACCAAATGTTGTTAGGTATGGAATGTAATTAATGTTGAGACTCATGTTTAATATCTTTTTTTGCATATAATACAAGTATATAGTTATATAACAACCAACAACACAGGGAGTGAGGAGCAGTAAACATATTACTAATTAAATTGTTCTATTCAATAGGCCTAAAAAAAAAAAGGATTTGCCTCTATACATTGTAAGCACATACAACATAAATAATAATGTTTTGTGAGTTTACGTCATAGTATTTAATATCATACAATCATACTCACTAGGGTGGCCTTTAAAATCAATGTTTTACCCTTCATTTCTTTTTCAATGTCAGATGGAGTTGCACTGATAAAGTTTATGTAAACATTATGTAGGGTGTGGCTCATTAAGTGAGATTCAATTTATAGCTTTAATTATAGATCATATATGAATCAAACATAAAAAATGGCTCTGATCAAAGGGACTTTTCTAGAGCCTTCCATAGAAGTGATTCATGCCTCAATAGCTGTAAAGATGCAAAAACAAAGACATTAAGAACAAAAAGTCCTTGATATACTCTTTTTTTTTAACAATGGAGGAGGTCGTAGGTGTCTCTAAAAGCAAAACTTTTCGAATCCAACGGACAAGGAAATGGGAGGATTAGATTTTGTGCAACGTACTCATGAGGGTAATCGTTTCCATGCCAGAGATGATTTTGATTAAATTATTGCCGAATGTGTGTATTTTCATCCAATTGATTCCATACGGAGTTCCTTGGATCCATAAGACATATTCTAACACGAATTATGTTTTATATCCTGCCACACCTTCAATGCCACTCAAATATACTTTTTGGAAGTTAAAAAAAACAAAAAACGATTCTGAGTTAAAGAGAAAATACCTCCATTATCACCAGAGTAAAATCTTCTAAATTATTATTTGTGGAGCGTAGTTGGGAGGAAAATGTGGTACAGGCCATCCAAATGTTGAAACCCTTCATTTAACGTTAATGACCCTTAATTGGTCTAGAAGAAATAAGCTGTTCCCCTCACATAGCTTCTGGTCAAGTTTGCAGAACTTTATAGCGGCTGAAGGGGTAAAATTTAATTATTAATTACACTATTTGAAACTGTTATTTCATCTATTGTAAACTTATGAGTCACACCGTATAGTATTTAAATTAGTCCACCTTACCTAGGAATTGTCTTTGAACTCTTTAAAAATATATCATGTTTATTTCCTTCACTAGAAGCGACTGTGATTCAAACATACGCACATTGAGTTCACGAGAATGATTATGATCGATGAAAATTATATGAATATGAAAATGGGTTTTGTAGTTGCTAACCGAATATTTTTTTGTTTTCCAAAGCCTTTATCTTTATTCTGAGTCCAACAAGGACTTACAATGATAACTTTAAAAAAAAGACAACAACATATACCAAAGATAGGGGATAATGCTTACTACAAAGGTAGAAGTTGACACCACTAAAAAATTAATGAACAAAAAGAACAGTTACCTTTTTCTAATTTTTAATGGGGGGGCTATTCAAAATAAATTCAATTTTAGCCAAACTTTCTGGCTTTGATCCTTGGAGTATCTAAAGTATTTCGTTGGGCTAAAACTTTATTTGTCTTTCAAATGAAAAATAAGGATTATATTCTTATTTCTCAATTGAGAAAATGAAGCTTTTGAAATTCAACAGAATAACTTAAAATTTCAAAATTCAGCAACATAACTTTATAATTCAACCTTCTAAATTCCTTTACAAATAGAAAATGCCGTTAAAAAGTGTCATTTTCAAATAGCTGTAAATGTCAAAAAACCAAACAAAAAAACCTTCCAAGTCTGAAACATGAGCAACTTAACTTTTGTTGTAATAAATACAACAGAAGATCGAATTAAAAGGTCCCTCTAAAAATTGGACAGACTAGTACACACGCTAAAATAAAAGTTTAGAAGAAGTTGTTGACCTGTTTTTATCTTTGACCTTCAAATTGTCTTTATAAACTGACAATGTTAGATATAACATTAGTATAAAGTAAGTATAAAAAGGCTTTAATGATCGCTAAATGAGCGAATTTCTTCTTATCACTTTGAAAAAAGACGCTTTTATACGTGAAAAAGTAATTTAGAGGGTAGGGGTTTGGGTTTTTTTTTTTTTTTTTTTTTTGCAGAGAGCTAAAAAAATCATTGCAACGCAAAAGTTTGGCTCAAATTTAATTTGCTCATTTTCATGAATTAACTCCCCTTATTATTATGTCAGCTCTAAAAATTAAAAAAACTTCTCAACAAATCCTCATTGTCACTCCATTTTTTATGAGCATAACCACAAGTAGGGAGACACTCATGCTTACACTTATATTCTCTCCTCAAGAATAAAATAATAAGAGCTTAAGGTGAAAAAATAATATGAATTGATGTGCCAGAAAGTACTTGAGTTCCTCACGAAGCCTCTTGAAAGTCACATATAATATATTTTTATAAAGTACTTTCTTTTTTTAAATGACCTCACCTAAACACCAGCAGGATTGAATTCACATGCCATTTGTATACAGTTCTATGGATTTGGTCAATGGCCAGGGGAGTGAAATGTGAGGGGATACAATGACGGGGTAGTAAATGTTTGTTTCACACCCACCTGAAATACACTCCATAGTTTGAATTCCAACTCTGACGAGCTCTGCAATTTTCTTTTGAGGAAATGGAGTGTGAATAATTTTTGAATCTATTTTCTTGAACCAAATCTTAGCTTTATAAACAAAACATTATTTCATTTGT